>NC_140590.1:1735468765-1736068765 GCF_964204655.1 Triturus cristatus | reverse complement strand
CGAATAATTAAACACTAGTTAACGGAAAATGGACTCATTATGCAATTATGCTGGATACATAACATTGCCTCAGGGGATAGAGTTGAGAATAGAGGAATCCTGTTATAGGGAGATAGGAATGAGTGTGAACGAACCTCCCGAACCCACTGAGAATGCGTCAGGCTTTCTTACTGGAATCCCAGCCAAGGATTATGTCTCTCCACTTTTAAAGGTCACCAGCCGCCACTGCAGTATATTTGTACATGGTTCACAAAGTCTACACCAATCAAACTAAAGTAAAGAGAAGCATTTGCAGATAAATCCATTGGACAAGACTCCCATAATTTACAACATAGAACTGCTCCCGTCATCCCCTGCGAATGCAACAGAAGTGGTATATGGTCTGAGGGTCTCTCTGGGAGATTTGGTGCGACCTTGAGTTAATATACTTTTACTCAGAACAAAACTACTGGTTGCGTAGTCTTTTCAAACTCTTCGAATTTAAATATTTAATCACAAACACATTCACCCCCCTAAATAACCAGTCTATATTAAATCTCCGTAGCAAGACCCTAGATGTAATGCATGAAATGCACCTTAAAAACACAATGCAAAGAACTACTACAGTTTACCAGCCGTGAAAACACAAACAAAAACATTGTGCATTGGAATGGAAGGCTGTTTCATGGTTATATTCGTATTTTAAAAACCAATGCGAATTAATACATAAAATCATTTTTTCTTTCTTTTATTTGTTTCTGTCCTCTTTCTTCACTTCACGATTAAATTGACGCATAGGTTGTGTTTCTTTTCAATATCCAATTGCACTTTTTTTTTTGCTAATAATGCAACCAAAGCTGCATTTGAATTTCAAATAGATAAAATCAAAACAAAGAAATCTACAGTTTAAAAAAATACAAAATTTACAAACCCAAATAAAACAAGAAAATGCTAAAACGAACCACTTTCGTTTATTAAGATGAGGACGTTACAGGGGAAATTCCACTAACAAAACGCGTTCAATCAATGTAATGGTTTGTTTTGTGAAGGCGAAACGTCTGGCTGAGTTATTAATCTAATCTAAACAATGTATCGTGAAGAAAAGACCGGGTTTTTAGAACTAGATATATATCCCAATGAAAAAGCGCGTATCACACTTTACGAACTTTAAATTTCAATATCCCATCAAATAAACGACCAACTTGTACAAGGCGCTATTAACCGACGGGGTTTCTGGGCGCTGGTAAACAAAGACACCGGACAGAGACGTGCTCTCGTCCAAGGCTCCGGTTGCCTGTGTATTTATAACCTAAACATTTTATGATGTGAGAAATGTGTAAAGCTCTATTAAAAGGCATGTTTTTGGCCTGTTGTGTAAACACAACCTTTAGACACACAAAAATAATCCTAATATAAAATAGATGAATCCAGTGTCTGCCTTTGTCTGTTGTTTTCTGTATTTCCCACATTGTCCGCTCCTCGTTTCATGGATCAGATCCTCTCCTTCTCTGAAACTAGTCCCCTGCAATTTAATCATTTCTAATCTCCTCGGGGCTGTCTGTTAAGATTGGCATGAACTCACACACCCTTCACTAATGACCACACCTTAATGCTCTTGCTTTAATCCACCACATCATTAATTCATCCATTCACTCATCCGCCTGTCGGTCTTCCTCCAGTCGAGCATCCTTCCATCCCCGCACCCTCCCGAATCGATGTTCTTTGTTACTGAATATTTAAATTCACTTTATCTCAGAATCGAAAATTAAGACCTCTGGGCCCGTGTGTATCTCCGATGCTTGTGTTACCAGAGCGAAGAAACATGTTATTATAGCGCTTTACGATGGTGGTGTCCGTATATTACTGAATATTTACATTATAATTTCACCCCAGAACTGGCGCGCTGGACCCCAGCTCTGTATTTATATTTAACGCCTGTGTGCACAAGAAGCCAGAAATATGAATGTTTTTCATAGCGCCTTGTGTACGTGTGTATGCTTATATTACTGTATATGTGTCTGAGGGCTGTGTTTTTGTAGCGCCGCGTGGGGTTTAGAGCGCTTCTATTATTACATATTTAAGTTATAATTAATTTCAGAACCGAAGTGCTGGGGCCCCTCCCGGTGTATATGTTTGAACCTGATATATACAAGAGTCCAAACAACATGTTTGTAATAGCGCCTTAAGGAGGCTGATGTGCTTAGATTATTTAATATTTTATTGTAGTTTAATATCAGAACTAGTGGGTTGGTCCACAGCTCTGTGTGTATGTCTCTGTGCGCCTCGAGTTATCAAGAGGCCCAAAACGTGTATTTTTCTAGCGCCTTTTGGAGGTCGGTGTCCTTACATTATTGAATATTTAAATTATAATTACTTCCAATAACATAAAGGTTAGATCCCGGTCTTTTGTGATTGCGTTCTAGGCGTCTGTTTACGTGTTTTTCCTAGTACTGTACGGCGATTGGTGTGGTTATGTTACTGAAAATATATACATTATAATGTCATAGAAGAACTGCAGCGTGGGACCCAAGCTCCGTATGTGTGTCCGAGGACTGCGTTTACAAGGCACAAAAACTGCTGGTCGAGGCTGGCCTGCTCCTGCCATTGAATATTTAAATTGTAATTATATTCCAGTCCCGGAGCGCTAGACCCGTCCCCCGTGTGTATGTCCGAATTTTGTGTTTACAAAAGCCCTGAATATTTTTTTTTATAGCGCCTTACAGACGTCGCTGTGTTTATGTTCTTGAATGTTTAAATTGTCGTTGAACCCCCAGAACCGGAGCGTGTATGTCCGCCCAAGGCTTGTGTTTAAAAGAGCCCTGAATATTTTTTATAGCGCATTACAGACACTACTGTGCTTATATTATTGGATATTTAATTTGTAGTTGATCCCCAGAACCGGAGCGTAGGGCCCACCAGCCCCGTATATATGGCCTGCGACTCTTACCTATATAAGTGCGTAGGAAACGTTTTCTCACAGCGCCCTTAGGAGGTTGGTTTTCAGATGTTATTCAATATATAACATGTCATTTCAAACCAGAACTGCAGCTTCGGACCTCTGCCCCGTGTGTATGGCCCAGCCTTGTTTTTAAAAGGGGCCAAAAGCATTTTTAATAGCGCCTAGTGGAGGTCGGTTTACTTATATTGTGAAATAAATCCCCTTCCGACGCGTTAGACCCCAGCCCTTGTGTCTCTGTTCGAGGCTGTGTACATAAGAGCCGAAACATAGTGGTAATAGCGCCTATGGAGGTTGGTGTACGTATATATTATAAAATATTTTAAATATAGTTACATCTCAGATGCCAACGTTGCTTGAGAACCACGCGTGGTTCTGTTCAACGCCTTTGTATACTGGTGCCTAGAAAACCTGTCGTTAAATAGCGCCTCGTAGACGCTGGTCAGTTTATTTGATCGAATATTGAAATGATCATTTTATAGAGTGTGCTGTGCGGCTTTCATTGGGATGTCGCTCTATAAATAATCGGTCGTTTCTATAAATTGTTTAATTTAATAACGAAGAGGGCTTTTCGCCATCACAAAACGCAACAATTTTAATGTGTTTTGTTAGTGGAATTTCTCCTACAACGTCCGCTTCTGAGTAAACGGGAGAAGTTCATTGCACCATTTTTATGTTTTAATTTGTTCGTAAACTGTGTATCTTTTTCAGCTGTAGATTTCTTTGTTTTGGTTTTGTTATGTAATAATTTACATTGGTCTCTAAAATTACGAATATAATCAAGAAACACCCTTGCATTACAATGTGCAATGCACCTTAAAAACTCAATGCAAAGAACTACTGCAGTTTACCAGCCGTGAAAACACAAACAAAAACATTGTGCATTGGAATGGAAGGCTGTTTCATGGTTATATTCGTATTTTAAAAACCAATGCGAATTAATACATAAAATCATTTTTTCTTTCTTTTATTTGTTTCTGTCCTCTTTCTTCACTTCACGATTAAATTGACCCATAGGTTGTGTTTCTTTTCAATATCCAATTGCACTTTTTTTTTTGCTAATAATGCAACCAAAGCTGCATTTGAATTTCAAATAGATAAAATCAAAACAAAGAAATCTACAGTTTAAAAAAATACAAAATTTACAAACCCAAATAAAACAAGAAAATGCTAAAACGAACCACTTTCGTTTATTAAGATGAGGACGTTACAGGGGAAATTCCACTAACAAAACGCGTTCAATCAATGTAATGGTTTGTTTTGTGAAGGCGAAACGTCTGGCTGAGTTATTAATCTAATCTAAACAATGTATCGTGAAGAAAAGACCGGGTTTTTAGAACTAGATATATATCCCAATGAAAAAGCGCGTATCACACTTTACGAACTTTAAATTTCAATATCCCATCAAATAAACGACCAACTTGTACAAGGCGCTATTAACCGACGGGGTTTCTGGGCGCTGGTAAACAAAGACACCGGACAGAGACGTGCTCTCGTCCAAGGCTCCGGTTGCCTGTGTATTTATAACCTAAACATTTTATGATGTGAGAAATGTGTAAAGCTCTATTAAAAGGCATGTTTTTGGCCTGTTGTGTAAACACAACCTTTAGACACACAAAAATAATCCTAATATAAAATAGATGAATCCAGTGTCTGCCTTTGTCTGTTGTTTTCTGTATTTCCCACATTGTCCGCTCCTCGTTTCATGGATCAGATCCTCTCCTTCTCTGAAACTAGTCCCCTGCAATTTAATCATTTCTAATCTCCTCGGGGCTGTCTGTTAAGATTGGCATGAACTCACACACCCTTCACTAATGACCACACCTTAATGCTCTTGCTTTAATCCACCACATCATTCATTCATCCATTCACTCATCCGCCTGTCGGTCTTCCTCCAGTCGAGCATCCTTCCATCCCCGCACCCTCCCGAATCGATGTTCTTTGTTACTGAATATTTAAATTCACTTTATCTCAGAATCGAAAATTAAGACCTCTGGGCCCGTGTGTATCTCCGATGCTTGTGTTACCAGAGCGAAGAAACATGTTATTATAGCGCTTTACGATGGTGGTGTCCGTATATTACTGAATATTTACATTATAATTTCACCCCAGAACTGGCGCGCTGGACCCCAGCTCTGTATTTATATTTAACGCCTGTGTGCACAAGAAGCCAGAAATATGAATGTTTTTCATAGCGCCTTGTGTACGTGTGTATGCTTATATTACTGTATATGTGTCTGAGGGCTGTGTTTTTGTAGCGCCGCGTGGGGTTTAGAGCGCTTCTATTATTACATATTTAAGTTATAATTAATTTCAGAACCGAAGTGCTGGGGCCCCTCCCGGTGTATATGTTTGAACCTGATATATACAAGAGTCCAAACAACATGTTTGTAATAGCGCCTTAAGGAGGCTGATGTGCTTAGATTATTTAATATTTTATTGTAGTTTAATATCAGAACTAGTGGGTTGGTCCACAGCTCTGTGTGTATGTCTCTGTGCGCCTCGAGTTATCAAGAGGCCCAAAACGTGTATTTTTCTAGCGCCTTTTGGAGGTCGGTGTCCTTACATTATTGAATATTTAAATTATAATTACTTCCAATAACATAAAGGTTAGATCCCGGTCTTTTGTGATTGCGTTCTAGGCGTCTGTTTACGTGTTTTTCCTAGTACTGTACGGCGATTGGTGTGGTTATGTTACTGAAAATATATACATTATAATGTCATAGAAGAACTGCAGCGTGGGACCCAAGCTCCGTATGTGTGTCCGAGGACTGCGTTTACAAGGCACAAAAACTGCTGGTCGAGGCTGGCCTGCTCCTGCCATTGAATATTTAAATTGTAATTATATTCCAGTCCCGGAGCGCTAGACCCGTCCCCCGTGTGTATGTCCGAATTTTGTGTTTACAAAAGCCCTGAATATTTTTTTTTATAGCGCCTTACAGACGTCGCTGTGTTTATGTTCTTGAATGTTTAAATTGTCGTTGAACCCCCAGAACCGGAGCGTGTATGTCCGCCCAAGGCTTGTGTTTAAAAGAGCCCTGAATATTTTTTATAGCGCATTACAGACACTACTGTGCTTATATTATTGGATATTTAATTTGTAGTTGATCCCCAGAACCGGAGCGTAGGGCCCACCAGCCCCGTATATATGGCCTGCGACTCTTACCTATATAAGTGCGTAGGAAACGTTTTCTCACAGCGCCCTTAGGAGGTTGGTTTTCAGATGTTATTCAATATATAACATGTCATTTCAAACCAGAACTGCAGCTTCGGACCTCTGCCCCGTGTGTATGGCCCAGCCTTGTTTTTAAAAGGGGCCAAAAGCATTTTTAATAGCGCCTAGTGGAGGTCGGTTTACTTATATTGTGAAATAAATCCCCTTCCGACGCGTTAGACCCCAGCCCTTGTGTCTCTGTTCGAGGCTGTGTACATAAGAGCCGAAACATAGTGGTAATAGCGCCTATGGAGGTTGGTGTACGTATATATTATAAAATATTTTAAATATAGTTACATCTCAGATGCCAACGTTGCTTGAGAACCACGCGTGGTTCTGTTCAACGCCTTTGTATACTGGTGCCTAGAAAACCTGTCGTTAAATAGCGCCTCGTAGACGCTGGTCAGTTTATTTGATCGAATATTGAAATGATCATTTTATAGAGTGTGCTGTGCGGCTTTCATTGGGATGTCGCTCTATAAATAATCGGTCGTTTCTATAAATTGTTTAATTTAATAACGAAGAGGGCTTTTCGCCATCACAAAACGCAACAATTTTAATGTGTTTTGTTAGTGGAATTTCTCCTACAACGTCCGCTTCTGAGTAAACGGGAGAAGTTCATTGCACCATTTTTATGTTTTAATTTGTTCGTAAACTGTGTATCTTTTTCAGCTGTAGATTTCTTTGTTTTGGTTTTGTTATGTAATAATTTACATTGGTCTCTAAAATTACGAATATAATCAAGAAACACCCTTGCATTACAATGTGCAATATTTCGCTTCTTTATTTGTGGTGTTTGCCTCGGTGCAGGAGAGGTGTGGGTAGGAGGGGCGGATTAGTAGTGAAGAGGGGGGGGGGGGCGTGTACAGTCGCTTCTCTGACCCGTGGGAGAGAGGCCGCCCCGAGGTCAGTAACACAAGGTCTAGATTCGGGGACACTAAAAGTGGGAAGATATTAAAGGGTTAAGGGTTAAAGCGCAGTGTTGCAAAGGCTTGTTTCTGATGTTAAGAATAAACCGAAGCCTTTCTACTTCCTTTTCATGTGAGAATTCGCTCTGTAATTGGATACTCGGCCCTGGACTGTCCTCCGATAGGGTCCTGTATGGCGGAATGCATGTATGAATGTGAAACCGATGTTGGTCGTAGCGCTTTGTGACATGACGGCCAGAGCCGTCTTCATGACCCGGGTCTTTCCTGGGTGCTAGACCGACCCTGGGGGCAGGAGTCGCAGGATTACACCTCACATGTACACAATGCAACAAAGGCATTACTGGTGAATAACGCCCGCAGGCCCAGGGCAGCCTCGCCTCACCCAGTGCTTCGAGTGCGCCTCCTGCGTCGGGCGAGGGGACTCCCATAGCGGCCAAGGTTTCAGATTGCTGATGCGTGACATTTGCATAATTTCATTGTAATTGCGATTGACATTCAGCGACTGAGTGACACTTTCTCGCGAGCAAAATCAAGCACCGAAGACGAGGGAAACCTACAATTATCAGAAATGACACCCATTTGAGCAACGAGAATCTCTAAGAAGATCTAACAAGCATTGAAAATGCAATAGGCCTCGCCTTTTATTAAGTTCAAGCCATTTGCTTTGCTAATGGTATTATATAGCAAAGCAAATGGCTTTAACTTAATAAAAGGCGAGGCCTATTGCATTTTCAATGCTTGTTTCTGCTGGTGTTATGAACCAGTACCAGATCACGAAAGCACCACATTTGAACATAATCGTGGTATAAAAGGGTCAACATTGGGTCATTTTCTTCTCAGTTCAGAATGCCAAAGATTACCCCTCCTTGAACATTCCCAAAGACAAGAAGGATGTTGGCTGGGTGTCAGAAGTACTCCTTGGACAACGGATTCAATTGTATATTGCCGCATACACTATTTGCTCAGCGGAATGTTGGTGGAGGACAAACAGGTGACGCCATAAGACTTTAGATGGACCAGTAAAGGGGCACTTCAAGCCTTGCTTTTTTTGAGAAGGTGTTTGCCATGGCTTATGGTGGTGCTGTATATTTAGTTCTGTGGAAAGCACATACGAATGCTTAGCCATTACATTTAATAATACAAGTGCGTCCAGGCCATTCTATGAATTGTCCAAATTGTTAAACTTGAAGGAGTGCCACGATTACTAGTTGTGTTGGTCAGGAATACGGCAGCACTGGCAGGGATAATGGGTAGTGCCTCCTGAGAAATGCCTTAGGCTCTGGCACTTCATTTTTTAATACAAATTAAGCAGTGCCTCCAAGCCGACCGGAGGGCTAAGGTACTCACGGTATAACGGCGTCCATCTCCTACGTGTGATCTGGAATCTTGTCTGTTTCTTTTTGGTCGCATGATTTGCTGACAGTGTTGAGTACACTTTGGCAGCACCGGCCATCACTCACTCATGACCACGGGTGGAGTGGCACAGTGCGGAGAGGAAACCATTACTCGACGACCCCTCTTCCGTTCTGCAAGCCCGTCCTTGTTCCAGCTGCTCTGTACCAGTGCGCGCGCTCTACTGGGAATCCAGCCCCTACCCACATTGCTGACTATGGAGTACGTTTGGCAATGTATTTAGTGCTAGAAATAGATGGCAGACAGACGATTTTGCTTTTTGCTGTGAATTAAAATATTTCCGCTCCTGCTTGAATGAGATTTAGAAGTGACCTCTCACCCCAGCCCGTTTTGTCAAATGAAACTAAGCGCTGTGCAGAGTCGCTCAGATGTTCATTTAGATATTGGTTGCGGGTAGCATCTTTCCGGCACCTTTTTTGGCGTGTGCTCCAAGAACAACAAAGAAGCCGATTGGTTGTGGGCGCCCAGTGTTCTCTGCCGCCTGCCCTGTTTCACAAATGCAGTCTCAATTTCGAAACTTCTTGTGGTCTCTGAAATAAATGAAGGTTTACCTGTACTGTCTATCCTTGAGGTTAAGCACGTTTACCGGATTAATTTCAAAGTGGAGTAAGGCTGACTTGCAGCATGAATTCTGTTTCTGATGTTTACATACACTTCCTTAGTTACCTGGCCCGCCCTTCGTCGCCACCCGTTGCTAAGGACAAAGTAGAGCTTGCGCAGTGCTTCATCCAGGAGAGACGTCACTTCCTAGTTGTTTAGGTAACGTGGCCTTACCGGTACCAAAAAGCAGCGGAGCTTGAAAGAGCAGCCTCTTCCCTGTCTGGAGCCCTTCTACAGAGCTCCACGCAGCCTCGGCGCTGCACCTTCCCGTCCCACCTCCCTCTCTGAAACTCGCAGCTCCCCGAACCTCCAGCCATGGCAGAGCCTCCCCCGTCGCTGATCAACGACTCGGACCCCACAGCTTCCAACGCATCTTCCCGGATGCCGGCCTCCCCCGAGGGGCCGGCACTAGCCTACGGGAGCCTGATGATCATGGCGCTGCTGCCCATCATCTACGGAGCCCTGCGGAGCGTGACCTGTGCCAAGAGCAAGGTATGGAGCTTAGAGGGGTATGGTGTATGTAGGAAGAGAGTGAATTGGCCATGTGTGTGCAGGAGATAAATGAAGGGATAGTCTTTTTCTCTTTTAGAGCCGTCCCAGTTGGACTGGCTCGCGAGCTGTCCCAGTTGGACTGTCTCGCATTACTGGTTTCTTATCTTTATGGGGCCATGTATTTGGCCCCATAAAGATAAAAAACCCTTTTACGCCAGCAGTAAGTCGGGGCAGCCAGCCCAACTGGGACGGCTCTAAAAGAGAAAAGTGTACGTCACTAGATGCTCTTTTCCAATGGCTGGCCACCGTTTAGCATAAACGGTGACGCCAGCCAATGGAAAGGAGGGGCGGGGCTTAAAGTCCACTAGAGAAATCTACCCTAAAACATTAAATCTCGCCAGCGAGACTGCGCATGTCTGCGCAGTCTCACGCCAGGCGAGACCTAAAAACGGCTGCAAAGCACCAGACACAGTAGCGGCCGATGGTGGGAGTGCTGTGGGGTGGTGAGGCGGGGCGGGGGTGGAGCAGGATGGGGGGTAGTAAACTATGGAATACGGCCCAACGAAGGTAAGTAAACAAATAAATAAATAAAGCGAATTTCGTTGGGCACGCTGCATCGCATTTGGCAACTGCAGATACCCCTGTACCCTGAGCTCACTGCAGACAGTGACTCACTGTGCAGTGCAGCGGTCTCCGCTGTAACTTTAGGCTGAAAGAAGCCTCCTAAAAGTGGATTAAAGTCGGAAGCCAAGATGCAGAAGATCACACAGCGTCCAAGATTTCACTCTGACTCTGTGACATTTCCATAGTTTCACTGAGTACTCGGGCGTGACATTCTACAGCCAAATGTGTGACACTTCGAGTTTATCGTGACACAGAGTGGCACGTGGTATGTGTGCTCAGGCTGGCATATGGGTAATTAATATGAATCCTTTACCGTGCGGCACCAGAGTTCGTCTGATCATGTTATGTGATGTGATTGTGAAGACCCCTGCACAGTGCTACTACACAGAAATCACTGAAAAGCCCTAGATTGGAATAGCACATCACAGATGGAACTGGGAAACGTGGAAGCTATGAAGATTAGATTGTGTTTCACTTGTTTAACATCACTTTGTATTAGTGGTATTTGTTATTGTGGTATTCTTTATTGAAAGTAAAGAGGGAATAAAATACCTAGTAATCGCAAACAACCAAATCGCATCACACATTATTAAACAATGGTCTCTTTAGTGCTGCACAAATGATGCAGTGAAGTGCTGTGGTGTCAATGGCTGAAAGTGCTCTACAAATACCACTAATACAAAGTGATGTTAAACAAGTGAAACGCAATCTAATCTTCATAGCTTCCACGTTTCCCAGTTCCATCTGTGATGTGCTATTCCAATCTAGGGCTTTTCAGTGATTTCTAGGACTTGTAGTCCTGTTTTATAATGGAGGGAGCAAGACTACACGTCCCAGAATTTAAAGGAAAAACCCAGACTTTAGCACCACCTCACACTTGGACCAGGAAAAAAACACTTGGTAGGACTGAATCTTTGTTGTTCTCTCGCCCTCTGCGGATATAGATTTGTTGATTTAAGGGTCATAGCGCCTGATACTCAGTTTTTTAGTTTTTATATAGCGCCAACTCAGCACTGGAGCACTTTGCATGAACACCAGCAGGTTATATTGACACCAGTTACATTACAGAAAGACACACGTCTCTTTTAGGCCCAGCGAAATGAAGAGATGTTGAGGCGACGCCGACAATTGTTACTGACAGGAACTGTACCTCGGGGAGCGTGAGAAAGAAATGGGGCTCACTGAGTTAGATTACATGAGGTGTACGAGGTCTTTGGGGGCCCTATAACAAAGCCTGCATTGCAACGGTGTGAATTAAAGGATGCAGGGGTTTTAAACACACAGCTTGTCTCTCCCATGTGTACCATTCCGATTTAATGTATTATTAGGCAACAGTAGCCTGTTATGGGTTAAACTCGGATTAAACTTCTATGAACCAATAGCCGTTGCAATCCTCTGTCAGCTGCCACCACAGGTCGGTCACTTATGCCACGTTCTTCTTGTCGATGGTGACAGCCGCCACTCGGCGCATGTGCATCTTTCACCGCTCACGTGTTCTAAAACCCAAGCAGTAAAGTAGGGGTGACGTGACCAGCCCGGTGCACACTGGGAGCATAAGAAGAGGGAAAGGGCCAATGACAGTGAGCTTATGTGCAATGGACAGACACACGGTGAAAGATTGTCATGACGGAGCTTCTGTGCAATGGACGACAAACAGACAAACGGCACTCTGCAACGCTCGCACGGTCACCGGCGGCCATTGAATACCCCCCCCTCTCCCTCCTCCCCCCACACACACACCCGTGCGGGCGGCTCGGCCGGGCTGCAGGTGTGAGCTGCACAGCCTGAGTGTTGGGGAAGCACCTTCGAGCCAGCCTGGGCCGAGCAGGGTGCCAGTGATTGCCGCGGCTGGCACCGCTATGGGAAGCTGTTCACGTCAAAATTACAGATCCCCATATACGACGCCTTCTGAAATGCATATCGTGATGCAGAATGATTATGACGCACACCAGAATGAATATAATATCTGTCAAGGTAAATATGATACCTGGCAGAGTGAATCTGACTTGAACCAAAACAAATTTGAAACCTGGCAAAGTGAATATACTACTTAGGGATTAATATGAATAACACACACTCTGAATTGAATGAGAGATATATTGAAATAAACATCAATGATACTTTAATGAATATGGCCCTCACTATAAACAATATAGCAATCAGTGAAACAAATTCAATATGCATCAAAAAGAAAGGGACATTCATTGAAATGACTGACATATGCCAAGAGGAATATGACATACATTTAAATGAATATGACAGATTGAAATGAATATAAGTTACTGAAATGAATATATCATATTCTGAAATGTATATAATGCATATTGAAATTGTAATAGCATCCAATAAAATGAAAATAACACATGTTGCAATGAATATAAATTAAGTTGAAATAAATATTACCTAGATTACAATGTATATGAGATTTATAGAAATGAATAGGAGATGATTTCAAATGAATATAGCTTGTGTTGAAATAAATATAAGCCCCATTGAACTGAATTTGACATGCCTTAAAATGAGTATGAACAAGGCTGAAATTATCATGAAAGTTGTCAAAATTAATATGGCATGCATTGAAATTAATATGATACATATTCAAATTAATATGATATATGTTAAAATGGATAAGTTGCATCTTAAAAGGAATATGACAAGTGTTACTATGAATATGACATCTATTGAAATGAATATAACATTGATTGAAAAAATCTAACACATGTTAAAATGAAAATGAAATGAGTTGAAATGAATATGAGATCCATTGAAATGCATTTGACATGTTTTAAAATTAATACGAATAAGATCAAAATGAACATGTAATTTATCAAAATGAATACAGCTTGTTTTGAAAGTAATGTGATACACATTGACATGATTATGATAAGTGTTGAAATGGATATGATTCATGTTAAAATTAATATAAGGTTTGTTATTTTGAATGAGACATCCATTGAAAGACATATGATATGTGCTAAGATGAATAGGACGTGCATTGATATAAGAATATGAGCCCCATTGAAATTGATTCAAAATGGCTGAAAAGGGCTAAAAATAAAATGAAACTTGTCAAAATGAATATGTTATGCTTTGAAATGAATATGATATACATCAAAATGGATATTTCATGTATTGAAATGAATATGACCTATGTTGAAATGGATGTGACCCATGTTAAAATTGATATGACAGGTGTTAAGCTGAATCTGACATCCATTGAAATGAATATGACATTTATTGAAAGGCCACCTCCCTCAGTAGCCATGTAATAGGGGAACTTCCTCTGTTGGGCCAGCCAATTTAAACATGTATTAATCAACTCATCCTGACCCTCCTTCTGATTCATTGATTCACATTCAACTCAGAAACTCCTACCAAAACAAGTACTTACGAGCAAGATACTGTGTTGAGATCGGTCACTGGTTGCCTCAGTATGGATACTGGGGTATTTAGCATTGGTGGCTGTATCCCCCCAGTGCCAGTGTTTTATTTTTTTTTTTGCAGATTTATATAGCGAAACTCGACCCAAAGGTATTGGAGTGCTTTACATGAACTCCAGTTACATACACATGGACACATTTATGCTTTTGGTAGGCACGGTGAGATTAAGTGATTTGCCCAGAATCACAGGATTTGGAGTCGACCCGAGGCTCGAACCTTGGTTTCCCAACTTCAAGGTCGGCAGTCTAGCCGTAAGACCACACCCTCTCCCCTAAAGGGCAACGAGGCCTTATTAACTCCTAACGCTTTTAATGTGTGCAAAGTACCTGCAACCTCAGTCCGTTTACCATGGCTAATTACAGCATCTCTAAGTAAAGTGGCTGTGTGGCTGGTTCTAGAGTCCTTAACCAGTTTGAGTTGGCAGTTGGAGGTCATAACCTGGGCACCATCCTCTGCTACTGGTATTGAACAAACTTGCTTTTGTTGGGATAAAATGCAATTGAGACCCCTTTCGATGGCTTCCAACCGCACTGTCAATGAGGAAAGTTCTTTATGCAGATATTCTTTAATTTCTCCAAAACATGACTCCATGAGGTCCATAGCCCAAGGAGGTGTAAGCATGGTCCCCTCTAGGCTGGAATTATAAGGGTCAATAATGTTCGAGTCAGCATATGGGCTAGCAGGGGCTAGAGGAAACTGAGATGTGTGCTGCTGTTTTGGTCGTTTGGTGGCTCAAGAAGGTCGAGATGTAACTTTCAGGCATGACCCTGTTGGATTAGGGGCCAAATGTGCCTCCTTATCACTGGCTTGGTTATTGCCCAGCCCTAAATGGTCCACTGCACTATTTGTTCCAGTTGGGCTGTATGATAAGGAGACAATGTCCTCTCAGTGAGGGCTATTTCTGTGGAAATGATCCCCATAGCCCTCTGCAACATTTTATCGATGCTGGCATTCTTAGAGGGAGAAGGGGCTTTCGCCTGAACCTCCTGGGGTTTGCGTTTGCCCACTGTAATTTAGCGTTATCAAAACCTCAAGATAACCAGAGGCAGTATCCAAAGAACAGCAACCAGGGTAGAGCTATACCCAAACATGTAAACCGATCCACACTATTCAGCTCTCCAGTCCAATAATAGAGAGCACCCACCCCAGGAGCACGATGTCAGAGGGTGGTCACATCCTCCTCCGGGCTCTGACGGGCGTAGGACATGCACGTCCACGGCCCGCGCTGCGGGAGTGTGGGGATTGCTTAAAGCTTTAGGCTCCTACCCCTGGCCACAGATGCAGGTGCGTGCCTCCTGGAGCGATGGCAGCTAGGGCATGGAGTCCACAAGGAGTAAAATGGGGGAGGAATGAAGGCATTATGGGAATGTGTATACACACTGATTCCAGGACAAAAGCTCCCAATGTAAAAGTATCTGAAGTGCCAACTCTGCCTCATTTCAGCTTTGATGAATGCCACTATGCTTTGGAGGTGCCATCCTGATGTGTGAAAAAAATCTGATAAAAGAAGGATACTGCTGGACTGTTAATCTATTAAAATATATGCTGCCCCATGTGTTAAGGTGCTGTCTTTTACTGTATTCCAGTGTGGAAAGTTGCGAAAGGAACTGACATCAGTGCTCCATGTGGCATTTATATAGGCACCACGCATCTCATTGCCGACACAGACACCACTGACACAAAGCTGAACGATGCCACCTACCGGCACACAGGGGTACTGCTTGAAAACTTCTGGATCTAGTCTGATGCCTGGGGAATATTGTAAGGAAAGGAATCTGCGGCTAGATAGAGTCTCTACCAGAGAAGGCGTTACCAAAGGTAAGTAAATTGTTATTCTGGTAAGGAACAGTCTGCAATGGTTAGAGGGGCCAGGTAAGCAATTGCACAAGTAGAGGGGTGTGGCAGAGGAGAGATAGGTACGGAGGTCAGGTCTCATTGGGACCAGGTGATGAAAACTACATTATCGTGAAAAAGGAAGGTAGGAAGCATGAGAGTGTCTAGGAGTCCAGTCACAGAAACACAGCAAAGTAAGGACAAAGCATGAAAGGATATAGGGAGAAAATGGCACAAGCAAAGAATAGAGAAGGAAAGGAAAAAACAGACTGCATGGGATACACCCAGTGTGTGCAGGAGAGTGAAAGAAAGAAATTACACACTATTAACTGGAGGCCAGGAAGAGAAGTCTACTAGAGTTCATAACCTGTTGAGATGGGTTGAAGCAACAATACCAGGATGGGGTACACATGGGAAGGTAGAGGACTAAATGCGGGGAATGGATCCAGGTAGGAATGGGATCCAAGGAGAACTGGTACACGCGGGGAAACGGACAAGTCAAAGTGGTCAAGGCTCTGTAGGGCAGAGGACTGAATGGAAGAAGTAGCCCAAGCATACAGAATACTAACCACAACACCAGGGAAGCTGGCACAAAGAAACAACATATTAAATTGAATGCCGGAGGCTGAAGGAACCGGATACTTCCATAGGTTCCCCTCAAAACTGTCTGCAAAGCCTATTAACTGAATTGCCTTTAGCAAAGCTGTGGGCTGTGTGCCCTTGCAAGAAGATTGAAAACAAAAATGTCATAGGACTCGACATGGATCCAGGTAGTAGGAGGCACCTTCCAGTCAGCATCACACCCCACAATCCATGGTTAAAAAGGGGAAGACACAACTGTGCCACAAGATCAGCACGCTCAGGTCTAGGGGCAGATTTACTAACCGTTTATGAAACAGTGCAGCACGGCAAGTTTCTATGCTGTGTTTTGTGATTGGGAGAGAGCTGAGAAGGGCCATATTTAAACTATATGGCACTCTTCAGCTCTCAAGTGCTTGCATACTTGTTACTGCTTAGCAACAACGCAGGCACCCTTGCATTATGCTAGAAGGGGGCCTGTGTAACGTGCAGAAAGGTTTATGTGCAGGATCCTTAAAAAAAAAACAATTCAAAGAGGCATTTTCTTCTTTCTATATGTGAAAATGTGAGAAGAATTTGGTCTCATTTCTTTTTCTGTTCTCATTGAAGTAGTAGAAAAGGACATCTTCCCTTGTCCTTTGCTCTCTTTTGCTCTCTTTTAGCTTAATCACCTGTGGAAGAAAAGCCTGGCCCCGTTTAAGATGCCAGCATCAGCGCATACCATGCCCTTATGACCTTACAAGTGTTACACTTCCCCTAGCTAGCTACATACTCACTGCATAAGTAATGCAGGGCATTGGAAGAAATATGTAACTGTGTTGATGTCTATATGCAAAAAGAAAAGATTCAGAACTGATTACTAAAGAAGTCTTTTCTGTCCCTCTCCTACCTGAAGTACATAACAGTAGACCCACAGAGAGCAAGAGACTAGCCAACTATTGACAACCAGAGGCCTTCACAGGAGGGCACTGCATCAAAAATGAGGGGCATTTCATCAGATAAAAGAGTGTTATACATTTTAATATCAGGGCCGCCTAACCAAGCTGGATACACCAAGTGGATTGGCCCTGCTCAGGCCTGGAAGTAGGGAAGTTTGAAATAATTTCCAAGTCCAAAGTATTTCGTTTTCTGAGGAATTCCAATTTCACACTGTGGAACTGCCAATCAAATACTTTTTGCCCTCGGTCCCCTTGAAGCTTTGGAGCAAAGTTCCCAAACTTATTGTGGTGCCTGAACTACTACAGGAGGACACTTATAAGGTCTACAGGACCCCATCTGGAGTAGTTTTAGACTTGAAGGGGCAGATTTATCAATGGGTTGCATTGCCTTTGCGCCATGCAAGGGGGCGCAAAGGGCGACACAACTACTAATTCAGATTTATCAAGCCATGCAAGGTCACATTGCATGGCTTGATAAATCTAGACTACCAAAATGCTGCACAAACTGCTGTGTTGCATTACTTTGCCTCAGGGAGGTGGTTCATGGCTGGAGCGTGGTTTTTTCCCATGCATCCACCCAAGAATTTTGGCACATACCCAGATTTACCATTACTGGTAGACCTGGGAATGGAGCAAAATGATATGTGTTACCAGGTCAGGCGTACCAAGGAGAAATATTTTTATTTCTCCTCTTTTGTTCCTACATAGAAAGAGGAAATGCCTCAGTGGATTGTTTTGCGCAGGAAGGTGCCTCTTCCTGTACAAAACAATCCTGTCATCAAAGCAGGCAACCTTGCACCACGGCGCAAGGATGCCTGCGTTGAAGCTTGGCAGCACATTGTGCACCAGTGCAAGCAAGTACAGGAATGTGCCATATTATGTTAAATATGGTGCAATCCGGCTCTTTCTCTTTCACCCAGCAAGGTGGCTTGCTGCACTGCTCTGCATGAAATAATGATAAATCTGCCCCTCAGGTTGACTGGCAGATGGAAACAGCAAAGTCCAGTCCAGGTCCAGTTGCCACTGGTTAACTGGCATTCTTCACAGGAATGTCCTCTTCAGCTTTTTTAGGTTCCTGGAGCCACCCAGAGGATCAGCCTCATGATCTTTGGAGACCTGTCTTAACTTTTGTTCAAAAGGAAGGGGGTACGAACGACTCGGGTCCTTCTTATTGGTCACAAAAGCCAAGTGCAGCAGATTCAGTCTGCCTGGCATCCTTTCGCAAGTTCAGCATTTTTCTGAGCAATGACTAATGATGAGGGTCCAGACTTGTACAATTCATCAGCCTGAGGGGGGGGGCACCCTATGCCACTCCTAGTTCCTCTATGACCAATGGAGTAAAGGATCCCAGGTCTTGACAAATCTATTTTTGCCGTAGTTCCTGTTTGCGTTACTCTAAAAAGGCCAAAAATGCAAATCCACTATGGCACAGGTCTTTGGCCACACAAAACTTGGGCTCTGAGGCTGCGAGTGGGGAGTGTACCATGGTATTCTTAGTGCGTCCCACATCTAACACTAAAATGCAGTTTGAAGCACACTCTGTACCCACAACAAACCCAGAGAATGAGGCTTGATAGGTCACAACAAAGCATGGTCTTTCAGTAAAAGGCATTAAATACACAAGAATTGTCATGGCATCTTGTTATCTCTCTTGTCAAGTGTTAGATGTGGCTTAACAGACCTGTTAAGCAGGATTGGACATTACAGTGTCAACAGGATGCCCACAGCCTCCCCTGTGAATATTCTGTGGAATTCCGAGGGGTCATCTCTGCCCATTCAGGTCAGCCTATTGCATGCTTCTGGGATGCAGTTCACACATTTTGCACACCTATTACCAGGCTTGAGAACAGGCTTGGAGTTGGCAAAAGTGAATGCTATTTAGCCTTGTGACAGCTCAGGCAGATTAATGGTAACTTTTTATTTATTATTTCTATTTAATAAAAATTCGAAATCACTCTGGTTTTATATAGAGGACAGCAAGAAATGGCAAACCAAAAATAGCTTTTAGGGATGTATTGCTTTAGGGACGTTGTCATGTTTATTTTCAACATGTGACACTTTTAAATACCATCCACCGAAGCTTGTTGACTACAACGCCTACATAGGTTTGACTTACTAATATTTAAAAGGGAGGTTTTTACCTATTAAAAAGGGTTTGTTTAAGCGTTTGCTCGGCAAGCTTTACACTGCAGAAGTCAGGCTACAATGGTAGCCCTGATGTCATGTTTCCTTGTCGTACTGAGTGGAGTGTTCAATAAGTGCTGCAGATCTCAGGTGCCTTTTCCATTTCCATGCCTTGGGTGCAGTTTCTACATCATACACAATGGCCTTAGAATGCCAATAAATGATTAGTCAATTACTAAAGGTTTTAGGGTTCATAGCACATACAATGTGAGCTGACAGCAGTGCCACGGTGAGCCATGCCGTCTTAGTCAACAGGCTTTCAGAGATAGGAATCAGAGGCCAATAAATGATTAGTCAATTACTAAAGGTTTTAGGGTTCATAGCACATACACGTGAGCTGTGTGGGTGACCTTCCTATCCTGGTGCAAAAGGCAAAAAATCTAGGCTTTATTTTGATGATAAATTGTCCTTTAAAAACCGGATCAGCTCCCTCACCTCTTCAATCTTTTTCATCTTAAAGATGATTAGGAAAATTCACCCCTTTATTTCCCCGGAATCCTTAAAATCCCTGGTGACGGCACTCTCCTTGTCCAGACTGGACTACGGAAATGCGCAGTACGTAGGGATCCAAACGCAGCACCTTCAAAAGCTTCAGCATCTTCAGAATGCGGCTGCTAGACTGCTGCTGGATAAACCAAAATTTCAGCCAGTCTTGCACAAGTTGAGAACTTTGCACTGGCTCCCAGGGGCCAAGAGGATTACTTTAAAATCCCAATGCCTAATGTTTAAAGCACTCAATTGGTCTGGTCCTCATTATCTGAAGAGTCGACTGAACTGGTACTTACCTCCTAGAAATCTACGGTCTGGCCACCATAAACCGCTACAAACACCCAGGATCAAGAGAGCTTGCTGGGGTGGAAGAAGTTTCCTGGTCGTGACAGTTAAAACCTGGAACATGCTCCCAGACAAGATAAAACACAGCCCAACACCTCTGGCCTTTAGAAAAACACTAAAAACATGGCTCTTTTGTCAACTAACTCTCACACACCTAGTCACAGTGGCAGCCGTGCTGTATTTCGGGGTATTAGCGCCTAGACGCCTCCGGGCAGTTGTGCGCTCTATAAATGCTCAAATCAAATAGTGTTCAGAGTCTAAAACAGCAATACATTCAGCAAACAAAAGAGGTTGCGCATGAAAAAATGAGCAATTCCTCACGCCCACTTTATCATTTTAAACAAGAGTTTGTCTTGCAGCAAAATGAGGTTTTCATCATGTTTCAGATTTAGTTCAAAACCTGCCATATTCAGTACAATGGATGCACATTCAGTTCAAAGCTTCTCGTATTCACTTAAATGTTGACCATATTTGTTATAAGGCATAACACATTCATTTAAACTGTGATCACATTCATATCATCATATATCAGATTCAGTTCAGTGTAGGTCATTATCATTTTAACACTAGGTAGATTACTTTCAGTGCATGCCATACTCATTCAATTATGTATCACATTCATTTAACATAGGACAAATTAATTTTAACAATTGTTATATTCATTGCTATGCCTGTCTTATCCATTATGACATGAGTAATCTTTATTTCAACAGATCAAGACTTAATATGACAGTTGTCATATTCCTTTGAAAGTGTGTAATTTCAAATTCAATTAACATGTTACTTGTGTCAACATATGTCATGTATGTTTCATGTGTCCAAATTATTTCAAGATGTGCAATATTCATTTCAATGGACGTTGTATATAATTCAAAGCTTCTCATATTCATTTAAAGAGTGGGCCATATTCCTTTTAAGGCATGCCAAATTAATGTCAACTGTAATCATCTTCATATGAATGTATGTCATATTTAGTACAGTGTTAGTCATATTCATTTTGACACTAGTCATATTTATTTCAACTTATCTTATATATGTTTGAACATGTGCCATATTCATTAGACCATGGCTTGTATTCATTGCTGATTGTGTGTCACAGTCATTTGAAAAAGTGTTGCATTCAATTTAATATGTATCATATTCATTCCAATGGATGTTGATTCAGTTCAAAGCGTCTCATATTAATTTAAGTGTGGGCCATATTCATTTTAATGTACATCAAATTAATTTCAACTGCAATCATATTCAAATGAACATGTTTCATATTCAGTTCAGTGTTAATCATATTCATTTTGACAGCAGTCATATTTATTTCAACTTATCTTATATTCATTTGGACATGTGTCATATTCATTTGAACATGGCTTGTATTCATTGATGTATGTCTGACATTCATTTCATGAGTGTCACAGTCATTTTAAAGAGTGTCAGATTTAATGTAATGTTTGCCGTATTCGTTCCCATGTGGTCATATTAATTTCAACACCAGTCTATATAATTTCAATAAGGACTATATTCACTACAGTGTTTGTTGTATTCTTTTCAGCAACACCATATTCCTTTCAACATAGTTACTATACATCTCAGTATATATTTGATCCAGTTCAGAGTGTGTGTTATTTCAATTGTCTCCTAGATAGTATATTCATTCTGCCATGTTTCATATTTGTTTTAACACATGTTACATTCATTCTGGTGTGTTTCAAATACATTTTGCAGCACCCCATGCATTTCAGGAGATGTCTTATGTGGGGATCTGTAATTTTGACATGAACGGCTTCCCATACACCGCCCCGCGAACGGGCAGTGAGCAGCTGCCGGCCAGTGACCCCGGACAGTCCTCCGCTTCTTACATCACTCCCACGCTCTGGCAGGCAGCAGGACGCGAAGTCACGCCCGTCCTCCCTCCCCGCAGCCCCACAGTAACACACAACCTGGCTAGGGCTGTCCCCGCCCGGGTGTCTCGGTAGTAGCTATTGGGCTTACACTTCCTATCCCCAGCCAGGCCGTGACGTCAGGCTTTAGTGTGAACCAGCGGCGCCGCGGGAATCCATGCAAAAGAATAAGTTGTGGCACTCTGTGAGCCTCGAGCGCCCCAAGCATGCGGAAGCAGAGGCGCAGGTCATAGGTGCGCGCTGCCAGCTGCATGGCATGGCCATTCACAAACGGGTTCAGCGGCAGCGCTTGTGTTGTGACAGCTAAAACTATGCATTAACATGCGTGACAATGCATTTCAGTGCGGTGATGCGGAGCACCACACTGAAATGCGTTAGTCTAAAGCCTGATGCGTGGTACTGGGCAGGGCTGGGGGGACACTGTGTGCATGCAGGGTTAGGGTTGGAGAGACAGGGCTCTGCTTGGATAGAGAGGCCGGGACTGGGCTGGCGCAAAAGGTGCAGAATAAAGGGAGGAGGGGAGACCGATGGATCATGTTGGGGATGAAAACAAGCCTTACCTCTCCGTCCATTTCCCTCTTCCTCTCATGAAATGAGGCATGAATTCCTCCACAGACACAGTAAGCAGTCAGTGCAGAGCGTGAGTTACTGTTGACTCGGACGCAGGCGGTAGCCCTATCGCGACGCTGAGGGATCGGGCTGCACCTCAGTGGACTCAGTACTGTTCCTTTCAGGCCTCTCGCTGATGTTGCCTTGGACAGTGTTTATTTATGGTTGCAGCCAGGCGCGCAACGCCCATAGGGATAAAAAGGCTTTAGCAGCCCCCCCCCCTCCTGTGTCCCCCACCCACGTCGCGTGTCTCAGCCCTGGCTGCTGCAGCTGGAGCCGCTGTGGCATCGGCCGGGCAGTATCTGGAGTCTATCTCCGCCACAACTGAGGTTTTCACAGGTCTTTAAAAGACTATTTACATATCTACATACCTTTTGGAAACTGGTTAATGAGGTTTATAGTTTTTTAGGTTCCGTCTTCCCATCTTAAAAGGGGCAAACATCCCAACCCTCGCTTTCCTGGCTTTTCATTAGTTCCTGTGATTGCCACTTTTCCTACATTTCTATTGGCTGTAACATATTTTCTATTATTTACAAATGCTTGTTCCTTGTCTGCTTCTCTTATTAGTTTCCCGGTAGCTGAAATACTGTTAACATCGACTATTTTTTCATAAAGTTTCACCTCTTTCATGTTAAAGCAGATTTATGTAGCAAATTTATCACCCTGAGACATTAAGTAATTTGCCCAGAATCCCAGGATTTTGCACCACTGAGGCTCCAACCGGAATTCCCACCTCTCGAATCAACAGCTCTGGTCACTGGGACACAATCCCTGCACTCCCATCATACCTTTCCATCCTCTGTCTCAGCCCTTGTAAATACCATAAATACACACAACGGCCTATTAAATTAGTTTCCCGCCTCGTGCATCTTCCCCCCCAAAGATAAGCAGGCAACACGGAGACAGTCCCATCACAGCTAACTCCTTACGTGGTGCATAATTCTTTATTGAGACATATTCAAATGTCTGGGCTGCATGTAAGCAAAAAAGGTCTCTCCCAGACGTTCTGAGCTAAACATCCAATGTAAGGCTTCAGGTAGAAGCGGCCAGCGACGTGCATCCTGTAACGACAACAAAACAGGCGCACATGAGGTTTACAGATGTAGTCTCCGAACTCTCCTCGTCACCTTCATTTTGACAAAGTGTGCTATTTCCTCTGGGCTCAGCGTGGCGCGCGGTGTAAGTATCAGCCTCCCCCTCACCCCCTCCTTGTCTTTATAAACAAAGTTTTACTTCCCTTGATCGAACAAGCATTGGCATAGCCAATAGGTCTCGCCTTTGGGACCTTATAAGTGTTTAGCTATGCAACAGTTGATGTTGTTGCACCAAGGATATTGTGCTGGTTAACTAAACACTTATAAGGTCCCAAAGGCGAGACCTATTGGCTATGCCAATGCTTGTTTATTTATGTTCTAAAAACAAAAATAAAAGGCATTGCTATTTGCAATGTCAATAGGTCCAACTTGCGTAAATGTGAGACCTATTGCATTGCAAATGCTTGTTTTGTAAGGAGTTAGACGAGGAAAGAAGGCTTAGCCAGCAAACAATGAGTGTGTCCTAATGGTGCTATTTTCAACTACGTGTTAACAATTGCCATATACGAGCGCATACAAAGCGCGCGCACAAAGAGGTGGCTACAGATACGAAACAACTAGATTTCCTAGTATTTTAATTGCACTGTGTAAATCCATCTGAAAATGCCGACAAAAACCAAGAGGCTGCATCGCAAATAAATAAAAATAGAGAAATTAAAGTGCTTGTTACCAGCTGGAGAAGGAATTTGAGCTTCCTCCTCATTGCAGATTTTGTCCGTCAGTTTCTCTTTCCAGCTTGTGAAAGGAGTCCTTGGCAGGTATATTCTAAAGGAATGTTGACTCGAAAGGTGTATTACAGTCTTGAAAACCGACACTTTTTTACAACTATATTCACTGTTGTTTCCTGAACGTTGGGCTTGAGTGAGTGAATCAGCTAGGAGCGACCAGAGACATGCGGCCGGTAGGTGGCGCTGTTATATGTAACTTGAAATAGCCTACTAGGAATGCAACTTAAAACTTAGAAACAAAAGCAAACAAAAAAACGCGACTGCAAAAGTGAAAGCCAAGCGACTGCGCTGTTATTAGTAACATGATCCAAGGGAAGAATGCAGCTAAGAAAAAATGTCGGGGGGGCTAATTCTCCCAGCAATAGGCCGAATGGGGATGGAGGGGCTCTAGGAAGGCGTGAAAAACACAACAGAGCCTCATTAACAGGCAAATGGTTGTAAAGACCTGTGAAGTACTCGGGTGCGGCTGTGTGTGTGCCCGGGAAGCTGACTCAGCCTGGGCTGCCACACGATGGAAGGGGGGGCCTGAAGCCCTTTGAGCCCAATGGGCGTTTACAAATAACCAGCGTACGAGCACACAAAATGTGTATGACGACAGAGTAAAGCAACACTTGCATAAGGCACCATTAGTCAAAAGTGTACTCAGAGGATAAAAGGTAACCTTAAGAGACAGGTAGTTTGAAATCGTCTAAGGGCACCGTGCATCACCAATAGTCGGGCCAATAATTGGATAAATCAATACAACATATTCTTCACTATAGAAAGTATTGTGCAGGACCAGCATCCTGGTGGACGGTCACAGTTTAGCTCCCAAGAAACCAAGCCCCTTGGCCCGAGGCTTCGATCTCCCATAAAGAGTAGCGCCACTGAACGTGTCCCTTCCAATTTCCTAGTACGACTTCGGAAAGGCGAAGCCAGGCCAGCCCCCTGATTCAGAGTCAATCAAAGTGATGAGGATTATGGGTAAGTAGACAGACATCTCTGACAGTGGAAGCAGTGACTCAAGATCAATTAAAGTGACAAGCCTATCTTTAAACAGCATCGCTTGATGTTGATACCGTGGCATTCTCAATGGAAATAAGAGTCTTAGCATGAAGCATATTCCGAGCCTCTGAACAGTAATCTGAAGCCATCAAAGGCCGGGACAGAAGCCTGTCCCCTTCTCAGATGTGACTATTCTGTCAGATTTAAGGATTTGAAAGATGACTGTCTCAGCTGTCACTTTAGGATATCATAAAGTGAGGGGCGTGGAGGCAAGTTTCTATCGAATCACTTGTCGCTCTTTTATGAAAATGTGCAATTATTTTACCTGCAGTGTTTAATAAAGGTGCACCCAGCACTCGTGGAGAAGTGTGGCTCAATGATTAGAGCGGCAGACCCTGATGCAGAGGTCTAGCCCGGGACCAGGGTTCAATTCCCCGCCTTGGCGGGTCTTGGGCTCAAAATTCCACGGACCTGATAATTCTCGCCTCGGTGCCATTCCAATCATGGAGTCCCACTCTGCAACTCTGGGCAATAGCTTGCTTAATCTCCACAACGGCCACCACAACGCTAAGGATGCCTGGCCTCCACCTTGGGGGTGCCCAGGAGTGGACGCCTCACAGGGAAAGCCAGGATGGGTTCCACAGCGGTATTCGTACAAGCGCCTTGAGACCCTTGCGGGTGAGTAGTGCGCTATACAAGTATCAATTTACATTTTAATTTACATTTACAGCACACACTTCAATATTTACATTTCATATAATTTGAATAAAATAAAAAAAGTGAGTTTGTTGAGCTCGGTGGCTCTCAAGCCGTCGCCGAGCAGTCTTCCCTCCAGTGCATTAAATGCTGTGCCTCATTAAACACAATGCGCAGCGTGTCGACTCAGTGAACAGAGAGATTGAAATGTCTCAAGCATGGTATTGGAAGGCACTGGCAATCAAGTTCTGGCTGCAAGCCCCTTGCGCAGCTTCCAGCTCCTAAAGTGCTTTTCGACGCTGCTACAAATGGGTGAGAGTAGTGGGAAGGAGTACGGACTCGAGTCAGTGGCAAAAAACGTGAAATGTATTTGGAGTGAAAATCGATGAAACTGTATAATTTTCCCGCACGTGAGTTAAACACGTTTGCTCTTAAGCTTACATCTAAAAAAATATGAAATTAGAATTTCCCCCCGCGTTGTTTAATGGAACCGGATATAAATATCATATTTATGAATTTGAAAAACGGTATCTATTTGACTGGTTTATTGATTTGTGGAAGAGAAAGAACGTGAGTCATTAGAGAGAAGGAAAAGCTGTATGAGAGAAAGTGTATGAAAGAAAAACCAGAAATAAAGATAGAAAGAAGAATAAAGAAGCAAAAAGTTTAACAGGGAAAAGGAGAGAGTGGCATGCTGCAGTATAGAGAGGCGAGGGGGTGGGGGGAAGTGGAGGCCAGCAGAGTGACGCGATCTGTGGTGGAGGAGGGGGAGGGAATTGAAGCGCAAGCAAGCAAGGCGGACAGAGGCACACAAGGCTTAATGAGCCTTGACAGAAACCCATATGGCGACTGCACGCTCGCGTGAACGCAAGCTTGTGGCCAAGAAAAGCCTGTGGTAGCACTTTCAAAAGCCACTCACTAAATTTCTCACAGTGCAGCGCAAGCGCTGGTTCAGCGAGACCTAAAAATGAGGTTAGGTTTCAACACCTTCTGTGATGGCTCAATGTGCGTCTCTTTCAGAGGCGAGCCGAAGAGACCGGCCCAGAACAATCTGAGTGACAAAGAGAAAGCAATCATTCCATTGGGTTGCTTGTACTCTCTCACATTGACTATCATTGCATCCCTAAGGATGCTGCCTTTCACGGTGGCTCCCTTCTGACCAGGTGCCACTCTAAACTGGACCGCATCACCTCATTCGACCACTTCTAAAGACATCCATTGACTCTTACCACAAGCAAACATCAAATTCAACGCACTTTAGGCCTCATACAAAGTCATCCACCCCGATAAACCATGCTAACTTGCTGAACACTCTCTCCAAGGCTGTAATAGCAAACCACCACCCCTTATCTCCCAGATCCATATTGGAACCCATGCTAGCTCTTTTCCTGACTCTTTCTTTGCCACTTATTGCACTGGTGCAGTAGATTGTGATGTTTTCTCAGTCCATGCTTTTTTCAGCCAGCCCCCCTTGCTTCTGTAACCTGTGCGTTGCCATGTGTTTGCCAGTCCTAGCTAGTGCTCCACTGTACTTTGCGACCCTGTCTGTGCTGAATGAAGGCTTCTCATAGAATAAAAAAGGACAAATATGTATTTATTCCTGTCTCACACAAATGGAAGGGGAAGACCCAGGTCTGCCAGAGATTGTGCAACACTGGAAGTCTGCCATTAGGTGTGCAACCTGTGTAAGACATCAGTGAGCAATAGTGATGGCTCCTCATAGTACAGTTCCCTCATCAACTAGCCCTGTCTGCATAACTAGAAGATGGAAATCCCCAATAGCACCTACATTACAAGATTGGAAGGAAGAAGTAGAAAAATGGGGACTAGCAGAAAGTATAGCCATTCGTGCAGAAGAAAGGAAGGGACTGCGGAAAAATCCCATGGCCATGAGTTGGGATGTTCCAATGGGCTCTTTCAGAGCAGCCGACACCTTCAACCCTGGACATTAATGCACTTAGTAGTTGATAGATGGTGTCTTAGACATTGGCACGGCCTGGGAATGTTGGCTCCAGTGTATATCATATGAGTCGACATAGTACCCGGTCAGAAACTGCAAGATCTGTTACGTAGTATCGGATATCCAGTTCGCAATCTCATCAAGGTATACTTTCGCTAGCATGTCGTACTTCTCTCTTATTCACTATACAGAAGCCGTCAGCAGGGAGGGAGGGGCGATAGTTTGACATTTCAGAGTGTTGTATAACGTTTTGGATATATTGTAAACCTATCACTGTAACAGCAGGATCAACTACAACGCACAGCACAGGTAGTGTGCGAGAAAACGCAATACTGAGTGATTCAGAGCCGAACAGGTCACTATAGATATATTGTAAAGTGATAAGAAAATTTGGTCTCATATAATGACTTTGTACATTCTTGCAGAACTATTGATCCACTGACTTAAATGCAGAAAAATGAATAAAGTTTGTTAAAAAACTAGCCCTGTCTGCTTGCGCTCTCCTTCTGGTGGCCCATAAGATCAATCACTGGCCGCAGTCTGGCACAACCGATCTACTTCTCGATCCCCCTGTTTCTGGAATGTGGGGCGATCCTCATCCTCCAGTGGGAGCCTGGACCCCGTCCTAGGAGCAGGAACAGATTGTTCATCCCTCTTTTCTGCATAGCTTGAAGACTTTGGCGCAGGAGAAGTAACAACGAAACATCTGAGCAGGGAAAGACTGCACACGATCAGAGCCCCAGAGCCGGAGTCTGCTCTCCTTCTAGGCTCTGTTAGGACTTCCAAAGCCCCTCTCTTAAGTGAGCTTTTCCAAAAGAAAGTCACGGTTCTCAGTCGCTAAGGCTTCACTGGTTCCCGGTTTTTACCATCTTCCTACATGCCTCTCTACCTAATTAATACCCTGATTGTCCTCTCTAGTTGTAATTCGAGTATGAACTTGGAAATCGACTCGGTTTCCAAAAGTGTCTTCTGCTGCTGCATCGGGTCACTCACAGCCATCTCTTGCTCGCTGATAAAGAATGCTTTGTGTGGTAATAGTTAAAGCTGCTATATCTGTATTACTATACATATTTTGGCTCTAAACAGGCAGCCCCACAAGTGCAGTTATCTAGCAGGCAATAGGGCCATGATTTGAATGGTGCAGCAGGTGCAGTGGCATCGGGGCAAACATTTGTCAAAACTCTTCTAAACACCAAATATTGCTATGTAATATTTAACTACTAAATAAGCAGTCATTAGCGCAGTTACCTTGCAGGCACTATGGTCATGATTTCGATGGTGCAGTAGGTGCAGTGACACCGGGGTCCAAAGCTCTAGGAACCCCTCTAAACACCAAATATTGCAATATTTTACTACTAAACAGGCAGTAACAAGTGCAGTTACCTTACAGGCAAATGGTGCAGCAGGTGCAGTGGCACTGGGGCCAAAATTTGTCAGAACGTCTCTAAACACCAAACATTGCTATATTTTACTAGCAAGCAGGTAGTGACAAATGCAGTAATCTTGCAGGTACTAGGGGCATGATTTGAATGGTGCGGAAGGTGCAGTGGCACCGGGCCAAAACGTTGTCAGAACTCCTCTAAACACATAATATTGCCATTACATCAATTAATTCTAGTATTTCCCTCTTTCATTTTTCAAAAATGTGCTATTACTTACCTGCACAGTAGCACTAGTAGCAGCACAATATATTGCCCTTTTCTACATAAACAAGTCATAACACTTTAAGAGATTTTCTGTAACATATTATACAATTGCTCAGCAAACTACAACTTACAATAAAAAACAGCTTATTATTATTTAACATATGTGAAACTGAATGCATTTACCAGTGCTTGTTTTCACTGGTTCCATTACTCCCTGGGTCCCCACTCTGCCTATTCCCTACATTTTACATTTACTGCCACAGTGGGAGAATGCATTTCATGAAAAGGCATATCACAATTATGGATGCCATCTTTCCAAAATAAAAATACAGGTTATTTGTTGTCGAAAGAGCCTGCAAATGACTCGCCTTGACACCAAATAGGGTTGGAAATAAATTCTGTCTTTATTTCCTTTAATTATTAGTCATGGATCATTAATGAAGCTCTTGAACACATTTAATCGTGCTTTCTGTTTATATTTGCTTTTTGAAGTATGCACATATAAGTGATAATAATAATACAGGCTTTCGGTCACTTTACATATTTTTGTACTGGTTGGCACATAAAAATACTTAGCTGGCAACCCTAATCACGAGACTGAAAGTTTGTTGCAGGATCAGCACATTATTTTTGTCCTCCACCCTCCACTCCTTGTTGATGCCATAATAGCATGTTACAGACGGCTAGCATAGGGTTTCAGATATGTTAAACTATTGCTGAGTTACACCAAGTGTCTGAGAATACATCCTGCATTTAGAAAACTCATTCCTAATTCTCACACTTCACTTTCAGGCTCACCGTGCACCCACAGTGATCACACTGCTCACCATGCACCCACGCGGTTCACCCTCCTCCTACCCTAGACTTACAAGCACACCGCTTACCCTACATACACATGACACTCCACCCACCTGTCATTATCACAGCTCACCCTACACTCACAGATATAACACTACACTGACACTGCCCACCATCCACTCATGCTGTTACCCTGCACTCACACTGTTCTTCCTCCTCTTACTCTGTGCTTACACAAGCTCTGCGCTCACCGTGCACTCACAGAGACCACACTGCGCTCATGCCCCTCGCCATGAACTCAAGCAGTTCTCCTTCCACTTACCCTGTGGTCACATACGCACATTGCTCACCCTACACTCACAGTGGTCACTCAGCACACACAATGCACTTGTGCTGATCACCCTGCAGTCACACAAGCACACTACTCTCCCTGCACTTATGTGACACTTCACTCACCTGTCAACCTCACTGCTCACTCTGCAATGTCACCCAAACAAGCACATAACTTACCATGCATTCATTCGTCCCTCTCTGCACTTACACCTGCACCCAAACTCATGTGGTCACTCACCCTGCAGTCTCACCCTACTCTCACACTGTCACATCCCTCACCGTGCACTCACATAGGCACTCCTAGCACTCAAACAGCTCACCCTCCACTCACATTGGCACAGCACGCACCGTGCATTTGTCACGACAACAAGCACATCACTCACCCTAGAGTCACAGCACTCACTCTGTACTCCCTCCTCTCACCCTGCACTCACACAGACAAGCCTCTCAGCCTGCACTCATATAGGCACTCTATTAATCCTGCCTGCTCATATGGACAATAGTTTTCCGGAACTCATAGGGGCACACCATCACCCTGCAATAACTCCGTTCACCATGCACACACTAGTCACTCACAGAACACCTTTCACTCTTGCTGCACACCCTGCACCATACACATGCACACCACTCACACTGCATTCACACCACTCACATCACCCTACACTCATGCCTCTCACTCTGCATGCACTCAGCTTACCCAACACTCACATGGGCCCTCCTTTCACATTGCATTCATGCAGCTTACCCAACACTCATATCAGCGCATTTTTCATCCTACACTCGTACCACTCGCAGTGCACTCGTTCACACTATTCATCATCACCCAGCACTTACATGAGCACACCTCATACTCTGTACATATAAAAATTCCACAACTCTCATGAATATACACATATTTCTACTAAGATAGCCACAGAATACCTGCTCTCTCCGTAGTACTAGATTCCCACTTAATTCCACCTGCAACAATGGGCCTGGTGCAAGAGGGGAGAGTGGACGGAGAATGTGGAATGGCATGAGCAGGAACACTAGGGCTGAGGGTTTGGGGTATGGTGCTGGATTGAGGATTGTGTAACTGCACTGCGAGTCCTGGCCTTCTATTCACCACAGTACTACTCTTCGGGACAAGGTTTTTTTTTTTTACTTTGTAAGCTGGGTCTCGAAATTCCAAAACATCCATGGTTACCGAAGAAGTGAAGCATTTCATAACATCAGTTAGATGCTGTGATATTACAAGTAGGAAAATGGATTACTTCATTTCCAATACAGTAACTGCGTGATCCACATGTGAAACCATATGTAAGCCCTGGGCAGCTGTTCCAAGGAATTGAACTTTTAGTCACATCATGCTTGTAACAAACATTGACAATGCAATATAATATTGTTTAATATTGTATAGAGAATATGATTTTATTAAGCTTCACTAAAAGGCAAGGCATTTATAGCAGAAGCAGCAGGGCAAGTTGTTCTAATAAAATAAAAGCAGATTGACTAATGGAAGTGCAAGTGGCAGTGTGTCTGTGTGTGAGTGTGACAGAGTACAAATGTATGAAAGTGTGCAAGAGATATAGTGACAATGAGTGTGTGAGACAATGTGTGTGTGAGAGTATGTGTTTGTGTGTGAGTGCGTGTGTGTTATGTATGCAAGTGTGTTGCTGGTCTGGCATAGTGGAGGTTAATTTTGCCTTATGGACAAGGGTGCAAATAGCATATGGATGGTAGATGATACCTATGACAAACTACAGCCCTGACATGGTTCTATTTAGACTAAGGGCGGGCAGAGAACTCCGCTCAGCCAGCGGAGTGTGCACAGTTTTGCCTACTCCGCTGGGAGCGCAGAGTTTAGGCAAAACTCCGACACCGCAGTTGAGCGGAGATAGCCAGCCCCCCCTGCTAAAATAGTCTCCCCGCCTCCACCTTTCTAATAAACAATATTTAACAAGCATTTGCAATGCAATAGGTCTCGCTTCTGCGAGAGTTTGAGCTATTCGCATTGTAAATGACAATGCCTTTTATTTATGTGTTTTGAAAACTTGCAAGAGGTGCGTAAACATGCACTCTGTACTTATAGCCTTTGCTGACGAGAAGCAAGGCTGGCAATAACGGCGCCTCTTTTACTGTCAGCTTTGCTTCTCGTAAGCAAGGACTATCTGTACAAAGTGCGTGTTTACACACCGCTTGCAGGTTTTCATAACACATAAATAAAAGGCATAGTCATTTACAATGCCAATAGCTTAATCTCGCATAACTGCGGGACCGATTGCATTGCAAATGCTTGTTCTCTTTTGTGTGTGCATGGAAACATTTCCAACAAAGGGTCAAAAAACAGAAATAACACCCTTTCAACAACGCCTCCTACCAGTGTAACATGCTGCCTGTGTAGGCAAGAGCTGCAGCACCCCACTTACAGGTAATAAGACCCATATGAATGTTCCAATACAATACATACTTACTGTTGATTTCGGCACTTCCATGCTCAACATTCAACATAGTAGAGGCACTATTGGGTGAAAAGTTGCAACTCCATCTCATTTAAGAGAAATTAAACTCGGGAGCAGAATATCAATTGACAAAAAACAAATATATATTTTAGCAAACGGTGGATGTTGAAGGTTTTAAAAATACATTTCAATAAAATCAAATCTTTGCAGGTGAAAATTGCAATTGTAAATTATTTTCTGTATTTAAAGTCCTGAAAATGTCTAACTGCTTTCAACTTCGCTATTTAATTAGTCAGTACTTGGTAGCAAGGTACTGTCCTTTCAAATCACCCGGTGAGGGTGTGTGGAAATTATTGCCTTCTAAGAAAGTCAAATACTTGCCAGCAGTGTGCTCGGCAGGTTTATTGGTGCATGTGGTGGATGCTATCTTATCTAAAAGGCCTAAATAGCCGCGTCACCTGGTGTTTCATGTCCAGCTGATCAGGTACACATGCCAGAGACGTGCTCGTGTTTCATCACCTTGTGCACAACAAAACCCAGGCCAGCATGTCTTTCGTGAAAGGCGTGGCGTTTCCAACGTGCAGTTTCAGAAAGTAAATTAACCCCTTGTGGTGATGTGTGGTACTTGTATGGAAAAAAGTGAACACCGGGCACAGTGTAGGATGCACAGTAGTTGCAGATCAACTCCCAATTAGACAAAAATACCTCAAATTTCATAAACATTCTACATACATGCCTGACAACCATGTATATATATCTAGTGAGACAAACAAATTGATATGTTTATGATATATCTCTTTAATTAATATAGAATATAAAATATTTTTTGGGATTTCATTTTCAATCTTTTTTCTTTTTCTAGTGAATTATTTCTTCTCTATAGACATGTACAATCATAGATAACAGTATATCGATATGTTATCATGTTACTCATATGCATATAAATCAATTGCAATATGCTATATATGAATACTAATTAGAACATGATTAGTTTTTCCTTGTAAGTTTGCAGTGCATGCTTATAATCCCATAATAACTTCTCACTTCTTTAGTTATGGTTTTACTTCACTAATCGTTTAAAAGACAATAACAAATTACAAAAAACAGTGCAAAAATATTGATTCCTGATTCTATACTCTATGAACAAATAATGAACATATAAGCGGTCGATTGACACTTTGTTTTGTGGGCGATAGATGGACACATAGGCGGTCGATTAACACCAACGCGTTTCGGCTAGGCCTTCGTCAGGAACCCGCTCTGATTTTACACTACATATAGAAAATAATAACAAAACAAACATATACTTATTAAAACCAATCTAAAAAATTGGGAGTCAATATAGCAATCATTATTCATTTACAAAAACCAAAAGGGTATTAATATTGGACAAATTAACGAATCTAATCCATAGTCTCAGAACTCTACTGTGATCCACACTCTTATAATAGAGTCAAAGATTTACCATTATGTTTGTCGTGAAGACATTTCAAAAATAGGTGCCTGCAGTGAGTTTGATACCTTTAATCCGATGCCCATAGGTTAATATCAATATTCTGTGATTTCCTAGATAGTGACATGCCTTAATCTGTATCATCTATCATCAAAGAGAAAATTCTGATATTCTCGATTAATCTGTTGAAGACGATATCATACTAACCCTCTAATATTTTGATGTTCACGTTCTTATCTTCAAATAGTAAGTGGAGCTCAAATTGTGTTCTTCCGCTTTACGATGATGTATGCCAAAACTAATTTAAAGACAAGAAAGATACATATATGTATCACAATTGGAGTGCAGACTAATGTGCGATTCTTGTGGCATGGCCCTCATTCTTTCATGGGTCACTCACTTGTTGTAAAGTGATAATCTGGACATCAATGTTGCTTCCAATAAAAGAATGTGTATAGCCAAGAATTACAGCTTCTATTCTGTCTTCAGAGGAGGAGTTGGATCTAAGGGTTTAAATATATAAATGTATGTATTATACTATCACGGCTTATCTTGAATCTATTTAGAGATGTGCCTTTGCCAAAAAGACATATAATATATCCAATGACTTCCCTATTAGCTATATCAGATCTGGCAGGTTATATTCTTTAAACTGGTACAAGATATTTAATTTTTATATTTTTATAGCTTGTTAGTTAAACATATTTTCCCTTAATGTAAATTCCTAGCTATAACCATCTTAATTTACCTATACGTTTTTAAACGCACATACCTTAATTCATTTTATCTTGTTATTTTGTATCCATGATTGCTCTTTTTCAATTTATAGTTTGTATCGGCGATATCCTTTCTTCTTCTAGGAAACTATTCAATCCTCCTAATTCACAACATAAAAACATATATTTCAATTCATGTCAAATATGTTGCCAACGCCTTAAGCTTGCACCTGTACATATTATCCATGGCCCAATAGCAGGGACACTCGATAACTAACCCTGCCCTATTTTTTAATGAATTCAAAATTATAGCCGTATACCAGACTTAATATTACTTAAAATTGTGGTCTTTTTGACGCCCGACAATGCTGGTCAAGTCTCAATTCAAATTTAACTTGCAACCTCCCCAGCTCTAAGGATAGCTTGGTGTCCAAGTCATGTCTATTTAAACCCTAATCAAGAACCTAGATTCAACATACCTTCTTTCTCATACGCTCTGCGTCTTCATTTCATTCGGCGGTGACCCGACTTGCAACATAGTTGCTCTATTTATGTAAGTTTGTTTGAGTGTGTGATTGCTTTACGTGACTAATCATTAGTATAGAAGTAGGACTGTTAACGTACCGGATATTGACCATAGAGCGTGCGTTTCTCTAGCTCACCTAGTCACTAGCATGGAAATAGGACTTGTGATATGCCGTATAGTGTTTGTTAACATCGCGCCATGATAGAATGACCAGTCCGTCTCGCTGTCATTCTAGACTATTTATAAGCATTAAGAAACTGTAGAGTTTGATGTAATAAAGTCCCAGTAACGAATGTTACTTTTTAAATCATTACTAATCGTGAATGTTACCAGGTAGTTTATGTCTTAAGAGTTTATTTTATATAGGTCATTCGACAACCATGCCCTATGTTTTTCAATTCATTCAACATGGCATATGGTACGGGTTAGTTTTATCCGGCATAACATAACGGCAAAGGTTAACCATTATTTTTAATGGCCTGATCCCATGGAATTTCTAGGTTCAGCCCAGAAGTTACTGTATTAAGGATGAATATCCAGTAAACTTCTCTCATTTTTCTGGTCTTATCTATCTGTATACCCGCTCGTGGTTGAATTTTTTCCAAAATATACCACTGGATATCTTCTGGTGTATGTCCCACATCTACAAAATGTTGCACCATGGGTGCCGATGTTTTCTGCGTTCTAATTGCACATCTGTGTTCTGTTAGTCTGACATTAAATGCTCTCCCTGTTTCTCCAACATATCCCATTTGGCATGGACATATAATCAAATAGACAAAATTTGTGGATTTACAATTGTTAAGTGTGTTAGGGGAAATATTGACGCCATTGAATGTAAATGTCGATGCTTCAATAGCCATTGAGCACGATTTACATGACGTACACTTAAAGTTTCCCACCACTTTTTTGGAGCCTTCCAGATTAGTCTGATTGAGAGTAGTTTCACTTTTCATCCTAGAGTGGACTATGTGATCCTTCAAGCTTTTATTACGCCTATATGCAAATAGCGGTTTGGGTATTATATCTCTTTCTTTGGATTTATCCACATTTAGTATATGCCAACTACTACATACTGCTTGGCGAACTCTAGCATTCAACATGGAATGGCGTGTTACAAAAACCAGAGGTGGATTTACTTTAATTTTTGTATTCGTTAACAAGTGTTGCCTGTCGTAGTAACGTGCCCGTTTGTAAGCATCCCGTACAATTTTATTCGGATAACCTCTGATTTAAAAATTTTTCTTCATGACCTCTGATTTCTCATCAAAATCATTAATGCTTGTACAATTACGCCTAAGGCGTAAGAATTCGCCAAACGGTATGTTATCCTTTTGGGTTTTGGGATGAAAACTCCCATAATGCAAAAGTGTGTTCCTAGCTGTGGATTTTGTGAATAACACAACTATTAGAACTCCCATTTGATGTTTAATGAGGATATCCAAATATTCTACTTGATGGGAACTGATGTTATGAGTAAAGCTAATGTTATCTTCACATAGATTGATCCACTCAATGAATTCAAGCAATTTCTCATGTGTGTCAGACCAAACGAAAAAGACATCATCAATGAACCGCGACCAATTTGTTACAGATTCATAAAATGGTGCTATTTCGTTATAGATGTATTTCTTTTCAAAGAAAGTCATATAGATGTTGGCCACAGTTGGGGCACAAGATGCCCCCATACTGACGCCTTGTTTTTGTTTATACAATTGTTGATTGAATACAAACACATTATCCTCTAACACGATCTTTAGGCATTCCAGCACAAACAAGGATGGACATTCAATATTGTAAGCCTTAATAAACCAGTGCACCGCTGAGAGTGCTCCTTCGATTGGTATATTACTGTATAAGGCCTCTATATCCATAGTGACCATATACTGGGTGTCCGTGCAGAAAGGTGTATTTTCCAATAGATTGATAATATGTCTGGTATCCTTTACAAAAGCTGGAGTTTTGGATATATGTTTGCATAGTATAGCATCTACGTATTTTGCTGGTGGTTCCGTTACTGACCTGATTGTAGTTACTATCGGTCTCAGCGGAGGATCCCTAGCGTTCTTATGAACTTTTGGTATGCCGTAGATGCTAGCCATTCTAGGTTTTTCTTTATTGAGGAATGTCCATTCCTTCATACATATATCTCCATTTTTCAATGCCTTGTTTGTTATTTTGAGTATTTGTTTGACAGTTTGGGCTGTGGGATCTCTGGTAATGATACAATAATACCGTGTGTCTCCCAACATTTGGTTCATTTTTAAGATATATGCCGGAGTGTCGTATACAACAATAACCCCTCCTTTGTCACATGTTTTAATCGTGACGCTTGGTGTCTGTTTGAGGGTTTTCATTGCTGTATATTCCTCTTTATTTAAATTGAATGGTGTCACCGGTATATGCTTTGTGATGTTCAAAACTTTATTATACACCACTTTTTCAATACCTCCACTTCTGGTGGGAGTTGATCTAATGTGGGTGTAAATAACGATTGTGGTGCAAGACCAGATAAATTTGAAGTCTCATCTTGTGTATCCATACCTGTGAAAAATACCTTCAATCTTATCTTTCTGAAAAGGGCTATGAGATCCCTGAATAGCTCAAATTTATTAAGGCCTGAATGCGGCGCAAATGTCAATCCTTTTGATAATAGTGCAATAGTTGAATCAGACAGGGGTGTATTACTTAGATTAAATACAGGTAGAGTATCTACTCCCTCCAATAATGCGCATTCCGGGTTACCAGATATTGATCGTAGTCCATCACTGGATTGCCCTGGAATAGCGGTTGGAATTGTGGAGTGGGGAAACGTGATTGATACCGAGGCCTCCAATTGTTGCGTCTGATGAAGCGCCTCCCTAAAAAAGAAGGCTGTCTTCCTCGTGGTCTGCCTGCGTTGAATCCATTATCTCTATAGTCTTGATTTCCTACTTGTTCCTCTTGGTCAGAGTCTGATGTATCCGAGAAAGTAGTAACTTTCTTACTAGCATACAATGACCTGTTTATTGCTGATTCATATTGCATACCTCCAGCTTGATTATAAAATTGCTCAGCCAGATATGGGTATGTACCTTCCTTACTGAAGTACCTAATATCTTTTCTTAGCTTCTCCACCTTATGTTTAGTGAGGTATTCTGTATAGGAAGACAGATCTTAGTCTATTTCTTCCAATTTCTTTTTTGCTATCTCTACTATACAGGAGGCTTTAATTTTTTTTTCCAGATCTAAAATTTCTGCGGCTAGTTGCTCAATTACTTCTTTTGCTGTTTCAACAATCAGCATCATATAGTCGCGGGAGCAACGATTAGAAATCATTGCCCACCGTTCAAGAAATTGTTTAACTTGAACAAATAACCCTGGTATATTTCTGACTCTTAGACCTTGCGGTACTTGTGCAGTTTGAAGTTTGAGTTTCAAGATCGCGTTTGTTTTTTATCGTTTTGTAAACCCAGAGCGTTTCTGAGTCTATTGTTCATAAACACCGTGGCAGTTAAAAGCAAGCATTGGCAATGCGAATAAATCTTGGCTTTGGGGTCCATGATTTTTAGTCCTGCTGCACAGCATCGCTTACCAAAAACAAGCACGAGACGCACAGGGAAAGTTCTTACCTACTGAGGACATACCGAGCTGAGGATGCGTGCGCATTAAGAAAGCGAGACTGCTTAAGGCTTGCGACGACGTCAGTTGCGTGGGGCATGGGCGGAGCATGGAGTGCGCGGCCGGAAATGTCCGGGGCTCCCGTTAGCTGAGGGAGCCCCGTGTGTTGGAGAAGCGAGGCGGGAGCCCACCTCGCAGAGGGAAGTCCGGCGGGAGCCCACCCCGCAGAGGGAAGTCCGACGGGAGCCCACCCAGCCTTCGTGAATGCCGCATGGTGCGGCCGGAGAAAGATTTCAGTCGGGGCTCCTGTGAGGAAGACGGAGCCCCGCGTGTTGCTGCGCCAGTGACCGGGTGAAGAGGCGAGTCCCCCCTGCCATTGAGGAGACCAGCCTGGGAGCAGCGCAGAGTCCCCACAAGAGCCGGTGAGGGGGGTTGAGCGGGAATCATGCTGGACGCCGCACCTGGACAGGACATGTGCACACGTATGGTGCGAGCAGGAGTTGTGATAAAGACGCGAGCCGTACGCGTGCACATCTCCTGTCTGTTAAGCTTTAGCACAGACAGTGGATGTGCACGCGTACGGCCTGCGGCGTTATTACAACTTCTGCTCGCACCATACGCATGCACATTCCCTGTCCAGGACTTGCCGTACGCGTGCACCTGTCCTGTCCCACTTCGCAATGCAAGTCGGCAACAAAAGATTTCGCCTATGCGTATCAGCGCATGGCGCTGCATCGCTAGGCGAGACCTAAAAATGAATTTAAAAAGAAAAAAACACACTTACCTATGCACATTTCTCGCAAGACGTACGTCTGACGTAGGGGTTTTCAGGAGAGAGACAGCGAGGAGGAAGCAGCCCGGGATGCCACAGTTCACGTAAGTGTGTTTTTCTCTTTTTCTCTTTCATTTTTAAATATTTTTTATTAGGGGGGATGGAGGTGGGGAGCAGAGCAGAGTTCCACTGAATTTTTTCCCAACTCTTGTGGAACTCCGCGTAGTGGCACTACGCAAGCTCCACCCAGAGTTAATTTAGACACCATCATTGGCTGTGCGGACTCAAACTGTCTAACTGAGAGAGCCACTAACCCAGTCATACCCAGCGGGAGGGATTCAGAACATGCGCCACCACACCTGGCCGAAGGCCCTGACATGATGCATGTAATTCTTAGCATTTGGGTTGACTTCACAGCAAAATGTTGAACTGATATTTAAGGTAATTCTTGTCATAAGATTTCCTGTACTCATTTTATACGGGGTGTCTATGGTAAAATGTTGACCCTTGTATACCGGAGGGAATTGTTACAGGATCCCATGACTATGGCTGAAATATCCTGCAGGAGACTGAGCCAGATGTATAGACAAGAAGGCTTGATTTGTTCCGCAATGGTGTCTCTTTTCAGATTTTAATGCAATATAAACATGCATATGTGTGACTGAGAATATCTTCTTGAAATTATATTGATCTATTTTTGTCTTCTTTTCTTCCTCTAGGTCTTCTGGTGTGGACGGGCTCTCCAGGCTTCTCTGCAAAAAGACATGAACCATAAATACATTTTCATGGGTCAAAATCAAAAAATATCCATCACCAACACCTTTGGTGGGTAAGAGGGAAAGAGGCATGTCACAGTGGAAAGAAAAATATGAGGTACAGCGAGACTATCAGTAAATATTCTCTTTGCTTCTGTAAATAATTTCTCCCCTTTGTTTCTGTCTTGCACTATGTGAGAGATTAAGCGATACCCCTATTCCTTGGGATAATCGATAAGTTTAACAATTAAGGGTCTAGATCAATTATAATTGTTACACCCTTGTCCTAGCACTCTTCAAAGACAAATTATATGGATTCTGCTGTCATTTTCTAATTTTTATCACATTGCCTTCTGGGATTTTTACTTTTTATGTATCCGCTTTTAAGAAGTTCCCCTTTTTGACTGGAAGAAAGTAGGGGCTAGACCACTCGGCCCATCACCAACACCTCCTGTGCCCCATGTTCCCTCCCACACCCACCTCCCATCTAGGTAAAAAACAACACTTTTGGCCCTGGGTACTCACGCGCTACGCCGCAACTCTCCAGAGTTGCAGCAGCAGACCAGAGTCCACCGGGGCAATCCTCCACTCCTCAGGACCGGATTCGTCTTCTTCTTCTCCCCGATGGGGTCCTTTAGGTTTCTTCCATTCGGTGGCTTCCTTGGTGGTCTCCAGTAGAGTTGGACTCTTCCTCCTCTCTGCGGGAACTCGAGGGGCGGTGCCTTCTTCTTCAACGACTTCTGACTTGATTTCCCAAGTGTGTGTATCCTCGTTCCTCTTCTTTCACTCCAGTTTCTGTGGTTTCATTTTGTCCCAGCGGTCTTCATCTGATTTGTTGAATCCTCTGTCTTGTTTAAAGAAACATTCACCATTTACTGCCTGCGTGAATGTGGTGCGAGTTTGTGTGACCATTCTTCCTTTTTCCTTCCAGGTCTCGGAACACCGAGGGAGTCAGCTGGGAGGACGACAAGGAGAAGGATAGGTAAGTGAAGCCCCCCAGGGAATCAACCCCTCAAATATACATGGTAAATTTCTGGCACAATCATATTGTATGTACTCCTTGACATAAGGAAATCACCCATGAAAAATGCTGACCTTGGTATAGGGGAAGTCATGTCTGACTTATGACATTAAAAAACGGTATCTACTCCTAGGAAAGGCCAGTCTTCCCCGGTGCACCATGAAAGAACTGGAATATTTCATGAATGCCCTATAAAGGTCTGAGGACTGTAGTAAATTGGACCCCCAATGTTTCTTCTGTTAACTTGTTTTGCTTGCTGCAATTTGGGGGAGATATCACGTCCCACCATTACATAGATCTTTAGTCTGCACTAGTGAGCCGCATTTGCAGGGTGTAGAGGGGACAGTTTAAGAGTTGAGTGCACACTGTCTCTGCAGAAAGGACAAGAGTAGAGATTTCCTAATGAATAGGCCTGGGCGTAGTTTGTGGAGTTTTGCTACGCGAAGTTACAAAAAATATTCTGCAAAGTTCCACGAGTGGCGGAGTGCAGTGCGAACTGCAGTTTGTGCTGGTATTTCTGCCGCTCGGGTAGAAATTCTACCCAAGCGGCAGCTCGCGCTAGCGAACTTATCGTTCGCGAGCGCAAACTTACCATTCGCGATCACGAGCGGGAAAAAACTCTGCTGCACATTGCGAAGCGGAGTTTTCTGCACTCCGCGAGCTCCACGAAGTGCAGAAAACTCTGCAAACTCCGCGAACGGAGCGGAGTTCACCGTCCAGGCCTACTAATGAAATGAACGTGTTGTCTAATTGTAAAATGGATATATTTACTTACATTTTAAAAGTGGCTAAGTCTGTCACTCTCTTAATCTATCTATAATTGTTTCCAGTCTATATTCTCCATTGAGCCAAGTGGCCCAGGCTATCTGAATAACTGTGAATCTGGCTTCCATGGCTGCTGGGAGCTGCATGTGTGAGGGCGGCTGCCGTTGGGAGAGCAAACTGAGACATGTTGGGGCTGCAGCAACAGGCATGTCCATCGGAGTTCTGGGATGGAAGGGCAGAACCATTTGCTTATTTTTCATAGCAGAAATGTAAATAGAGAAGAAAAAAAACCCCGCACAGACGCCTTTGCAGCCTTAATGTGCTTTAACACTGCTTTTTGCTCATATAATGTTTGAGGTTAGGTACCACCCGGTTCTGGAAATGCTTGTCCTGCGCCCTTGCTGGGAGCAGGGCTGGTTTATGGGTGATGAGACCGGCGCAGGTACACCTGCCGCTGACTTTTAGGGGGGAGGGGGCACTGTGTTTAAAAATAGCTTTTGTTGTAAAAGCACATGAACTTCCTTATGCATCCTGCAGTTTTCAGGCAACAATAAAATGTCAAGGAAAACTCTGTGATTAATGTTCCTACTAGTGAGAGATCAGAATTTTGTTTAGTGGCAGTTTAGATTAATCTTGAAGTAGTGTGAAGGGTTAATGTGCCTGCTGCAAAGAACGTGTACCATGCAGATCACAGAACTAAGGGCCAGATGTAAGTCCATTCACTTTAATGAGTCGCAAATTGCATCGAATTGCGACCCGCAATTTGCGACTCGCTATAGTGAATGTACAACAGTGTCTCAGGCACTGTTTGCGATTCCCAATGGGGTCGTAAATAGCATGCCTCATCAATATTCATGAGGCACGCGCAATATGCGACCCCATTGGGAATGGCTAGCACTCCCAGGGATGGTGGCCTGCTAGGGTCAGCAGACCACCACGTCTGTAACTGCTTTTTTAAAAAGGAAAACGGTATGCATTTAAAAAAGAAAAATGAAACTATTCAGTTTAGTTTTTTAAGGGCAGGCAGTGGACCCTGGGAATACTGCCTGCTCTTAAAAAACTGTTTCGCAAAGACTCACAAAGGGGAAGGGGTCCCCTGAGGACCCCTTCCCGTTTGCAAGGTGTTTACAACTTACTTGAAGTAGGTGGTAAACTGCAAGTGTTTTGTGGCCGCAAATGCGGTTGCAAAACAATCATAGATTGCATTGAGATTCACTATTAGTGTGGGAGGATGTATGACGTTACAACGCATGCTTTTACACCGCATGCCGTTACAACGCATTTTTTACACCGCAAGATCTGTTACAACGCAAGCCTTTACAACGCATGCTTTTACAACGACGTACACTAGATGGAGTGCTGACATTAGAAATGTATAATTTACTATTCTAACTCCAGTCCACGTTGCAGTAGGGAAGGTGTTTGGATAGTAAAACTACACTATTTCTAATGTTAGCACGCCATCTAGTGCATTTCGTTGTAATGGCATGCGTTGTAACAGATTTCGCGTTGTTACAGTTTCGTTGTAATGGTAGTGCGGTGTAAAAGTTGCGTTGTAAACGTTGTATACCGTGTGGGACGCCCCGTGGCATGCCCCTTCCTAATAGCGAGTCGCAAACCGTACATCGGCCCCTAAGTTTGAGTGAACTATGAGTAGCACTATAAAAAAATGAAATGTACATCCGAGAGAGGTTGTGGAGAGATGAGATGCACTGTTGAAGAGTGGTAGTGAGGAAATTCATGGAGGATGAGGTTTTTAGGGAGGGGGCACCAAAAAAAGACTGTCGCACCAGACACTACCAGCGCTAGAGCCGACCCTGGCTGGAGTGTTAGCCCCCCCAAGTTCGGGCATAGATCGCCCTGGTAGCAGATGTTCATTGCTTCAGTCAGTGCTCTGTGGATGACTCATGCTTTTTTAGGCAGGAGAGAATTACTGAGTTTGCAGACTCCACGGGAGGCACGGTGGCAAAAACCGGCTCACATAATCTTATGTATTTTCTGGTCTGTTTCCCTTGCTGTGGAAAAGCAGCTCCATCCTGCTAATCGCTTCGCTTCATTTCTTTTCTGGCATTACTTTCTGAGAGGCTTCAGAGGCAGGCCTGGCTCATGAGTCACTCTTGGTATGTTTCATTGTTGCAGCATTTCTTCTGCCAGCGTGTTTATTCTTCAGTTCATGAAGCTAAGAAGCGCAGCTGAGATTCATTCTGTTTCTCTTGTTAGGCCAAGGCAGCATTTTACAAGCTTCTTGAGGTGCTGCAGGGTGTGAGGATCTTGAAGGGCAGCAATTAAATAAAACAAGCATTGGCATAGCCAATAGCTCTCGCCTTATAAGTGTTTAGCGAGAGCTATTGGCTTTGCCAATGTCTTTAAAATATGTTGTAGAGCATTGTGGCTGTTGTGCAGCATGTTGAAAAGTTATAATAATAAAGCATCATAAGAATTTTTGTTACTTTATATGTAAAGAAGAAATTATGTGCAACTGGACAACCCTTTTAAAAAATTATTAATATAAAAATGTGGAGTGGGAGGTCATTCTATGTTTTAGGAGCAATGTAGGAGAATGCCTGTCCTCCTGATCTGATTCTATGCATGTGTGGGATGTGTGAGAGTAGGAGTCTTGCAGAGTGCAGGTGTTTTGGGTGGTTGGTGAATGGAGATGAGACAGTTTAGGTAGGTGGGGCCCAAGCTGTGTGGTGCCATGTGTATAGATGCAATCACTGGCAAGATTCTAAAACAGTATATGTCATTTTTGGGTCGAGCCTGAGCCAGCGCACATGTGCTGCTCTGCGAGGCTTCTTGTAAGCACTCTAAACTTTTCCGTGTGGGTCTGACTCCCTCCACTCATCGGATTGGCTTTTGCGTGTGTCTTTCAAGAATGAAAGCAAACAAATGGCTAAAGGCGGGTGCATGTCCCGCCTCTTCTGCAAGGTTAACTCCCACGGCGTTTTGCTTACGGGAGCGAGCAGCGGCGGCACGCAGGGCGGAAGCTGCAGTGGCTCCTTGTCTCCGTGTGCCTGCCCCCACCACTCCTCTTTGTGTCCCTGTGTCTCAAATATCAGCGGCAAAGACAGCCAGCTGCCCCCCACTCGCCCCCTCCTCCAAGGAGCTCGAGGTAGGTTCAAGAGTGCGCTCTGGACCGATCGCTTCTACCTGTAAACTTTAGCCGATAACGTCTGTGCATCAAAGTTGTGTTCGCTGCGTTACGTGTGCGTCAGTGCTGCACGTTCAATGTCTTTGCTATTTTATTCTTAAATATGTGCAGTGTATTTCGCCGTTTCATCCTTTTGAGGTTGATACATTGAATGATAGTAACGAGCACAGTACTAGGCGCAAGAGGGTTCACCAAGAGGAGAAGTATTTGTCTCCAGCAGGCCGCCACTCCCTGATTAAAGAGGCAGCTTCTGCAACATTGAAATTAGAAAGACAAGAGTCCCTGTTCTCTCAGAAGAAGAGGGACAGGGATTTTACTCAATACTGTTCTTGGTGAAAAAAAAGTCTGATGCATTCAGACCAGTTCTGGATTTTCGATAATTCCGATGGTCCTGCCACAAGAATTATGGGTGCCATTGATTTGCAAGGCGCTTACCTCAGCATTTCAATTTTTCCTTAACATCAAAAGTATTTGAGATTTGTAATCGAAGATCAGCATTTTCGATATTCTGTCCTTTCTTTTGGGCTCAAGTCTACTCAGTGTGTTCACGAAGGTTCTAGCTACATTAGTCGGTCTCCTTCACAAGGAGGGCAACCTGGTTTACCCATATCAAGATGATTGGCTACTCAATGCAAATTCAGCAGAACAGATTATGCTGCAAAGAGACAAGATATTGGACATTCTTCAAACACATGGATTTTGATAAATCAGGAAAAATCTCATCTGCTACCCTCCCAAGAATTAGAATTCATAGCAGCAAAGTTACAGGCAGGAAAGTAGGTCAAAGGTTGTCAAACTTTGGAATGCCATAACTTGGGCCCGATTGGGTTGATTTGGACTATCCTGGGCTCGTTTAACTCCTTGTGGTGAGCTCTATCCATGAGTTACAGAAACCATCCTCCCCTTTCAAGCAATGCAGTCCTAAAGAGCTGGTTTTCTTGCTCCTCTGCACCAGTTCTCCTCTGCTCCTTTGTTGGTGGGCACAGAAAAGACCAGGGCTTCTCCCCAAATGGTATTCAGGGGGGTAAAGGAACCAACCTCACTGACCCTTGAGAAGACCCACTGGTCCTTGGATTAACTGGACAGAGTCCTTGGTCGTGAGTGGGGGGTTCAGGGGGTTCCTCCTTCTAATTCTCCATGGCAGTCCCAGGATACATCAGCAATGTGTGTAGAAATCCGTAGGCAAGAGAGAGTCTCTCCCTTTTGCAAGAGGTTTTTAAGGAGAGAGGAAGGTTCCAGAAGACAGGCACCCTGACCAATCCTGAAGTGCCACATTGTCTCTACACTCCTGTCCCAACCCTGCTGCACAGCATGTTGGTACAATCCAAAATGGCATCATCCAGGAGCCACTGGTCATATCAGCTCCTGGGGTCTCAGTTCCACCCCTCGCTGACATCAGTGCAGGGGCCTGCAAACCTGAATTTCAAGGAGAGCCCCCCACTGGGTTGGCTCCAGTTGTCTGGGCACTCCCCTTTGTCCTGTGGGCTTAGGCAGGCCCATATCTGGTACAGTGTGACAGCTGGGTGATTGATACAGAACATTCCACCCCACCCCTTTCCTCCTCCGTAGCCGACAAAAGTATTGCTAATTGCTCTTTTTGTGTGGGGGTGGCCTTTGTTGCTGATGATAGAGAAATTGTTATTAGCTGGGCACAGCAGGGTGAGACAAGACCTGGGCTCTGATCCTGAGCTGAACCAGGAAATTATGGAGATTCTAAATGACCCTTTAGATGTACAGTTATCATTTTTGAGATTATCATATATTGATTTCTTGCACAGGTTACACTCCAATTCAAGATCTCAATGGGAAGTAAAACTACACTCTAAGGCAGGTCTTTCCCAATATGTATAATGGGGTACCACTGTCATTAGAACAGTAAAGCACACTGACTTTCCTTATTAGTGTAAAATACCCTCAAAAGAGCTATCCCAGCTAAATACCTAATCCTGCAAAGTCCCCATCACACCGGGCTGGCTACCTGTACTCTGTTACAGGGCTGTGCATGCCAGTAGTCTCCCACATGCAGCCTGCACATGGGTGCACGTGTGTTCACATGTAACAGGGAAAGTGTCCCTTACCCTTGCTGCGTCGAAGCGGCCTTATCTTAAAAGGTAGATGTTTGGGGAAAACATGCCCAGTCCATTTGCCATCTGATTACCATGGGTGAGACACAAGTAGTGAGGCTCATTCGCAGTAAAAAGTACAAAAACCATGTGATCAATAAAGCAAGAAAATTCAAGCGTACTGCTGGGGCAGAACCCAGTGCAAAATAGGTTCAGTGGTCTTTTCTGCTGGAGGCTCTGTAAACAATGCAAAGTGCCTTGAACATTGCACTTCTTACTTTCGATAGCCAGTGGAGTGATTGCAAGACTGGAGTCATGCGTTCTTTGGGTTAAAGTGTAGAAGAAGTCGTGCAACAGCATTTAGCATGAGTTATATTTTATGTATGATGAATGCGGGTGCTCCAGGGTATAGGTTGTTAACATAGTCAAGCTTGGACATTATGAGTGTGAGGATGGCTTGCATTTTCTGTTGGTCCACAAGGTATGGCATGATGCAGCGTAGTGTTTCCATTGTGTAGAAGGCCTTCTGTTTTACGTTGTGAACACGTGGTGTCTAATATAGCTTTGAATCCATGGTTACCCCTAGGTTTCTTACTTTTCTTGATATTGTTGGTGGGGGCTCGTGTTCCTTAGGCCATATGGCAGTAGGCTGGTATTTTTATCATTGTTCACAGGTCATAAACTCTGTCTTTGCGGTATTTAGCCAAAGATAGTTATTCTTCATATATGTGTTTTATGGTCTGAAGGCAGCTGTCAAGTTTTAAATCGTAGCGGTCTTCCAGACCATCCATTGTTAAAAATGATTTCGGTGTCAAATGCATTGTTGTATTAGGTGAGGTTGAATGATGTAATCGGGTTTGGTAAGTAGGTTAGGTAGATGTTTAATAATAGAGGGAATATGATGGAGCCCTGTGGAATGGGCCTGTGTTGTGTACGAGGAGCTGAAATGAAAGGTATTAAACACTAGTTCACTGTCACAGCTGAGAGGCCAAGAATGTAATGGGCCTTAGCTAAGCTCCCTTCTCGCCTTCTTTCACATATGGTACGTTAAACAAGAATATGCTGCATGAAGAGATCACACAACTGTACAGGACATTGAGTCATGTTGTTCTTAATCCAATACCTTTCATGATATTTCCTATTCCTGATATTTAAATAGTTGTCACTACCTAAACCTACCGTTCAGAAGAATGTCCAATCAGGAAACTCCAGATTCCAATATGCCATAGTGCTTTGATTAGCCTTTTGTTCTGGGACAGAGTTATCACAAGTCAGGTACGACTTACATCGGACTGACATTGCTCTATCCTACACCGGCCTGTTGTGAAATGTATATTATGATGAGACAATGTATCTGCTCTACAGATTGCAAGACCTAGATAGTTTGTTAGGTTAAGGTGCCTGTTGCAGAGGGCTGCAAGTGACCCATCTAGCTGTAGTGTGAATCTGACAGAACCCAATATGGCCTGCCATGTCACAAATGGCTGCTCTAACACACTACCTTTCAAAAATGGTTTAATATTTAATAAGATTAACTCTGATAGGGTCAACATGCTGAGGATTAATCTCCTTGAACCGAATATTGTGGAAACTATAATCAGGGCATGAGGCTGAAAGCATTTGTATTATAATTGACCTCTCTAAACAGCAGCAGAGCATTGACTAACATTTTCTGATTGTTGTATGTTGTAATTTAAGATCTGTGTAGTATGAATCTGGTTTTTGAAAATTTTAGACCTTTGAAATCCTACTTTTCTTTATCTAATTTATGGTCATAGCAAATAAATTGCTGTTATGAGCTCCTATGTAATTAATGTACGAAATGCATAATATTTGGTGAAAATTTGTGGTAGCGTTTTTATCAGGAGAAGTGTGGGAACACTGTGTGGTAGGACATTTGTGGATTTCCTCAGATTCTATTAGCAGAGTCTGCGTTCACTTTTGTTTTGCTGTGTATCGTCAGTGTGCACAATGCCCTACGCAATACGGCAAAACACAAAAATCCAAGTTGGGACTTGTGAGAAGCATTTCCCCCTCATGTCGACTTTGATTTTGGAAAACAAAGTGTTTCTGGTCTTTTTACGAGAAACATTCTTGTCTTCAGTTTTGGGGATGACCCGTTGAAGTCCACGCAATATGAATGTAGTGTGTTGGATGTCAACGGATCATCGCCTGCCCACTAATGTCGTATCCAACAAGAATTAACAACTAACTGCAAGCATACGATGGCCACATTGTACTAACTTCTTTGTTCGATGAACATAGGGGACTACTACAGTTCCAGGCAGCCCCAAGGATGGTAGGCTTCTGGGACCGGGGAACATCAAAAAGCACAGTGAGCACCGAAAAGTGGCAGGTGCTGTTGTTGCCCACGCACAGCCAAGAGAAAGTTTTGGTTGCCATTCATGGTTAATGGAGAAGAGGGCTAGAGAGAGAAAAACATTTACTGAAAAGTATAAAGATGATAGCAAGCCTGATATCTATCTATCTATCTATCTATCTATCTATCTATCTATCTATCTATCTATCTATCTATCTATCTATCTATCTATCTATCTATCTATCTATCTATCTATCTATCTATCTATCTATCTATCTATCTATCTATCTATCTATCTATCTATCTATCTATCTATCTATCTGTGCCAGTTGCCACAAATGAGTTGTAGCTAGGATCATGTTTCCATATTAAATGTCTTTTTTGTGTTGCTTATAACTTCTAGTTAGTTTGACAAACCATCACAAAACTTTCCAAAAAACAGTGCTACTTTTTGACTAGTTTGCGCATGGAAAGTTTGTGCACAGAGCACACCTTCACGGGAAACAGTGACTGGACTCCGCTAGTATCGTATCAAGGGTATGATTGTGGCAGCTTTATCTGTTGGGTGATTAATGTCTTTAAGTATGTTATACTTAGGAGTGGGCAGAACTCTGCAGAATTTTATTGAGTTTAATGTATTGGCTGAGTTGTTCCAGTTTTGTTGACAGTGGGCAGATCTAGAAATATCATTGAGATTTTATTGACATTCTGTATTTCATGTTGGCACATTAGACCATCTGCTGTGGAAACTTCAGTGACAGCTCATTGTGATAACTGAATACACAAGATGTTCTGTTCTAGGAATAGCAAAAAACCACTGTGCGTTCGGGTATTACGACAAACTTTGCTCAAGAAATGCCAGTGTGAGCTCGTTATTGCTAGAGTGCTCACACATAAAGCAGTGCTCTAGAAACATCTTCACAGTTGTATAGAAGGAGGGACACTCTCAGAACAGTTCCTCATTTTAGGGAGCTGAGTTGAGAGGATGCTCGTATCCTGGATTCTCTCCCCTATCTGTGCAGCCTCCACATATGCACCATAAGACGCCTCGATTGATCACCTCCTGCAGTATAGGTAGCTCACCACCCAAAGGCGCAGATCACTTCTGTTTTCAGCTGTGCTCGTTCTGAACACACGGTTTTGTAGGTGCCCCCTAGTTAGAGCAGGTTGTTTGTTTTGTTATTGTCCACCCCTTATGATGACCCCTTCCATGTCTGCCTCCCGCCTTTGTGTTGTACTTTATAGTCCCTAGAAGGTGCTCGGACACTTACAAAAGTCATTTTGAAAGAGAGCTATGGGAATCCAGGGCAGCTCGACTGCAGCATCCTTGGAAAGTCCCGCCTCTTCTCCGTGGGTGTGGGCAGGCTGGGAGCTCATGAGATAATGTGTCAATGTGGTAGAAAATATATACCTACCGCTCGCTGAATTTCTCAGTAACTCCGCGGAATTCTGCAGAGTGAAACTCCGCGAGCTCCGTCCAGGCCTACTTATAACTCTCAGTCACGGTTCGCAGTATGGAAACAACAAATAATAGTCTTTTCATTCCCTTGTAGAGTATGGATATCATCAGTTTGACTGTCATCATCCACAAGGTCATGGATTTGCAGCACTGGCCGGTGAGAATATATGCGAAGGTATTTTGCATGCATGCTCCTCACCAACATAGAAGAGCAGTCAGCTTTGGTAAACCTTTATCACCCTTTCAATCTCCGCAGGTTCCACAGAGGCAATTCACTTAGGAAAATCACCAGGCAGCCCTTACCTCATGGAAGTGGCAACCCAATGAAGACTGCAATGCAATACAGCTAAAGTAAAAAAAAACAAGAATGTGGCCGTCGATAAGGAACAGGCAAGTATACAAGTAAGTAAACTTTTGATTTAAATCTTTACAGGTGCTGTGGCACTCAAGAAAATCCAGCGTGGGCTCCCAGGAGGCCGTACTGCTGAAGGAGAACACGGAACAATAGACCCCATACCCTGCTTCAGCCGCTCTCCCCACTTCTGTATGTCTGGCTGCAAGGTGTGCTCTGCGGCGGCAGCCCTAACATGTAAAATGTGAGGTCATAAGCAGTGCATGGTGGGAAACAAGTTATAGTTAACTCTGCTAACTGCAACTGGTGAATTTGTTTTCTTTAGTACAAAATGTAAGGTTGGCACTGAAATTTCACGTACATATAACGAGACCTCAACCTTTGTTATATACATATATATGTACAGCTTCACCCAATATCTTTGTCTATTGGCTTGCCTTTTGCTTCTTCTTACTGTAGCCCACAGCATAAGACACTGGGCATTTTACTGGGACATAAATGTAGTGCCACTCAAAAAAACTGTTTCCTAACAGTAGGGTAGAAGTCCCCGGCCTTAACCTGGAATTGCTGGCACCTGTTTGTATTAGGTTGTCTTTACAAGTGCTCCATAGTAACCAAGGCATTTATTGAAAGTCGTGATATTAATTCATCAGCATACATCAGCATGGCTGTATTTACTTATCCTATTGAAATCAAGCACAATTTATAAGATTAGGAAATGTGGATTTGTACATTTTTATGTTTAATCCACACCCCTCAACTTAACATCATCTCAGGAGGGGCACTTAGTAACAACGTGACTTAATGCAGCTTTGTGATAGACTTCATAAGCAGGTGCTTCTGACTTTAGAGGAACATCCAGTAAAGGCCTGAAGGGCTGAAGTTTTCTAAAAGACTCCACGCTGTCTGACTTCAAAACGACATCTAATACTTACTTGTGTTACTGTAGGTATGTGAAAGGTCAGAACGAATGGCTTTACCATTGCTTGTTTTTCAATGTGAAAAAAACCTCAGATAAACACATTAACAACTCCACCCCCCAGAAGCAATCAGACCTTGAAAAAAAAAAAAATAATTACCCAAGGCACCAGGTTGCTACCAAAGGTAGAGCATGCAACATTCTCCAGTGGTATAGTCAAGAGAGTATAGGGCGAGGTGGTCGGGTCGGATTCCGCCGTCCAAGGAAAGAAGGAGAGAAGGGGAGGATACATTTTAGCATCAAACACATGTGGGACAATTCACTAATAATCCACTCAGCGTGTGAAAGAAGCGTCAAGGCCACAGTATTGGGGTCTGATCTCATACAGCAAATGTTTGTCACCACTGTGCATGTATAGAACATTGTTATGTAGGCCTTCGGATGAGCCAGAGACATTTTAAGGGATGGGCAAAGTCGGCTCTGGCCCAGGGCCCCAATCTTTCAGGAGGCGCCCTTATAGAGACAGTTCTGTTGTGCACAGTTGGTGAAGTGTGAGGGTCTATGTCACGAGGTGCCCCGACCGGACGAGGAGGAGAACCTGCCTCTATTGACTGTACCTGTGAACCCCCTCCTCTCCCCTCTTTACCTCCAGCAACCCAAAGCCTGGGACAGAGAAGCCTGCTCACACCCTACGAGCGGAAAAGGCGATCCATGTTTCTTTAATTGGGCCGAGCTGGCTGCGGACCCCGCCCCCACGGATAACGCGGATAAAGGGAGGAGTTCCGAACACGGGAGGGGTGAGCGACCAGGAGTAGCGAGTACGGACGGAGTGGAAGAAGAGAGGAGAGCGTTTGCAGAGGAGAGGCGAGAGAGAGAAGAAGACGAGGGACCGGAGACCCAGACCCCGGAGCCAGGAGGCCAACGACCCGGCGATTCGCCCCGCCACGTTTCCGGAGAAGCGTGGCACCAACAGTGTTCGGAAGGAGAAGGCATCCTGGAACGGGGCGTGAGAAGAACGAAAAGCCCACACCAGCGACCAGCAGCCAATCAAGAGGCGGAGCTTCCCCTCCCTTATTACCGGGCCAAGACTTATCGCAAAAGAGTGCTCAGACCAATAAAACACACCTCCCCAGCCCACCCAGTCTCTGAGTCTCCTTCAAACCCGCTACAAGTGGTGGAGAATGCAGGCATAGGACCAGCCATCTGTACACCAAAGATGGACGAACTAATCCAGCATCTGGTAAAGGGGCAAGAACAGCTGGGATGGATGGTGGAGCAACAGTTGAATTCCGCCCAAGCCGACTGAGACACGTTTAAAACACAATACATAACTGGAAGGAATAAAGGCTATTTGAGACAGGTCCAGCATACGTAGCCCGGGCATAAATCTAAAGATACAAAGGTATGCTGTTCCTAAGAAGGCTATGAATGATTTTGAAGATGTATGAGTCAGGAGGAGATTCCTCCTTAAGGAAAAAGACCCTCACACATCCGGCAAACTAGCTGTCATATATCGTCAGCATATGGCCCAGATGTCATGTTTCATCATAAGGTCTGCTCCGAATCGGGGCGGCGCTGCAATCCCCGATCGGCGACCTTGGTGGCGCCTTTTAGTGGAGATCTTTATTCCTTTTAGTTGCCGGTAGGTGAAGTGCAGGTGAGGGCCCTAAAGTGAAGTGTGTAGGACAGAGTGTATTAAAAATAAGTAGTGGAGATCCTAAGTAATGAATTTTAATGAGGGAGGTCCCACTCTTAATTAAAAGCAATAACGTGCGTAATCTAACAGTAAAGGTGTCTGTATTACGCTACAGTGAATGGTGGTCAACATGTTTCTTGCAAAGGTATAACTAACCGCAATTCTTCAGGACCAGAAAGTTCACACACTTATTGGTAGTGGTAGCAACTGATAAAGCACTTACCACTGGTACAGCACCCTAATAAGTGGTAAATGAAATAAGGTAAAAATGCCCTGAGGTGCAAGGCTTCAGGTTCCAACGAGAAGGCGCTGGATACTAACACTGAATAGTGCAGTGTCGACAGTCCGCAATGTGGGATGCCTAGAATCCTACCCTTCGTCTGCGCCAGCCCGGTGGAACAACCATCTCCGCCCACCTCGAAGGCCTACAGGCAATGCTCAGGGAACCAATCCCCGGAAACCCTCCTCTCACCCGACCCACCACCCCCAGACCCTCAGGGATATCGTTACAGAAATATGTGGCAGGCGAAGATCCCGATGCATTCTTACTTAATTTCGAGAGAGCCGCCTTGGCTTGTGGGTGGCCTGTGGAGAAATGGCCTTTCTTTCTGGCTCCGTTTTTAACCAGCGAGGCACAGGCAGCCTATCAGGTCGCCATTGCGACGGACAATGTACCCTATGCCACCATCAAAACCGTAATACTAGACCATCTCGGGCTGGATGCGGAAGCGTACCGGGTACGGTTCCGAAAGGAAAGGGGAGCCCCGGGAGAGAATCCTAAAACCCTGTTTTTGCATCTCAAAATGGCTGCAGATAAATGGCTAACCCCGGCTTCCAGTTCGAAGGACGAAATAATGGACAAGATCTATTTAGAGCAGTTTTTGGAGGCAGTACCGTTTACCACCCAGAAATGGCTCCGACAACACTCGCAGTTGACTACAGCTCAAGCTATCGAAATGGCCTCTTCCTATGCCAGGGCGCAACCTCGCTCAGCTCCTTGGGACTCAGAGAAAACCTCACGTCCTCTTCCGGTTAAGGGAGAAAGGAAACCTAGACAGCTTGTAGAAACCAACCCGCAAAAACCCTTGAGAACAGAGCCCCTCTCCTTCAAAGGACCGCAATGCTTTGAGTGTGGGACTTGGGGACACATTGCACGCCTATGTCCTCACAGGAGGCCATTGGAGGAGCCCATGGAAGTAGGATACGTCCCCAAATCAGTTCTATACACGGCGGAGCTGGGCAGTTCCTTCTATGTAAGTGTAAGGGTGAATGGGAAAACGATCCGGGCACTACTAGACTCTGGGTGCAGACAATCGGTAATAAGAGGGGTGTTCGTGGAAGCTAGGCAAGTGATCCCCCAGAAAATGGTTTGTATCAAATGTGTACATGGGGACACAAAACCATATCTGGTGGCTATGGTCCACCTGGAGATCCCGGAGGGAGGGCAACACCTAGTGAAGGTGGGAGTGTTGGACGCGCTACCGGACGAACTGATTATAGGGACCGATAATCCCAACTTCCTGGATTTATTCACACGTTCCACAAACGTACAAACCCTAAAAGAGCCGGTAGAGGCGAGAGCGGATCCATCTCGCCCTGCGTACATTACACCAGAGCCTTGGGCAGGGGATAGGAACTTCAAATTCGCACAAGCCAATGATAGCACCCTCTATAACGCATGGGAACAGGCACACTATACCCAGGGAGACTCCAATCCCAAGTTTCCCCGATTCCTTATCCAAAGCGGGTTGTTGTACCGACAAGGGAAGAAGGACGACCCACTACAGCTGTTAGTGCCCATCACCTTCAGGGATCAAATTATGTTCTATTCACATTCACATCTCCTCGCCGGCCACATAGGCACTGAAAAAATGACTCAAAACGTAGTGCGACACTTTTACTGGCCCGGTATCTACACGGATATAAAACAACACTGCATGTCATGCGAGTTGTGCCAAAAAAAGAACATACATAGGCCCCCAGGAGTCCCGTTACAACCCCTCCCCATTATAGGGACCCCATTCGAGAGGGTAGGTTTGGATTTGATAGGCCCCTTACCCAAAACCAGAAGAGGGAACCAGTATGCACTAGTTGTGGTAGATTATGCCACCCGCTTTCCGGAGGCCTTCCCCTTGAGAGTACCAACCTCCCGGGCAATAGCTGAGAAGGTAATAGAGCTCTTCTCCCGCGTGGGGTTCCCGAAGGACATTTTAACGGACCAGGTGACCCCCTTTGTGTCCAGACTGATAAAGGAGGTATGTAACTTGGTGGACCTACGACATATTAGGACGTCTGTGTATCACCCCCAAACAAACGGTCTCGTAGAACGTTATAACGGGACCCTCAAGGCCACGATAAAAAAAATGCTGTCTGTGAGTGGGAAAGAGTGGGACAGCCTCTTACCTCTGGCCCTGTACGTAATAAGGGGACAAACGCAGAGTAGCCTCGGCTGTTCTGCCTTCGAGATGCTATATGGGCGCCAACCCAGGACCCTTCTCGAGATGACTAAGGAAGCCTGGGAAAAAGATGCCGGAGAGAGTCAAGGCCTGTTGGAGTACACCCAAGACCTGAAAAGCAAACTGGGAAAAATAAGAGAATTGGCCTATGTCAATTTGGGACGAAGTCAGAAACGGCAGAAGACGACGTACGACAAAGGAAAGAAATGGAGGAAGATGGAGGTGGACGACTGGGCATTGGTTTTGTTACCATCTGCTACCCGCCGATTCCAGACGGAATGGATGGGACCATATAAAGTAATCGCCACCATAGGAAAGACCAGCTACAAGTTACAGGTGTCCCCTCGAAAGACACAGGTATATCATATTAACTTGCTGAAAAAATGGATCGGCCCCCCGCACAGGAGGTACATCTCTCCTTACCTACAACTGACACAACCTCGTCTACGCTAGAGGAGCTAGTCATAAGTGACGACCTCAAACAACAAGAGAAAAAGAGCTTGCAGGAAACGTTGGACCCGTTCTCTCCCATATTTTCCAACGTCCCCGGGAAAACAACCATGATCGAACACTGTATTGAGACCCCAGCGGGAGCTGTCGTAGCGAAGCGACCATATCGGATACCAGCCGCTCGACGACCCGCCATACAGAAAGAGGTGCAAGAAATGCTGCGTCTGGGGATAATCAGACCCTCCCGCAGCGAATGGTCTTCACCGATCGTGATGGTCCCGAAACCCGATGGCAGTACCAGGTTCTGCATGGACTTTCGAGTCTTGAATCAAGTATCCTCCTTTGATGCATACTCGATACCATGGATTGATGAGCTTATAGAGCGGCTCGGAGAAGCCAAATATATAAGCACTTTAGACTTGACCAAAGGCTATTGGCAAGTGCCACTTCGAGAGGAAGATCGCAAGAAAACAGCCTTTTCCACACCCAACGGTTTATTTGAGTTCAACGTTTTACCGTTTGGACTCCACGGAGCCCCCGCAACGTTCCAACGTTTAATGAACGAGGTGCTACGAGACTACCAAGACTTTACCTCCGCTTATCTAGACGATATCATTATTTTCAGTCCCTCTTGGGAAAGCCATCTCCTCCATCTGACCCTGGTTCTTCAGGCCCTACGGAAAGCGGGGTTACGTGTAAATGCAAAAAAATCTAGAGTGGGCTACCACAAAGTAAAGTATTTGGGGTATGTTTTGGGCCATGGAGTCATGGAACCTCAAATAGAGAAAGTCAGGGCCATCTCCGATACCCCTTTTCCCTCCAACAAAAGGGAAATGAGAGCTTTCTTGGGGCTCATCGGATATTACAGGAGATTTATTCCCTCATTTTCGGACATCGCTACCCCCCTAACTGATACACTCAAAAAAGGGACCACTACACAGTTGTTTCACTCACCCACACCGGCTATGTGGAAAGCCTTCAAAGCTTTAAAGGGGATGATCACCACAAACCCGGTATTAGCCTCCCCAGATTACACCAGGCCATTCATTCTACACACGGATGCTTCCGATTGTGGGATAGGGGCGGTATTGTCTCAAACTTCCAAGGAAGGGATAGAACACCCCATTCTTTACATTAGCAGAAAACTGTTCCCCAGGGAGGTAAAGTACCCCACGATAGAGAAGGAGTGCCTGGCCATAAAATGGGCCATTGATAAATTACGATATTATCATGAGGGTCACCCGTTCACCCTTTACACGGACCATGCCTCACTACAATGGATGACTCAGAACATGTCACACAATCCCCGGGTGTTGCGGTGGTTTTTGTCACTTCAACCCTTCTCATTTACTGTACATCATCGGAAAGGCATAGAGAACAATAGTGCGGACTTCCTATCCCGACACCCTCTCCCCGATCGGGAGAATCCAGGGGGGGTGGTGTGTCACGAGGTGCCCCGACCGGACGAGGAGGAGAACCTGCCTCTATTGACTGTACCTGTGAACCCCCTCCTCTCCCCTCTTTACCTCCAGCAACCCGAAGCCTGGGACAGAGAAGCCTGCTCACACCCTACGAGCGGAAAAGGCGATCCAAGTTTCTTTAATTGTACGGAGCTGGCTGCGGACCCCGCCCCCACGGATGACGCGGATAAAGGGAGGAGTTCCGAACACGGGAGGGGTGAGCGACCAGGAGTAGCGAGTACGGACGGAGTGGAAGAAGAGAGGAGAGCGTTTGCATAGGAGAGGCGAGAGAGAGAAGAAGACGAGGGACCGGAGACCCAGACCCCGGAGCCAGGAGGCCAACGACCCGGCGATTCACCCCGCCACGTTTCCGGAGAAGCGTGGCACCAACAGTGTTCGGAAGGAGAAGGCATCCTGGAACGTGGCGTGAGAAGAACGAAAAGCCCACACCGGCGACCAGCAGCCAATCAAGAGGCGGAGCTTCCCCTCCCTTATTACCGGGCCAAGACTTATCGCAAAAGAGTGCTCAGACCAATAAAACACACATCCCCAGCACACCCAGTCTCTGAGTCTCCTTCAAACCCGCTACAGTCTATTACAGATATTTTGCAGAGAAATGTTAAATTATGTTTCATTCTTTTAGATTAACACTGGCCCGCACATATTCGTATCTCACAGAAATTATTTGCAGTAATATTAGTGTGCTGCTGCTGTTTGACAATATCAAAAACGCAGATCACTATTCCTATATATTGGATGTAAACACATTTAGAATTTGGACTAGTGTGCACAGGGCTGGACTGGGAACCAAAACCGGCCCTGGCAAAGTGCTCGGCCAGCCCTCCAGGGAGTTGGGGGTGCGGCCGAGCTGTTTGCGCGGGCCGGTTTCGGACGATTTTGTGACAGGGGCCGATTTTGCAGCTATGGTGCAAAAATGGCCCCCGTAGCAAAAACGGCCCCCATGGGGCCCATCCTGGCGGCCCACCGGGGAAACGCCCAGTGCCCTCGACGGCCAGTCCGTCCCTGAGTGTGTTATAGAACTGTCAGTGGCCTGGCAAAGGAGGGTACGAAAAAGCTGAAACTGGATCATAAATTAAAGGCTGTTCTGAACAGGGGCCCCCAAACATATGTTCGGCCCCAGGCCCACAAAATCCTTAAGATGTCTCTCGGCTGAGCTGTTCCAAATAACAACGAACTACTAGATAATGGCAAGTTCTCAATAGGTGGAAAACCAAAGAATCAACACAAACTCCAGTATGTTGTAAATGGCCCCAAACATTCACTTTTCCATCTAAACTTCTAGGTCTCATCTTGCAATCATCACTGAGTTGATAGGGGTTTTCATAGGAGTTTCTCTTCAGACCTCATCAGCAGAAGCCAGTGTAAGGGAAGTTAAGTGTGTGAGAAGGGAAAGTAAATGGGTTTTGCAAGTTAAAGTAGGACTTAAAAAGAGGGAATGGAATGTGCGCATGTGATGGTGAGAGGAAAAAATAACCAATATGATGATTATCAATCGGAGCTGATGGAATTTTACAACTGGGCTTATTCACATTCACAGATATCAAATACACTCCATTTAAGAATGCCAATAAAATAAGCTTTTTGGACATCATGATTGAGGCTCAAGAAGGTAAACTCACCACCACACTGTTTACAAAGTAAACAGATAAATATAGTCCTCTCCACTAAAAAAACGTTCACCTTAGATATCCATTTGATATATTTCCTTTTGGACGGACAGTGTTTACAAATCTGAAGAATGCGCACCAATAAAGAAGATTATTTCTAAAACTCCCCTAAACTCATCAATAAACTCAGAGTGAGGGGATACCCCAAAAACCTTCTTAAAATGCTCCAAAAAGAGCTTGATTTGTTTTACAGAAGGAGGTTTTAAAAAGGCAAATTAAATATTCAGCTATTCCAAACATTGTATTGGCACCTTATATCCAAGCACCAACAACTGCACAGAAAGCATCCATTCCAAGTGGCATATTCTGCACACAATGGATTTCTCCTCTTCAAAAAACAAACATTGTTTGCTCTAAAAAACGGGAGTTTGAAATATGTTCTGAGCACATCTTCCAACAACCCATCGCTGTCCTCACGATTTAGGGTCAATATGAAACCTCCCTCCTGTAACGGGCTATCCAATCCAATCCAATCTTTCTTTATTTTGGTTATTCACCATAAAAGAGCAAGCACAAGTATATACAAACAGATTAAAATAGTTAAAATAGTTTAAAAGAGGTAAAATAGAACAGTTCATCTAACATAGTGTATTTTAAGTTAAAAAACGAAAAGAAAAGTCATCAACAATCAAGACCTTGGTTTTGCATGTTAAGGAAATTTCTCCTGACATACCACATGAGATTTAGGAAGCGCCAGACCGCAAAAACTATATGATAATCTTTGTTACATTTTAGGATTCTAAAGGCTTCAATACAGCGGTTTGTGCCTACGTTTTTACATAGCTGGACTAACCATCTCTGTCTTGCTGTGCGATATCCTGAACAACAAAAAAAACCATATGAAGTTCAGACTCATCACACGTGTTACAGGCTGGACATACACTTAAATTACCCCCTGTCCATTTACATGTGAACGCACGCAGGGGGAGGCAGCCATGTCGAAACTGTACATATAATTTCCTGGCTAGTGCCGGGCGGATTGCATCTAGGCAAGCCTCCAACCTGCAAGTGTCTTTTACTTCCAAGAAGAGTGAGGTGAGGGATCCATGAGCGGATTCTGTTTGGAGTTTTGTGGATAAGCTGCACCAGTAGCTAGTGGTTAATAACTTGTGTGGTGTTCTCAGGCACGCTGTATCAGGGTTTTCCCATAGTTCTTTCAGTCCTATTTCGTAGAGGCCCTCCCTGATGAATCTAAGCCTTGGCAACTTTCCTGAACCGGGAAGTCTCAGAATTTCCAGTAGCTCTGATTTGTATTCTTGAAACTCCGGTGTAGCCCAAAGACGCCGCCAAAATAATAATGGCCTGCAGACAATTTAATCAGAAATAGATCTCACCCCTAGGTCCACACGCAGTGGAGACAGGGGGGAGCTAATCGGTAGGTTAAATAGTTGTCTAAGGAATTTGTTCTAGGTGATAACCAGAGGCCTGAGATTGGAGTGCCCCCAGAGTTCAGCCCCATTTAGGGCTGCACTTCTGGCCTGGGTTTTATATAACTTCATAACCTAGCTCACTGGTTTTTGGGATGTTTCCCTAAAGAACTTTGCCAGTCCACCTGAGGTTTGTGACATTTTGAGGTTAGATTTGCTAATTTGTGCCCCCCAAGTCGTATTCTCTGTGAGGGTTAGTGCCAAATAGTCAAATACGGAGACCTGCTCTAAAGGGCTACCATTCATGTGCGGGTTAGGACGTGTGGATTTACTGGGGTTAAACACCATAAATTCTGTTTTGTTGATGTTGATTTCAAGACCCCTAGTCTTGCAAAATTCGCAAAATCCATCTAGGATTCTTTGGATACCCATTGGTGACTTAGAAAGAAGAAGGGTTTCATCTGCGAACATCATGGCAGGGATTTGCTTAAGCGCGATTTTAGGAGCGTCAATATCTTTGCAGGTTCTCAGCGCATCGATCAGACCGTCTATATATATGCAAAACAGGGTGGGGGCAAGCACACATCCCTGTCTGACTCCCCTTTTTACAGGGATGGGCTGCGTTAATTCCACATTTTTCCCATATCTAATTTGGGCATAGTTTTCATTATGTAACCTTCTCAATACATTTAGGAGGCAAGAAGGAAGTCCCAGATCGCTTAGTACCTTCCATAGAGCGTCTCTGGGTACCATATCAAACGCACTTTTCAGGTCAACAAAGACCAGATACAGGATGCCCCCTTCCAACTGGACTGTTTTCCAATAAAGGGCTATCAAGTTTGTAGGAACTGCACAGTCTGAAACCAGACATTGACAAGAGACTAATTTCACCACAGTTGCTACAGAAGAATCCATCCACTTGCAGTACTGAAACTGTAGCATGTTTGTGGGGTAAAATGATTCAGGAGATCAAATAACAAATTATAAAACACAAATTAAGGATGATATTAAATGTTTTGAATGCACCCCTAGTGAGTCATTTGATTCAGACGAATCGTTCACTGACTGAAGTTGTCAAACAAGATTCCAGAGAAGCAAGCATGGACAACATCCTTGTAAGTAAAGAAGTTACCTACAGACCAAAGTTCAAAACCAACACATGATCAAACGAGGTATTGGAATTAAAAACCGTCTAAACTGACCTCTAATGCCTCTCTACTAGCATTAATGCTCAATTAAAACTCTTAACAATTACAGTTTTTAATACACTTTGTGAATTGTAGCGATTCTTTGAAACACACCACCTGACTTTAACCAATAAGCTCCCCTTGAAAAAAAAATTCACCTCTTTTGCCTACAAAATATCTTCTATCGCTAAAGGAGGGAGAAAATTATTCGGTATATCCACTCAAGCCAATTTTAATTGTCAGTGTACTATGAATGCCTAGGATGTGTTGGTGTCTCCTAGACCCTCAATCCCTTCATTACATCAGCATTTCTTACAAGGTCACAGCACAGTTCTGAAAAAGATGAATTATCCATGCCCTGCATTCTTCACTCCCGGTGCCATGTAGTAATCTTTGTGCCACAGCTCTGATCATCTAACATTTATTTTATCTGGTTGCAGTACATCAAAGCTACGCTGATTTCGTTCGGCCTAACAGAACTATTCACAAATCCGAGTTCTTCCTCCAAATTCCCAAAAAAGAGACTAAAGGCAATATTTTTGGTAAAGGCAGAATACGATATAGACAAGAAAAATACAGAGCGAAATCTTCAGTAATGTCGTACCTACTGACTACGTCCCCAATGGAGTGAGTATAGGTACTTAGAAAGAGTCAGAAACTCACAGCATAGATTTATTGTCCTGAGATTTCGCATGAATCTTATTCCTTGGATGTTGGGCTTTCCTGCGAAAGGGTTTTCATTTAAAGACTTGAAACCTTGCCCATGTGATAATTGTTTGGTAAAATCTGACCCTCACGTCTTTTTCTTCTGCCACTTGTATAAAGCAAAAAGAACCAGATACTTTTTACCCCATTTAAGACAATGTAATCCTTTACAATGCCGCCCTGCTTTGTATTTCTTGAAAAAGCTTCATTACTCATTTGTCTGTTTTTCTGCAGCTTCATTTCTTTGGGCTTGCAGGCGAAGGAGGCAGTTTAATAATTGAGAATTGTGGCATGGTCAAAAGGTAATTTAACTGATTTTATTTATCTAAGGTGTTGATAAAATAGGGCTCTACGTAGGTTTTTTTTCTAACTTCTTTTATGGACATCTGTATAAGTTTTTTGTAATGCGTTTTAATGGCTCCTATGAGCCCATTAGTTGTTTATCTGCAATCAATTTACAGCCATCAATACCTTGGGGATCATGTTGGCAATGGTGATGTTTGAATTTGTACTGTGTTCACCACTATGGTGAGCGGCACTAATTAACTAAATCCCGTTTGCCGAAGATGAGCTAGATCTGAAGTTTTGTCGCTTAGGGTTTGTAATATATATGCTGCATTTTAACCCCTTACTGTATTTTATTGATTGGTAATGTACTGTGTATTTTAAATCCCGTACTTTATTGTAATAATTGGAAACTTTCATGCATTGTACTTTTATGATCCTTGCTGCTAACTGGATCGAATAAAGTTGATTGATTGATTGATTGTCTCACTGACACTACAGTGCAGTCACTGTGAGCTATTTTTCTGCCTAAATAGTACAGGCTTACGCCCCTAAATATTTGACTATTTGAAATCCTTCCTATACTACAGTTACATTAACAGATACATGAAGGCCCAATGTGTACAAAATGCTGTCTTAACCACACCAGTTCCAAGAGTTTTCCTGAATGTGTTGACGCAAAATGCAGTCTCTCATAATGACTGATAATCCAGACACTGTACTGATGTCCTATGGGCAATTCCAAAAATGTGTACAACACTTCCAGCAAGCAATGACTGAAGGAGACTTATCCAAACCCCCTTCCTAGATAGTCTGGTTTTAGGTTTCGTCTGAGGCAGCGCATGCTGTGCCACTCATGAGAAATTTTGTTTACTTACAGGGGTCTTAGAGGTCACCCATTGCTTACAATTGGTTGGTTTCATCATCAATCTCATTTGATTGCTTATTTTTGGTCAGCACTTTCTCTTTCTGTGTTTGGTGCTCCCCTAGAGCCTGGCCCAAGTACTACTACCTTGCCCAGGTCAATCCACAGCTTGCGCTTTCAGAGCTACTTTTTTCTTAATATTGAAGCACTCTACAAGAGTGCATGTGTTTTCCCTGTCCATCGTGTTACTTGCCCCCATACTCCGTTCATGTTGCTTGCCACCTCCCACCCTTCTTCCAGTGTCCATTGGTTTGTTTGCCCTTCCCTACCTCCTCCCATTGTCAGTCGAGCTGCCTTTCCCCTTCCACCCTACTCCCGCTGTTCATCATGTTATTTGCACCCTCCCAGTGTACGTCAAGTTGCTTGCCCCCTCCCTCTTTCTTCTTGCTATCCATTGTGTTGCTTGCCTCCTCCCACCATCCTCCTGCTGCCCATTTTGTTGCTTGCCCCTTTCTGCTGTATGTCAAGTTGACTGCCCCTCCTGCCCTCCAAACACTGTCCATCATGTTGCTTACGCCCAGCCCTTCTCTCACTGTCTATTGTGTTTCGTGCCCCCTCCCACTCTCCTCCTGCTGTCGCTGTTGGCTCTACCTGTACCCGCCTTAACAAAAAAAGGGTTATGACACAGCAATCGTGGGCCGTGTAATAGCACTTTTTAAACTTTCAGCCATGCTGCATAGCAGCAGCAGTGATGTGCAACATGGCTAAAACATTGACAAAGCCAATAACGTGCGTAGGTGAGACCTATTAGCTTTGCCAATACTTGTTTTTTTATTACATTAGCTGTCGCAGACAGATAGAGTAGTAGCTCTTGCTTTTAAGTGTTCACTTTTCAGTGTCCAAATCCTGGAGGAAGTCTTGTAAAGAAAAATGTCCTTGGTTATTCGGCTCCTGGACAATTTCATAGCCATGTACTTATAAAGAATTCTGTGCATACGGCTTTTCATGCAATAAATTGTTGTTATGGCAATAACAAAAGATAATACTTGTTTCACATTAATCAGATAATCCACTGCCTGAGTCACATGATGTGACAAAATACCTTCATTTCTATGGTCGCTCATTCTGTACTGAAAGGAACAAAGTGGTGAAAAAAATCGCAAAGTTCATACAGAGAGAAAGAATATGATGCTTTTTGTGTGGATAAATATTAGGTTTTCTTTAAATCCTAATGTTTTGCCTATCGCTGAAGGATGAGGCTAGCGGGCAGGCGAGAGGGCGGTCTTTCACTTGTCATCACTCAGGGGGGTATGAGACCAGGGACACATCTCAGGACAAGGCCCTGTTTACTGCACCGGATGCAAGGCTTTTCTGAAAGTGGTACTGGGGGAGGGGCCATCCTAACAACTTCCGGGTCAGTCACTGCTGGATGCTTGATGTCTACAGCGTCTTGGAACACGACTGCGTTTCCTTCTGACAGACCCAGTTTAGCGGAGCGATACAACTCTCGGAGTCAATCAACTTCTCGTTCATCACTCTGCAGGTATCTTCATTAGAATCTTCTACACTGAACCTGTGCAAGGAGAGATGGGGCAAAGGTCAGATAGAGCACCAGTGGTGGAATGTAAAACCATACCTCATTGAGAGGTGTGTGGATGTGTGCACTTGCCCCAATCCTTCCCATGTTTAGTCTAATTCCCTCTATGTATGCTCATAGTGTTAAATGAACATCCACAGTTCATGCAGTCTGGTTATTTCTCTTTATTTCCATTGCTGATCTAACCCAGGGGTGCCCAATGCAGGTCCAGGAGCACCTTGTCTGTACCAGGTATTTAAATGTTTGAATCGGGAACTTACAGCTTTGGGTTCCGAGCGGTTCCGTTCACCCAGGTCCAGCGCCTTCCTGGTGCTGCTTTGAAAAGCCCAATCCAGGCGTAGTCCTTGATTGTGGACACATTGGAAATCCAGTCCTGCACAAAAAGAAAGAGGACAAATGCTTGTTTTCTATATTCACGACACAGCCATGAGACAAGTTTCCATTAGAAGAAACAGTGCCTGAGTTATACTCACTGCAGCTGTAGTTTTAAAGGCACATGCTCAAATTCCAAAGCCCTCTAATGTACAGAATCTATCCAAGTGAACCAATAGTGCAGCCAAAATCTTACAGTCCTGCCACCTCACCAGAGGTCAAATTTATACTAAAAAAGCGATGGATGGAATGCATTGTAGCCATCACTGTTTGTACCCCTCAGTGCAACACCCCAAGTGCAACTGGTATGCCCAGACACGGGTTCCGTGCTCACTTTGACATTGGAGCCAAGCTGCACCCAACTGAAGAACCCCAACTAGGGCGAACCCGGCCTTGGGTTGCTAGTGTTACAGAGAAGGTCTGGCAGTTTGGGTTGGACTGTTCCTATTGGCTCAGGATCAAGGCTGATATGCATTTGGCATCGAAGAAAAATAAGATGGACTGGAATGCGGCCCAGAATTATCACCACTGGATAAGATTAAATCAAAATTTCACCCATAATTTTTTTGTATTCCCAATTGAATGCAGGAGGCCCCTTAATATCTAATTTCTTGATGTCCCTGTTTCACCCAAGTCTTTTAAAATATTTTTTAGGGAAATCTATCTTAGAAAATTCCCTACTTTGCCACCATTTTCTCGTCTTATGGCAGGGAGACGTCCAACACATCGCCCCTGGTATTGTGAAGCGGAAGGGAACAGGTTTCTGCTAACAGTAGCAGAGCAGCATGAAGTCCTCAGCTTGTCATTCAAAGGTGATGTGGTTTAAAAGCATTAGCCTGGATTGTACTGATGTTTGACAGGTTTGTTGGGGAGACATTTGTTTGCTTACATCTCCCTTATTCCTTCTTATTCTATCTTTTGTTTCTTTTTGAGGTAGTGGCGTGCAACTCTTCTCCAACCTCCTTTTTTAGGCATTGGAGGGCATATTTACTAGAAAATCATGCAGTACAGTGCAGTGCAGCAAGTTACCTTGCTGCACTGCGCTGCATGACAGGGAAAGGGCAGGAATGCACCGTATTGAAAAGAATACAATGAATTACTGACTGTCCCTGCACTGGTGCATTCTGTCTGCCTAGTTCCAACGTAGGCACCCCAGCACCATGGGGCAAGGGTGCCTGCATTCTAAGGAGGATTGTTTTTGTGCAGGAAGGAGCACCTTCCTGCACAAAAACAATTATTCAGAGGCAAATTCCTCTTTCTATGTTTGCTGCAATATGAGAAGGCACATTCCCAGGTCTATTAGTGATGGTAAATCTGAGAATGCATCAAAAACCATGGGAGGTGTGTGGGAACCACCACATAATGCCCAGTGCATGTCTTTCCATGACTAGGTAACGCACTGCAGCGATTTGCACTGCATTGCATTACTCCTGATTTATGAAGCCACTCAGGACCACACAAGGTGGCCTTGCATTGCTTCATAAATCACATTTTGGATTTGCATCGCTCCTGCACCACGCTACGTAGTGCAGGAGCGACACATTTCATGTCCTAAATATGCCCCTCGATCTCTTGCACAGATTTCTCTGAGAAGGCAGGAGGCAGCTCTATATTCCAGCTCAGTCTTGTTACCTGTTCCATTTGCCAAAGGGAGGAATGCTCAGAAGCACAGCTGGTCCTGTGGTGAGGTGGGAGATGCAGCAGGAGGCCCTTCGACCCTATGTCACAAGACTGCACCGGACAGCACAACAGCTGCACAGGAACACGTCCTCTGTGGTGGAGTTGCTGTTAGATCTCCTGTTGCATTAGGTCTCCACAGCTGAGACCTCACGGTTGCAGTATTTACACAATATATATACTTGCAAGAGTGGGGCCTCTCTCCTTCACCAATACTGGGAAGAAATATGGTGGACTGTTGTGTGGTTATCAATGGATCATCTTAAACCTGAAGACCTGGCAACAGAGAACCCACGGGTGCACCGCCGGCACGCTCCACTCCCACAGTACAGAACTTTCTGGGTCACGCGGGTCCAATCAGTGGGGCCAGAGCAGACCTCTCCTCAGTGCCCATGTGATGTGTCCTCACCAGTGCTGCAGCGGGATAGCTAAGGCCAGTGACACCCCCTTTTAGGGGCGGTGCTGTGGTGAGGTGTGGTTGGATCTCCTCACTGTCATTGTTGTAATGCAGCAAATTGGAGTTCTGTTACAGACCCGGACACCAGTTCTCTGGAATGTAAGCATCAGCACAGGCCCAGACACCTCCCATTAGATTGCCCATTCCTGCAACCAAATGTAGTGGGCATTGGATGCATATGTGAGCCTTGACCCTTCTTCAGGGGCCGCAGGTCTGTGCATAAAAACCTGGACATAATTATGCAGTGTTGGCAGCTATAATACGGTGAGTGAAAATGAGAGATATAATGCATACTGATAATTCAATCATGCATGTGGTCACATGATGGCACAAAATACTTAAATATTGAATTTCTTGAAACAAATATTGAAACAATTTGGGCTGGATTATTCTTATTGGAGCAGGTGCAAGAGTGAAATGCATATGGCTTGGTGCTAAATGAAGTCACATGGTAGGCAGATGAAAGATGGCCTGCAATGCTACCCCAAGTGGCTGCCAGTGTTTAGACAAATGGCAAGCATTCCCCCATCACCTTTTGTGTGTTCGATGAACCCCCCCTAATTGGCACAGAGTGATTTGCATAAGGTTGGATCCAAACTGAAGTGGCATAGTGGGCAAAAGTAGGATGGGTTGAAATGCTGCATTAAGCGACTGCCAGTGCTTAGACAAACTTCAAGCATTCCTCCCATCACCTTTTGTGTGTTTGAAACAGTGACACATATACATATAGATATTTAAAACACAAATTACTCTTTCCGTAGGATGGAAGAGGTCTGGGGAGGGTGTCTTGGTGAGTCCTCTCCTGCAAACTACTTTACAGAATGAAATATGTGAATATTTGCTGACTGACTCTGCGTCATGTAACTAGCCCCAGCCAAAAATGTTTTTTTAACCAATAATGTTTACGTATTTTGTACCACATTATATGAAAGGCCGAGAAGTCTATGTAGCAAAATGTTGACGGCTGAAGATAACCCAGAATAGGAACAAAATAAAAAACACAGGCTAATCTGGTTTAAACAAAAAGAAACCTAGGATACATTAGAGCTCTCTCAAAGCCCCAGTTCCCTAGCTGTCAGGCGTGAGTTCCTGATTCAGAGCTGCCATTTTCTTTGTAAAAAAAAAAAAAATGGCACTCCCTCTTGATACAGGACAGTTTGAGAGCTCTGGGTTAAAGCAATGCTTACTACTTTGGGAGGTTTTTTAATTGTTGTTATTTTGAATCCCCCAATCAGCTTTTCTTTCATGATGTGCCACTGCCAATAAGAGCTAACTTCTTCTGCATCTTTGATCAGCATGTAAGTTGAGATAATAGCCAGTAATCTCTACAATATAGAAAAAAGATAGTTTTCTTCAGACATCCTGAAGATGGCTTTGCCCTTCAAGAGTGGGTAAAATCAACAGACCACTCTTAATGTGGAAGACACATCTGAACCATCAGGTGATGGTAATCCCAATGCATACTCGATCCTAACTGAGCTGCTCTATCAGCTCTCGACAGCAACCTCCACACAGAAGAAACACAGAAAGGGCTGAAAAAGCATAACCCGATCACCCCACACTCTAGAAGCTCCATTACATTTCCTTGCAAGCATGATAACTTTCAGCATCTGCTTCATCATAAAGGCTGCCCCCTCCGGCACACCACCCCACCCAGCAGACAAGATCAGGACCACCGGTGCCGAACCCAACACACAACATCACAAGGCTTGAAACAGAGAAATGCAAGAAGGGAAACACCACTTAACATGCCTTCTACTACAATGTACCAAAGATTGCTAAATCCACCCTAACACAACCCAGGCAAACACCCTCACTACTCCACTTCAAGAAGAAAGTGAAACCCTCCCTGTGAAAGAACACCTCTTCCGGAAGTAATAAAGCCCATTGCTGACTCCACGTGGGCCCCAACAGAGAGAACTCTCCATTTGTAAGCAGGTCTTTCTTGCTCCCACTTTTTACTCCTTTTTATTGTACTGAGCTGCTTTGTAGCTAGGCTCTACCTAAACTCTCATACAAACATGTAGATGCCTTACCAGCGTCACCAGTTCCTGTTATGCTGAACCCTTAAGCTTTGCCTGGCCTTGCATCATGCCTCGCCAGCAATGCTTTGCTCTGTATCACTGCACCTCCCCAGTTCTGCATTGTCAAGGATCACTAGTGCCTTACCAGCTCTTCCTGGTCACGTATGACTAGCAGGCGGGAGTCCACAGAGGAGCAATGTTCATGGCTCTCGCTCCAAGTTCTTCATGTCAGTAATATTGAGAATAAATAGCATGTTCCACCGTGTCGATGACAGCCTGATGGGCATGAAGCATGTTCAGATTCTGTTGAAAGATAACATGGAAAGAAAGGTTACAATGAATTTTATGGATATGGGTGAACACATTAATTTACTTTTCAGAAGAATTGACAGCTTAAGGTGCATTTACTATTCCCTGATGAGGAAATTTGGTCACAGCATGTTATTTCATTGCATGACTACTTCTGTTCTTCTAGGACCAGTGTCCACATCAATTAAAGTTGCCAGATGAAACTCAAATGAGCAAAACTATAAAAGGACATACTCGTCTAAATTTAATCTAAACAGCTTTTGGCATTTTCAATTTTCTGGTGAATACTATGCTGAGGACATAATTGGATTTTCTCCTTTCTAATCTTTTATACATACGACACATTTTAATAAGACTACATAAACAAACAGCTAACTACCACGCAGACATTTGTGGAAGTTGTATACAGTGCTTTACCAATCAATGCTTCAAGTAGAGTGACCTCCAAACACTGATCATTCAGTCAACAACATTGCCTGGATCTTTCTCCAGGTCCTGAGGACAGTAAGGGGCTCATGGCAGACTCTACTGAGGGCCTCCAGATCTTCCTCACACTCACAGACCCTTGACTACGCAACACTGCCACGGTAAGCCAAGACACCTTAAGCTTACTAGTCTCCCTAGTGGTTGGCCATGGTCAAGATGCCAAGGCTTAATCCTGTAGGAGGTGTGATAGCTGGTTTAATGTACTGTAAGCGACAAAATGTAACAGACATTTAATGGTCTATGTCACGTCAGAGTTGTATTTTGTATCACAGATGGGGCTTTATTACACTAACATTTAACTAGAAGAAAGGAAAACAAAAGAGAAGGAAGAAAGGAAAGGAAAGGAAGGTCCATAAGTGTCTTTTATTTGCAAGTGTTATGATTTTGTGCAACAAAGTTTATGTGTAGCATTAAAAAGTCTTGCGGTGACGCCCTTATGGAGAATGCTCATGAGCCTCGAGAACGTAATGCATATTTTACTCCTTTAGGGGCACTCTGAGCTCTCAATCAGGAAATACTTTACTTTACTAGAGAGTAAAACAACATCAGTCGAAGCCTGGTGTGGCTGAAAAACGCAGATCAGTGGGACATCTGTCTCTGAAATAAAATATTTGACTTTGACCCTGAAGAGTACCATCCCTTCCTGATCTAGGAATTGAAATATACATTACTAAAGAAACTAAGGCTAGGGCATCAGCGTTCAGGCGATTTTCAAAAGGGGTCATTGTGCAAGTAAAACCAATCTCTCTGCCAGTGAATGAACTATGCAAGTGCGCACTGAGCTGTGGAGGAAATGATGGCCAACGTGGACTGCACAGAGAAGTCATTCAGGAGTAAGCTCTTTCAGAGTAACATATATAAATGTGTGTACCATGTGTAGACTTTCTTCACTTATGCAGTGTTTTTAATTGAACTTTCAAGACAATTAAACCATCTTAAAAGTAAATCCTTGGTACTGAAGTGTGCAGGCATCTGTTTAGGAGTCCTTGGATGATTTTTGGAACAAACTTCAAGTTCACACTATAAATGACAACTATGTCATGTGCAGGCCCCTCACACACCAGGTTATGTATCCTACCTAACATCTATGCCCGAGTACGGTAGGGAGAAGTGGTCTGTGCCTTGTGCCCCATCAGTACTTAATCAGTACCACGTGCTATAGGATGCACGTCTCCACCTTACGTCTCAGGATTGGCTGAGGACAGAGTCCCCACACTTGCAATTATATACATTGTGTACATGCTGCAGCCGTGAGGTCTCAACTGTGGAGACCTATAACAGGATATCTAACCGCGACTTCATCACAGAGGGCCCGTTCCTGTGCATCTGCAGTGCTGCCCAGTGCAGTCTTGCGACACAGGGGTGAAGGGCCCCTGCTGCATCCCTCGCCTCATCACAGGACCCTCTGTGATTCTGACCATTCCCACTGCTGAGAAGGGGAGCAGGCGAGGTGACAGTCGACACGACTGAGTCAGAAACCTCTGAGGAGAGCCAATGCCTCAAGAGGAGGTTGGTTTTTTTAGGTCTCGCCTGAGACAGCGCTTTAGCGCTGCTCTGGCGAGACTTATAGTAAGCGACTTTTGGAAGTGGAAACAAGTGCATTTCAGGCCGCCAACTACAGTGCATGTGCTCCGGGCGCGCGCACCATTTGGCAGCCTGAAAGCATTCGTTTTCTTTCACTTTCGCGGCCGCACGGCCGCCCGCGAAAAGTGCTCACCATTTGCCAGCCTGCATTGCCTCTCTCCCCTACCCCCTCCCTTATCCCACTTCCTGCTTGTTGTTCTTGTTTTTACTGTTTCAGAGGTTAGTTTCTAAATCCTATCTATGGCACCATCTACTGTTCGTCCTGAATTATTCTAAAAACAAAGCGTTGTGGTTTGTAACGACCATGCTGCCATCTCTTTCATGTCCTTAAAACCTTTATTTAGATTGCGAACAGGAAGTGGGCAGACTGGAAGGAGCCTTAGCTGCATCTGCCCGTTATTTCTTGGTTGTTTTCAGTTCGCTGGCTTCATTTTCATCTTGCTCTCTTTCAACACATCGCGGCGGTTCTTTCTTTTCAAAGTGCCTTTTCAGATCTTCTTGGCGCTTTTACTTGCGTTTTATTTTAAGTGTGTAGCTTCCCAAATTTTCATGGGGCTTTTGCTGTTACTACATTAGCCCATTGTTTCAGGTTAACCCACACAGCAGTTCTGGCTGGTGTTTCTTCTAACGTGTCTATATGCGGCATTCTCATAACTTGCAGGGATATTAGCGCTATATTATGTATGAATACAATTTCTCATACTACACACAGAGAAACACACAGAGGCAACATCTATCATTTGTCATTGGTGGCTTCTGCAATATTTGACCTCGTACTTGTGTGCGCCTGATGTGCTGTGCCACATAAGTGTTTGTACTTTATACTTACTTGGGGGGACAGCCTCAGGCAACATTTGCCTGTTCTTGGTCGCTTTTGCGTGCAGTATCTAGAACGCGCTGTTTCCAGGTTTATAGCGCTCCCACATTGGCGTATTGCAACATTATTATTTATATGTGCCTTTTTACACCTTTTAATTTTCACTTAACCTAATAGTGGCGCGTTATTTAGGTGTATAGCTTCTGAAATATTTTAACATTACTGCTTTAGCGGCAATAGGCATAGTTTCAAATCACCTCTTGATATAGGCCCGGATGCTGTCATTCTTATCCTACCTATATACAGTGCTCTCTAAACGTACAGTCAGATCAGGCGCGCAACACCCATTGGACTCACAGGGCTTCAGCCCCCCCCCCCCCCGTCGTGTGTGGCAGCCCGGGATGAGACACCTTCCCGGGCAAAAAAGCAGCCGCACCCGAGCACTTCACAGGTCTTTAAAAGACCATTTGCATGTTAATGAGGCCTCGCTGTTGTTTCACCCCTTCTTAGAGCCCCTGCAGCTCCACTCTGCCTATTGCTTGAAGTTCAGCCCCCCCCGAAATTTTTGCTCAGCCCCCCCCCCCCGAAATTTTTGCTCAGCCCCCCCTGAAATTTGGCTCTAGTTGCGCCTCTGAGTCAGATTACACATACTGTACAGGGAAACAAACAAAAGCGACATCTGTTCAATAGTTACCGATTACCTCTGCACTGGTTTACAAGCAGTAATATCGCGAGATGTGTATGTGACAGGCTAATCACTTAACGCAGAGTACCGCCTGAAAATAATAAGGCACCCCATAGATTGGCAGAACTGTTCCAATATCAAACACTCAAAAAAAATATACGATGAACTAAAGCTTCACTCTTGATGAATACGATTTAGTGGCTTGTCGTTTTGTCAGCACACAGAGCAAAGCTGCCTTTCTGATTTATCTGCTGTGGGAGTGCAGTGTGCTGTTCCTGCCACCCCGGAGCTGTATACGGGTTCAAGGACCGTATACTAACTCGGTGTGTGTCTGGATACGGCCCACTGCCAGCGCTATATGTGTACTGGGCACATTCCACCTAACGGACAGTACTAGGGTGTACAGAGCTTTCATAGCTGTGCGTGTGCTGGACCAGCCGGTGTAGTGAGATCTTGCCCATAGGGGTATACTGGCTGGTTGTTTTTTGTTTTGTTTTGCAGTTTTATGTAGTGCGAACTACCCCCAAAAGTAGTTGCGAGCTTTACAGGAGAAATAGTTATATTACACAAAAAACACATAGATCATAGCGTCTATGCTGTGGTATACCAGTTGTTAGCGCTCCATGTAATTGTTTGTCTACCTAAATACTTCACACGAGGCAGACACATGCCCTCCAGCACTTTTTTTTACTGTTTCGGGGGTTAGTTTCTAAATCTTATCTATGGCACCATCTACTGTTCGTCGTGAATTATTCTAAAAGCAAAGTGTTGTGGATAGTAACAAGCATGCTGCCATCTCTTTCATGTCCGTGAAACCTTTATTTATATTGCGAACAGGAGGAGAGCAGACTGGAAGGAGCCTTAGCTACATCTGTCCTTTATTTTTTAGTTGTTTTCAGTTCACTGGCTTCAATCTGCCTGCTTTCATCTTCATCTTGCTCTCTTTCAATACATCACGGCGGTTCTTTCTTTTTAAAGTGCCTTTTCGGATCTTCTTGGCGCTTTTACTGGCTCATATCGCAGCGTTTTATTTTAAGTGTGTAGGTTCCTAAATTTTCATGGGACTTTTGCTGTTGCGACATTAGCCCATTGTGTTAGTTGTGTAGTGAGTTAACCTGGAACAAACATTAAGCAATTTTGTGATTACAATGCCAATAACTCCAACTCTAACCGATGCGAGACCTGTTGCATTGCAAATGCTTGTTTTTTTTGCATCTTTTATATAGCGCAAACTCGACCCGAAGGTATTGGAGCGCTGTACATGAGCACCGTATTTACATTACACATTCAGGCAAAACCGCAAAAAAGAAAGAACGAGAAAGAAAAGGAGAGATGTAAGCAAACTAATGCCGGCACAGCAAACCTGTCAAACAGAGAATTTTTGTGAGAGATTTCCCTAAAAAAGTATTTTAAAAGACATAAGTGAAACCGGTGCATTAGGAAATTAATTTAAAGTGGGCTCTTATTTAAAATGGGAAATACAAAAAACGTGATGGGTGAAAAGCGTGATGTAATCTCAGTCATTGATAATAATTCCAAGATGCATTCCAGTCCATCATTCTTTTTCCTTCCATGCCACCTCAGACAGGAACCAGTAGTATGGAAATCAGCCTTGATCCTCTTTCTGTTGGAGCAGTCTAATACGAACTGCCAGGCCCTCTCTGAACCGAAATACCATCGACTCAAGACCGGTTTTGCCCTCGTTGGGGCTCGTCAGTGAGGTGCAGCTTGGCCCCAGAGGCACATCTTGTGCGTCGCACTGAGGACTAGAATCAATGATGTGCGGTACCACCGGTAATTACTCGGGCCGAATCCCCGTCTGTCATTCCTTTGCCCTGATGCCACCTCAGATTGGACGTAGCCAAATGCAAATCAGCCTTGATCCTTCTCCAGTAGGAACAGTCCAGCGCGTGCTGCCAGGCCAGGCCTTCTCTGAACCAGAACACAAGCAGTCTAGGACCGGTTTCACCCTAGTTGGGGTACTTCAGTTGGGTGCAGATGGACTCCAACGGCAAAGTGAGCACAGAACCCACGTCTGGGCATACCTGTCACACTTAGGGTGTCTCACTGTGCAGAACAAACAGTGATGGGTGTAGCTTTCCATCCATCAATTCTTTGGAATGCATTTGACCTCTGGTGAGGAGGCGGGAACTGTAAGATTCTGGCCCCACTATTGGTTGACTTGGAAGGGTTTTGTAAATCAGAGGGCTTTGGAATATGAGCGTGAGCCTTTACAACCACTGCTGCCCCAAAGGGGAATGTTTTGTTTATGCCAGGAATTGATTTGTGGGAAAGGGTATAACTCTGGCACTGTTTCCTCCGATGAAACATTGGACTTACAGCTGTGCCATAAGTATCTAAAATGTTATGATGCCTAGTAGGAAGCTCTCGCCTCAGAATTTGAGCAGGTGCTATCAAAAGCTCGGCTGCTCCAAAGGGTTAATCATTTGTTAATGTTAAGAACTGCTGTTTGGTAAGGGGCATAACTCCGCACGGTTTCCTCAGATGAAAACTTGTCTCATGGTTGAGTCATAAATATAGAAAACATTATGATCTCTGTTTGCAAGCACTGACCCTCTTTCTTTTTGTGCAGGACTGGATTTCCAATGTGTCCACAATCAAGGACTACGCCTGGATTTGACTTTTTTTCAAACACTAAGTTCCTAATCCAAACCTTTTGATAGCTGGTACAGACTTGGCACTCCTGGACCTACATTGGGCACCCCTGTATTAGACCAGCAATGGAAATAAGGTGAAATAACCAGATTGCATGTACTGAGGATGTTCATTTCAGACTAAGAACATTGAGAGTGAGAAATATACTAAAACTTGAAGGGCTGAGGCAAGTGCACACATCCAAACACCTCTCTATGAGGTAAGGTGGTCGATCCCACCACCGGGGCTCTATCTGACCTTTGCCCCATGTCTCTATACACAGGTTCAGGGTAGAAGATTCTGATGAGACCTGTGCAGTGATTAAAAGGAAGTTTATTGACTCCGAGAGTTGTAGCCTTCAGCTAACCTGGGTCTGTCAGAAGGAAACACAGTCGTGTTCCAAGACCCTGTGGACATCAACCCTCCAGCGGGGATTGACCCGGAAGTCGTTAAGATGGACGCTCCCCCACTACCACTTTCTGAAAAGCCTTGCAGGATGTGCAGTAAACAGGCCCTTGTCCTGGGATGTGGCGCTGGTCCAACACTCTCTGAGTGATGACAAGTGAAAGACCGCCCGCCCGCCCGCCTCATCCTTCAGCGATAGGAAAAATATTTGGATTCAAGGAAAACAGAATATTACCACACATTAAAAGCAGCAGATTCATCCTCTCTGTCCCAGCTTTGCTTTTTTTGTCCAGCATTGTTGAAAGAAAACGCAGACCAAAGAAATAAAGCTGTTTTGTCACATAGGTTATGTGAATCAGGCGGTGGATATTCTGACTAATGTAAAACAAGCATCTTATCTCTTGTGCAAGCTATAACAACAATTTATTGCATGATAAGACTTGGGCACAGATTCTTGTGTAAGTACATAGCTATGAAAACATCCAGGAACAGAATGAATAAGTACATTTGTTATATACAACACTTTCTTCAGGATGTGGACACTGAAAAGTAAACACTTAAAACAGATTTTCAGTAGGATTTTCAACATCATACTAACGAAATATGGCCTGCCACGCCTGGGGAGACAACTCTATCTGTGTGATAGAGCTAATGTTAAAAAGAAATAGGCATTTGCAAAGTCAATAGGTCTTGCTTGTGTGAGTTATTGGTTTTGTCAATATTTGTAGCATTGCAGCATGGCTGAAAGCTAAAAAAACAAACCAAAAAAAATACAATTATGTGGCCAGCGCTCTCCGTGCCATAGCAATTGTTTGTTATGGCAGTTAGGTATGAGGCTAACACGACAGCAAGAGGAGGGTGGGCGGAGGCAAGCAACACAACCAACAGCAGAAGAAGGCTAGAGGAGCACAGGACTGGCCAATCAACACGATGGGACAGCAGGAGGAGGATGGGAGTGGGCAAGTAAAATAACACAGCGGATGGGTTCAACAAACAAGACGGACATTGAGAGGAGAGTGGGAGGAGGCAAGCAACATGACAGACAGCAGGAAGAGGGAGAGAGGAGACAAGCAACACAACGGACAGCAAAAGGAGGCAAACAACACGATGGACAGAGGGAGGGTGGGACAGAGAAAGCAACATAACGGGCAGTGGGAGGAGGAAGGGAGGGGCAAGCAATTCGATGGACAGCCGGAGGAGGGTGGAGGGCTAAGCAACATGACAGACAGCGGGAGGGGGCAAACAACACAGCGGACAGTTCAAACACTTGCACTCTTATGGAGTGCTTTCACAAGACAAAAGTAGTTCCAAAAGCACAAGCAGTGGTATCACACTGGGCAGGGAAGCAATACATGAGCCAAGCGCCAGAGATCGGCCAAACACAAGAAAAAGTGAAGCTGGCACATGCTGACCAAAGAGAAGCAAGAAAATGAAAATAGCAATGAAGCCAACCAATGGGTGACCTTTAAGCCCAGTGTAAGTAAACAAAATTTCTCGAACATGACAGCATATGCTCTCTCAGACAAGAGCTAAAAAATGTAATTTAAGGGGGTAACTTTGAATTAGTCTCCTTCAGTCATTACTTGTTGGAAGTGGACTTTCATATTTTAGATCGGCCCAGAAGGGGAGGGGGGTGGTTAATATAGTATTCCCACTCCTGCAATATAATTAACATTAATTAACAATTAATTAATTTTAAAAAAAGTTTACCTCTGACCATATTCCCCTATAAACGTCACTACCAAAATTGTAAAATATTAATCAATTAACATAATTATCAATTAACAAATAAAAATTAACGATAAAATTAATAACCCAATATAAATTAATTCACACAATTAACACTATAAAATAACTTAACAAAATGATATGAAAAAATATTAGCAATTTTAATAATAATTAAATTAATTCCCACCCTACTCCCCTATCAACCCTCAACCCACTCCTAAAAAAGTACACAATTAACATATTTATACATTAATTACTAATATCAAATTATTAACTTTAAAAACAATTAACATATTTACCAATGAATTATTATTAATCAATTTATAATTAATTTATTAATTAACACAATGAAACAATAAATTATTAAATACAAAAATATTAATTTATTTAATAATTAATTAAAATTAAATTATTTTCCACCCTATTCCCCTATAAACCCACAACCCGCTACAGAACTAAAATACGCAAAAATAATTTAACATTAAGTTCATTACTTTTAAAAAATTCAAACATACATTACAAAAATAATATATACTTTTAACATATATACTAACATTTAAAACACTAATAAATAATTCGATATTTTTAACAACGAAATTATGACTGACAATATTACGAATTTCAATATTATGACAAATTATATTTCTTACCTGCATATCGATATTCTGTACCACTACATTTGTGACAGTCGATATTCTGTCTACTCGATATTTTAACTCAATATTTTGTCTTCTCGATATTTAAAACTCGATATTTAGACTGTTTACCAACATGTACTCGTGCAGTAGCAATACATCCGCAGTAACCGTGGTATTGTGAAACGAGGCATGTGTTTTGCTTCTTTTCTGCACATAGCCAGGTGTTTTGTGTTACTGTCCTTTAAATAAATATACAATTGCTAAAAGCCCCCAGTGTGCATGACAAGCATCCAGTACCCTCCTCCTAAAACCCACAGTAACGCTGTTGTAGTTTGTTTCCTTCAGCAAGTTTACAGCCTTGTGTTTATGTCCTGAGACATGGATTCAGCCTAATGAAACTGCCAATAGCAGACACTTGCGCTCCTTCCAAATGCAGGCAAAACAATCAACACAAAACATTTGTCAGGACAGGGGCCAGGGGCCTGTAACAGATGGCATGACTTGTGTGGCCTCAGGCTGTAGTCTGTGTTGTGGTGTAAACTTTGGAAATGGAAATCCCAGCCTTGCCTTTGATGTTGTGAGCAGGCTGGGAGTTAGCAGATCTGTGTCGCACAGTGTGATCTACAGCAGGTGAAATGGCCACTGCATGCACAGAGGGATGTATCTACTGATAAAATGATAACACTTGCAATGTGTGGAAAAATTGCTTTTTGCTCTTTCCTAACTGTTGATATATTTTGAAACATATGCACAGCTTATTTGAAGGCATTCATTACAGTTTACTGTGTTACAAATGTGTTTTAATAAATCAGCCTTTTCTTCGGTTTCAAACCTTCTTTAGCTCAGCAATATTGTCACAGATTTGTTTCCCTTTACAAACTCCTCTCACTTTGCAGTCAGAGCACACATAAATGGCAATAAGAAGAGAATAAGCAGCAATTTGTCAGAAGTCATTGCCGGACATTTCACCTCTGTCTTTGAACCCCCAGCAAATCATGTGCACGTGACAAGATAAATACATCATTTAAAGGCCTCTTCACTGCATATTCACCTGAACTCCAGCATGGTTATTTTTGCCTAACATGTATTTGCCAGCACTCAAACTACTAGGAGCCTCTTCAATCCCTTTTCTCTTAAAGTACTTTTCTCAGCATACTATGAATTAACTTGAAAGAAATCTGCGAGGTGCTCAGCATTGTTATCTCAAAGTCTGTTATGAAGTTCTGTGGTTATACTGAATAAGCAGCTACCTACATCATTATCATATGCAATCTTTTTATTGATGTCATAACTACACTTTCACAATTGATTTATTAACCTTCTTGCTTTCTCAAATTAGCTTGAAAATGCATAATTTGCCCACTTTTTTAAAAAAAAATCTCAGGGGAAGTACGCCTCTCCCCTCAACCCCCCTTATGATGGTCTGGCTCTCTCGCCAGAGGGCACTCATCACAAACTTTTATGCCTCACCACTTTCAAATGTCACCAGCCACCACTGTTTCTAAACTTTGAAACATCCATTCCCCAGTGACGATGGGATTAGTGAACCAAGAGACCAGTCAGCTGTCATGTGTGCCCTATTTAGGGTTTTATAACGCATAAACTAACATTAAAATTTATTAAACTGAGGTTTTTTAAGGTATTCTCAAATGTGACAAAAAGGTGAAAGGAGACACAGTGTAATAGTGTAATTGCCTACAATCACACAGTTTTGTCAAGCAGGCAAACCTCGTTTTATCCCAGGTTTCCTGCTGCACAATTTAGTCAAAAGATGAGTGGGAGGGGCTATTTGACTGACATAAGGAGGTGGGTGGCAGAAGCTACATGAATATTTGACTCAAGGTTCCAGGATGACCTCTTCCTGAGCCACAGCTCAGCATCTGGCTCCGGTCTTCAGCGGCCACCACCTCTAGAAAAGTAACTTTAGGCATGTCCAAAAGGCTGTCACTTCATTACAGGATCAGAGGATAATGTATTTACTGTGATAGTTAATACATTTCATATCATCACATTATTGAAAAGAATGATAACGCGTTTTAGACGAAAATTCCTTTTATTAAATGTAAAAACAAGAGAAGATTTATTTAGATAAAATATTTGCATTTTAATTGAAAAAATCTTTTACATAACAGAAAATCACATTTTTATGTAAAAACTGTTTCATTATATGGAATTACATATACTTGACAACATTTTAGTGACAATAGAAAAAAATGAAAATTCCAGCTTATGATTAATGAGGTAGAGGTAGGTTTCAAATATATTATGCTCTGTGACATATAAATCACAGTATCAAAAGCAAACATAAAATCAGCGGAAGTTACATAAAAAAAAGGAATCCAATTTTTTTTTTTGGTACCCGATAATAATCACAAAAGCTATAATACATTTATAAAGTATAGAAAACACATATTCCAGTTTATGGTTAATGAGGTAGCGGTAATTCTCAAATACATTATGCTCCGTGGCATATAAATCACAGTATCAACAGCAAACATAAAATCAGCGTGAGTTACATAAAAAAAAAAGGAATCACATTTTTTTGTACTCGATAATAATCATGATAGCTATTTTATAAAATATACAAAAAAGAAATTCCAGCTTTTGAATGGAGAGGTAGCGGTAGTTATGAAATACATTATGCTTTGTGGCATATAAATCACAGTATCAACTTCAAACATTATGGGGCATATGTATCAAAACCCGAATTTGCGAATCTCAAATAGAGATTTTTTGAGAATCGCTATTTGAGAATCGCAAAATGGGATGTATTTAAAATATCGCTAATATTTAGCGATTTCTTAAAATTCCTTAATTGCGATTAGCAAATTGCGAAATCGCAATTAAGGAATACCTGCCCATTCATTTCTATGGGCCAGGAGACCCATAGGAATGAATGGGAAGTAATTCTCAAATTGTGATTCGCAATTTGCTAATCGCAATTTGAGAATAATTTCAAAGGTGCAAGGGTGTCAAGATGACACCCTGATGCACCCCTGAAATCAGCATGTGTGGACATATGGCGCACATACATGCCCTAAGGGCATGTATGTGCGCCACGTGGCACTTATTAAAATTTAAAATAGTGCATTTTTAAAAGATTTCGCAAATTACCACCAACTAGAAGTTGGTGGTAATTTGCGATTTCTTACGGATTTTTCGCAAAACTTTGTTGCCTGTTACATTTCATTTAAGAAATCGCAATTTGCGATTTCTTAAATGCTTACGAAAAGTTAGGAAATCGCAATATTAGCGATTCCTTAAATTTGAGCTGAAAAATGGCTCATACATACCGTTTAGCGATTTTTTTATTCGCAAACGCTGTTTTTTGCGAATCGCAGCGTTTGCGAGTAAAAAAATCGCTTGATACATATGCCCCTAAATGAGGTACATAAAAAAATCAAGAAACCAAAAAGCATATTATCAGCACCCAGTAATACGCGGTATGGCCACCAGGCATAAAATCATACAAAACTACATAGGGTGATAAAAATGAGGTAGCTACATAAAACAATATTTAGTTACCACAGTAATAAACACAGATCTCTATTATAAATCAAGGGTGCTAATCAGACAACCAAGGCAATCTCTTGAAAAGTTTTCTTTTTTTTGGTGGTAGTGCTTGGACGGGGGTGGTTATGGTATCATGTGCATTGTCAGCGGTAACTCGGTGGGCATGCGAGGGTGCTGTTTGAGCGGCATGTGAAAATGGTGATAATGGGGGAGAAGGAATAACAAAAGGTGCAATGGTGTTGTTCTTTAAATCTTCTAAGTAGATAAGATGACCACCATTTCCCAGCACCTATGTCGGAATGTTCAGTTCTGCTAGGCTCTGCATGAAGGCGTCCCAACCGACAGGCACTTTATTATTAGTGAAAGAGTGTGTTTGGGTGGCGCCTCTGACCAAATCGTGCAGGTTTGAACCACGTATAACATTACCTTTATAACGAAGTTCCCCATTAGCATTCAAGAAAGCGATGTCTTTATTTTGATGAATTTTATTAAGAAGTCATTCGGCTTTCTTTTTGTGCCGGGGGTTAACATTGTCAAGGATTTCATTAACTAGATTAAAGGCTGGTGATTCTGGTCTCTGACGGGTGAAACGGGCGGCTCTTGACTTTCAGGCATGAATAAAGTCAGGCCCTCTTTTTCCATTTTACCATGATGGACAAAGTTCAGATACTTTTGAAGAATAGAGGTATAAAGCTTAGCCTTTTCGTGCACCGGTAAATCACTTCGCTGAAGAATTTCTCTCATCTCGATGTCCAACAGATCCGTGGCTGATTTTCTAATGTCGGTATCGGCGCTTGGGGGACTCCGCATTCTGTCTAGCTGATGTTTAGGAACGAGATACTTTTTTTCAATGTGCGCCATCACCGTCAGCACAGCAGGTCTGAGAGAAGTGGAATTGCAATGCCTAGCAGTGATCCTATGAAGCCACCAGACTGCTTGACAAGACTTTTTTTTAGTTTTATCAGAGATCCTTTTATTGCTTAGTTTTTTAACAAGATTACTTTTCTTTTTAAGCACTCAGATCTGCTGAGGACTCAGAGGGACATTGCCCTTCAAGGTATTTAGGGCTATCTCCGATATCGCTGCTACTAAATCGTCAGACGCCGAGCATAGAAGAGGTTTCCTTTGTTGTGGGGATGATGAGACCAACAGTCTTAAAAGAGCTAGATTGCGAGCTATCCGGCTGGACATTGTCATGAGGGTGTTGGCGCTCTAAACTGGGGCAATGCTTTCTATTTATCTTCTTTTTATAGACGTGTAGGACTTTTTTAGGGTATAAGCAACAGGAAGATCCGGTGGGAAAAGCCCAGTTCTTAATCTGTAATCCTCTGGCATGCCAGCATTTAAATCTACAAAAAGATACCCATAGGGGCTCTGAGTGGCATCCGCAAAGGCTTCTAGAAAGAAACTAGAGCAACCCGGGTACATCTGTCTGGCTAGAGTAGTTATTTGAAGCTTCTCTCGGGGGGTTTTGAAAAGCACCATGTACTTGGTGTTCAGAGTGATGGTTTGTGAGCTCTTACCTTGGCAGAACACGTTTTGCACAATGTATAAAATGCTATGATTCCGATGGTGACCATACTGAGTAAGAGCTTTTTCAATTTCACCGCTGTCACAAGCAGAGGCCATTAGATCATCTACAATTAACATATTAACACAAGAGGGGGGGAAATAAAATGTCATCATTTAAGGCGGCAGGAAGGCCCTCGACAAATTTGAGGTGTGGAAGCTTTAGCGCGAGTTCTTGATAGAGCCGCTGCCAACAGGAATAGGCCCACACTATGTTGGTGGGTGGCTGGATCATCATTTGATGCGCATTTTCCAAAAGTTTTTTTACAAAATAACTTTTACCAGAATTGGAAGGACCTGCCTGGATGCATGAGAACGGATGCTGTAATCTAATATCCATACTTTAAGCTACCTCTAATAAACTATGCATCCCAAAGCAGAAAGCCTTTTCTAGCAAGACCGTGTTTACACAGAGGCAGGATGACTCTTAAAAGCCGTAGGGCAGGGTTTTATAGTCATCTTTAAGAATGCGCTTATCATATACAACCCTCCACATTTTGCGAAGAAGGCGTGTCTCAATATCCCAACGTTTTTTAATTCTTACAATGCTGGGGTGTTGCACTACTAAGCTCTCATCTTCTGGATCACATTCACCTCTTTCGGTGAGTTTAGCATATTGAGTGACCAGCTCTTTTAAGTTTTGAAAATTAACTTTTTCATGGTTCTGAACATTGAGGGTGATCCCCTTCACCTTCAAGCAGATTTTACCGCCTGATAAGCGGTAACCGTAGGTTTTGGGTCCGGCGGAGACAAACACTGTGATGTGTTCATCAGAAGATTGTTTCGCTAGTGAGATCCCCCAGATAGTCACCCAACGGGGAGTTAACATCACCCTCTTTGCTCACGAAAATCACTGAGTCTATGTCGTGGTAAACAATAAGGAAATAAAAATGGCCAGGAGGAAAAAATATATATAAAAAATGAATTCTCAATAGGAGGCTAAATATTCCTCCGTTGGTAGTGCATAGTCCTATTCTTCATAAACATACATTTCAACACAGGAAACAATCACATACCAAAGTTCCAATTATTACATAATTTAATTAAAGTAATCAGGGATTATTTCATCATGATTTAGAAAAAAAAATGTTCATAACATATCAAAAACATATATATACACATACATACAACTAAATTTGTCCAATTCCTTACACCCAAATCGTTGAAAGAAATGTGTTCACCTATAACCTATAGGTAATACACTTGGAGGAAGTCTTATTTGCACAATTGGCTCTCAAGAGTCTACAGAACCCTAATCAAAAAATTGTGCGTCGATTATTCGTAAGACAAATCAAATCATTTCTTGTCAGACTCCTCTTAACAAAATCTGTCGACGCGGGCGCGTTTCGGCCAAAAGAGACATCTAGGCCTGCTCAGGACAGGGGTGAGGGAAACGACCGGAAATCCAAATGCCTTCAACAATCCAGATGGAATAAATCCAAAAGCGACAGGGGGGAAGTGCAGCTGTATTTCATAACCAGAAGCACACATCCAAGTCCTCAAAAAAGCAGCGTAGTGCCAACTCGTTGTGTTGTTCTAAATCTTAAAGAAATCTGGGGCCTACGAGGTCTATGTATCCTTCATTCTTCGTAAGGGCTTCGTGGTAAAGACAGCCGTCTTGAAGCAACTCCAGGAGCTTGTACAACTCTAATCTAGCATAAGCGGTGGTGAAACTGGCAATAAAAAATTTAGCGTTGCATGAAGGCGGGTAATGTTCTTTGGTATAACCCCAACACACACAAGCGGTATCATCATCTATGAACTCGCAAGATGACACCTCGCAGTAGGTAGTAAAAAAGTACTTATCATATTCATCCGGCTCAGTCACTAGAGTCGTTTCTGAACGGTCTTGTCTCTGCCCCAGTTTTCCCCATAGAGAATTGATAAACAGTTTAGCAATCTGTCTTTTAGTGGGGTTCACATGGATTTTATTAGAGCGCAAACGAATACCCTCTATCTGAATATATTCCCTCCGGTACTTCTGTTTCTCCTCATTATCGGTACATCACTGGGGATAACCCGAAGCTTCTTGCTTGTCTCTAAGTTGCAAATTGATGTAGTCGGTGAACAGATCATGAGAAACATTTTCAAAATTCCATATCTCATAAATGTAATCTATCACATAGCCTTTTTTCAGAGCTACATCCACTTCTACAGTGCACTAGGTGCCGGTCAGAGAACGTTCATCATCAGAGTGATTACACTGGGAGGCCTGTCTGGCTTCTGTGCTGGAGCGGCACAGGGTAAATAGTACTTTGCCCTCAAATCTGGTAGGAAGCACCGGGAAAAAAAGTGCTCTAGGCGGTTGAATTCTACATCTGATTAGACAGAAATACCTTTTGGGGTCGCCAAAATCTTTTTAAAGGATCTTAGGATGTCCTACAGGGTAGACTTTTGTCTTATTTACAAAGGGGTGTAAGCTGGTAAAATCATAGTAAAAAATCTTTTCATCACCAGAGGCCTTTCGATAAAGAGTAACGGCGTTGGTTTGTCCTCCGTAGAGCGAATCACGCGGTTTCAAGGGCTCGGGTAAGTCACGATCCTTAATCAAAGTCTGCAGTTCTAGATTACATGTTAACTGCTCAAGCCACAAGTGTTCCCAAATACTTCTGACATTGAAGCCTCGCCTTTAAAAAAACTCCTGTTTAATAGTTGTGCGGTTAAGCAACTGACCATATGTACAACCGGTCATCTTATTAAAATCGCTTCCTGCATAGCAAATTTGGCAGCCGTGAAAAAAGCAACCATTAAATTCAAAGGCTGTAGGGACCCCATCAATATTGGCAAAACCATCTAAAATATAGGACCCAATTTTGAGCTCCCCGCCTCTCAAGGCGTGACGGATGGTGATTTTTTCACTGTATTTCAAATACATCAACCACTGAATAGCCGGTGTTGAGAATCTCTTTTGCGGTCTGTGATAATTATCACAAGGTAGCAACGCTAATGTGTAAGGTTTTAAAAAACAAAATCTGAACATCGCCAAACAGACTGAAGCCAAAGTGATGTACTGAAAGGGGTCAATTAAGTCAACATAGGCATACTCATCGGCCTGACCTGGGTTCACCAAGATTTGTTTCCTAGACATGGCGATGACGCCTTCTCTAAAGTGGATACAGGCCTCTCTTAAAATGTTCACATCTTGTTGACAGTAATGAGACAGTTCCTTCTGGAGATCAAACACTTGATCTTTGTTCGATTCATACAAGGACCTGAATTTTGTTTTCTCAGATGGTGACATATAGTTTACACCACAAAATTCTTCTGAGGGCATAGCACCAACGTAGTTCTGGTTCCGCAAAGTGTTAAAGTAATGTGGGAAATGGCCTTTGGACTCTTGGAAACCCATAGCCTGAGGAAGTTTACTGAGTTTCATGGGCAGGAAGTTTATAGAGTCTATAAACCAGATGTTAAGTACTTTGGTTGTAACACACATGAGTTTTCCACCCTGAGTGATCAGTGACATTGCCACCTTTTCAAGCACTAAAGCTTTCACTACAATATAACAGTCATATCCTTTGGAGAAATGTGCAAGAAAACTATAGTTTTTAAGTCGGGGTGTAAGGAATGTGTTGATAAAATCATTGACGCATGTAGGACCTGAAAACTCCCAAGTAGGCTCACCATTAATATGTCTGGCAAAAATATAATTTGGCTCGTGAATTATATTTTCCTGACGGCACTCCATATCGTAGAATATATAATCCTCTGTTTTGGTTGGCGGTTTGAGTCTACTAATAAAGCAGATATGTGAATCAAATAAAAACACCCGGGCTTTACAGACACCTCATTCAAGGCCTTCACATTCATGACTTTCGGGGCCATAGAGACCGCACGAATCACACAACTTTTTGCTGAGACAGTTCACTTTCCACGCTGCAGCTAATGCCCGATGATGCTCTAAACACTCCGTAGAATGACAAAACAGTCGACACTGCGGACACCTTTGGAGATCATTGGCAAGGTCATGGCAATCATTTGTAATGCATGCTTTGCCGGAGTCTGCGCACGAGTGATTGTATTTGTGGGTATAGGCCGACTGGCAATATTCACAGTAATACCTAGCGCAGAGGAATTTTTTTATATCTCTCACATCATAAAAATGTTTTTCATGTAACCGAACATACAGAATTTTAGATTCGATGCCGGTTTCGCTGGTGAAATAACGCCAGCCGTCTTCGTGGTATAATACTTTAATCGTCACACCCAAGTAATTTTCAAATGATTGCATGTCTCGCAAAGAGACATCCGTATCTGGGGCGATGTTTAGGGTATCATGCATTAACTGAGCCTGCTCTGTCAACGTTCTATCCGTAGATTGGCCATGATCCAATAACCCGGCCAAACACCCAGCCAGGCACAAATTTCCAGCTGTGTTGTTTAAATCAATCAACCAGCGACGTTTCTTTTGAATGATCTTACTAAACAATACAGAATTTAGAGCCCGTCTGGCACAGTCACAACGAGTGTTAAACTTTGTGACCCCAGAATCTCCGCATTGCTATTCATCATGTCAACAATTTTGCTTAAGAAATCTGAGGCGTCTAGGTCATAATGTGGTAGCCTGCGAATGTAAAAAGAGTTAGCCAGACCGCCGCCTCTCAGGCAAGTTTGTACATAATCGTTGGACCCGTTGTCTGGGGCCAGTTGGTCGAGCAGTTGTTGGATAGAGTTAATAACCGCTTCTAGGGCTAGTCTAATAGAATCTAGGAGGTGAAGATTGACAAAACGAAATTCTTCATAAAATTCGATAGCTCTAAATACGCTTTCTAAAAACACAGGCGTGGGGTTGTTACTGACGCTGGAATTATCGTGAGCGACGGTGGCTCTATGAGGTAGCTGCTCTAACTGTGTGGGGCTTGGTGGTAAATAGCAATCATTGGTTTGAATATTACGGTGTATATTTCTCAAATGGTTTTTGGCTCTTTTTAGGTTTTTGGCTAAACGATTTCTGATTACTTTAGCAGCTAACCATTTCTCTTTACGTTTGGCGCTTGTAGTTTCAGACCTTCTTGGTGACCTATGCTCTTTGGGTGGCATAATCAGTTTCCCGAGTCAAGACTCAAGGAATAAAGGTTGGCTCAGGCAGCTGCTAAAATAGTTGCGAGTGAAGTCTGAGTATTTTGGATCACCTCCTCTACAGCTAGCTTGACATCTGTTATGCCCAGATATGTTCGGAAGCTCCCTGTGCATGTAGAACATTAAAAATGGATGAACTGACCAGTGCAGAGTTCAAGCCTAAAGCCTTGAGGGTATTTATTAGGGGAAAAACTGCGTAAATCGTCTGAAGTACAGCTGCTCCGCTGGGGAGTGAAGCTTTAACCGCTGCAGCAGCAACCCCACTACGGGGGTCAGGTGATGTCTTTAACTCAAGGTTCAGTGATTTTTTGACACTTAGGACATCATCTATGGCGCGTGAGGAGACAGAGAATTTGAGCTGATTTTGAGCAGTTACTAAAGTAGCTGAAATTGATTTCTGTAAATTTTGTTGTATACGTACGATGCCAGCTTTGATGCTTTCAATGGTTTGTATCTGAGCTGCGGCATCACGATTACTTAAAGAAAAAATAGTAGCTTGGCAGATAGGTGCTGTGTTCAGAGTGCTTCTCGTGAGGTGGTTATTAAAGGTAAAATATTGTGGCATGCTGATGTTGTGGCTGTAATGTTTAGGGCAGGTGTGGGGTTATGTCTAGGAGTTTGTAGCGCAGCAGTGGACTCCCCGGTTGCTGCAGCGCTGGGGGCAATTTCAGTCTTTAAATTATGGTAAATAGCACCTGGAGCAACCCTTCCTGGGGGGCTGGTGATGCCAGGTCCTCCTATTGTAACATCTGTGTGACACCCCCCTTGTGAGTTTGGGTTCTTGGAGCGTTCGCTGTGTACAGCCGGCCCTGCTTTTTATCTGTCTTGTTGAACAGGTACATTTGCGTTTCCCCCCCAACTTTCATCATCGTCAAGCAACAAAATTATATCTAGTTCATCGTGGGGGGTGACAGGGTTTGATGGTTGATTGTGCAAGTTCTTTGTTGGTTGAGAGTGAGACTTAGGGTTAGGAGTAGGTGGGGGTGCACTAATACAGGATTTGCGCTGCAAGGGTGCGATGTGACACCTAGAATCTGTTCTGAATTTCGGATGTGGAGAACACAACCAGGGGTAGGAGTGTTTAAATTAGAAACCTGAAAGGTCTGTCGGGTAGCAGAATTGTTATCTGTAGCATTTGATTTCCTATTGCTCTTTTGAACACCCTTTTCTTTACAGACAGAGCGTCTCTTTCTCAAACCACCATTTAAAGACACCGGTGGAAACTTATGAAATGCAGCCACCCAGCCAGTACTACCCCCAAAATTCCCCGGCAGTGTTTGCGTTAGCCCGCGCTGCCTCGCTTCTTTACGCTTCTGACCTTTGCTTTTCAGATCATCAGTCGGCTACCTTGAACTCCTGTGTACAACCGGTCGTTGCATACTCAAATGCGTCAGGCGTCGGTTGGAGATTGCTGCAGCATCGCCATTATTTAAGTAAGAGCAAAAACACAATTTTAATTCAAGCAATGAACAGTCTGAAGCGTCCTCAATAGTCATCAGCGCTAAAACTAATCTCCGAGAGCAAAGGAGAAAAAAACACACACACACATACCCACACACAACTCCCCGCACTGGCGCGGTCTACAGTAGGAAATACTAGTAGAAAAGAGAATAAATTCTCACCATCCTGTGTACTGAATCCGCAAATTTGACTGGATGCGAGAGGATTAGGGCCTCCAAGCAATGTGTTAAATAAAAGCACCTCTGCCGCTTCGGCCACTGCCTGCGAAGACTAAATGCAAACAGCTGTATTAATTGAAAGCTCAGCTATACATATTTACACGCTCATGCAAACACAAGTACACACACACACACACACACAACAGCATAAAGAGACATTTGTTTCATTCATTTTTTGCAGCCCCCTGACTCTAGGCCCATATACGGACAATATCCTCTCTAAGCATTTCTGAATGAATATGAACAGCTGCACATTCACTGCTGTTAGAAGCAGAAGAAAAGTCAGACTATTATGTAACGTTAGACCCTTTTTTTTCACTCATTTTTTTTTGCAACCCCTGACTCTAGGCCCCATATACCTACAATGTCCTCTCTAAGCATTTCTGGATGAATATAAACAGCTGCTCGTTAACATAGTTGCGAGGTGCTGAAAAAAGTCAGACCATTACGTGAAGTTAGGCCCCTTTTTTTCATTCATTTTATTCATTCATTTTTTTGCAGCCCCCTGACTCTACGCCCCATATACGTACAATATCCTCTCTAAGCATTTCTGGATGCGCATTAAAATAGCGGCAAGGTGCTGAACAAAAGTCAGACAGACACTAAAAGTTAAGGCCATTTTCCATGCATTTTATTTAGATACATTTATATCACAGGGTAAAATGTTCGGTAGAAATGCGCTTTTAAAAAGACCTTGCAGAGGCCTGCTAGTTATCATAAATACAGCGAACACGTATATTATGAATGAATGAAGTACAATTTTGCAATGGTCTCTTATTTACACCGCCTCTTTTAAATCTGCATAATTCTCTCATCACAAACCTTTTTACAAGAGCATCATTTGCGTTTAAATCTGCTGAATACATGTTTAAAAAGCTTTCAAAGTCTACACCACGGCATCTATGATATAAATAAAACTGACAATGTGCCCCACAGGTATATGATGCGTCGTCCTGAATCTGGTTATCGCTAAATAATATTTGGTCTCCAGAGTTTCTTTTTAAAAATTTCCATATGGTATCGGGGTGCAGATAACTGTTTGGTGGCAAACCGTAGGAGTAAAAAAACTCTGCGTCCTTATCCGTTAGAGATAATACTAACCAGTGCCGGCCCCTTTGATCTTTACCGTCTGTATTGACTATTAAATGAAGCGGGCGTTGGTGTTTACTCAGATACTGTGGTAGAGTGTCCGCATTCAAATCGTCCTTCAGTTCCCAAGTTATCGTGTGGAAATGTTTTTTGCTGATCGCAACATAGTCTCTTTTGCTGTAAATGATGTTTATCATGCTATTATTTCTGCCAGTGATTTCCACACACCGGAGGAGCGGCACTAGCACATCGCAGTATACAAACATCATGTAAAATCCGCCGTGTACATCCTCCTGAACTGTACTTTTCTAAGTCGTGGCTCATACGTTAATCTAAAGTCTGTAAGTTCTGCGATGTGACCGATGGATTTATTCATTACTTCTACAATGTCTCGAATGTTGTCATAGTGACCCGGCGGGGAAGAAAGTTCATGGGCGCTTTCCTTCTTGCATAACACTGTAAATCTAAAATCCTCAGTTTCAAAAGTGTCCCACGTGTGCGGGTACTACATTTCTGTTAGGGCTACCTCCCAGTCGCCTTGTAGATGCTACAAGGTTTTGCTAGTTTCACTGTAAAATTAGAAATTTTGTTGTTAGGGAAAGTGTCCAAAGACGCGTTACTCGGGAGTGTGAGATAAAAAGGTCCGACCTCCATGGCGATACCGAGGTACCTAAATGCTTATACCAGCCGTTGTAGACTTTGTATATCCTTTAATTCACTCTCAGAAACCCAACTATTAAATTTATCAGGCCACCCCCTCCATTTAACTAGGCACTGTCTTCGCGCGCCGTGGCCCTTCTTCGCCCAAACTTTCTCAATACGGTACGCACGATCTTGATCCGGTTTTATTTTTTGCGGCACTTCTTTGTAAAAACAGCATTCGACCTCCTCCCCCGCATAGTCTTTTAAGTTAAGAACTGTAATGCCGGATTGCGTGGAAATCTTATCTATCACAAAGATCTCATCCGTAAAAGTCGGTTCATACCCCTTTTGAAATACCCCCTTGCATCTAGATACCCTAACATGATCACCTTTTTTGAATATGCTTTTTGAAACAGGATTGTTGTTGAACCCGGACTCATACACAGTTCTCCAAATTTTCAACTCATTTTGCTAGGTTACTTCTACCAGAGCTGTCTTAATGGTTCTATGATAGCTATGATTGTAACTTTCAATAAAATCTTGTAAACGATCTATATAACGAAATGTGTTGTACGCAGTAAAATACCGCCAAATTCGAGCCTTGAGAGTTCTGTTGAATCTTTATACAATCGCCGCCTTAACTTCGTTGTTTGTGACAACATGTTTTACACCATACTGGTTCAGCAGAGCTTTTAGCGTCTTGTTTTCAAACTCTTTTCCTCTATCTGTTTGTAACTTTTTAGGGATTCTTCCGCTGCTGAAAATGTAATCAAACGCTTTTGTGACCGAGCTCCTTGAGTTTTCCTTCAAGCCAACTGCGAACACATACTTGGACAGTACGTCTATCACCGTTAATATAAATTTTACACCATCGTCAACCACGGCGTGTTCACGGACATCTAGAAGGTCTGCTTGCCATTGATGATATAAGCCGCTGACTAAAACACGCCATCTTTAAAATCGCTTTCTGGATCCCTTATGTAGCGTGTAGGCATCTTCGCCCAATAACCAGTGGCGTACCTGTGTTCTTTTAACGGCGTTGTTGTGGATTTTGCTCTCCTTGTAAAAGGCGTCTACACCGCCAAAACTACAAACCTTCAAGGGGTTGTAATAAACTCTTTTGAAAAGCTTCTGCATCGTAGCGCTTCTTGAACTAAAATACCGCAACCCCTACTACCTCGCCGTAACTCTATTAATTCACTATTTTTGTATTTATTATTTTTTTTTATCATATAATCAGGACTAGAAGCCAGTTTATGCTGCAATAGTAGATTATTTAATAAAACATGAATTAAACAGTGTATGATTTAACCTGTGTAATATAGGAATGTACAATGCTATAAACGATAATAACGACAAAAACATAGATATTTAACACAATGCTCTCAAAAACTCATGACATAGAATCCGTATGTGGATTTTGCTAGCTGTGAACGGTATCGGTCTTCTTGCATCCTCCCCACGCCCCTTCAAGAAGGCTCGACAATACAAATTGGATATTGTATTCAGAGTAGTTCCTAGAGTGCAAAATGTCCTTGTGATATAATTGTTGATGCAGTCTTCGAGCACGTCGTCGGCGTCCAAGAAGATTTTGCTCTTTTCAACGTTGTAAAAGCCTCTTGCTTTCTAATTCCGCTCTTTTTTAAACTCTTCAATTATTTCACATCGCTTGTTACGGCATAGTGAGGTAGGGCAAAACACGGGTTTGGGGTACGGCATCTTTGCTCTGATCAAAAAATAGAAAGCGTCTTCCAGGCATTTAGCGCTCGGACGCACCCCGATCATGACCATGTGTCGAAACAAACTTTCCTGCAACAGAAAAACACACATACATAATAGTAGCGAACGCGAACATCAACATGTTTTCATTTACTAGGCATTAATAAATGTCATGTTCCTTGGTTTTAAACTCCTACAAAGATACTTGATCTTAAAATATCTACGATAATTTTTCTTCCTCATATGCTGTTTCATTATCAAGCGTAGGTCTTCATCAAAAGCCTCATGCATACTTTTCACATTCTCTGATGGGGAACTGTACTCTTTTACTATACTTTAAAACATTCACAATCATCTTAATACAATCGGTGGGTAGAAACATTTCCTCATGCCATAGACAGCCCCCAACGCCACGATAATTTTATGGGGGTTTAGCTTACAACATAGTTTCCGTATCAACCTGTCTTCATATTCATCACCTATCGTGAGACAGTCGTGATGCAACTGACTTGTGTCATCAATTTTACAACCTTTGCAATCGTCGTACCACCCCGCCTTTAAGCACAATTTTATGATCGTGGATATCGCGGTCAAAAGTGTGTGATACTGATCCGTGCCCCAACTTTCACCACGACAAAGGTGTATAATTGCGACTAAGTGCTTACAGCTGCAGTTTGTATGCGTTACGGCAAGTTTTTTCTGTCTTGCTCAGCAGAGACATGAAAAACGTAGTGATGGATGTGTAACTTCCATAGTCGTGCTAGCGGTTTTGTCGCCTGGGGTCCTCCTCCTCTCTTTTGCTGATAAAAAGAAAAAAGGGTTTTTTCGACCTCAATCTTCCTCATAACTACACACCTCTTCATCACACTCTTAACCGCCCCGAGATTTGCTGAAAAATCACGGTTCGTACTTATTTTTCGTTTTCCAACTTCACACTTTTCTTCTTGACCATCCGTTGAGTTCTCTAGCTCGTTTACAGATTCTTCTACGGAATCCATCTCTGTATGCCTCAACAGGCAAGGGTCCTAAACGTAGTGCGCCTCACTACGTTTTGGGCCCGTGCCTGTCGCGGGTACTTGGGCCTCCCACACGAGTGAGGCACCGTTTTTATCGGGAGACCCGGGGGAACGCTGGGTGGTAGGACATTTGTGTCAGCCCTGTGATGCCTCAACTTTCCCACACACAAATGTGTGAAAAAGGTGATTTTTTCAGCTAAATTTGAGGTTTGCAGGGCATTCTGGGTAAGGAAACGTTGGGGGATCCATGCAAGCCATACCTCCCTGGAATCCCCCGGGTGGCTAGTTTTCAGAAATGTGTGGGTTTGGTAGGTTCCCCTAGGTGGCCGCCGAGCACCGGCCAAAAACCCAGGTGACCCCCCTTGCAAAACCAAGTCGTTTTGAGGTAGGCAATTTTCATGTCGCCTCAATACGTTTTGGGCCCTTGCCTGTCGCGGGTACTTGGGCCTCCCACACGAGTGAGGCACCGTTATTATCGGGCGACCCAGGGGAACGCTGGGTGGTAGGAAATTTGTGTCAGCCCGGTGATGCCTCAACTTTCCCACACAAAAATGTGTGAAAAAGGTGATTTTTTCAGCTAAATTTGAGGTTTGCAGGGCATTCTGGGTAAGGAAACGTTGGGGGATCCACGCAAGCCATACCTCCCTGGAATCCCCCGCGTGTCTAGTTTTCAGAAATGTGTGGGTTTGGTAGGTTTTCCTAGGTGGCCGCCAAGCCCGGGGCCAAAAACTCATAGGACCCCCTTTGCAAAACTAGGTTGTTTTGTGATAGGTAATTTTGATGTCTCCTCAATAGGTTTTGGGCCCTTGCCTGACGCGGGCACTATGCCTACCCACGCAAGTGAGGTACCATTTTTCTCTGAAGACTTTGGGGAACGCAGGGTGGGTGGAATTTTATGGACCCACGCAGATTCCAGAACTTTCCGACAAAGAAATGTGAGGAAAATGTGTTATTTTGAACACATTTTTAGGTTTGCAATGGATTCTGGGTAACAGAACCTGGTGAGAGTCAGTGAAGTCACCCCATCCAGGATTCCCCTCGGTGTCTAGTTTTAAAGAATGTACAGTTTTGCTAGGTTTGCCTACGTGCCAACTGCGCTAGGGCCCAAAATCCACAGGTATGCACATTGCTAAAAAAAAGTCGGAGCCCAGTGGGCTTTCTGCCGCCCTGGGGGGGAATCTGGGAAGGGGGTTTCATCCTGATATGCCCCTAAAGGGGCAGAAAGACTGTGGCTATTTTTTGTGGGGGTGGGGGCATTGGTATGACCATTTTGGGCAGCCCACGCATAAAAAAAGCCTGCATACTCGCTGGCGCCTACTGGGCTTTCTGCCCCCCCAGGGGGCAGATCAGGGGCCACTGCCACCATCTGCCCTCCCGGGGGGGGCAGAAAGACTGGAATTTCTCTGGGGGTGGGGTGGGGTATTGTTATGCCCATTTTGAGGAGCCCCTACCCCTACACTAATAAAACAAAAAAATCCATGGTTTCTAGTGGGCATTCTGCGCCCCCAGGGGGGGCCAGATTGGGGGCTACAGCTCCCATCTGCCTCCTGGGGGGCAGAAAGACTGACATTTTTGTGGGGGGGGGAGAGTGGGGGCATTGGCGTGCCCGTTTTGGGCAGCCCACACCCTAAAACAATTGCGCAAAAAAAATTCCCTGGTGTTTAGTGGGCTTTCTGCCCCCCCCCCCGAAGGGGCAGATTAGGGGCCAATGCCCCATCTGAAAGACTGTAATAATTGGGGGGTGGGGTGGGGGTATGGGCCTGCCCGTTTTGGGCCTATTGTTTTTTTGTAACAATTCCCTGGTGTCTAGTGGGCTTTTTGCCCCCCCCCGGGGGGCAGATTGGGGGCCGATGCCCCATCTGCCCCCTGGGGGGGCAGAAAGGCTGTAATTGTGGCGGGTGGGTGGGGGCATTGGCAGCCCCCACCCTAAAAATAAAACTAAAAACGAATCCCTGGTGTTTAGTGGGCTTTCTGCTCCCCCGAAGGGGCAGATTAGGGGCCAATGCCCCATCTGCCCCCCGGGGGGGCAGTAAGACTGTAGTAATTGGCGGGGGGTGGGGGCATGGGTCTGCCCCTTTTGGGCAGCCCCCACCCCTATTTTTTTTTTTTTACAAAACTTCCCTGGTGTCTAGTGGGCCTTTTACCCCCCCGGGGGGCAGATTGGGGGCTAATGCCCCCATCTGCCCCCCAGGGGGAGCAAAAAGACTAATATTCGCAAAAATAAACAGGGGGGAGCAAAGGCCCTTGCCCAAGGGGCCGCCCCCCCCTCCCTGGTGTCTAGTGGGTGGATCCCTGCTTGGGGATCGCCCTCCTGTGGCGATCCCCAAGCAGGGATCCACTGGGGAGGGGTACCATTGGAAAGGGGAGATTCTCCCCTTTCCAACGATACCTCTCCCGTCTTTCTACGTGCTCAGGGGGCTGAGATAGCCCCCTGAGCACATAGAAAGTGAAACTGAAATGAGCCTCTTGGCTCATTTCACTTTCACTTTCACTGTAATGACGTCGGCGCGACGTGCGCGCCGATCGTCATTGCAGTGAAGGGGGGGGGGGGGGGGCCTCGGGAGCTGGGGAAGCTCTTCCCCAGCTCCCGAGGCTATTTTGGTTTAAAGGGAATCCCTCTGGTGCCCGCACCAGAGGGATTCCCTAGGGAATGCCTCATGACGAGATGGTCTCGTCAGGGGCACAGCGCGACTGTGCTCCATGACGAGACCATCTCGTCATGGGCACAGAAGGGGTTAAAATAAACCTCCCTTGACACTTTTCTGTGATTTCAATATTTGGGTGTTCCAGTCTGGGGAGTAGAGGACCCAAGCCTTCCTTGTTTTCACTAGTTGTCCTGGCGCCCAGCACTGCGGGTCACCTGCACTAGACTGCGCTGGTTCTTGCAACGAGTTCGGAGGAGCTGTATCGGCACCGCACTCAGTGACTTCTTGGGCAGAAATTTAAAGCGCAGCCCACACTTATTTCGCCCACTTGCACCGCAGATGGTAGCTGAGCAGGAGGACAAACTTGTGACTCTCCGCTGTCCATGTAGTTTACCGGTGGCGGTCGTCAGGGAGTGACCTGGTTGACTCGCGGGATCTTCATTTTAAAATAATTTCCCTCCATGGCACACGAGGTGCAAGCAGTCTGTAACTTTATTCTGTTGAACTGCGGCCGCACAGCCCCGGGCGGCAGCATCAGGACGTCCCGCCTTTGTTATAGGTGTGAGTCATTATGTTCTCATGGATTTATAACGAACACACACAGTGCAGTGTCAGGTCAATATTGTTACATTATACCACAGTACCAGCTAGTGCCGCGGACTCTGTGCCAGCCCCCAAGCATGCCGGGAGCAGCGCCCACGGCGCGCTGCCTCTCCAGCTTAGTTTTGGTCTTATTATCGTGCAGGAATACTAGAGCTCCAGCTTTACAACTAAGTAGTCTCTATTATGCGTGACGTTTGTATTTCAGTGCGGTGGTGCGGAGCACCACACTGCAATGCCTTAGTATCACGCCTGATGCGTGATACTTGGCAGAGCTGGAGAGCCTCGTGAGCCCAGTGCATCTGCGAGAATGATGATGTTAGGTTAGAAAGTTGGTTCTAATTGCATGCTAGACCATAATTGTTATGTTTTTACTGGTTACCAATTTCACTACAAACTGTACACTTTCAAACTTTGCGGTCGGTTAGTGCTATATTAATATAAAGTTGCTGTGTTCAACACGGCTCCTTAAATTGACTTTGTTTTTGCGAATCAGCCATATTGTATTTAAAGGCCCTAATTGCCCCAGGGCACTTGCTGTTACATGTAAAAATATTGGCAAATACAAGAAACCAAACATTCAGCATTACTTTTAAAATAGAAAAAGCATGATATCCTTCCAGAAACAGCTGTAGACAGCCAACTTTACTGGACAGAGAGCAGTGCTAACTGTAGGATGCGGACCGCGGTGCAAGGCAGCACTATTAATGCATGCAGGGGTCGACTTGTATGGGAGATCAAATATGACCAGGGGTACGCAGCTGCACTTGGTGCTGTGCTGGCCGGTGCTGCTGTGGAAAGCACTGTGCTAAGTTCTGTTGTATGTCCAGCAGTTTGCAGGCAACAATAGAAATGTCCAGGGAGGAATGAGGTAACTGTCATGATTAATGTTCCTACTGCAGAAAGATCCTAGTTTTAGTGGCAGTTTTGACTCAGGATAAACTAGCACAGACAGGTTCATTAAATGCCTGCTGCAGAATGTATTCCATGCAGTTGGAACTGTATCTTATGTGGCCAGCGCAGTTGGCTACTGCTTTTGTCACAGAGATCCTTTATTACTTACAGTTCATTAGTTGCAATCAGTGACCTTTAAACTGTCATCAAAGAGCTCAGTTTACATAACTGCACGATACAGATTAGAATGCTACGTTTTTTCCCCAGTGTTTCATTATCCTAATTTTGCTAAAAGGAGTTTGTTTGGGTAGAAATGTATTCCTATTAGCAAACCCAACCCCAAACACTGTGGTTGGTATTAAACCCTGCGTTTGTCAAGCCTGGGCTTTCAGACTGCCCATTGGTGGGGGGCCACTTCCTGCTCGCATGCCACCAAAACTCAAGGGGGGCTCTAGCGCAGCCTCAAACTACCGCAACACTATCAAAGACAGCATTGTTAGAATGGCGTAGAGTGGGCCAACCAAACACTGACAAAAATCAACGGAGTGGCAATAGCAGTGATGCTACTGCGCCAAGATATGGATAAGCTGCGAGAACATGTTAAGGATCTGGGTACGAGAACGGAGGGTGTGGAGGTACTTTTGAGTGCACACTCTAGCCTGCTAAAGGACCAGGGACAGCGCATACAGCAACACGAGGCAAAACTTGCTGATTTGGAAGACTGGACCAGCCGTAATAACATGCAAATACTTGGGTTACCAGAGGGCACAGAGACAGCGCAAGTGAAAGTGTTTTTAGAGGACTGGTTCCCCGCAGTGCTACTAGGGTTGAATGTGGAGGGGGAGTTGCACATAGGCAGGGCTCATAGAACTCCTGGTGGTAGGCCACCACGTATGTAGATCACACGAATGCTAAGATATAGAGATAAAGTGGGTATCTTGGCAGTAGCTCGCACACTAGGAGAAGTCGAATAAAATGGCAATAAAAATATACTTTTACCCAGATTATGGCATGGGAACCCAGAAAAAATGCAAGTCTTTTGTAGAAGTTAAACGGAAACTCAGAGATTAAAGATGGGACTACGCGTTGCTAGCTCCTGTGCGTTTGGGGGTTGAATGGCAGAGGAAGAGGTATTTCTTTAACCAACCTGAAGAGGCCATGTAGTTTATATAGAGTCATTAATGTTCATATGATGGTGTATGCTATCTTGACTGACTGGCATGATGATGGCGAACTGACATATTACCAAACCAGCGGGGGGCACATTCCAAATGATAGAGAATAATACATGTTAGCTGGATTAGGATGAGAGAGATATAGGTTATGTTTTTGGCATGCTTGTTAATAATGGCATTGTCGAACCTGGGGAAACCTACACCACACACCTTGAGGAACACTGTGCTTTAATTGGAAAGTTTGATTCTGCTGTTCTTAAAAAGGGAACTGAAACCCATTGTGTCGATTGTGGAGGCCAGGTTGGGGATGGCCACAAGGGAGTGGGAGGGAGGCAATGTTCCTTACACATTTCTGGAGAGGGAGAAAATACAGTCAGAATAGTATTTATTGGCAGTACATATAATATGTGCATGTGAGAGGACTTACACATACACACATGGAGGCAACAATTCTATCATGAAATGCTAAAGGAATCAACAATCCGGTTAAGCGCCAAATGAAATGGTCTTATGTCCATAGACAGAAAGATAAAATAGTTATGCTGCCAAGAGACGCATCTATTACCCCAAAAACATGAGAAATTGCGGGCTAAATGGGTGGGGGGGGGCAGACTATGGTATGCAAGCTATACTTCGTTGGCAAAAGGGGCGTTGCTGTGGGTAGATAACAGCCTTCCACTACTTCTTTGGGGAGTTGAAGCAAGTTTTGACACCCTATGACCATTATATTATTTGGATGTGGGTCTATAATTGTGTGTTAGATAAGGAACTTGACAGCTCCCGACCGGTGGTGCGAGCATTGGGCAGGGTATCTAGGGTGCTCTTGGAGGAGTATTCACACTCTAAATATGACAGAACTATGGTGAGCCATTAACGGCCAGAATAGAGGCTATTCCTTTTACTCTCCCTCTCATGGTACGTTTTCCAGGACTGATTATATGTTTTTACACCGGGGCAGGCTACGGATTGGGGAGCTGCAATATTATTTTACCATACGTTATCAGATCATGCACCTTTGGTGGCCACAATGCGAGGACAAGCGTGCGTGGCCCCATTTCTGCAGTGGCAATTTCAGGCACTACGACAGAAGGCCTATCGCAGGGTAATACGTGAAGCGGTGAGGGAATTCCTTTTTACTAATACAGGCTTTGTGACCTCGGCTGGGACCCTTTGGGAGGCTTCTAAAGTCACTGTATGAGGCAAGTGCATGGCTAATACTTATGGGGTGCATCAATCATTAACACGCACAGCCATAAACATGGAGTGTCAAATTGAGGATATTGCTAGACAAGCACTAAACTCAGAAGCGATCTGGGAGGAACAATACAGATGGTAGGGGGAATTAGATGAGGCACGTGAAACTCTCAGTTATCATGATTACAAGACATATACGGGGACCCAATAGGAACAGGGTGACACACTGGGTTGGTTATTAACGTGGTTGGTTTGTGGAGCAGTTGTTACAATTAAAAATGTGAAGGGAGCTACTCTTACAACGCATGAAGGTATTTTAGGCCGTTTTGCAGAGTTTTACTCTACTTTGTATGCAAAACAAGAAGGGTATGATGAAGCGGTTGTTGGTATCATACTGGATGGAGCACAGCTCATAGAGGCAGATGATGAAATGAGAGATATACTGAACGCCCCAATTGATGAATCTGATATACGATGGGCTATCAAACCAATGAATACTGCAAAAACACATGGGAATGATGGCTTGACAGCTGAAATGTATAAGGACTATGTAGATTTATTATGTACACCGCTGTTAGCCATGTATCGGGAGGCATTCGAACAGGGAGTGTTACCCGCCACGCAAAGAGAAGCATGTGATATTGCCTAAACCAGGGAGGGATGCAACTGACTGTGAATCACTTTGCCCATTATCTATGATTAATGTAGATGCAAAGCTCCTGGGGTAAGATATTATCTCACCATTTGGCTAAGTTAGCGAAGGAACTGATACATCCTGATCTGGCGGGGTCCGTGGGGGGCCGGGCCACTACCACTAATATTAAGAAGGCTTTTTTAATCATAGAACAGATTCTGAAAGAGGAGGAGCCTTGCACACTTGCCAGCCTGGATGGCCACAAGGCGTATGATACTGTAAACTGGCAGTACATGACTTATGTATTGAAATGGCATAGACTGGGTGACCCCTACTTAAAGTGAATACAATTACTTTACACAGATAGTAAAGCCAGGGTTAAGGTAGGCAATAGGCTCTCGGATAGCTGGCTGGTGGAAAGAGGGACCAGACAGGGAAGCCCCCTATCACCATTGCTTTTTAGGTCTCGCCTGAGCCAGCGCTTTAGCGCTGCTCTCGCAAGAGCTTTTGTAAAAGGGGGATTTGGAAGTTCAAACCAGTGCTTTCAGGCCGCCAACTACAGTGCATGTGCGCCGGGCGCGTGCACCATTTGGCAGCCTGCGTGATCATTTTGCGGCCGCTTTGATGTTCTCAGTGAGCCGCGCGGCCACTGAGAACATCAAAGCGGCCGCGAAAGTGCACACCATATGCTCTGCTCGCATCTCCCTCCTCCCTTTTTGTCACTACTCATGAGAATAAACAAACAAAATTCACACCATTTGTGCAGCTCACTTTGAAGCTCCAGCCCGCTTAGAGGTGCCTCAAGGCCAACAAACTATTAGTTGTTTTTGCTTTGAATGCTTGTACTTATGGTTCTGACATTCTAAATAGTCTACACACGACTACATGTCCCAGAAAGCAAAGCAAAAACATTGGTTAGATGAGTTACATACACAGCGTCTTTGTCCATCCTAAACTCTCCCCCTTCACATTCCTAGTTCTCCCTCACTCAATGCCCGTCCATTTTAATGACGTGTCAATTCACCTGAGCCTTTCCTTGTCTCAACCCTCTTCTCTCCCAGCCCTCGCCACTCCCTTAGTAATACGGACGTACATGGGGAGGACTGCACTTGCGTGTGGACACAGCGCTGTCTCAATAAGCAGATTACGAAACCTCCACTGGCGAAGCGCAGCTCTAAACCCCGGTGATCTGATTGTTTTTGTAGTCTGAAAGCGCCACCTGCAAGGGCAGTGCAGGCCCAGACTCGCCCAAACGTGGGGACGACGCACGGCGAGAGACCCCGACCTGGCTGCTGACATCACACCAGAGCCGCGCCCCTCTTGGGAAAGACTGGTCGCTGAGAAAGAGGTTTTGTCCGATCCCTGACAATAACACATACATCCGAAGAACCCCCTAGCATTACAAGGATCTGCTGTTGGTTATGTACAGGTTTTCAGGATAGGATAGCGTTTGGAAGCTCGTTGGGGTATCAGTGCACTTTACAAAAGACATGAGCATTAGTTGGGAATTATCATTTATGCCATAATCAGTATGCAGTATTTTTTAAAGCAGTACAGAGGTAAATTCAGTAAGAGATGGGCCCTTTATTACGCAAAATCATTTTATTTTTGTTTTATCTGTTTATATTTTATGTTGCTTGCACAGTTAGGCGGTAGTTCATTTATTAGAGACATGTTCAGCACTCCAGATATTTCCTGTAAAAAGCCGATGCCTATAATAGGTCAAGTTAAACTACATGTCCCAGCATTCATAGTGAACTGATTGGAAAAACAGTCTAGTGGCATTATAATAGCTGTCCAGTGGCTACATCCAGACCTGGCATGTTAGACACAGAGCTCGACATGGACGGGATTGTTGCCTCGTACTTAGAGTGGTAAACGTCAAACCCCACACTGCAAAGGATCCAATGTTGTCATATCTGACATTGGCTTACAGTGGAACTACTTTTATCTTCCCTGACAAATCGACCTTCGATTTGCATGTAAAAAGACCACTGCAGGTTGATTTTTAAATCTGAATGTGCCCTTTGCTTATTTTTCTCTTCTTTTCCTTATTATTGTATTTAGTGGTGTGCTTTGCTGTTTCTTTTAGTTTTTGTTTTTAAACTCGTATTCTGCCGCCCTTCACCCAAAGACACGTTGACCTCGTGTCTTCTCTCCGTGGCAGTATGTCCGGTCATTCAGGACTGCACACTCTGTTCCCTGTCTAACTGGGTGTAGAATCTGTAGACAACACCAATAAGCCAGAAATACACGAACACACCCTGTAAAACAAGCATTGGCATAGCCAATAGGTCTCGCCTTTGGGACTTTATAAGTGTTTAGTTATCCAGCACAATATCCTTGGGTCAACAACATCAAGTGTTGCATGGCTAAACACTTATAAGGTCCCAAAGGCGAGACCTATTGGCTATGCCAATGCTTGTTGCATTAGTTATTGAGCCCCTAGCAACACTACGGCGATCTAAACATACAGAGGAGGGAGTGATGTTTGAGAAAAAGCAGGAGATTGTCTCCCCAAATGCAGATGATCACTTGCTGACCCTACGACATTCTCAACGTTTACGGCCTGCAATACATGAAACAATCAAGGAGGTGGAGATTCATTTGGGATTTACACTTAATGCTTAGACGTCTATACTGTATCCAGTACAGATACCTGACCTAGGGGAGGGATCTTTCTCTGGCATATGTCTACATATGACACCCATTAAATAACTTGGGTGTATTTGAGTTCCGTCATGACCGAAACATACAATGTCAATGTGGAGGCATTACTGGGCACTGTAGAGCGTAGTGTCTGTCGTTGGTTGAAATTCCTGCTATCACTCATGGGACTAGTAAGATGACCATTCTACCACATGTCATGTATGTTTTGCAACATATGCTATGCGGGTGCCGGATGCTTGCTTCAGACGCCTACATGAACTACTCTGCTTATTGTATTGGGGCAATAGGAGAGTACAAATTATTCTGCGAGCATTGCAGTTACCCTGAGATACCAGGGGGTGACGTCCCCACGTTTCTGCAGTTAGTATCAAGGCTCCCATTGCAGTATGCAGTTGACTTGTTCATGGCACAAAAACTGACCAAGAGGCAGATACACTGGTGAATCCATGTGAACTCTTGGCCTGGCCATTGCTACACAGGACGAAAAGAGGGTACTGCCGACGCAGATCCGGGCATTACTGGATGTATGGGAGCAGATTTCAAAAGACAACAATGATGAGTATATATGTATACCGAACACTTTATATCTTGGTTAACAGGACTTGGCCCTTTATTACTGGCATTTTTAAGACAAGAGATAGGAGGCAATTCTCCACACACACTAGGAGACTTATATGAGGATGGACGGCTATGCTACCTTCTATGCTAAATGGAAATTGGCTTACGCAAGGTTGGCTGCAGCAGTTTGCACGGCCTGCGCGAGATTTCCACAGGAACCAGATACACACATCATTAAGCAAACCCTACAGACATGGGAGGAGAGGGTAAATTAATTACTAAACTATATACTTTGATTTGACTGCAAGTCTCACCATGCAGGAGTGCATTGAGATTACAATGGGAAACCCATCTGAGTGAAGAAGTGTAGGATTCAGGTTGGGCATGTGTGCCGGCAATTGTAGGAAAGTATCGCGCAGTGCAAGATTCAAACTAATCCATTATAAATGTATGTACAGGGATTATGTCACACCAAGCTGGCTACATAAGATAGATCTCCCTAAATCAGACAATTGCTCTAAATGCAGACACCTTACAGGAACATTCATACACATGTGGTGGGAATGCCCAGGGACACAACTCTTTTGGGAGGGAGCTGTTAAGACATTGAAGGACTCGGCTGACTTACCCTTGCAATGCTCTGTCCGGGTGTGCCTTCTGGGTTTGGTGCCTCAAACTAAGTCTACGAAACATGCAGAAAAAGATTGTTGAGCTGGGGCTAGTGGATGTATAGCAAGAAGTTGGATAACACCCAGGCTACCTACCAGTAGGCATTGGCTGCGAGAATATGTGCGGTGGGTACAAGCTGAATGTGGGGTGAGGCGCTAATTGGTTTGCAACCGGCAGTGTCAAGATAAGATGATGAGGGAATTAGCAGAGATAGAGTTGCAACAGGCCATTCATGATAAGGCAATGGAACCAAATGACAATAATATGAGATCTTAGGTGTGTACTGTCATTCAACAGGTAGTAATGTCTATAATGCATATGATGTCTTTTTTATTTTTCTTCAAACTCATATGTCCTGAGATACTGCTGAAATTTGACTACTGTCAACAGCCTGTACTGTAAATTGCTCCTTTCTGGTTGGGGGGATTGGGGAACAGTTGAGATGTAACTGTTTCTTGAAAAAGCATAATAAACACAGATTCAAAAAACAAATTCCAGCGTTTGTGCTTCTCCAGTCAAAAACCTTTAACATATGGCCTTCTAGTATGGATGTCACGTGATTGCTACGCCTTGTAATCCTGTGTTATGTACCATTTCTTAGACTGATTTACACATGTAAAATTCATTGTCTCTGCATAATGTGCGTGTGAAGTAAAGTGCACTGACACACTACACTGGTATGAGTAGCTCTATAAAACAAATGGAATGGATGTGAAAGAGGGGATGTGGAGAGATGAGTAGCACTGGTGGAGCGTGATTTTAGGGAATCTATGGAGAAGGTGGTCATTGTAGCACCGGGCGCCACCAGCGCTAATGCTGGCTCTGAGAGAGTGAGTCAGTGATGTCTGTCCTTGTTCTGTTTGAGATGGATTCTATAGATGGAGGAGAGGAGTTGTATTTCTAACTTCTATGTTGTGATAAATGGCGTTTATGTAGCAAAGTTTCAATGGACACCGACGAGGGAATGCGCCCACAAGGGGACATGGCGGCCCGCTAGCAAGCCAGCCGAGAGCTGCTCTTCGTCACCCACTCTAAAATAATGGAATAGCTTTAAAGGACTAAAGGACTAACCTTCACCCGCACGCTTTGTTTTTTTTCCCGCTCCCGCTTCTGAGGTGATACACTCAGGTGTTTGACCGGTGGCGGTGGTATTTTTTTCATCGGCGGTCCTCCCCGCTTTTTTAGGTCTCGGCTAGCGAAGGCTGCGCTTGCGCAGTCTCGCTCGCGAGATTTAATGACTTGGAGAAGAGGGCTTGAACCCGCCCCTCTTCTCCCCTCTTCTCCATTGGCTGGCCTCTTGAATGCTGGCCAGCCATTGGAGAAGAGGTTTGTCTCTCTGAACAGGCCCCGTCCTTTTCGGATTCGGGGGCGTGTTTTTTGCTACTTTTCTAATTATCTCCTCCAGCCAATGGCAAGAGGAGAGAAAAGAAAAACACGCCCCCGAATTCGAAACCGCCGCTGCCTTTCTCCGAGGCATTTCTGCTTCGCCTCGGAGAAAGGCAGTGGTGTGCTCGTCCTCTCGATTTTACGGGCCAGCAGTCCCCCCCTGGCGAGGAAAGAAATAATGTAGGCTCCAAATTGCAGTTTAATATGGATGCTGGTATTCTTTCCTGAGACCGTTGACTGACCCCCAGTCACTCGATGCGCTCTGTCTTCAGCAGCCAGCACACGCGCTGTGCCTTTAAATCCTCTAATTTCTTCTGCCGGCCGAGCACTCCAGCAGAACGGTGGGGGTTTCTTGACTGGTTCATCCTTTTCCTGTCGCCTGACCCCGGAATTGCACACGCCGACTCGCTGCTTCTGGGGCCAACCACACCACAGTGGCATCCTCCAGTCCACTGCAGTCTACTTCCTACCCGATACTCTGTGGCCACCTGACCGGGAATCGAGCACGCCAACTCTCTGCTCCTGGGGACGGCCACACAACTCTGGCGTCCTCTGCTGCCGCTTGCCTCCTTTCCGATACACAGCGGCCTTGCTCCGTGAGGGGAGGGCGTGGCGTCACTCACCCTCCAACCCTGAGTGCATACCAGGGACTGCTCCTCCAAGCTGCCGCTGCCGGGCTGGGAGTGATGTGCTTGGCTAGACCTCCGCCGCTCACTATATTCCACCCCGCAGGATCTCCCATGCAGGACCGCTGAGGACCACTCACCTTCGAAAGGCTCCCTTCCTGCAACGCTGCAGTCTCTCGACAAGGCCTCACCAGGTACTGAAAATTGTCCTGCGCACCGCAACTAGCTCCAACAAGCATTTACAATGCAATGGTCTCGGCATTGTTAAAGTTACAGCTATTGGCATTGCTCATGACATTATTTTTGTTTATGTTTTTTTTTTAAACATTTCAAGAAACTGCAAAGTCAATGCTATTATTCACCTCGATAATCTTCACGGCTGCTCCGTCGTGTCGTGGTGCACACATTCCGGTGGGTTACATCTGCATCACAACAATTAGTGAGACCATTTCATATTTCTGGTGCACACATTCCGGTGGGTTACATCTGCATCACAACAATTAGTGAGACCATTTCATATTTCGGGTACGAATTTCAACAAGAACCCACACAAAACTGACCTTTGGCTACCAAGACATTTCAAATGTATTTAAAATATCGAAATAATTACGCGGCATCCGGATTGAGCAGGGTAAAGATTAATATTTCGTTGTTAAAATAAATGTAAATAGCGCTTTCATCCCAGACAGAGCTGTTTTCAAAATAAAGATCACTGCCGGCACATAACACGCCGAAATCCGGCTGCGAAACCTTCAGTATTCGGCTCTCAGAATCAGCGCTCTCCTAAATGGGCGCAGCGTTCATTGGTGCGGCAGGTGCAGTGACACCGGGGCCTCTGCCTTTAATCACTCAGTGGGCGGCGTGACGTTTTCCTCGCCTCCTTGAGAGGCCAGCGCGCTCTTGCTACTATTAATCACAGCTCCTAGCGCTGCCGGATGGGGCAGGAGCACCTCAGAGGGAGCCCAGCAGCGGCGGGGACACTGGTCAAATGCAGACTGTGGATGCTGCTGGGTGAGTGCGCCTGTAGCAAAGAAACCAACTTCACCCCATCCTGTCCATCTCAAGTTCCACCTTAAAATACTATTATTGCTCATCTGGCGGTGCCTCAAGGGAGCCCCTGCTGGAAGCCCACGTCTTTATGTGAAAGCGCTATGTTTCTGTAGCTTGGGGCGCTCCAGACCTCTTTGCGTTATAGTTTGGTGAAATATTGCCAACACACGAAGTCCCAAAGTCCGCTTTTCATAAATTTACTATTTTAGTCAAGTTGCCAGTTTCCCCTACACTGTGATTCTCCATTCAAACCAGACACGCATTAATTGGCACGGATGAAAGGAGCGGTTAAGATTCGGACCTGCAGAGCACACCCAGCGGTGAGAGGCTGCCTCAGTGCGCTGTACTTTGTTGCGAGTTCAGCTCTGTGTACCTGCTGGTTGGTAACAAGAGAGCTCGCTGTCTTAGGACCCCTTGAAGTAGAACCCCAGGCCTCAGGCACACAGTGAGGTTCAGCGCCTGTGGGGGTGCACAGCGGCTGTTTTCGTTTCTATTAGTGTGCGCTGCTGTAGGTTTGTGTTTAGTGAAAGTGAGTGTGCAAAGCCCTGCAGGGGGCTGGGCGGGTGCTCGCGTCCAGCTGTGCTGTCTCCAGCAGGAACCGGGGCAGGGAGGTCTGACACGGGTCAGCTGTTTCGGAATCTGGATATTTCTATCTTACGTCATCGTTGCTCAGGTTGTTTGTGCATGCCAGTGCCGGCTCTAGGGCGGTGCGACCGGCTCCGGGTGCTGGCTTCTTGGGGGCGCCGTGTTTGCAAGTTTATTATGTGTTTGAAGCACCTGCTGCAGCCTTTCTTTCCTCTGGGAATTGCCAGGCCTCACAATAATGTCAAAACAACTCGTGTGGTTAATTATCTTCCTGGAGAGAGCTGAGCTCAGTGTTTTGTATAGTTGAGGTTTTGACTTAGGTGAAGTTAGTGCAGAGGGTTAATGTGCCTGCTGCAAAGAACGTGTACCAAGTAGATTACAGTGCATATGATGTAAACAGATCAACAGATTACTGCCTTCAAAAGAGACATCCTTTTGTTACTTGCAATTTATAACTTAGGGTTAATTTGACTAGAAATCGATCCTTATTATTAAAGAAAACTCCCAACGAGGCTGTTTCTTTTTCGGCTCTGAGTTTGTGCTTCTCCACACCAAGCACTCCTAAACTATACTGCCTACCAGTCTGGATGACATTTTACTCCTACACTTTCAGTCCTCTGGCTTATGTAACATTTCCTATATTCTGATCTAAAACACGTATGATTGATTGTCTCTGTGTAATGTGTGTGTGATGCAAAGTGCTCTGACACCCTACACTGGTATGAGTGGCACTATATAACTAATTCAATGCATCTGAGAGAATGTGGTTATGGAGACTTGGTCACTGTTAAAGGGTGCTAGTGAGAGAATCCGTGGTGGAGGTGGACATTGGAGGGGGCGGCAACAAACATTGTCGCACAGGGCGCCACCAGCGCTAAAGCCGGCCCTGGTGCATGCAGTGGTGATTCCTGTTGTGGGGTACGGACCAGTTGGGCCACTGCATCTGTTTGGTGCATGGCCTCTTTACTTAGTTTGCAGAAGATGTTTGGCTGCATCCTGCCTTAGTTTAACTTCAATTTGATTTCCATTGCCATTCTAACATCGCTAGCCTTGCTTGTGCACATTCAGCTTCAGTGATGTTATCTCACTGCTGGGGCTCTTTCCACGCTTGTCTGTGTTTGCTGAATGTCCCGAGGCCCAGGAGCCCCCGCTCTGTGCAGACTTAGGAGTGTGTGTGGTGACCTTCATGAACTTTATATCTGCTGTGCTGTGGATCCTGAAGGCGGGCAAGAGTTGTTGATGTGTACTTTGTGTAGCAAGGGATGAGTGAAGTCAGTAACTGACTTCCAAGTTCCAACCCAAGTGAGTTAATGCCACATAAGCATAACAAGTGACTTGAGAGAAACATGCATCTAATGTTTATTAAACAATGTGGATTTCATTTTTAATTTTGTATTCCTTACATATGTCACACGCTAGTGGCCCTCGTGGGATCAAATGAAAGGGGCGGGATTGTGTTTACATATATATGTACAGAATAGATCATCTCAAGGAGAGTTTATGTTAAGTAGTTGATGTATCATGAATCTAACTGCAAGATGCAGTGTCACTTTGTATTAAACGTTTTTATTTGCGCATAAGCGGTCCAAACATCACATAAGTATATATATATGTGTGTGTATGTGTGTGTATATATATATATATATATATATATATATATATATATATATGAGAGATATGTAAACTATGAATATTACATTTAGTCACATTGTCTAGTCCCTCAGTCTACAACCCCACTTTGGAGGGCCTGCTCTCTACCCAGTAGAGACTATTATTGGTAGGGCCCACCACAGCTGACAGCAATTTTCACCTCAAAAGTTAGACGTCTGACACACTTGGACAACAAGACAGTAGCATGCACACAGAAACTAACAACACTTACAGAGTTTGTTTGAAAGTCACACAAAATACACCCTGCATAAACAGAGCATGAGAAAAAGCCACAACCATTTAACAAAAAGAACTGTATACATACTAAGTACAGGAGCACAACAACATGTAGGTAAGTGGAAGGTTACAAAACTTAAGTTGTGCCTGTCATTGGGAAAGCACCAACCTTCAGACAACAGTATCATTGTTCCGGGCAAGCAATAAAAACTGGCATGCACATTCTAACAAAACCCTAAGGCGTTGGTGATGAATGCTCTATCCAAAACCAATGTTGTGTAATATGATATAAAACTCTAAAACTGATTTCTGCATTAGGGTATCATTCACAATAATTAAATCGGCCAAGGTGCCGAACGTGAGCCTACAAAACATGATATTTATTCTCTCAATAGCTTGTATCTGAACAGAAAAAAGCAGGTATAGCATCATAGAATATACCACCATTGTGTCACAACCCTTGTCTTTTTTTGTCTGTCTAATATGATGAAATGAAACCAATCTAAGATATACAAAATTATTCTAGCTGGTTGAATGCTTAGATAGTTCCACTCAAACTAATCACAGGTCACCTAAAACTGCAGGAAAGAACACTTGTTTAAAGAAACTTTCTTTGTGCACTAAAGCACCCTGATTAAAGGTTTCAGGTCCATGATATGCTGTGCCATTAGAATGCCAAATGGGATCGTCTTTTATATTTCAGGAGAATATCTCTGTAGTGCCTAATTTGAAAAAAATGTAGGTGCCAATTCCCATCTCAGGAGGCCACTGTAGCCTGCACCACCCATTGCCCCTGTCAGCTCTGCCAGTGATAGTACCAACCCAAATACTTACCATCTTACTCCTACAAGCGTGACAATTCAGACTATTACTGGCCATCCAAAGCAATAAGGATGGCGTGGGCGGCAGGTATTCATTTTTAATGTATATTGAAATTTTAAACACTGTCGCTGTGCTTTTCTCAAAATTAGACAGATAGCTCTGTCATGTGGTGGACTGTCATTCGTGTCTGTGTTGAGAATTAAGTGCCATTACTGAGCATCGGAAACCACTGCCTCAAACTTAGCACTGGTTTCATGTAGTTTGTAGAAAGCATCACCTGATTACAGTCATGCATGATGCAGTTAAGTTTAGAGTATAAAAGAAAAATGGGGCTTTGTGCCTCAGGGGCAAAAATCATCATGTATGTTATAGCTGCGCATTCGAAGCTCATGCCATAGTGTGTAAACAGGTAATCAGCTATTAGCACTTGCCCCTTCTTTGCTTGTGACCAATCTGAAGCTTGATTGGGAAATCAGTGAGCACTGCTATGATTGTAGAGAAACAGGTGAGGGCACACATTAGTATTTATACTGTAGCAAATGAGGAACATCTTAGATGTGGCAAATTTTGGGCCACTCTCAACATGAGAGGATAACACATAAGCATGACTATCTAATCCAGGCAGCATTTAGGCCATGCCCTCCTATTAAGCCCATGTAAGGATGCAGCAGAGCAATAGAGGGACAACTGAAAACAAGCCCTTGTCTCTCTCGCTCTCTTTCTTGCTCTCTTTCTTGCAAACACACATTGCCAGCAGTGCCTAAGGTTTATATGAGACGTATCAATTCAACAAAGACAAATTTATGATTAGATTTCCCTGCTTGCAATGCAAGTCCTGGGGTTGCATTCCACAGCATAGATAAGATGTGTGGCAACTCTAACAGCTCTCATTAGAAAGTGTCCACAAGCACAATTAAGTACTACAGTGTCAGCCACATGCATCACTGGTCCAGTTATTGCCCAATTTAAGCAACAACTTACACTGGCAGGAATGCAGAGCACCAGTGCAGCAAGCAGTTATTTCTTTAACAACAACTGACTGCTGCTAACTTGCTTCCCTCTTGTCAGAGGAATGAAAGGAATCTATTAAAGTCAGATACAATTTTGACATGGGAATGGAGTGCCAGCATTACTATTGTTACAAAAGGCTATCTTTAGCCAACCCACGCACTCACAAAGATGGTGTCTTGATTTTGTTGCTGTGAAAGGGAACTAGTGGACTAATGTGTGGGGATGGAGTAGATGTCTGGGCGCTGTCTCATCTTCAGCAGCATGGAATCTTTACATTGCCAGAGATTAAACTATGGAGTTCCTTTTAAATAAATTCTTCCATTTTTACTCATTCAACACTCTTACAACCTACAGCCACTCACCCACCATGATTATGTAGATATGTAGATAGATAGAAAATGTTTACAGGGTAAGGGAACCTCCTATCAAAACCTTACTAGGAGGAAAGCTTCCTTGCTGAAATTCAGATCGGTCATTATATCTGGCTTTCAGCAGTACCAGTTGAGGATGTGGGTGGGGCCAATATAGGAAGTGGGTGGAGCCCGTGGAGGCAGTGGGTGGAGCTGGGAAAAGTGGGTGTGGCCTCCAAAAAACATTTGAGCACCTGTACTTCATATTTTACAAATTAAGCACTGACGGGCTCCCTGGGGCACAGGGATGAGCTGGTCTCCGGCCAATGGCTGGCAGGGAGGAGGCGCAGGAGGGGAGAGGGCGAGCCTTGGACTGACTGCTCGTCCCACCTTCCCTCACTCTCAGATGAATCATCTGTCTCTCCGTGTCCTAAGCACAGGCAGCAGAGGCAGGGTTAAGGTTTTAGAAATGGGATCTGCTTTGTGTGATAATTCAAGAATTGAAATCCTTTATCCTTTGAGATTTGGGAATCATATTTCAGCCAGCAACATCACTTAGATAAAATGAAAGGGGTGTATGGGCAAAAATGCTTCACTCCTTAGCTAGACATCTGTCAAGCCACTTCTCGGGTAACATTGGACTGGTAAGCACTTCATCACGTGTAAGCTGTTCAGGGTGCTCGTCTATAGTTCATCCTAGTAGTCTTGTCCTTATGTTATGCATAGTAACAGAATCAAAATCAGTTTTTAGGTCTCGTGTGTATGTGTGTGCCTCTGGGTGTGTGGCTCTGTGTGGGTGGCTTTTTTTGTAGGTGGCTCTATGCGTGGGTGGCTCTGTCTGTGTGTGGGTAACTCTGTGTGTGTGTAGGTGGCTCTGTGTGGGTGGCTCTATTTGTGTGCAGGTGGCTCTATGTGAATAGCTCTGTGTAGGTGGCTCTGTGTGGGTGGCTCTGTGTGTGTGGGTGGCTTTGTGTGTGGGGCTCTGTGTGTGGGTGCAAATGCAATAGGTCTCGAATTTGAGAGAGATTAAGCTATTGACATTGTAAATAACAATGCCGTTTCTTTAAATGTTTTAAAAACAAAAACATAAACAAAAATAATGTGATGAGCAATGCCAATAGCTCTAACTTTAACAATGCCGAGACCGTTGCATTGTAAATGCTTGTCTTGTTCGCCTTGGAGAGCCCGGCTTTGGCTCCGGGTTCACCTTGGGCAGCGTCAGCACTTACGGCTCTCAGGGGGAACTACAGGGAGCCGATTTGGAGTTAGCCACAAGAACTAGAACTGCCGCTTTAGAGTCTAAGTCGGCTTGGATTTTGTCCTCCTTCAAAGGGTCCTGGCCTGGCACCTGGAAAATAGGTCAAGGTGGAGGAGAGCAGATAAAGGAGGTAAGCAAAAGGTATGGCATTAGTGTACCACGTATGGATACAGTCTCCCCACCCCGCATGAACATAATTCTGAATGATAAAGGGAGTGAGTCAGCAAATCAACCCAAGGGGAAAGATATAACTGTTAAATCTGACAGGGAGGTAACACTGGGCCCAAGATATAAATTAAGATCCAATAACTCTATCAGGAAAGCGGTGGTTTCGCAGATAGAAGCACAAACAAGACAACCATTAGCCCTCCTGTTAGATCAGTGCCATTAGCCCCTAGAGTGACTCCTTCACTTAGGCCCTACTTTAAATTAAATCCGCAGGTTAATTCACAGTGCAATACGGAACCCCTTAAGGAGGCAGCAGTCATACCACAAAGTATATCGACTTTACCACCAGCTATATCAGTTTCAAACAGGTTCTCGTCCTTGAGTGACTCCACTCCTACTCCGGAACCGGGGGATCCTGATTTGGTAGGGAGGACCGACCAGATCTCTGGCAAGTCAGCTAAGGAGGATACTAAAGATACTTCAGGTTTAGACATAGTGCAGGGGTTAATGAGCCAGCTCTCGTTAGAGATTAAAGACCGCTTCGCTACTTCAGAAACCAATCAGAAATACATTCTTGTAGCAGTTTAGAGGAGTACCTATCAGTACTAACAAAACGTATGGAGGTCCTGGGACAGACCTGCAAGACCATTCTCAGAAATTGGATAGGCTTAAGACAAGAGAAAAGTATCTATCAGACAGACTAGAAAGGATGGAAAACAACTCTAGAAGGAATAACATCCGGAGTTGTAATATCAAGGAGGGAGGGGGGATAATGTTAAAGCTTTTGTGGTAGGGATCTTGTCAAGTCTCCTCTGCCTCAGTCTGGGACACAGAAATTCAACGAGTGCATCGGGACCCTTTCGGGCTTAATCACGGTCGGAAGAAGCCCAGGAAAACCCTGGTGTACATACAATCATACTCCCTTAAGGAAAAACTTTTAGGGGCGTCTCTAAAGCTGAAAACTATTCAGGTTCAGGAACTATCATTTAAAATAAGGTCCAATATATCCAGAGTGACAGAAGGTAGGAGCTGGGCAAACGGATGGACCCCCTGAGACAATTGGGTGCCCAAGTTCAGTTAATGTTTCCTGCATTCCTCAAAGTGATGTGGGCCAACAAAATGTATAACTTTCATTCCCCAGAGGAGGTTGATGGTTTTTTTGTTAAGCAATAAGGCAAGCACTTAGCTGAGTGAGGTAAAAAAAAAAAAAGTTGAGTTTATGCGGGGAGGAAAGTGTTCGTCTTTTGGTAGATAATGAAGGCGGGTGGTGGATAGCAGCTCGAATTGGCACTAGCCAATAAGTTGTCAGGGAGGGTTCCCAGGGGAGGAGGGGGGAAGGGGGGCACATGAGTGGTGGTGGGAAGCATGGGGATAAAAAGAAGAAAAAAATGAAATAAGTGTCCTTCTTTGATATAACCTATATTACTGAGAGTAGAGTGATCAGGAATACTGAGAATGGGGGACACGGATAGGTCTTTAGGAAGAGAACGTATGGGTATATTATGTTGGAATGTGAACATTCTAAGGGTTAAAAGGAGACAGCGATTGGTTCTACAATATCTGAAGGGCACCTCTGCTAACGTTCTTGTGCTCCAGGAGACTTACCTTTTAAGATCAGAATGTTTAGCATTATTTAATAAACAGAAACGGGTGAATAAGGTTGTAGCTACAGACGAGCAATGCTGTTCTAAAGAAGTTGCTATAGTTATTAAAGCAAACGCTGAATAGAACAGGGTAAAACACAGGTGGATACTAAAGGGCGTTGGGTGGTAGCTGAAATAAAAACCTGTGCTAGCACCTATACGCTAGCTAGCTATTACGGTCCAAACGAGGACGATGTTACATCTTTGAATAATCTTTGTTGTTCTTTGCTTGGTTTTGAAGCCCCTCTGATAATTGGTGGGGATTTTAACTTACTTTTAAGCAACAAGTTGGATAGATCCTCACCCCGCACTCAAATTAATGTGCCTCGAGGTAAAGCCTGCCTTTCTGCTATGCTAGACAATCTAACTCTATGCGATGTATGGTGAAAGAAAAAGGGAGACGCAAGGGACTACTCCTTCATGAGCAAAAAGAACGGCCACTTTCCAAGGATTGATTATATGTTTATGGATCTTTCAGAAGTGGAAAGGTTAAGAAAATGTAATATCTGTCTATTCATATATCGGATCATGGAGCAATAGAAATAATTATGGAACTTCCTTCAAGTCCCTTGGTTAGGAGGTGGACTCTGAATGGAAGGCTGCTTTTACAATCCGATTTTATGTATAAGATTAAATTAGAATCGGCTGTCTTTTTTCAGTCAAAACCTAGAGTCTGCTCCCCTACATTTCATTTGGGACTCATTAAAAGCCTGGCTGAGAGGAATGTTGAAGGGTGCCGCGGCAGTCTGGGTCAGACTAGAAAAAGAAAAGATAGCGTTATTGGAGGAGCGGTTAATAAAGGCCGAAGCAAGTTTAAAGGCTGATCAAGCCCAGGGGGAGGAAAAAGAAAACCTAGTGAGCAGAGTTGAGGATCTACAGCGGGAATATAGACTGGTAACGGAAGGAATTATGTTACAGAAATGAGAAGCGAGTAAAATGAGAGAGTTTGGTCAAGGTGAGGACTGCGGGAAACTATTAGCAATGAAGAGCAGAATGGATAGGTCCCAAAATCGTCAGAAAGAACAGACTTGAAAGTGGTGGCAAGCCTTCTGATCAGTCCTCTGACAACATGGGCGAGATAGAGTCGGAGTTCTGTAAATTCTTCCAGGACTTGCACAAGGAGGATTTAGAGGTAGATGAGCTTGTCCTAGATCAATGGCTTGCTGGAAAACAGCTTCCAAATTTGAACGCTGAAAGTTTATCGCTGCTTAACCAAGATATAGCAGGGAGTGAAATTTTGGATGCCCTTAAGAAAATTAAGAAAGGCAAAGCTGCAGGCCCAGACTTGATCCCTAATGAGATCTATGGCATACTAGCAGATGAAGTCATCCCCATCTGGTTAAGACTGTTTAATGACATTTTGAGAGGGTCCTCTCCACTGCCGGAATCCTGGAAGGAGGCAGTCATCACGCTGATTTTAAAACCTGAGAAAGACCCTTCACGTTGTCAATCTTACCAACCGATATCATTGCTGAACTGCGATTATAACATTTGTACGGGAATTCTGAATGCCCGATTATGTAAAATCGCAGGGTCTATAATACACGAAGACCAGAAGGGTTTCCTCCCCGGCCGTCAAATGAAAGATCTTGTTTTTACCTTAGTTGGCGCAATAAATTTGGCAACTGTGGGTAATGTACCTATATCAATTATAACGCTAGACGCCGCAAAAGCCTTCGATCCGGTCAACTGGTGTTATCTTTCTAGAGTATTGAAGGCTTTTGGTTTTGATGAGATCTTTAGAGAAGTCCTTAAAAAAAAATTACAAAAATCCTCAAGCTCAAATTTTAGTGAACGGTGACTTCTCAACTCCTATATCAATAGCACGTGGCACCAGACAAGGGTGCCCGCTGTCTCCTATTCTTTTTGATCTATATATTGAGTTCTTGGCTCAAAGCCTAAGGCTTCCCCTTCACTGCAAACGGGTTTTCAAGGAAATTAGAAATGTATGCTGATGATTTGATACTTTTTACATCCAATGTTAATCAAGCCCTACCCGCACTATTCAGTGAAGTGCAGGTTTTTGGGGAAAATGTCAGGGTATGAGATAAACAGTAGTAAGACCGAAATCATGACTTGGATTTCAGAAGTGCAGGGTTCAGGGTCTAAAAGGAGTTAAGGTATTTAGCAATAATCATCACACAAGAGTTAAAAGAACTGCCCACAATAAATATAGCTAGAGTCTCTAAGGAGGTCAATATTCTTTTGAAGAGATGGCCGAATCTCCCACTTACATATTATGGGAGGTCTAACCTGCTTAAAGTGTGTGTTTTGCCTAAGTTTGCTTATCTTTTTAATAATATTCCGCTGACTTCTGATAAAAACCTCTTAAGTAAAATTCAGGGAAGGATCTCTACTTTTATTTGGGCTTTTAAGGGGATCAGACTATCGTGGAAAAAGCTTAGATGGAGGTGCGCACATGGTGGCCTGGGTCTACCAGATCTACAATTATATTGCTGCGCATACCAATTCAAGAATAGCAGGATGCTCCTTCTCAGACCAGATGATACCTCGATTGGTTGCATGCTTAAGGCCATACTGCAGGATAGCCCAGTTGAGGGTTTCATATACAAATTCGGTGCCCCCAATTTTTTTTTAAAAAGACCGCCTGAAGTTTCTATATGCTATATACCCCTGAGTGCCTGAATGAAGCTCAATCTCAACCTTTGAAAGTGGCAGGTGTGATGCGTTGGGGCAATATAGTTGAAGGAAGTAGTTGTCTGCTCTGGGACACTTGGAAGAACTTAATGAACGGTAGGCTCTCTAGATTTAAATATTACCAAATGTTAACATGGTGCAAGAACCAACGTTGGCAATTCCCTGGAGACAATGCAATGGAGGACGACCTCCAAGATCTGAACCCAAGGAAAAAGGAGATAGCTCTCTGGTATAATCATCTCAGTGACCAGTGCTATTCACCATCTTCATTGGTTGCCTGTGGCTAGGCAAATTGAGTTTAAGGCACTGTGTATTGCCTTTAAAATCCTAAAATTGGCATCTCCTCATATTCTGTCTGACCTTCTTCTGCCTTATATCCCTACACGATCACTGCGATCTATGGGACAATGCTTGGTGGTGGTTCCCCGGGTGAGAAGAGTGAGAGCGGGTGGGCGCTCGTTTCGTAACAGAGCTGCTATTCTGTGGAACTCTCTGCCGGCTCATATTCGTGGGCTCTCCAATTATTTTCATTTCAGGAAGGCTATTAAGACATTTTTGTTCCCCTCCTTGTAAACTTTGGTGTTACTTGCACACGGCTCTTTTTGTTTCTTAGCGCCGGGACGCCTCTTTGCCGAAGCAGCTGTTGCGCTCTATAAAACTCGTTAACATAACATAATATCTCCTTGTTGCTGCAGACAGGAAGCTAGATCCTTCTCATTTGGTCAGGGAGAAGTGCTTGCCCGATGAAGAGTTGCAAGATCTATGGCAAGTATCTTTAGATATACTAAACACTTTGATCAAATCGGCTGCACTAAGGAAAAACCACGTTTTTACCCTCCACAGGATATACTGGTCTTCACTTAAGATACCCAAAATAAGGGGAGGTGGAGATGCCAGATGTACAAGATGCCGCATCCACGAGGTGGACGACATCCACATGTTTTCTACCTGTCCATTGTTGAAGGAAAACTTGGGACAATGTGGGTAAGACCTTGTCAGAAGCATTGGGTAAAAGTGTGGAGGTAAGCCCTACTTTAATTTTTTTTGGCACAGCTTTCAGAGGGTCAGGCGGACTTCACGGGTGAGCAGTGTAAACTTATGTTCTACTTGATCCGCTTAGCAAGATGAGAAATCTGCAAAATACGGCGCCAGGCAGATCTTCCAACTTGGAGGGAATAGTGGAACTCAGTAAGATTTTTTAGAGACCTACATCAAAAGGTTAACTCCTATAATAAAAGAAATGAGCTTGGGCGATTCTGGAAACTACTAGACTCCGAGTAGATGGTATGGCTGGTATGAACTGTCCAATGAATACACCTCTTGGTCAGCTTATGATGTGCTGCACGGGCTGGTTCCCATAGAACATCAGCTGAGATCAGACCCCAAGAAATAAGCAATTGGGCAGCTAGTACCAAGAGGACGCTTATGGAGGTTATAGGAGGACCAAAAAAAAAGTTTCAATGGCCGGGCAATTTTAAACTGTCTGTTCGGAGAAACCGATAAATGTTATAAATTGTCCATGGTACTGCAAGAAGCTCATCTGTAATGGTCAAATGAGGTGTAAAATCATTTGCGATGATGTGAGGAGGATGTGCAATGGACTTCACTGCTTAGTTTTGCTCACATGAAAGTGTCACTGTTAGTGTCACACATTTGGTTGTTGAACGTCAATCATAAGTACACTGAAATCATGCAAATGGCACATATAAGCAATCTTAAACCTTGGTAGCTACATATTTACAGGAATATGCCAAGATATGTCTAACTTCAGACACAGGTTTGTTGAATCCTAAATAAAACTGAGTTATTTGCCCCAAAATAACAATGAACACAAAATGTTCTATCACTATTATTGGGTCATCCTAAAGCTTCATCCACTAAACTATTTACATTATGTACCTTTAGCTTACATCATCGACTTCATAGCCAGGGGCGTAACTTGGTCAGTAAAGAGGGGGTGGGGGTGGGGGGGGGTGGGGGTGGTGAGCTTCAGAATTTCTGACAATCAGGCTGGCACATAATGTTTGAATACGTTATACGACAAGCAGGATATATGAATGGGGCCTAAGGGTCAGTGGAAAGGGAGAAAAATGTGAACTTGTAGGAATAATAATAGAGAAAACACATATTTTGCAAAAGAAAAGCAATTTTTAGGACTTAAAGCTGAGAGGATGTATGTGTATTTTTGTCTGTGTGTATGTAAATATTCTTGCTGAAATCTGACTGATATCTCACAAAATCTGACTGATATCTCACAATACCTGACTTAAAGCACCTGTACCCAAATATTTATCAGATAATATGTTTATTAGGGGGTGTAACACCCCAAACACCCCTTGAAGCTACTCTCCTTGATCATAGAGCATCCTTCTTACCACAGACTCCTGTCCTCCTCGCTCTGCGGGACTCTCCTCCCTCGGCGTAGATGGCAGCAGGAGGACAGGACGTTACCTGCCCTTCACACAGACCAACCATGCAGAGCGACAGAAGAGAGGGTACGAGACACATTGCCCTTACACTCTGTCCTCAATGCTCTTTCCCCCAATGACCCACCTGCCTCTTTTCCACCTATTTAGTGGAGTCCAACGCAAAACTCAAATGGGGGTCGGGGAAGGAGGGGACATTATGGGGGATTAGGGAAATAATAATAGTTAGGAAAAACTTTACCCGTTCTGCTGCTGATGCTGCCGGCCTCCTCGGTGCTCCTCTTCTCTCCTGATGGTGTCCCAGCAGTCCCTTGGACACCAGCACAGGCTCCCTACCCAATCCCAGCGCTGCTCTCAATAGCATGAGTGCAGCGCCAGGGTTGTACTGTGCGGCTTGGCTTGCCCATCAGACCGTGCCAGGAGTCTGTGCTGTTTCTCTAACCCGGCTGTGCAACACAGCTGGGTTGGAGAAACCTACGTGCGCCTAAGACGGCTGGCCAAATCGTCATGCGCACTTAAAGTGTGCACTACTCCTCCCCTGCTATCATGGAGCCCCTCACTCACCCGGACATGGTTGGCGGAATAGGAAAATTTGTTGCATTTGGTTTTTGCTCCTGATGTCTTGTGTGTTTAGTAGAGTTTACAGTAGGGATAGAATGAAGGGAATGGATTTGAAAATGGGCAGTAGTAAATTGTTTTTGTAAGTAAAGGTCGTGTGTGCCTGTTAGTTGGGTGGCATGTCAAAAAAGGAGACAAAAGTTTGAGAAGGATGATTGGGGGATCATAGTCAAAATAAAGGGCAAAGAAACCGTGTGATTTTCCCAAATATTTATATTATTTCTTAAAGGATTCGGAGGACAAAAAGTACATTGGGGAAGTCAGCGAACTATACACGTTTGCCAATGAAGCTTGGAATGGACATTGGCAGAACTCAAAGAGATCACACCGGCTTGTGCAGCTCTTTGCGCCAGCAGGCCTAGTTCAAAGCTGTGCCCAGGACTGGTTTTGAGACCCTATTCAAAGTATCCAGGAGGCAACAAAGCTAGTATTGTTATTAATAAAACTGTTCATCACTTTCGCTAAAATATTAGCATTGCGCCTTGAATCACTCTTACCTCATTTAATTAGTCCAGAACAGCGTGGCTTTGTCAAGGGTAGACTAGCGTCTGACAATTCCCGACTATTCTTCAATGTTCTAAATAGGGCTTCTACTCTACTCTATCTTTTAGCTGCAATATCTATTGATGCGGAAAAGGCCTTTGATAGGGTTGATTGGTCGTTTTTATTTAAATCACTCCGCTGGCATGGTTTTGGGCCTAAATTTATTTCCTTGGTTTCATTACTCTATTGTTAGAAATGGGATTTCTGGTTGGCTAGGGCTTGCGCCAAAGCCAGGCAGAAACCACCACTCTAGTCAGGGCTGGGGAGTTACACGCCAAAGATAACCCCTGCTCACCCCCTTGGTAGCTTGGCACGAGCAGTTAGGCTTATCTCGGAGGCAATGTGTAAAGCGTTTGCGCGCGCACCCAGCAACAACACCCAAGGCCCACCACAAAGGAAACTTCACACAAGGTATTATATAAAAAAAATAGCCTTTGTATTATACCAAAACACATTAGATAAAAACACACACTATACAATGTGCCAACAGGCACGGGCAGAATTTACAGGGCATATGTACAAGACAGGGCCACCTGGACCACTGTCAGGAATAAGCACTTTTGGAAATAGCACATTGTAGAAATATCACTTTAGAACATAGCACATATAATCACTGTAGCACCAATTAGAAAATGTAGCGCACAACCAGTAACCACTGGTAACGGGTAAGTACCACCTACGCAACCCTAACCACCTTAGGAAAATATTACGCAGGGAACCATGAACACATCAGCATAACCTACACTAGGAAAAACCCTCTCCTACGCATAGGCACAGCTAGAAAGAAACACAGCATCAAGGCATTGCGCAGGCGCAAAAGTACATGTGTAAAAATCACCAGGTACCCTAGGGGAGGGCACTACACAAGAAAAACTGTCCCCAGGCCAACCTGGCCTTTCAGGGGTGCAGACAGGCCCAATATCCAGCAAAGTCACGCGACTGCGCAGGCTGCGCAAACCAGGGTGCACAAGGCACAACCTAAACGTTGCAGCTGCCCACTAAGTGCTGGACAGCTGGAAAAATGAGCGTGGGCACCACTGTGCCTTTTAAAACAAAATGCAGCCCGGGAGCCACCTAGGCTCTAGATATCAAGATTGGCCGGCGTTGGAGTCCCCTCTGGGACTCAGAACAACAATAATCGCCCCTTCGTTGGAGCGCACCAGCGCTCTAAAATACACAATGCCCACCAGCGTGGGAGCCTTCCTGGGCTCTTAAAGGAATGAGGGGGGGGGGCAGATGTGGGAGCCTCACAGGGCTCTTTAAACAACTCTTGGCCCGGGAGTCCCTCTGGACTCTACCAAATGCTGCCCCCGTTGTTGGAGCGCCCCAGCGCTCTAAGATGCGCAATGCCCCGTGGGAGCGCACTCGCACTCTGAGCAAACAATGTCCCTTCGTTGGAGTCCTGCTCAGGGACTCGACCGAATCATGCCTCCAGACGTTGGAGCCTCGGGGCTCTAAACAAATATGAAGGCCAATGTTGGAGCGGCCCTCTGCCTTCCGGGGCCGCTCTTGTCCGTAACACAAAGCCCCTCTATGCTGGAGCGCCTCTCGCGCTCTTCACAACAAAGGAGTGCCCTGCTTCGGAGCGACCTCGCGCTTCCCACCACAAGGCTGTCCCTACTCACCGGGACTCCGGCGGCGCTTCCTCCTCTCGGCGTGGGGCTTCAGCCGGGCCCCCTCCTGGGACCCGGGACTTGAGTGCGGAGCTGACCGGCTCCGAACTTGAGGTCAGTCGTCCCCCATGCGGGGTGGGCTCCCGCCGGGGTGGAAGATGCGGCGCTCTCCTTCCAGGCTTCGGCCCGCCCACCCAAAGGCTGCCGGGATTCCCTTCCGGGTCACCGCAGGCAGCGTGGCGGACCAGGGATCCCGGCGGCTGCCGAAACCACGGAGTAGGCTCCCGACAATTCAAGCAAAGCAATAAGCGGGGTGGGCACCCGCGAGGCACTCCACTGCGGGGTAGGCTCCCGTCTCTTCAAGGCTACGATGCGGCACAACGCGGGGTGGGCACCCGCTACCCAAACCACGGCAATAAGCGGGGTGGGCACCCGCGACAGCACCAGTATGTGGGATGGGCACCCGCCACCAGAAATAAAGTGCTCCTGGCGCCGAGGGCACAGGGCAAAGCGCTCTGTGCGCCAAAGGCGAGTCCAGCGCCTCCAGGCACTGGAGGCTTCAGCAAAGTCCCAAACAAAGCGCTCCTAGCGCTACAAGTCAACTAAAAGCGCTTCCAGGCACTTTAGGGGAGAATGTAAAAGGTCCAGCAAGGTTCTCCCCTGCATGCAGCAAGGCAGGGGTGGGGGGGGGCAAGGCTGGACCCAGAGCCAGCTCACTGGGCCTCCAGGCAGGGAGGTAGTCCAAGTGGCGGTCCTCTGGTCCAGCAGCAGCAGCAGCCCCCCTCAGGCAGGATCCGGGAAGAGAACAACTTACTTGGGGGTCACAGCCCCATTTTATACACAGGTTTACCTTTGTTTCAAGGTGCAGGGAAGGGGCGAACCAGTTACAACTGGTTCCTGAGCACTTTGTTTTGCTCAGCCCCTCTCCCTATTCAGAGAACAGGTCAGGGTCATCAGTCGCACCACAGGGGGCGGAGCCAGCATTGTGTGGGGAAAGCCCAGCCCTATTCAGGTCTCAGGTGTACTCCTCCCACCCATCCGGCTGCCGATCTCCCCATTCACCACTGGGTGACTCCTCCTGACTCTGGGGATTCCCTAGTCCATCACATGACCTCAGCCAACCAATCGCCAGACAAGGCACTTATCTCACACTGCACACAGAAATGCCAACTTCTAGAAGTGGCACTTCCACACTAGGTACATTCACACTGCACACATCATCGCGCAGCATTTAATCACACGAGTGCGCACATACCAAACTCGCACCTGCACTCCCCACGCATCAGGAACTACCAGGGACACATACATTCCCCCATGCATTCCTATGGGAGGGCAGGCCAACCTCACTACACGCCCGCACTTTACCCTGGGACACAGTGGTAAAGTGCGCAGAAGCCCAAAATCACTAACACCAGGTCACTATTAAAAGCAAAAAGTTTCAGGGGTGAACCTGCCAGATGGGCCAAGTCCAACATCTATACTACACCTACCGCCTCTACTATTGTCAATGGTCTTATTTCAAAAAGTGTTTCCCCTTCACCGTGGCGTTCAACAGGGTTGCCCCTTACCTCCTCTTCTTTTTATCTTATCTCTGGAACCCTTTTTGTCTCACATTCATCATAATTCTTCTATTTCTGGATTTATTTATGGAGATCGACACTTGAAGCTCTCTTCTTTCTAAATTCCTATGGAATAGTAAAAAATCTAGAATATCTTTATTTCATCTCAGGAAGTTAAAATCTATTGGAGGCGTAAATTTCCCAAATTTTAGATTATATTATAAAGCCTTTTGTCTCAAACTTCCCCTCTGTCTCCTTTAAGGGTTAATATTGAACATTCCCATCTCTCCCCTTTCTCTTTTTCAGAGATCCTTACTTTCACCGCCAAAACTAACCTCACATCTCTCCCGCTTTTTAAACACACTTGCTCATTACAAAGACCTCACTGTCAACCAAAATTAATTTCCAAAAATAAATGTTTACGTTCTCCTCTCTGGTACAATCATCTTCTTACCATTAACAGACCTTTATTTTGGAGTTCTTGGAGATCTAAGGGTGTCATCTGGATTCAAGATATCTTGGATGGTACTTCTCCCAGTTGCTTTACTCAGTTTCAAGCTACTTTTCAATGTCCTCATTCGTTTCTGAACAAATTTCTGTTACTGATGGAAACAGTTTTAGAAATGTTCTATTCTCTTCCCTCTGAAGACTCCTTATCTCCGCAAGATTCACTTATGTAACTGTTATTGTTATTTCCGAAGGATTCTCTTATCTATAAATTCTTCAACTCTGCGGATCCAGATCGATCCAAAACTAAGGTTGAACTTCTATGAGAAGCAGATCTGGGATGTGAATGAAGCACTGACTTTTGGAACAAGATGTGGATTAGAGCGTTAAAAATCTCCAGTTCTGCATCTACTACCCAATCTATGTTTTTTCTGTACCATAGATTGTTTTTACTCCTCTATTCATTGCTAATTTTACACACTCTGATTACAAAACTTGTTGGTCATGTGACCACCCATTAGCTGATTAATTTCACCTCCTTTTTTCTTGTCCCCATGTAGCTTTATTTTGGTCACAAATTTGGTCTAGGGTTTCCTCTATTTTTAATCTTCATACTCCTCTATCAAACACCACCATTCTTTTTATAGGTAGTCTATCAGAATCACTTGGGTTACCCCCTTATGAGTGGGGACTTTTTGACCTCATTATAGCTTTAGCCTTTCAACAGATCACACTTAATTGGAAAAGCTCACACAAACTTACAATCAAATCATGGTGGAACACTGTGTCAATATCATAGATTGGACACTGCTTTTGCATCTTGCAATAATCCACAGAGAAATAGAGATATATTTTGGTTACCATTGACTGTCTATTTGAATAAACTCTACACTGTTCAGATCTCTCGTAACTGTTTCCAGCCTCCATAATTTTCTGTTTTACTTCTTTGCCTTTCTTCTTTTGAAAATATTTTATTACTGTAATTCTATGTACACAAATCCACTTACATTCCATTTGCTCATCCTTTTTCCTCCCTTATCCTCTTCCTGTTTTTCCTTATAAACCCTAAAATTTATAACCGCTTTCTACTATGATTCATTGCATTTTAATCCATATAACTTTATTGTTCTATTATTTTGTTCTGATTTCTTGCCGAAAGTTGTATGATGAATTTATTGTAATAAAGCTTATTAAACATAAAACTATTCATCACTCCAGATAATTATTTCAAACATTGGGCCCTGAGAAGAAAAGCAGAGGTGGCTACGTCAACACATTCATGAGGAGGGCCCTGGGGGCGAAGAGTCTGGTGTCCTAGTGCAGGGCACGTGCGTGCTCAGGACAGGGGTGTAACACAGGCAACTGCGGCTTCTCTACTCAGCCAGTATGAGGTCATGGGAACACTGCTCTCAGCTACTAAAGAGGTCATGGACTGCCTTTTAAGCTATCAAGGGGGGCTCCAAGCAGGCCTTTAATGGGGGTTATAAACAATTAACTGCCTGTAGAGGGTCTGTGGCCAGAGAAGGGTAAATACGAACAGTTCGTGAGCTGTGGCCTGTGTAACTAAGGGATCCACCTGTGGCCTAGAATCACACTGGTCCTTTTCTCCTCCGGCTCCTCCTCCTATTCATCGAGTCATCTTTCTCCTCTTGGTCCTTCTGCTCCCCCTATCGATCACCTGCCGGTCCTCTTCCCACCCCAACCCCCACCCGAGCCTTCTCCTTCAAGCCATAATCCTCATCCTGCTGGTCATCTTCCTCCTGTTCGTTCTTCCACTTCTAACCCTTTCCTGCTCTTCTTCCTCCTTACCAAGGCTTCCGCCTTTTCCACGAGGCCTGGGCATCCCGCTCCACCTGGCCCTGATCCTGCAAGTCCTTGACGTGTCACTGGACTGAATCTGGTCCTCTGGTTTCCCTCCTTCTCTAGGTCCTGTTCTGGTCCAGATCCATGTGGTCCTTCTTCTAGTCTTACAGGTCCTTGATGTCTTACAGGCTCTTGATGTGCGGCTTCGACAGCACCGACCCACTGTGAAGCATTTCGATGCAAAACCATGTATCGCAGCTCCTACTCAACGGTTCCTGAACACAGCGCAGACCAACGCAGATTTTGTATTTAGATTCCTAAGTTATAAGGTAGTATCTGAGCGGGCCAGCTTGGCCCTGTGCCCAATCTGAGCTCCATCATGGTCTGCCTGAACTTGTGACTTTGTGCCGGTGTGGCACGAACAGATAACCATAGTTAGTGCTTTGTGATTTTAGGCACTATACTTACCTAAATCTTTGCAAAATTGCACAACTGTAGTTCTGCCGATTGGTTTTTAGTTGTTTAGATCTCATTTTATTTATTAAATTGTACTTTACATTTCTAAATTGGTGTAGGATTTTTATTGTGTTGTGGTTTCACTTTGTTACTGTTTGAGTCCTTCATAAATACTTTACACATTGCCTCTTAGTTAAGCCTATAGGCTTCTGTGCCAAGCCACCAGCGAGTTAAGCACAGGCTAATTCAGTGACTTTTATGGTTCAGCATGTAATGATTGAGACACTTGCTTGAGAAGGACTCACCCCAACTCAACCAACATCCCAATTTCTCTGAATTACCATTATTTGGCTCTCACTTGCTCGTTGCTCTCTTTGTCATTAAATCACTGTGTTTACATGGCCTGAGCACTTTTTCCTAAATAGTTTTCTCAGATATAGTGCTTACTAAAGAATACCTACAGTCAAGTGCTAAAAATGTAAAACAAATTAACACTACTGTTCCAATATGTGGTTATTATAAATTACATAAATACTTGTTGTAATCACAGTATATGTTAATTAGCGCAGTTACACAACAAAAACCAGGAGACCAGAATGTCCCAGTTTCAAGAGAAAGAGATAACAGGACCAGCTAAAATCCATACACAAAGTTACGCTAACCCATTATTATACCTTTATCACAGCTCAATAGGGAGATGTAGAGGTTGTGTAAGGTTGGATTGACTTCATCTCTCTGCCTTGCATGCCGGTACCAGCCTTAATTACTGACCTTGACATTTGCTGATGCCAACCCTGGGCAGGGTGCAGTGGGAACAAGCCGCAAGGGTGCTTCTGCGCAGGGCCGGTTTGTAGCAGTGGCTACATATGCAGGGCTAGTTATAAGGTTCATAGAGTGCTCTAAAGTTAGCACAACACCACCTGAGGAGAGAAGGTTCAAATCTGAGCAACAATTGGCGTTACGATGCACCGGCTCTCCTGCTCTCTAAACAGATCATTGCAAGTTGTGAAAATGGATTAAGATCTCACACCTCCTGAATCACAGGTGAATCATTGGTTGCTTCTGGCCACTCCAATGCTTCAGAGGCCCGGACAGTAGAGACTGTGGTCTCCAAAACTGACTATATCCTACCATATTTTAAGCCTATATTTGTGAAGCTGTGGCTCTAGTCTCTTTTGGAATGAGCTTGGATCATTAGGTAGACTTACATTTGTACAAACCCTAAGTGCCTGATCCACAAACTTCTCTTTGTAGTACATTTAGTAGTATAATAAAACATACTACAAATTGCAGGTCACAAACTACGTGTAGAGTTCTATGGCTCCGCGTTACCTATACTTATGTGTGCGGAGTTCTCTGCCCGGACTTGGAGTCTCTGCACACATAAGTATTGGCATTATTAGTGTATGTAGGAGAGACAGAGAGGAGTGGCGTGAAAAGGGGGGCAGCCCTTCTACAAAGGCGGTGGGATTAGGGAGGAGTACGAGGGGTTTAGGGTGTGTCAGCGAGGGGTTTAGGGAAGGACGTCACCCACCCACACAAGAGTAAGACAATTGCTTTACTCTGGGGGGGGGGGAGACATGCAACTTACACTTTTGTACTAAGTTTGCACTCGGAGTTTGTGAATATTGAAAGTAATAGGCTTACTCCAAAGTGAAAGCGTGCCCAAAAGGGTATTTTCCCTTTGTGAATCAGGCCCTGTAAATCTTATGAGGTGATGTCAAGGGCCAGCGCCTCCTCTCTGTAAATTGTTCCAGCACCACCACCCCTGGCCCTCCTGTGCCCCATGTGCTGATCCTACCGTCTTTGATGTGCGGTTAAAATTTATATACACAGGAAAACAACTCACACATTACGGACCTGATTTTCAAAATTAAGCTGAGTGATAAAAGCACTTTTATGATTGAATGTATCTTTTCTATGCCTTCCAGAATGTAATTGTATTTATGAATATGGACTTTGTCTTGAGTGCAGAGAAATCTGAGCTTGTAAATCCCACTCAAGAACTGTGAAGTGGGCCTGCCAGGGAGTGTTTTAGCTTGGAAGTTTACGAAGGCTCACTAATGTATGTTTTCACTCTGAGGTTGCTACAGCAACAGGATGGAGTACATTTCCTTCCATGATGGGTGAGGGAAGGGCCCACAGGTGTAGGGGAATGGCTGGAGGCAAAAAGAGAAAGTGCGCCCTTGCAAGAAGGGATCCATTGTTCCTGTGCAGACTTATACGCTATGGAGACCTCCATGTAGCTGGAATAGGAGCCGATGGGGTAGTCAGATGTCATTCCCAGAAGCACGCCTGAAAACCTGCACCTGCTGCCGCTTTCCAGCTGTATTTCTTTTAATGTCTGAATCAAAAAAACGGTAAATTTGCATCCATAGGTAGATTTACTACTTTTTTCATGAATCAGGCCTGTGAATCTTGAATTGTTATTGCTTAATCCAGTGTAGAGTGAATCGATTAATTACTTAAAACACAGATGACCGTGTGATTGCAAAAAGAGGAATACGGAAAAGTGGTGAGAGACGCGGGTGCCGAGAGAGAGAGAGACATACTAGAAGTGGGTTAACACAAGAAAGGTGGACTACGCACTATGCACTCGAGGAGCTCAAAAAATTGTAGTGATCAAGTCACGCAGGTAGTTGTAGTTCAGAGAAATTTTATTCAGGATAGTTACAAGATGATAAAGAGACCCCACCAGGAGCAGCCATCAAGCTGCACAGCCCACTCAACTGTGTCTTCTCAGGCTGAATCATAACATTCTAAACAGCATCATCAAAGTAACATTCCATTGGTGTTAAATAGCATTGCATTTCCTAAAGTCAGGATATAACATATCCCCCTTTCTTATACGGAAAAGCAAAATGAAAAGAAAACGAAAGAGGAGAAGTGGAGATCGAGAGAATTGAACATACCAACGTAAAGAAAAGAACGAAGAGAAGAAACAACAAGAAGATAAGAAAAGAAAACTGATAGAAGTTCAAGAGAACAAGAAAGATGGAAAAACAAGTGGAAAAACAACTGATAGGCACAACCCATCCTCCCCATCCTCCCTTCTACAAAAAAAAAGGAAGGACGAGGGAACAAGTGAATATAACAAAGAGCAAGTTAGTCAATGTCAAGACAGTATATGGGTCAAGACCCATAGAATCTTCGAACAGCATGTGGAGATTATAGAAGGTTAACCGGATAATTAACCCATGACTGTGAACCCATGACTAAACCCTAGGAAAGAAATGGTTAACAAATGCAAAAATATTCTAATTTATGCATAAATGTGCTAAAGGGACTAAAACCCATAGCAAACTTACAATGTAGAACAACTGAACTAATCGTACAATCCTATGAAGGAAAAAAAATGGAGAAAACTGACTGTAATGTGAATATAAGAAATGAAACAATGGACTTCAAGTGTAAATCCAAGAAAATCATTGTACAACTGAAACCCATTGCAGTCCCAGAGTAGGGAAGCAAAAAGCACGCAAAAAGGGACTCTTGACGGTGAACCTTTGCATAGATCCTCTGTGAGGGGGAAAACAGACTAATGAAATGGACTCTTGACGGCGTTTACCAACTTGGCGTATACCTAGGGTCCATGGACAAAAGTGAAGGCAGACCGGTGATCCACACCGGTGAGCGACTACTCACCCGAGCTTTAGAAAGCACAAGCCACCCTAGCATATGGGACAAGACGTAAACATGCCTAACGTGCCACTGTATCTATATTGCACATATAAGCATTTGTACAGAAACAGTAGAGAACATAGTTCGGTACAAAAATATTACAAATATGCATGAGGACTTTGCGAAGATGATACAAACGCTATACCAGCCCACACAATGCACTTCTTAATATTGATATTTAGGCAATACCGAGTAGAGGGAATACTCGGGTACTGTCTTTAAATCACCTAGTAACCCAGCTGGTTGGTGTGTTTTACTAAATAAGACATGTACATGTGACTTTTCCTAGCTTATTAATAAATACAAAATATAAACTATCAATCAACTTTAAAGAAACACAACCTTAAGAAAGGTAAGAACGTGCACTGTAGTGAAGGTATAAGTCATGTAATGTAATGTCCGTGTAAGGAAGCACCTCGACTAGAGGTCATATGTTATATACAGGATGATAGGGAAAAACCCAACAAACACACCTCCGGAGAGGTCAAGAGATTGTGCATAGTGGATGTACACCTAGTGTACTATGAGACCACACATTAACCAAACGAGAAACAACGGACCTTGTGTGAAGGTCTGTTAGGCTGCACATGTCGCGATAGCGAAACACCCAGGACTGAAACCTAGACATTGTGCACTGTGTGAAAGTAAAATATTGTGCATCGTACAACACAAAAAAAATATTGTGCACCAGAAAAAGAGACGACACCCCAAGAGGTAAACACAATGTGCACTGTGTCAGTAAACTGTGTAATTAGAGTAAAACCTCAGGTAGAGGCACAAAATGTATGTACGAGAGAAAACCCAAAAACTAACCCCAGTAGGGCCAACCCTCATGCAAGGGAAACAATACCCCATGAATGGGATCCACTCATGTGTAGGAGCCATGTGAAGTTCAGCTAACCACTGTAAAGAAAACTAAACATCCCCAACATAAGGGAAACTTAAACAATGAAATTTGGAAGCTGAACTGGCTTGCGGCAAGAACGTGGGCTAAAACAGCTCGCAGTAGAGAACTTGAGTGTGTGCACATCATAGGAGACACCACGGAGGCAAGAGAATCTCGGTATGGCTGAGTAAGAGATAGTGTGCGTGGTAGAGAGGCACGAGGAATTATCAAAAAGCAGCGGTTGAACTGCCATTTAGCCTCGCTGAAAATCAATTACTTAAAACGTTATTGAAAATGTATTTCCCTTGTAACAATTGAACACACAACACTCGGTTGAATACACAGTACCCAGCAGGCTTCTAAGTGTAGAAGAGCACTTCACTCGACAATGGAACACAAAATCAAGCAGGCAATAAAAAAAAAAATGCCAAGAATGCTTGATATGAGGAAATAACCTCTGCATAAAATGAAATCTAGTTGACTGGTACACACATGAGCAAACATACTTCTTCATCAGACAGTGTGTCAGATTGATTGATTAATTCATGCATAAATAAGCAGATGGGACTAACGCCCATAACGTACACCCTGTGTGGAGTAAATTGGACTGTATACTGTATACCCAAAACATATCTATAGTGACAGTAAAATACATAAGATGCAAAGGGACAATAACCTATGCATAGTCGCCCTGAGTGTAAAAAGATGGGAAATAAAATCAGAACAAACATAGCGTTAATACCCCTAGTGGTGATGACACAGGGAAAACGAAAAGGGGCCGAATAATGTGAGCAAACAGATATGGGTGAGAACCCATATATTTTATGCAAAGGAACTTACACCCATGCATAGCTCCCTGGAGGGAGGTAGAACAAAGTTGTGCACCAAAGGGTCTAACACACCCTATGTATGGTAAACAAATAAGACGAGACGTGTCCGAGTATGGACAACTAGTGTGGAGCTTCCACACTGTGCACTAAAGCAACATAAATGTTAGCTTTTTCGGGTAGGAACCCGAATACACGGGTAGGAACCCGTGACATAATGTGGGTAGGAACCCGTGACAAATCTCTATGGATAGAGAAGCTTAAAAAAAAATGCTAAACGGACTAAAACCGTTGCATAGTTGCCCTGAGTGTAAAGAGATGCAAAAGGACAAAAACCTAATGCATGATTGCTTTGAGCGTAGCAACACAACGTAAAACAAAGAACAGTAGCTGTAAAATGAGCAGATGGGACTAAAACCCACTGCTGGCAAAAGGGACTACAACTAAAACCCACTGCTGGCAAATGGGACTACAAACCCATTGCAAACTTTCCACTGCAATGTGAAGGGAAACTCCAAACATAGAACATTGTAAATGGAGCTTGGATTCGCTAATGCCATTAATACAGGTAGGTAAAATAAATAGCATGTTAAAATTCCCCACCCCCAGAAATGCAGAAACACTCATGGGAGACTGTGAAATTGGCAAAAGCAAAGGCATAAAAGAGTTCGATATACGTGCAAAGCTCTCAAATATGTTACAGCAAAAACACTTTTCAAAGAGACATAAGCAAAGGCACACAGGAGTCCAATATACGTGCAAAACTCTCAAACATGCTACAGAAAAAACACTTTTCTAAGAGATATGTAGTGACCGATATGTCACCCGAGTATCGGAAGTCTGGAAAATAAAACCCTAAGAAAACAACAGGCCAAGAAAACAACACACCATGATTGTCTTCTGTGCTGGCATACAGTTGACTCCAAGTACAGCGTGCAACGCAGCAAGAGTGCCAGATAAAGTATCTCAGATCCACGAACCAGGGAGTCCCTCTACGATGACAATACCTGAGGTGCACTCTCATTCCCGGTAACAGTTTACTCACACCATGCATCACGAGTGCCTCAAGATGGTGCGACTTGGTTCCTGACTTGACGTGAAGGACGTGATGGGAGGCAGACCTGGAGAAACCGCACACGATCAGGAATCTGCACAGAGGTAAGCACGTGAACACATTGTCAAGAGTTGTGTTTAAATTTGAACAGAGAAGTGTTGGTTGGAAAACGCTGCAGACAGGAGATCTCAGAGTAGCCCAACAATAAAATAAAAATGTGTCTCACCTTGACTTTCTGAAATGTGCACAGAAAAATACCTGACGTGTGAACAGGCACTGTCCTCACAGCAGCGGGTTGACAGCTGTCAATAGAAAAACAATGATGCCTTTTCACAACAGTAGAAGGGTGACGGTCTCATGGAAAGTTGTGAGATGACCCCAGATGTCAGTCCACGAGTCTAGTCGATGCAGCACCAAGAGTATACACTGGCACAATCAGAACAGTGGTGCTGTTCACGCTGCAGAAAATGCACAATTAGTTGTGAAAAACTAGATGCGGGAAAACAGTTAAACAGCAGAGGTTTTTCTTGGTGGAGCTGCAGTCACAGCACGCCGTGCTTTGGGCTCTAGTAGAAATAGTTGAGATGCTGTAGGGACAGCAGACCAGACCAGCAGAAATCTTTCTTGGAGACTACCCAGGCACTCACCAGGCAGACGCTCTCAAAACAACTGAGGCAGGCACTAGACAAGGCTCCTTAAGAGAACAGACATCCAGATAGTAGAAACTGTCTTGTCTGAAGCACATATAGTAGCGCACTTCTTCCCCAGACAATGTGCATACGTAGATATGTGGCAGGTGAACAGAAGCTGAAGGCACAAGACAGGACAAGAAGAGTGCAGGCGTTGGTGAATGCCAGGCTTACAGTACAAAGCGTAGATGTTATTAAGCAGGCTTAAAGAGCGGAACAGCACAGGACACAGACGTTGGGAGGTTTGAAAATCGTCAGGCTTACCCTCACTGAAGGCACAGCACTTCCCCAGACGTCAGTAGGCTTACCCTCACTGAAGGCCCAGTACAAGTAGAAGTAGGCTTTCTCTGAAATTTAGGGATGGACTCAGGAGAGTAGACAGCCTTAAGTAGATGAACAGCTATTTAAGTAGGACTTGCCCAGGAACACAAACAACTGGCAGACCGCTGTGGGCGACCGATGGGAGGTCACTGGTGGGGTCAAGGATGCTTAGTTTGAGGAACTGAAGAGTCCGTACATGAAGTTGCTTGAAGTTTTAAAGGGTGACATATGCAGGTTCTTATGAAGATCGTCGCCAAAAATTGTAGTGATCAAGTCACGCAGGTAGTTGTAGTTCAGAGAAGTTTTATTCAGGATAGTTACAAGATGATAAAGAGACCCCACCAGGAGCAGCCATCAAGCTGCACAGCCCACTCAACTGTGTCTTCTCAGGCTGAATCATAACATTCTAAACAGCATCATCAAAGTAACATTCCATTGGTGTTAAATAGCATTGCATTTACTAAAGTCAGGATATAACATAATTGATAGGATATTTAATCCTGAGATATAAGGAATGGGTGGTCAAAGGTTAGAGCTCACAATATAACAAAGAAATATGGAAACTTATAACAATACAGATGCACAACGGCTGGCTAGTAAGCCATAGTCCAAGAATTGTCTGCATATTCTCCCAAAATTGGGCATCTGGACTGGTAATTTATAGATGATTACTTCAAACAACACCACGCATGCAATGTCGGACAGCCCCTTATCCTGTGACGGGGGGGGATCTCCTGTGTCTAGGTATGTAGACTCGGCTCAGCCAGAGAAGTGGCGATCCATCTGCTTCAACAAGAGGAGAGCCCATCGGTGTACGTGGTATCATGGAGGAGTGCTAGGGATGCTTAAATTTGTAGCTGCTGGTTGTTGCCATTATCTGCCAAACAGCAGACCAGCATCATCTGAGAAAATGGGATGCCCAGATATTGGCTTAAGTTTGTGTAGTTTTTGTTTGGGATGGCTGAGGGTGTGCAGAGAAATGGTCAGAGCATTGTTTGAATCAAGGCAGGAGTGTAGAGTTCTTGAAATTCTCCCATTGGTTGTGGTGGTGGTCCTGTGAAATGCTGACTTGGCTCATAAACGAGTACAATTTATTGTGGAAAATCAGAACGTCTACAGTGTTTGCTTTTGTAAGAGGTCAGAAGACAAATGTGAGATGTATGAAGCTGTGAGCAACAACTTATGTCAGTGTGTTTACAGTTTTACACTCGTTAACAGCCAGTCATGTGCCAGGGGTACAGAGGGGCATAAGGGATGCTTTGTTCGTTCACAGTGGCAGAGATTTCATTGGCTGGCTTGAGAAACAGAGAAGAAGAAGAGGCAGATGCCACCAGAACTGAGGGCACTGTGGAACTACGAGTTGTGGAGCTGATAAGACATTTGTTAGTTCCATCTACTAAGGGAGGTTGTGAACAGCGTGGAGAGAGCTTGTTGTCCGTGGTGCGAGGAAAAGGCATGGAGATAAGGATGGGATGTCATGGAGAGGAGAGAAGATACGGTTACCTTTGTTTTGACTTTGTTAGAGGGAGGTTTATCGCCAATTACTATCTGGGGGAAGTTGGCAGGTGTTCATTTTTTGCCAAGTTGTTTTGGGATAATGACCCTGTTTTTGGCGAGATAGCCAAGCATATGGTGGCCGGTTTGGAGAGGCAGAGAAAGTCTGTTACGTATGAGCTTTTGAGCGATGTGAGTAGAACTTTGCCAATGTGCTGCTATTCAAAAGTCAAGGTGACTTTCTGTCTCAGAGCTTGTAGGATTTCAGAGTTGTGGGGCGATAGGGTTAGGAAAGGCATTACCAGGACAGATTTAGGGAGCGGTATAAGCAATTTGGTGAAGAGATGTAAAACAGGCAAGATAAGGAAAGGCACTCTGCGCTTTTGAAAAGGGTGCGTGGATCAAAGATTTGTCCACTTGAAATGTAAAGACAGTTTGCAGGGAATTCAGTATGTTCAGAAGATATATTCCTCCATGCAGATGGGAGGAGGCTGACGCCATTGAACTTGATGGGGTTTTCAGTAGGGTTTTAATGTGTTTTGGCTAACAGGCTGAGAATTATGGAACACATTCTTTTGGAACTGGTGTGGCTAAAAAGGTGCATAGATTAGGTATGGCTAGGAAAATGATAGGCACATAGGTAGATAAGAAGTATTCTTGTTGTGGACATTATAGTTGGCCATAAAGGGAGTTATCGTAAGGTTAGGCATTTGTTTATCGACTTTGTTGTTCTTTGTTTTCTTGTAGGATGTGTTTGAGGCTCTATGTCATCGAAGAAGTTAATATGAATTGTAGGGAATTCATTGGTTACATTGGCGCATAAGCTGGACTGATGCACGTCCAATTGAAAGGGCGCGGGGACGACACTGTAGTTAGAATGCAGACTCTTGGTGGGGACATAGTGGTGATGAGGTCAACTGCTGTCCTTGGCAGACATTTTTATGGGGAGTGGTTGCTCCAATGCTTTCATTGTGCATTTAGGTGTGAAACGTCGAGTGCACCTGTCAGGTCGGTGCTGCCTAAAATGGTGGGAGTGGACTTGCTACACACAAGCGCACAAATTGGGTCCAATCATCTCCTGCACTCTTGCAAAATGGAGCCTACGCCCCTCTTTCAGCAGTGCTCCTAAATCTCTTTTTTGTTAACCACATAAGGTTTTTGTTAACCACATACGGTCAGATGACAGTTGCACTGTCAAGACAGACCTAAAAACCGATGCAGTTTGGTGTAGCCTCGGGCATCCCTTACTGCTCTAAAACGCACAACGGCACTCTCAAAGTTAGTGATGAAAAGGGACGGAGAGGATGCTGGGACGGGAAAACAGCAATACACTCCTTACCATTGCCTGTGGCTGCTGTCAGACAAAACCAAATGCTGTAAATTATCTACTGATCTAAAACACTTCAACAGCATTACTGTGCCAAGTGTGAGCCCCCAAAGGCCAAGATCTATCCCGTTGTACCCTCGATACTTCTCTAGGCATCCGCACTGCTGCTGCCTCAGGTAACCGGATAAACAATTAAAATAATCACAGGTGCATGGAGAGGAAGCACTTTTTAGGTCTCGCCTGGCGATAGCAGCGCATGAGCTGCACTCGCAATGCAAAGGCCTTTTGCGATCAATTCAGCCAAAGCTGAATGCACGCGAGTACCGATGGACAAAAATGGCTGCTCTCGCCATTCACAATGTTAAACATGCACGGGTACGGACCAAAAAATGCACGCGCATGTGGACAGCCCGATGCCATCTTTGTTTACTTTAATTAGCGTAGGGATGTGCACACGTGCGCGCATTTTTTTTTATCCGCACGCCAGCATGGCAGCGTGCTTTCGCTTTGGGCTTTCGCTCCCTCCCCTCTTACCGCCTACCCTCTTGAAGTAGTTGTCAGGGTTAGCTTGGAGTGTGCGGGAGCGGACTATTGTTCTAGAAGGGCTGGGTCACCATCTCTTTCCAGGCACTAGGCTTCTAGCGGCTTTCTGCCGCTAGGAAGTCATAGTGATCCGTGGAGAATAGTGAATGTTTTACAGGAATGCCGTCCAGCGACATATTAAGGTATGAATTTGGCTCCTGGTTCTCACCCAGGTAATGCCACACACGAGCAATGTTCTTGCACCAGCAGCTCCTCTGTGCACAATTGCGCCTTGGTTCGCACTGCTGCCTCTCTGTTGTGTGACTTGTGAGAGCTCGAGAAGGTGCCACATGAATCTGATGTAATTATCTTCACGAAACTGCAAACATATCTCTTATTGATTATTTAGTGTTGTGAAAATATTGCTTATTTGTGGCATAATCTGATTGTGGACCAGGAATCGCATTCATACGTTACCCGCTCGCTGGACGGCGTTTCCGCAAAATATTCATCAGACTACACAGAAGTCTCAGCGACAGAAAGCCGGCTAAACACCATGTGCCTGGAAAGCCGTGGCGACGAAGCTTAGCCACCCTATCATCTTCTCTTCCGGAAGGTTTGCTCCAATTCTGACAACTATTTCAAAAAGAGACCAGCATGCGCTGCACGGAGAGACATTTTCTAGGTGAGATTTCAAAGTGGTGCCGGCTGGCCTAGCGCTTGCGTTCACGCGAGCGTGAACGCGCGTATCCGCCAGCTTTCAGCCCCGCAACGCACACCACTCGCCAGCCTACTTTTGCCATCGCGCGCACCACTCTCACGCGCATTTGTTAAACCAGCCTACTCGTCACGCGCGCACGCTTGTTTTCTTTCGCATTCATTCTGCATTTCCTTCCTCACTTATTTCTGATGCCCGCTTCTTTATTTAATTTAGCAGCGTGGTCCGCTTTATCTTTATCAGCCGCCGCTCTACGAACCCTTAGTTTAAAAAAAAAATTGAGTGAGCGCACGATAGGGTGCTTTCACTTTAATGGTAGCCACATCCTTTTATTTAGACGCTGCTCGCCGTATTTAGCTTACAGCGAGCCCTGTCTAAAGATAGGGGCGTGGTCCCCAGTAAAGTGTAAGCTCCGCAGGGGGGATTTCACAATCACAATTTCTTTTTGGTAAAAACTCCCCACTATCACTTTAAGAAAAGTGCGCCCGATTTTGTGGTTAGAATAGCGAACTCTGTAGAAACTGCATTGCCCCGGAACTGTTTACCTGCAACTCAGCAGGGACAAGTTATTCAGCAGCACACATCACCAGTTGCTTTCAAGAGCAGAGATGGCAGATTACTTCCAGGTTTTGCACCGGGCCTGGGGTCATATCAGCAGGCACGGCAGAATCCGTGGTGCCATCTGACTGCTCCTCAGGTAAAGACAAGCATCTGTGTATCATGCCTATTATATGCCCTTTGACGAATTCACGCTTTTGTATGCACCACTTTCCCATGTTGCTTGTGTCACCTTGCATGGTACAAACTAATGGCGAGAAAAAAGGGATTACATTGGTAATACGACAATGTTTTTGGAATTGCCAGAGTTTTAATATTCAATAGCCGGAGCTAGTTAGCAAAGCAATATTTCAAAGTTTTATTTTTCATTCATGCGAGGAACTCAGGCTCAGATTAGATTGACAACTCCAAATTATTTTGGAAAGCATACCATCTATTAGTGTTTTTGTATGTATTAGAATGCTAATTTGTTAAGCACAGTATAGAATGTTTTGGAATGGTTCGTAATTTTGACGTCTTTTCCATACACAAATGGAGAGAATTGCCCAGAATCACAGGATGTTGAGCGTCATTGCCGAGACTCGAACCAGGTCCGAGGTCGACTGCTCTAGCCGCAAGGCTATCCTCTCCACTGAGTGGCTTAACACCTTTGACCACAGTGAAATACTTCGCAAAGGAACGAAGCCCCGCCCCTCTCAGACTTAGCTCTTTATGTTACAGCTTTCAAGGAGTGCTTGCAAAGTTCAGCGTGACTGCAGGCAGACATGTTCCGACACGGAGTGTGATCTTCAGCAATTGTAGAAATACTCCAAACTAAAGCGCATCTTTACATCTTTCTACTATGCTCCTGTGTCTAGTATCAGTTTGATTTAAGATGTGATAAGTATATTCATTGAACTTCACATACTAACACTAATTGTATAACTGAGCGCAAAGCACTGACCTTTGGTGTAAAACAGGAGAGGTGGTTTGTAACCCTGCTGGCTCAGTACAGCACCATATGCAAAGCTGGAGTCCCGGCTCCCCTCCTCACCTGCCCGCATTGTTTGATCTCCGACCCATCGCTTTGTTTCACTAAGTATCATTTTCATTCACCATCCAGTTTGAGAGCTCTTGAAGTAATAGTTTGGGATCTGTACTCTTCAAACTCTCACTGTTATATATGATTAATATAAAATAATCTGGCTTCACGTTTTATAACAATATAGGCCATGTAAATAGAGAACATAACAAACTGGCACATTTTGAGTAGCTCATGGCAACATCATCAGCACTATCCCTGGATGTTTCATGTTTAAAAATATATTTGTCTCACGATTATATATTAATTTTGTGCCATTAATTGAGATTTTGAAATATTTATTATATTTTTTTATGACATTTGTTGCCTGATTTACATCTTGAGATGGCGTGACTTGTGCTTTTGCTCTTAGTGCTAAGTGAAACCTCAGTGTCTGCTCTCCTGAAGGCTGTCCCTGTCACCCAACCCCCAGAAATTGAGTGTCTCCTATGCCTTTGAATGCATCGCATCCTGCTTATGAAAGCACGCCCTATCCTGTGGGTTTTTCTTTTTTTCAGTCTTTATTTGAAGATATTTAAGCCGTAAAGATGCAAAAGAGCAGAATAGATGACAAAAGGGAGGCCCTTGCCGTTTTGCCAGGAGTCCGATAGCGGTACAAAAGGGGGTGGTGATGGACGGAGCATCAGAACCAAGCAAACACTCACACCCAGTCAACAGATCTGGGTTTGATCCATCACCGTTCTTTAGCCCACTCTGCCACCCCAGTTCAGACATGGCCATATGCAAATCAGTCTGACCCTGTGCCTCATGGGAACAGTCCAGCCCGAACTGCCAAGCCGTGCCTTCCCTGGACCGGAAACAAGCTTCCTGGGACCGGTTTCTGGCATTTCAGCCGTCTTCAGCCAGGCTTGCTTGAATCCAGTGGCAAAGTGAGCAAGGGACTCGCGTCTGAGCATACCCTGCCAACTTATCTTCGTTAATGTCCACAGATGGTTGGACCGAAATCAAGACTGTGATTACTCACTGGCAGTTGTGTTGAACAGTAACTTTCTACTCTCTCCTATCAGAGTAGTAAAATTGACTGCAAGAACTTAAGGAAGTCCAGGACCAGGGCAAAACAGAGGAAACAAATTAAGACTCACCAGTGAAGCTGATGTTGCGCTTAACCCCGGTAAGTTTTAACTACGCAAACAAAAGTGCTAGCAGATTAGGTCACAAGGCCCTCTTCGGAAGTGCTCCTTACAGGCAGCGGAAACAGTTCTAAAGATCCGAAGATGGCGATGAAAAAGACGCCTGCCCACACTCTCATGGCTGCACTTCCAGTTTGCCAGATTTTTTTAAAAGTGTTAGTTAATATTCATACACAGCTCGCTTAACCTTTCGTTTGTTGTGGGCGCAAATGTAAACTTTAAAAAAATCATTAGGTTATTAATATTGCACCAGCAATAGCTGAGATGATACATTTTTCTGCTGTAAAGTCATTTTGTTATATTGTGGTGCACAAGGAATAATTTCCTGTAGCCTGCATAAAATACACAACCTATTTTGCCTCCACCCATAGTGCCCGGTAACAAGGCGATTTGTTTTCCCACGTATTTTAAAAGCTGATTTTATAAAGTGGCTTTGTAACATTCCAGCGGACTGAGTGCTGAGTTTGGTGACATGGTCAGTGACTGGCTACCGCCCTCCCCCTATGACCACACCACCCCCGGACACAGCAGCCAGACGTGGTATCTTTGGAAGGCGGGAGGTCGCGAGACCCCCCGGCCGTATTTATTAAGTACAAAACAATAAATTTCAAATTTGCATGATAAACGGTTATACAAAAATTCAGCAGGACATTAGATACATTATTGTCAACAGGTGTGAGTGTCTATCCTTAACAAAGACTCTAGTACAGATTGTTTCCTAACCGAGTCTAACATCCTCCTCTGCATTTTTGTATACTAACATTTCTGGGCCATATGGCAAGGTCGCTAACCGGTGTCAGGTCCTACTAGCTGCGCCTCCCCTACAGGTGTGCGCATGCGCAGCCGGGCCCGGTAATTACCCGGTCCACGCCGTGAACTTCATTTACCCACTAAAGGAGGGCCCTTACTCTGCGCCATCCGGTGACGTCATGAGTATGCGCGCGCGGGGTGGCTACCAGCCTAAGGAAAGCGTGACTCCCCAACCCGCGCCCCTTTGAAGCACCAGTTACCTTGCCCCTGAAGTTCTAGGAGGGGCCAATGGCCCCTCCCCCTGGGCGGGCACCTCCGTAGGATGATGCCCGCCCCCTCAGACCTTCAAATAGTTGCTCACCGGTCATGACCTTACCGCCACGGGACAGCATTGTTAACCGACGATCTGGCCTCCCCCTCTACCCAGACCTAAACCAGGAGCGCGCTTATTTTTTAAAAATCCCTCCAACCAGGCCCAGACATTATTAGACCACAAGACGTTTGCTGCCTCCGTCAAGTGCACCCCGTCCCTCAAGTAAAACTGCTCGCCCCAGATACACCCATGTGGAATCATCTGCAACTGGGGGGTCCGAAATAATTTGTCCAACTGTGTGTTGACCCTCCGTACCGAGTGATTCAACGCCCTGACCGAGACCCCCCCTCGCCACTGCCACCGAGGAATAAGTTGCGACCAAACTACTGTGGAACCCGGGCAAGCCCTGGCCACCCACCCCGCAGTGGAAATGATCTCCTCAATAAGCACGCGCCTCCCCAATTTCGCCAAATCATTCTCCCCCAGGTGAAGTATCACCACTGACGGGGGGGGCCGCTGCTGAGCTAAGAGTCCCTGGAAAAAATTCCGAAACTGGCTGAGGCATAAACCACCCCTCCCGAAAAATGATATATCCAACCCCTTTTGCGCTGCACTCGTCCTACGGTCTCCTGAAAGAAAAACATGTTCCGCACGCCTAACATAAGAGTGGCCCACAATCCAAGTCACCAATTTCTTGTGTCCTCCGTGCTGTGCCGATGCCGGTCGTTGTCGCCCGGTGACGAGTTCCTCCCCTGCGTGACAGGTTTGAGAAACTGCAAACAAAAGAAACATACAGGGCGTGAGCACCATCTTGTCACAACATGTCAATTCGTACATAACTCTTGTAACGTTCAGACGACCATCTCCCCAGTGTCTTCACACTCTCCACTGAGAGACCCCTCGCCACTGCCTCAGTTGCTGCCCCAATCCTAAATGAGTGGGTGCCGAATTCCCTTGGATCGAACCCTGCCAGACTGACCGTTAGCTCCAAGACTCGCCTAAACTGGTACCTAGTCAATGGTGTACCATCGGCGTGACACAGCAGTGTGTCCCCCGCCGTGCACTCCCGCTGCCTGCAGAAAGCCTCCACGTGAGAAACCGGGCAGCAGGGGTTGGCCCGCGCCCGATGGAGCACTATGGTGTGACCCCGAGAGTCCTGATCGGTTTTTGATTTCTGAATTGTTATTCTCATAACGTCTTCCTTGATCTCAACCCCGGCCCACCGTAGTCCCCCCACTCTATCAGTTTTTGACCCAGCAACTAACTCCCCAACCCTCAAAGCCCCATAAAAGGCCAGGGAAAATGCCGCCTTGAACAAGATAACCTCCCACTGGGAGCTACAAACACTGTGCAGCGCCCCCAATAAGGCCGTCAGCCGTGCCAATCCAATGGGCCTTCTCCTATCGCCCCGGTAACCCTGTACACGGCGCCAACCCCTCAACGCCTTGCGCACCAGAAAGGTGTTAGTGGGATCTTGCATACCCTTACTCTGCGCAAAGAAGGAGATTGCCGCCCTATGTCTGTTCGCAGTCGCCACTGAGCGCCCTTCCCTGTGCATTGATTCTAGGTAAGCTGCAAAGCTGTCCTCCTGGGCCCACCTAGCCTCCCATTCCCGCCCCAAGAAAGCCCGGTAAGACAAAAACGCCCCTTCGTAAGCTGTCTTGGTCCTGGGGGCTAAGCTAGCGACCACGAGGTCCTGTAATCTGGGGCACCAATCTGCCAAAGTACTGCCGGGAATTGCGCCGGCTGGGGATCTGCCGCCGGAAGATGTTCCCTGAAAACCTGCATTTTAAAGCGAGAAAGGGAGTCAGCTGCATTATTGAGGACGCCAGGGACATGCTTGGCTCTGAAAACCACATTCCATTTTAAGCATTGCAACACAATCTCCTTCAGTAAACGGAGTATGAATGGACAGCGTGCCCCCTGCTGGTTTATGCATTCCACAACCGTCATGTTATCCGACCAGAACACCACGGATTGGTTGCGTAAGTGTTCCGGCCAGACCATCAATGCTACCCATATCGGAAAAAGCTCCAGAAAGCCAATATTGGTAGTCAGACCCTGTGTCCTCCATTCCGCTGGCCACCGCTGGGCGACCCACCTGGTACCCAGAATGGCGCCAAAGCCGGTACTCCCAGCAGCGTCCATCCATAAGCCCAATTCCGCCGATGTGGAGGGAGGACCCGGCCACACTACTCTGCCATGTTCGACACTGAGTTTGATCTTCAGTAATTGTAGAAATACTCCAAACTAAAGCGCATCTTTACATCTTTCTACTATGCTCCTGTGTCTAGTATCAGTTTGATTTAAGATGTGATAAGTATATTCATTGAACTTCACATACTAACACTAATTGTATAACTGAGCGCAAAGCACTGACCTTTGGTGTAAAACAGGAGAGGTGGTTTGTAACCCTGCTGGCTCAGTACAGCACCATATGCAAAGCTGGAGTCCCGGCTCCCCTCCTCACCTGCCCGCATTGTTTGATCTCCGACCCATCGCTTTGTTTCACTAAGTATCATTTTCATTCACCATCCAGTTTGAGAGCTCTTGAAGTAATAGTTTGGGATCTGTACTCTTCAAACTCTCACTGTTATATATGATTAATATAAAATAATCTGGCTTCACTTTTTATAATAATATAGGCCATGTAAATAGAGAACATAACAAACTGGCACATTTTGAGTAGCTCATGGCAACATCATCAGCACTATCCCTGGATGTTTCATGTTTAAAAATATATTTGTCTCACGATTATATATTAATTTTGTGCCATTAATTGAGATTTTGAAATATTTATTATATTTTTTTATGACATTTGTTGCCTGATTTACATCTTGAGATGGCGTGACTTGTGCTTTTGCTCTTAGTGCTAAGTGAAACCTCAGTGTCTGCTCTCCTGAAGGCTGTCCCTGTCACCCAACCCCCAGAAATTGAGTGTCTCCTATGCCTTTGAATGCATCGCATCCTGCTTATGAAAGCACGCCCTATTCTGTGGGTTTTTCTTTTTTTCAGTCTTTATTTGAAGATATTTAAGCCGTAAAGATGCAAAAGAGCAGAATAGATGACAAAAGGGAGGCCCTTGCCGTTTTGCCAGGAGTCCGATAGCGGTACAAAAGGGGGTGGTGATGGACGGAGCATCAGAACCAAGCAAACACTCACACCCAGTCAACAGATCTGGGTTTGATCCATCACCGTTCTTTAGCCCACTCTGCCACCCCAGTTCAGACATGGCCATATGCAAATCAGTCTGACCCTGTGCCTCATGGGAACAGTCCAGCCCGAACCGACAAGCCATGCCTTCCCTGGACCGGAAACAAGCTTCCTAGGACCGGTTTCTGGCATTTCAGCCGTCTTCAGCCAGGCTTGCTTGAATCCAGTGGCAAAGTGAGCAAGGGACTCGCGTCTGAGCATACCCTGCCAACTTATCTTCGTTAATGTCCACAGATGGTTGGACCGAAATCAAGACTGTGATTACTCACTGGCAGTTGTGTTGAACAGTAACTTTCTACTCTCTCCTATCAGAGTAGTAAAATTGACTGCAAGAACTTAAGGAAGTCCAGGACCAGGGCAAAACAGAGGAAACAAATTAAGACTCACCAGTGAAGCTGATGTTGCGCTTAACCCCGGTAAGTTTTAACTACGCAAACAAAAGTGCTAGCAGATTAGGTCACAAGGCCCTCTTCGGAAGTGCTCCTTACAGGCAGCGGAAACAGTTCTAAAGATCCGAAGATGGCGATGAAAAAGACGCCTGCCCACACTCTCATGGCTGCACTTCTAGTTTGCCAGATTTTTTTAAAAGTGTTAGTTAATATTCATACACAGCTCGCTTAACCTTTCGTTTGTTGTGGGCGCAAATGTAAACTTTAAAAAAATCATTAGGTGATTAATATTGCACCAGCAATAGCTGAGATGATACATTTTTCTGCTGTAAAGTCATTTTGTTATATTGTGGTGCACAAGGAATAATTTCCTGTAGCCTGCATAAAATACACAACCTATTTTGCCTCCACCCATAGTGCCCGGTAACAAGGCGATTTGTTTTCCCACGTATTTTAAAAGCTGATTTTATAAAGTGGCTTTGTAACATTCCAGCGGACTGAGTGCTGAGTTTGGTGATTTATTCCGGTTTCCTTCACAAATAATAACATGCTTATCATAGCAAAGCCTTTTTATATAAATACATTATATAGTAAAAGGCCACATTAGTCATTTAATATTTGTTTAATATAGCAGCAAGTTTATTTTTATTCCTCTTTTTTGGGGGGAATATGTTTGCAAAAAAAAAAAAAGCATTGGCATAGCCAATAGGTCTCGCTTTTGGGACCTTATAAGTATTTAGTTAATATCCTTGGTGCAACAACAACTGTTGCATGGCTAAGCACTTATAAAGTCCCAAAGGCGAGACCTATTGGCTATGCCAATGCTTGTTTTACTGTGCACTAATGCACCATAGCTGTACCTAGTCAGAAGTGCACCAGTGTGTGAAAAGTAGGATACAAACTAACAGGTGTTACCAAGTGCATGCTAGCATGCTCTGGGGATTATAACGCCTATTAAGGAAATACTCGAAGTCGAGGAGCTTGCAAATAGAGCCTGGCAACAGAGTGTGGTGAAATCTTTATACAACAAACAATTCTTTCATTTTTAGGTCTCGACCTTGCTATCGCATAAGCGATTGCAAAGCGAGACTATAGAAAGCGGGTTTGAAAAGTGCTCCCAAAAAGCGGATTGCATGGCTAGCAAGCGCACAATCACGCGCATCGTGCCGCCATGCAATCCGCCTTTTGGGAGCACTTCAAAGGGTCCGCTCCCCCGCCTGGAATGCGCTCCTCCGCCCCCCGCCAAGCGCGCGCGCGCCATGCTCCGCCGGGCATGTTTGTGTACATCTTGTGACTGTATTATCGGTGTGCGCCATCGAGTGCCATCCATGTGGGTGTGTCAAGTTCTCTGTGTGTGGGACAGCGCACAAGTATTTACATTCAGTGGAAGACCAACAAATATGTCTCCGCAACTTATGTCAACGCCAAACACGACGAAGGCGGATTAAACCCCCACTTGTGTTATGTCCTTCAAAGTGAAATATCTTGTACTAGTGAATATGGTATTTCTTACCTTTTACAATCTCCTCCCCTCCAATTTCACACCTTACCCCGCAGCTCAGACCCAGGTACCAGCTGGGTGCCTACCAGTATCACTCACACTCTGATGATCCTGCAAACGTTCTGTTAAAACCGGCCCTTTTTTTTTGTTTTAAATAAAAGAATGACTGGAGGTGCCTAACGTTTTTCTCAGAACCCAGTTAGCGCCGCTGAATGCCGTGGTTTCCCCATCCCAAGCTTTCAGTGCTCTCTCAACGCTCTTCCGCCCCTCCGCCGCCGTGTCTGCGTTAATTTAAAACATATGTGCTTTCACTTTCGCTGCGGCGGGCGCTCGCGTCCGCACCACTTTCAAAGCCGGGCTTGTTTACAAATTATCTCGATTCATTCACTTTAGAGCCCTGCATCCATGTTTTTCACCTTCTTTGCTAAATACAAAGGTGTCTTGGTGTGGCCTAATGGCTTGAATTGGTAAATTTGGAAATGGGGACTCAGGTTTGAATCCCGGCCCGACTCGTCATCTTGTGATTCTGGACAAGCCGCTTAATTCTCCCGTCGTTAAAAACAAGCCAACTTTGCCAGGCAGTCAAGTTTTGAATCCAGCACTCCTTCCCTGACCTCAAGTGTGCTTCCGGGGTGCAGCTGTGGCTGGGCAGCCCCTCATGTCTCACAGCTATAGTCCTGTGGTGGCAGTTTGCATGTGGGGCGGTGCTATCGTGGCGGTTGATAGGCATTCCTTTCCATGAGTTCACATTCATGCAGACTCCAGACCAAGCCCTGCTGCCGCCTCTTATGCGCCCATGTTCAGTGCAGCTCTCGAGCCGCTGTTAATGGGGCGTCACCCCCCTCCTAGACGGGGCTCATCACATCCCCCTCATTTTTTTTTTAAACCTTTATTTATATATTTCCCAACATAAATCAGAAGTTTAGATTCTATTACACATCGCATATTGCTCAAATAGCATAACTCCTAACAACAAAGGTTCCATGTGCACATTCTACTCAGTTGTCTGGTATAACCTTTGGCCTTTTGATAAACGCCAGTGTGTACTTTAAACACACACCTCTGTTAATCTGATAAACATTTTTATAGGTAGTCGGACTCCTCGGTACGGCGTCTGTGTCTGTAAAATCCGAACTAGTCCGTTAAATTTGTTTTCAGACACACTCTGTTGTGCTGCAGTCTGCACCTCACACAAAGTACTCTGCAATAAAATACCACATGGTGACATTTAGCACACAACCGCTGACCCGTCTCAGAAATAAAGTGTTTAGGTTGCACTCCTTATTCCCATTTTAGTGAAAGAACCAGAGGGAATGCTACCAATTGCGCCTTGATAATCGAGTGTGAGCAGCAGGGATGGTACTTGATGTACCCCCTGCAGGCATTTCTAGGTGCTTTAGGCGGGATATGCCTGGCACTCGATTTCTTAATTCTGTCTGGATCTCTCTAAAACACCCTCCACCCAGCCCCCCCACCCCCGCTCGTGGTCCTCTCTGCCATTCTTCACTCTTTCTTCCTCTCCTTCTGTTTCTTGCTCTCTATCGCCCACTCTTTTCCAGTTTTCCGATTGTTTCTTTGTGTCTCTCCTTCTACTCTTTATTTCTGGGTCTTTCCTGCCGCTCCGTGTTTCTGCTCCCCTCGGTTCCACTCTGTGTGTGTCCCTCTCTCCACCACACTCGTTCCTCGCTCCCCTTATTCCCATCTCTCATCCCCTGGCTTCACTCCTCTACCCTTGCCCCTCTCCTGTCCAATTGTCCCCTCTCCCTTCTCTGAATTCACTTTCTCTCGCTCCCTCCCCCATCTTTCCTATTCTCATCATTACTCCTAATGTAAATCGATAACAAGCATTTGCAATGCAATAGGTCTCGCATTTATACGAGTTTGAGCTACTGGCATTGTAAATGACAGTGCCTTTTATTTATGTTTTTTAAAAAACCAAACTTAAATAAAAAGCATTGTCATTTACAATGCCAATAGCTCAAACTCGTATAAATGCGAGACCTATTGCATTGCAAAAGCTTGTTATAGGTTGTTGAAGTGTTTCACCACTCACCTGTGTAGAAGCGCAGGATGGCACGGGCATTCAACGTCTGTACAATTTGTTTTAACATTTATGACAGGGTCTGGGTGGGGCTGCTGGGCAGGAGCAGTTGAAAATGCACAAGTGCACTTAGAGCGCGGTTTTCATGCGGATGGGGTTACGCGGTCAGATAGGAAGTCGGAGAGCACTAACCAGTTGCCCCACCCCCCGGTGCACTTTACCAGTTGCCACACCCCCGGACCCTTTATTTACGGAGCCAGAGTTGAAGTCCCGCCCGAAGTTGTTGAGGGGCTGCTTGGGGCTCTGCCCCCGCTCCCCCACCAGGGTGACGCAGATGCAATCCACCGTCCCGACCTGGAGGAAGCAGCCGGTGGTCAGGGCCGTAGAGGCAAATCGGCCCTGTAACATAATCGGCCAAAAACCGGGCCTGGCAAAGACACGCCTTGGCGATGTAAAAAGGTCAGGCAGTTTCGATCGATAACTTTTAAATATTGCCCGGCGGTAATCGCCTCTAATACCATTCGATAATTATCAAACAAAGAGGCAGGCGCTGGAGACTGGAAGGCAGGAAACAAAGGTTTTATTTCCAACGGAGCAGAACACGTCAGATCGGACAGCAAGGTATCGTTTCGAGGTGCTCTCCCAGCATCTCTGAGACCTCGTCTCTTATACACAATTTTATTACTTTATTACAGGTTTATTATACATGGCACATTCCTGAGATTGCTTTGATACATGAAAGGACATCCTCGGAGTCCCCGCCTCAGGCCCGTTCCCACACTTAGCTACCGCAGAAGTCCCCACCCCACCCACAGTAGGAGATGGCTATCACACAGCTGGACATCCCACTGATTCCCGGAATGTGTGCGACTTGGTCGGGTCTCATGGGGTGGGGGCCTTGATCAACTGTAATTCCTTTGAAGAGGGGTGATTCCTTATAGTGGGAGCAATAAACTGCATCCGCAGGGCTAGGTGATGGCCTGGGATCGGTTCAGACAATCGGGCACAGAGGAAGGGGGTTATCAAAAGGGTGTGTGACCATGTAAGGGATGAAGGGAGGTGTTGGTCAGGCACGGGATGTGGTTCCAAGGCAGAGTCGCGCAGGAGGAGAGGGTTTATGGCCCGTGCATGAGAGAGCGGGGGTGATCAGCGCGTGGGGGGGGGTGTTCGCAGCGCCAGAGGGACGCGCTGGTGATCGATAATGAGCAGGGAGAGAGGCCATGGTGCCTAAAATGGCTGCCGTGTGTTCTTACGGACGGTGCTGGGGAAGAGGCAAGATGGCGCAGATAATGTTCACTTACGAATTAAATTTCGACAGTCCTCCCTTTTAACATATCTCGCCAGCTTGTTAGTTCGGATCTATCCCCATAATATTACGTACTTCTACCTCATACAGAGCTTTCATACGTTCAGTTTCAAAGTCCAGAGTCTTAGGGCAGATACAGTTTGCAAAAAGTGAACACTGAGGTGGCAAGCATTGAATACCCAGGCAGCATCCACATAGTATCACGATTGGTATTAGGATAAACGTGAACACCCTCCACCCCCAGTTTCTCACAGTGTCCCAGAACCAGCTCCCAAGCGACCATCCTTCTTGTTCCTGATGAACCTCTGAGGAAAGTCTGTGGAGGTGTTCAATTGCTTTGTAGACTGAGGGTGAGTTATCCAGTACGTAGGTACAACAGCTGGATCCAATGATGCGGCACGCTCCTCCACGGTCAGCAAGAACCACGTCTAGAACGAGGCGGTTCTGAAGAGCCACCAGGCGGACGGCCTGAAGCTCGGCGATGTTGTTGGCGAGGATGCCAGCTGTAATGTTCATTGTTGTCTCAACTGCCTGGGTCAAGTGTCGGATGGCACGGCTGTTCGCCATCGGACCCCAAAGCGGAACAAGTCCCTTTACTGCATCCAGGAACTGTGCTCCGGTGGAGTCGGCTCGCTCAATGTCCCTTGCACGCTTCTGCCGGTGGTGGTTTGCAGGAGCCACATACGTCGGAGGAAGGATAAAAGCGATACAACAGGTGCCCCCCCAGCCTTTTGGAAGCCAGGTGTAGGCCTTAGTACCACAGACGAAGTACATGTTTGGGGAGGTAACAAAAGAGGGTGGATCAACTGAGTCTAATGTTCGAGTGATGTGACAGGAACTGTGGCCCACCAACTGCGTTCCCAGGCCTTCGATGCATACAAGACCTGAGACGTTGACAACAGACAGGGCCACCGTCAGGGTGGCGGCTGTTCGTTTCCGGAGGTAAGAGAAAGTGGGTCTGGCTGGATTGTTGAACACCTGCATTTCAACTCGTTCTTTGGCAGGAATGTCCATAGGAAAAGAGGCGTTTGATGTCAGAGGGCAAAAGGGAGCAGAAGTTCTTCCTGTTTTGTCCAACCAGAACCCATGATAGAAGTGTGACACAGTTTTGCTGGAGGTGGCATTATCTTTGTAACTCTCTTGTAAGAGGATCAACCAAGCGAGGCAGGAACCATGGACAGAGAAAGGCGAAGGGATGAAAGGGATAGAGTGTCCAGTGGCATGTAGTAGCAATCCACAGATCCAGCAATTCGTGGCATTAGCGGCAAGATTGTGTTGGTGTAGCAACTGCACAAAATAATTATTCCAGAACTCCTTACGCCTTTCTCGGAGTTGAGGTGAAAGTGAGATCAGATGGTGTTCTTTCATGGTGGTAGGCTGAGCAGTGGTTAGCAATGTCTTATGAGCGGGTGCGCTCTCTTCCACAATCCAGAAGGTGGCCATGAGGAGGAGGCAAAAGAGAAGGGCGATGAAAAGTGAAATAGTCTTTGAGCTGTGCATTTTGTCAGTCTTTGGGTCTTTGTAGTGGATCTTCAGACGTCCGATTGCTTCCATCATCTTCGGATCGGGCACTTCCATCATCTTCAATGGACTCGGTAGCGGGCAGAACCACAGACTTCGTTTAGCTTCTCTTCTGGAGGCCTTTGTTGTGTTTAGGCTACCGTTCTGAGATTTAACTTAGTCAGTGGTCTGTTTAGCCGAAATTCCCTCCTTTCGACGCAGATTATACCCTTCTTTGAATGGCACAGTGGGATCGGGAAATTTTGCCAATTCAAGTGTCTCTGTATCAGGGTAACAGTTCAGGGACGGTCGGTCTTTGTCCAGGAGCTCCTCTTGGGTGGTGACGTTTTCAGTTGTCGCCAGAGTCGAGGATATCCTCTTGCAGTGATGTGCATGCAGCCAGTTACGTTTCCCCTCCACTCGAAGAGCTGTTCGGGTGGTGATCAAGACTTGCCAGGGGCCCGTCCACCGGGGCTCCAGACTCTTTTCGCGCTGGAAATTTCGCACTAGGACGAAATCGGCGGGTTGGATGTCATGTCCGGGGCCCCTGGAAGCATCGGGGATGGCCTGCAGCACCTGTTGATGGATAACAGACAGCGTTTTAGTCAAATTATACAAATAGTCAGACATGAGGACGTCCGGGACGTCGTGAATGGATGTCGGTTTTGGTGCAGTCCAGAGGTTCATGGGTCGCCCGAAGACGACCTCGTAGTGGGTTAAGTGGTGTTTGGTAGGGGTGGAGCGCATTGATAGCAATGCCAGTGGGAGAGCGTCTGGCCATTTCAGTCCCGTGGTGGCTACTATTTTGGCTAGCTTGAGCTTCAGTGTGGCATTGTGTCGCTCAACCAAGCCTGCAGATTGGGGGTGGAAGACCGCATGAAACTTTTGCTTCACACCCAACCCCTTCAAGATGAGTTGGATAACTTCGGCTACGAAGTGGGGGCCGTTGTCGCTCCACAAAATTCGACAAAGGCCATAACGAGAGAATTCCTTCAGTAGTTCCTTTGCAGTAGTCATGGCAGTGTTGTCGCGGGTTGGATAGGCCTCCACCCATTTGCTAAATGCGTACACAACAACAAGCACGTACTTTAGGCCTTGGCACCTTTCTAGTTGGATGTAGTCCATTTGAAGGACTTCAAAGGGATGGTTAGGGACCCCAAACCCTCCCCGGGGTACAACGGTTCCTTTCCCAGGGTTGTGTTGCAGACATATTAGACATTGTTGAACCAGGCGTTTAGCTGAGTCTGGGATCCTGTCATTGTGCCAAACTTTGAAGATGAGTTCGATCATGGGGGCAGATCCTATGTGTGCGGGGGAGTGTGCCATGGTTAGTATGGGAATCAGATATGAGTCGGGTAGCAACCATTTGTTCGTGCCTTTAGTCCGCCAGCAGCCTTCATCGTCTTTCAATCCCACCCGTGCCCATTCAGTCAATTCGTGTGGTGAGCTGGCCAATTGGATGTCCCTAATGGTTTCCCTAGCATCCTTCCATTTTTCAGCTTGTGACCTAGTCACGTACATGCGTGTCGTCGTCCTATTCTCGGCTGTGGTTCGGGCAGTGATGTCAGCCAGCGCATTTCCCTGTCCAATAATGTCCGTCACCCTTTTGTGCGCCTGGCATTTGATCACAGCTAGCCGTTTAGGGAGGAGGACTGCTTCGGTCAGAGCGGAGACTAGATCTCCATGCAGGATGGGTGTGCCATGTGAAGTCAGGAATCCCCTCTCCTTCCACAAGAGCCCAAAATGATGAACCATCCCGAAGGCATACTGGCCGTCTGTGTAAATGTTTGCGGTTGTCCCTGCTGCTAGAATGCACGCTCGTGTGAGAGCAATCAGTTCTGCCGCCTGTGCAGATCGCTGTGTAATGCGGGCTGTCTCAATTATCATTCGGGCCGTGGTGACTGCATAGGCAGCTGAGTTGGTGCCGTCGGGGAGCTTGATGCAAGAGCCATCTATCCAGAGCTCTCCGTCAGGGTCTGGGAAGGCAGTGTCTCGGAGGTCAACCCTACTCCTAGTCTGTTCGTCCGTGAGGGTCACACAGTCATGTATAAGGGATACATTGGGATCAGTGTCAGGGAGAGGTACCAGGGTTGCTGGGTTCAGAGTGGTACATCGTTTCAGTGTGATGTGGGGTGCAAGCAGAGTCAGTTCGTAACCAGTCAGTCGTGCGCTAGTCAGGTGTTGAGTCTTAGTTTGGTTCAGGAGGGTGTCAACCGCATGGGGTACTAACACTGTGAGGGAGTTCGAAAGTACGATCCCCTCACTTTGTCGGATAGAGACAGCAGCGGCGGCTACTGCTCAAAGGCAGGCAGGCAAGGCTCTGGCTACGGGGTCAAGAGTGGCGGAGAAGTAGGCACAAGGGCGTTGCTTGGGGCCTATGGATTGAGTTAGAACAGACAACGCGCATCCCTCCCTTTCGTGGGTGTAGAGGGAAAAAGGCTTAGTGTAGTCTGGGGTTCCTAGGACTGGTGCTGAGCAAAGGGCATCTCGCAATGCTTTGAAGGAGGATTGGCATTCGGGGGTCCAGGGGAGTGGGAAGGGGACATTTTTAGCCAGCAGATAAAGCAGAGGTTTTACGATAAGGCTGAAGTTTGGCAACCACTGTCGACAGAAGGAGGTGAGGCCTACCAGAGAGCGAACTTGCTTCTGAGTTTTGGGAACAGGGGTTTCCAGAATGGTCTGAATTCGGTCAGGCGTAAGCTTCCTCCCGTCTTTGGACAGGAGGTGGCCTAGGTATGTCACTTGGGGTTGGCAGAATTGCAACTTTTTCCTAGAGACCTTGTGACCATTCTCCGCGAGGAAGTGGAGGAGTTGGATGGTGGCAGTGACTGCAAGCGGAGTGGTGTCGGCCGCCAAAAGAATATCAACGTACTGCATTAACACCACTCCATCCGGTAGTTGGACAGCGTCCAGCGTCTTTTGAGGGCCTGGCTGTAGATGCTGGGACATTCAGTGTAGCCTTGGGGTGCTCTACAAAATCTGTACGAACGGGCTTTTAAGGTGAAGCCAAAGAGGTAGCGGCTGTCTGGGTGGATGGGGATGGAGAAGAATGCGTTCTTGAGATCGATGACAGAAAAGGTGGTGGCAGTGGACAGAATCAGGGTCAGAATGGTGGTGATATCTGAGACTACGGGATACTGAGGCACAACTACTTTGTTAACCTCTCGTAGGTCAATGATGAAGCGGTACGCTTTCTCATCTCCCTCGCCTTGTTTCTTTACAATGGGTAGGATAGGGCTGTTACAAACATTACTAACTACTTCTTCCACCACTCCTGCATCAACTAGGGACTGGATAATCTTTACCAATGCCTTCTCACCCTCGGACGATATCCGATACTGTGGGAGTTTTGGGAGCGCTACGTCCTGTCGAACAGCTATATGTACAGGGTCGATCATCATGCGTCCTACGTCTGAGTCAGTTTTGGCCCATAGGTACGAGGGTAAGGTGTCGAGTAGGGACAAGTCAGCATCGGTCATGGAGAACATACGTTGTGTAAGGCAAGGCCCAGACAGATTTGGGTTATCATACAGTATGACTCGAACTCCGTCGGGGGAACACCTAATGGTAGCTCGGAAATGTTTTAGCAAGTCAAGACCCATAATGGCGTCGGGGGTGTTGGAGGAGAGCAAAAATGTCGTGTCAGTGGTGTTATTTTCCAAATCAAAGGAGATCGGTGTGGACAAGGGATTAGTGGAGGGCGTTCCATCAAAACCTATTGATGTTACATGAGAGCCAGACAAGGGTGCCCTTGGAATCAGTCGTTTAGATAACGCACTACGTGTCGCCCCAGTATCTACCAAAAATGGAGACTTTGTGCCCAGGACCTTAGCGGTGACGTAAGGACCTTGTTGGTCAACACAGAGCTCGACTGGATCCCTCCCTTGCCCCTGGCGGTCCTATGAAAAGTCATGGGTGTTCTCGTAGTCAGACTGTTGGTACTGGTTCTGTCGGGGACGTTCAAATGTGTTCGGTCTACCTGGCCTGTCGTTGGTGTCATTCGTGTATCCTCGTCCCTGTCCTCTATTTCTGGGGCCATTCGCTACCTCTCTTGCTTCTCTATTTTTGTTCATTTCCAGAAGGGTCGGGCACTGAGATTTCCAATGCCCGAATCCCTTGCAGAACGCACACTGATTCTCATCTAAGTCCTTACGTCCAGCATAGGGTGCGGGTGTATGGTCTCTAGGGGGTAGTTTCCTAGGAGCAGTTTGTTGATAATTTCCCTTGGAAGGTTCCCTTCCTACTGTCGCCCCCTGCAACTGTGCGATCATTACTCTTTCCTTCAGGTCCTTTTTCTTTCTCTCGGACGCCCTGTCGTTCTCGTTCTTTTGGTGTTCGTAGTACTGGGCCATCTGAAGGATAGCCGCGGGTTTGGAGGCCGCCCAACTACTCTCACTAGTCTGTAATTTCTGAGAGACTTCCTGCGACAGACCCTTAACGTAATTCTGGACAAAAAGGTGATGTCTGGTTGCAGTGGTCATGTCCTGGCCACTATAATCGGAAAACACTGTCTCAAATCGTGAGAAGTATTCCGATACGTCTTCCTGGGGTTTCTGGCGGCAAGCCGTTACTATCGACCAGTCTACCTTCATTTCTGGGATCAGGGTCTTTAATTTCTGGACAATCTTGTCTGGGAGTTCTAATATGGCCTTTAAGGGTTTCTGTCCAGGGTCTCGCTGTTTATCTATGGCATCGAGTTGTACCCAGGTATATCCGAACGGCTCAAAGTGGTCGACTCTCCGGATTTGCTTCCACACGTCAGCCGGCAGACATAACCCGAAAAACAAAATCGATGTCCGCTAGGGTCATTATTGTTGAACCTAAGGCTGTGCCTAGTTCAGTGTAAAAGGCAGTCGGGTTCTTTCTCAAATCGGGTAAGGACTTTCTGAAAGTCAGGATGTCTTGTCGGTCCCATGGTTGATAGACCCAGTTATACACGACCCTCCCCTTCGCATCTTGGTGGTTGATGTCATCGTGTGTTCCCTGACCTCGTGGGGGGACCCAGTAGGGAGCGGCTTCCTTGATGGGCATCATGGTATCAGTTTTTTCTGCCTGGGGTTCAGTCGCTACGGGGGTTTCTGTTTTGGCTTTCTGTCTTTGTTCTTTGAGGTGGCGGAAGACTTCAAGCGTACGCGTGAAGAGGTCCGTCACATCGCCCTTGCTTTCATCACCAATGTCAACTTTTCTATACAAAGTCGCTAAGCTCTCAGGACCCTTATCCTGGTATCTATCCTCATAGGCATTTAGGGTGTGGTAACAAAACCGCACGACAAAGTGTCGTCAGTGGCTATCGGCATATGAATTGTACATATCCGTCACATATTCCTCACTTTCCTTCCGTTCTACTAACGTTCTCACTACCTTGTCGATTCCGGCTCGTTCACCTTTGGTCAGCCGATTCATTCTGGCGGAATCCTTCTTTCTAGTCTCAGGGTCATCTAATGTTAGCACTAACGTTGTGTTCAGTGCAAGGGGTTCGGCCGGCGCAGAGGCCGTGAGGACCGAGGCCCTGGCACTACTCTCGCTTGCGTTCGGGGATGGTGGGTGCTGTACTAAAGGTTGGGAGGGAGCGTATGGAGGGGGCATGTAGATAATTGGGGGGCCTAATAGCAAATCATCGTTCGCTCGTTGTTTGGAAGGTAACTCAGGGTAGAGTGTAGAGGGGGTCCTAACAGGGCACTGGCCTGATGTTTCAGACTCATGTTTGAGTTTAGCTTCCTCTCTCTCTTTTACTTCTTCTTCTAACTTTCTAGCTGCAAGGTGAGCTGCTTTTCGTAGCTCTTTTTCTGCTTTCACTCCTTCTCTCTTTTTCCGTTGTGTTGCTTCTTTGCGCCACATGCCGATACTATCAAGCATGGTGGGCGTTGTTTTATTACTGTGAAGAGCCGTTTCTAGTGTTTCTATTTTACGATCATCAAAGGATCCTATCAGTGGCCACTGACTTTCGGGGTCCTTCCTTGTATATTTATGCCATAGTTTGCTATAGGCTACGGCGACTAGTCCATATTTAGTGAACATGTCCTTATTAGGGGTGCCTTCCAGTGGAGCTGGATGGTTCATCTCTAATAAGCGGTCCGGGCTGAACCAACTACCAATCAGTGGGGAGAAGATAGGCATGACAGATTACAAAGGGGGACAAAGGTCCGCACTACCTATCCTTCACTACTTGCAAAGACTAGACAGAATATTTCTATTCTACGTTATTTGCAAACAGAGAATGTCTCAAAAAGAACTATTCTTCAAACAATCAATGTTCGGACAATCAATCAGTGGGGAGAAAAATAGGCACGACAGATTACAGAGGGGGACAAAAGTCCGCGTTACCTACCCTTCACTGTCTGCAAAGGAAGAGGGAGTATTTCTACTCTTCCCCATTTGCAGGCAGCGAATATCTCAAAGAATAACCAAATGAGCAATACTAGTATTTTCAATCAATCAAACAATCGTTTCGCAATTCGTCGTGTTACACGACCTTACCCGGACCGCATGGACAGTTTCTCGTCTTCCGCTTCCAGCGCCCGATCGTCCTCTACTCTCCGTTATTGCCGCGGCACTCCTGATGGTTCCCAGTCAGGACCGTAGATCACTCGAGAGAGGTCTGCTCGGAACCAGTGAAGTTCGGATGATCGGCCGCCAGACGAGGGTCTATCGGGCGGGAGCTCTTCCCGATCGTTGCAGTCGTTCACTCTGTCATCAGGACCTCTCCCACTGGATCCACGTGTCGCTGATGGGCCCCACGTTTGGGTCGCCAATTGTAAAAAAGTCAGGCAGTTTCGATCGATAACTTTTAAATATTGCCCGGCGGTAATCGCCTCTAATACCATTCGATAATTATCAAACAAAGAATCAGGCGCTGGAGACTGGAAGGCAGGAAACAAAGGTTTTATTTCCGACGGAGCAGAACACGTCAGATCGGACAGCAAGGTATCGTTTCGAGGTGCTCTCCCAGCATCTCTGAGACCTCGTCTCTTATACACAATTTTATTACTTTATTACAGGTTTATTATACATGGCACATTCCTGAGATTGCTTTGATACATAAAAGGACATCCTCGGAGTCCCCGCCTCAGGCCCGTTCCCACACATAGCTACCGCAGAAGTCCCCACCCCACCCACAGTAGGAGATGGCTATCACACAGCTGGACATCCCACTGATTCCCGGAATGTGTGCGACTTGGTCGGGTCTCATGGGGTGGGGGCCTTGATCAACTGTAATTCCTTTGAAGAGGGGTGATTCCTTATAGTGGGAGCAATAAACTGCATCCGCAGGGCTAGGTGATGGCCTGGGATCGGTTCAGACAATCGGGCACAGAGGAAGGGGGTTATCAAAAGGGTGTGTGACCATGTAAGGGATGAAGGGAGGTGTTGGTCAGGCACGGGATGTGGTTCCAAGGCAGAGTCGCGCAGGAGGAGAGGGTTTATTGCCCGTGCATGAGAAAGCGGGGGTGATCAGCGCGTGGGGGGGGTGCTCACAGCGCCAGAGGGACGCGCTGGTGATCGGTAATGAGCAGGGAGAGAGGCCATGGTGCCTAAAATGGCTGCCGTGTGTTCTTACGGACGGTGCTGGGGAAGAGGCAAGATGGCGCAGATAATGTTCAGTTACGAATTAAATTTCGACAGCGACACCCCCAAAGTGGGGGAGGGGGGTGGGGGGGCGGCCGAGTACTTTGCCAGGGCCGGTTTTGGTTCCCAGTCCGGCCCTGCCGGTGGTCACCGTCACCTTGTACGTCGCCTTCGTGAGGAGTGCGGTGGAGCTCTCCTCGGAGCACAGAGCATCTAAAAAGAGGAGTTTGGGAAGGAACCATAGCGTCTTGAAGACAGGGTGTGAATTGACGAGAGGGTGGAACAGAAAATGCACATTAAAAAGCCTCGTTTTGCCGCTTCAGTCTGCACGTATAGCCAACGGCATGCTGGGACTTGTGAACAGGAAAAGAAAACTACAAGTCCCAGAATGCAAGGTTGTTAGGTAAAAAGCCAAGAATGTCTAAAGGAAGGTCATAGACTGGCGCCCCTCGTGGCGCTGCCAAGACTAGAGGTGCTCAAGGCAGCAACATTAAAGGGACTCAACTCGTATATGGCTCAACTGGAGGTCTCCTTGGACCCTCGAGCCCAGAGCGAGCCACGACTTCAAGAGGCTTCTGCCTGCACCCCTGCTGTAATGTCATGCGCCAGGAATTAAACTCAGTATATTAACATTTGGTGTAAATGCGAGAAAGAAAGAGAGCAAGCAATCTGTAGCTGAACTGCATAATTTGATCAGTCCCAGCTCTCCATCTTGACCAAATTGTGTGATCCTAGGTAATTTCATTTCATCCTGCCGCCTCTTTCTTGATAATCTCATAGGAAAGCACCTTGTAATGATTGAGTTCGGGATATGTGCGGTACAAAAATCCTTCTTGTGTTTAATAGGGTATAACATGATTCCGCATCTAGTAAGCTAGGACATGTAGCTGGCACACGAGGACTGACTTGCCTCTTGCTTTACTAATGGCATCATGTCAAGGCCGGGGGCATGAATGCTTCCAAATTCATGTTCCAACAAGTGCCTCTAAACAGTGTGATCATCCGATGTACTAATGTGAACTGCTTCTGCATATTCACGTTTTTGAATTTTGAAGATTGTTTATCACATTTTTACATGATGTTTGTTGCATAATTTATATGCCATACATTTTCAAGGGCAGGCTCGTGCACGGGCTCTTAGAGCCATGCCCGGCCCACTGACTCGGCTCTGGCTCGGCCCTACTTGTTATTTTTTTTTGGCTTGTCCGCCTCTACCTGTGAGCCATGCAGCAAACGGGAAATCACGGCAGAGTCTTTCAAGTTAAACACCTTTTTAGGTCTCGCCTATGCAGCGCGCTTTACCCCCAAATATAGAAACCGCAACAGAAAGGGTACCAGGCAAACTCAGCGAAGCGTCTTCTACTGCACAGCAGCAGGTACTGCCTGGCATGTGTTTGCTAATTCTTGATTCATTTATGATAGAAACATTTTTTTGTTAAAATAGGTAGATTCTGCAGCAGATGATGGATAATGCAGGAAACGTAGCAAAGCCATAACTTTGAAAAAAAAATGCCACGTATCGCAAATCGCATGATTCCAGCATTGCCAAAAATATATGTACTTTCTTTGTCTAATGTACACTAATCTTTACCCAGCTAAAGACAATGGTGTTTAATCTGAAGACTCGTCACTTCCTTTGATGCCGTTTGCTGACCGGTTTGCAATGATTTTGTCACAGACTGGGATTGTTTGTGTTCTGTTGCAGGTTGTTTACCATTGTGGTTGGTGCTGTTGTGAGCTTGAGCATAATAGCGAACTATATGGAATATCCGAGCTGCGTTGTACATGTGCCTAATGTTCTGTCTAAAGTGGGGGTGAATGGCTATTGGCAGTGCGACTTGGACATGGATGCATCGTACACGTCTCATCGCCAAGAGGTGTGCACTATAGGGTGCTGTTTATTATCGTGTATGCTATTGAGAACTTCACCAGCTGTGTTTACATGCTTGTGTGTGTAACTAATTAGCTGAAAGCCTGTGAATATCTTAATGAGAATGTCTTATTTTGAAGGTCTTGGAGTCAATCATTAATTTATTAATTAATTTCCTATCTTGTGCATCGTACCCAAGTAAACCGGTGATCTGTCCCATTGGCACGTTCTTAAACATGCTCCTTTCAGTAGGGGTCGAAGTCCAGATCTATCATTACCTTTCAAACACCAGCATATCAAAAAATAGGATTACAATATTACACTGTTGTCCTATTTTGTTTCAGCGCGTGTTCTTTTAGTTCTTATTACGTGCACTGAATACGTTCTGCCGCAAGTCCCTTAAAATTATTTTTGTACTAAACCACACAGTACAGTTTTTCTTAATAAAAACTAAAACTATTTCCAAGCCCTCGTTCGGCGCTGCACCATCCGCGAGTACGGTTGTACTTGCTGTCCGTGGAAAGGGTTTCAGTCATCTGAGCACGTGGACAGTGGACTTTCAGGGTGTTTTATTAATCCTCGGAAATACCGTGGAATAATTATTTTTCTGGGTTCGATAAAGGCCACGCAGACTTAGTGAGAGGGAACTTCAGCGGCCACCCGGCTACACGCGGCACTTCGGCCGCTTGTGTGAGATCTGATGTTTGGCTGCAGAAGTGACACACACAGCACCTGGCCTCTGCCCGCGCCGCACTGTTAGTGCTGTGCAATTCTTTCTAAGACAGAAGGAATCCTGCCACCCTTTGACGAGCGCACACAGTCGGTTTCAGTTTCCCACGACGGGTCACTTGCCCTCTGTTGTGTTTGCTTAGCCATTTATTTGGCGTGGCCGAGGTTTACATGCCGTGGAGTCATTTTCCCCATTATTTGTTTTTTTCTCGGGAACGGTTTGTGTTAGAGGGGAGAACCACGTGCCTTTTATAGTGTGGACTCTGTAGAGGGCCCTGTCAGTGGGCACACATGCAGACAACAAGGCCCCCAATACACAGAATAGTGAGAGCAGGGTTGCCAAGCTGTAGCTCCTAAGAAAATGGTTGAGAGTGAGACCCATAGCACCAGGCAGCTGGAATGGCCCCTGTGCTACCTACTGTCAAGAATCGAGAATGAGGCCTTAAGGCGCACGCAGTGGATTTTGCAAGGGCTTGCATCGTGGGCGTGCATGCGCTTTCTGGCCTCCTTACTAGAATAGCTTTTCCATTATCGTCCACATGGGGTGATGTCCCTCCACGTGGTATGTGGGTGGTCTGAGGAGTTGCAGCACACAGGTGTGCGTCTCAGGATCAGCCCTCACCTTGGTGGTTTTTTATTTATTTTGGAGCCCTTGCCTTCTCATCTCCCATGCTCTTACTGCCCCCTGGAGACATTTTAAATTTTATTCTACTGCCTTTATCTCTATCATTTATTTCCCGCGTAATCCCCATGATACTTGTGCTGCATGCACCCCCAATTCGACATTGTATCTGCCTGCCCTTGCACAGTTCCTCCCCTTGGTTTGCTGGTCTGGCCTGACGTATCTCCCCCTTCTCCCCTCTTGATGCACTAAGCTCCCTGTTCGATATTACAAACAATTCTGTACCTCCCCTCCTTCCCTCCCGCCCAGGCGCGCAACACCCATTGGACTCACAGGGCTTCAGCCCCCCCGTCGTGTGTGGCAGCCCGGGCTGAGACAGCTTCCGGGCACACACACAGCCGCACCCGAGCACTTCACAGGTCTTTAAAAGACCATTTGCATGTTAATGAGGCCTCGCGGTTGTTTCACCCCTTCTAAGAGCCCCTACAGCTCCACTCTACCGATTGCTTAAAGTTTCAGCCCCCCCCCCGAAATTTTTTCTTAGCCCCCCCCCCGAAATGTGGCTCTAGTTGCGCCTCTGCTCCCGCCACCTCTCCTCACACTTCTACGTGCAGTTTACACGGTGTTTATCGCACAATAGGCCTCCCGACCTCGCATCTCTATATTGTTCCATCCTCTCCCCACCTTTCCTGACCCCTCCACCCAACCCCTCTCAGTCAGAGGTGCGCGTGTTCGCATTGTTTACCACACACACTGGACTCCCGCCCTTTCCCTCACCTCCCCCGTCCCATCCTCTCTCATCAGCCCTTGTTGTGCAGTTTCTCATTGTTTATCTCGCAGTCTAACCCATGGCACCCTCGCCGTCCCGGCTAAGCATGTCAGTGTTAGTGCGGATTCTGCGTTTAATCCTGTTTTATCCACCCTGTTCCACCTCATTGTCTTGTTGATGACCATTTAATAGGCGGCGAAGAGCTCTCGGCTCCGAGACATCATCACAATATTGCAATGCAATCATTCACTATATTAACAAGCGGCAGGGAAAACGTTTGCTTTCACTTTCGCTTGAAAAAACACAAAGAAGCCCGCGAGTGGTGCTCGCCACTGCGAGCCATGGTCTATTGGTGTCTATTATGCGCACCAAGCATGTAATAGAGACCAATAGGCCATGGGTGGAGCAATGCGCCCACCTTTGGCAAATTGCGTGCAGTCTTTTATAAAAAGACGCACGCAAAGGCCAATCGCGTAGCACAAAAGGATTCGCACACACACGAGCATGTGAGATTCCTAGGTCAGCTTTGATTCCCCGTTTTTCACCTACTAAATGTCTCGTGCTGCGCGAGCACTGCTATGCAGTGCACCACTAGGCGCGAGACCTAAACAAAGGTGCACGGCATGTTATCACTTCACAAGCACTTAAGAGAAACTATGGGTTGGAGGCAGATTTTTAACTGTGTTCAACTCGATATGTACTTGTATAGTAATAACGGCCGCACTGCGCCCATTCCAGGAACCGTAACATATTTGTGCATCTGCATTACTAGAAAAACAGCCAACAATCGTCGTAGGTGGTGGTAATTGTTGGCCGCAGTTTTTATTACATAATCACACTTGTACAACTCCCCCTGACACCCCTTAGAGGCCGGGGTCATAAATCGTTGTCACACATTATTAGTAATGTGATGTCACGCATTGTCAGCTGGACATCATAAATCATGGGCCATAAATCATTATGCATCATAAATCATTCTGCCACAATTGGCCCTTACTTTGTTGCCATGAATCACTCTGCCTGATCCCCATAAATCAGCAGCCCTACATCATGGGTCGTAAATCATTGGTCATAAATAATTCTGTCACAAGCCATCATAATTTCGTTGTCATAAATCATTTTGCCTGCACATCATAAATTATGGGTCATAAATCATGGGTCATAAATCATCGGTATGCCATAAATCATTCTGTCACAATCTGTCATCATTCCGCTGTCATAAATCATTCTGCATGAGCATCATAAATCATCAGCCATAAATCATGGGTCATAAAACATCGGTATGTCATAAATCATTCTGTCACAATCTGTCATCATTCCGCTGTCATAAATCACTCTGCATGAGCATCATAAATCATCAGCCATAAATCATCAGCTGGCCATAAATCACTGGTTTGTCTTTTGCTCATTTGCAACTCCTAGGGTCGTAAATCACCCTGACAGCTCATAGATTGTTCTTTGTTGTTAACCACGCCGCTTTGCGTGTGGGGGGTAGCCTTTTCCCTGGAGTTAGGCCCCCAACTCGCTACCTTGTTAGTCTCTTTTGTGCCCCACCTTCTGGCGGGGGCTGGGCTGCGAGCGCCGTCTCCGTTTTCTACCCTGATTTCGTCAGGCGCACTCACCCTGCCGTGCGGCATCCCAAAGTGAGTGGCCCTCCTTCTACACACCGCCCTGTTGGTGTGCTCCCATACAATACCAATACACTTGTTGTTTCCGCCGTTTAGATTTGCAATCTCTGTGCGCTGTTGTTGCGCGGGGGCAGTTCCTCACCCGGAGTTAGGCCACAACTCGCTACCTTGTTAAGACTGTTTTGTGCCCTGCCGCCTGGCAGGGGCTGGGCTGCGAGCGCCGTCTCCGTTACCTGCCCCAGTTGTTGGCCAACTCACCCTGCCGTGCGGCATCCCAAAGTGAGTGGCCCTATTCACACACACCGTCTATCAGTGTGTCTCCAAATCCAACCCTTGTATCCGTAGTTCCTTTGGTTTTCGTCAGCACTGCGACGCTGCTGCTCCCTCGGTGTGGGTGGGTGGGATTCGAAAGTCGTTGGCGCCGCTCCCCCAGCTCCCCTGATACGCAAGTGGGCTGCCACAGGGGGGAGCGTCGTCTTATATCTCCCCTTCCTATTGTTCTTGGAAGGGAGAGGGCGGGGGCCTCAGGGCATTCCGCCCTGCGGCGCTTCCAGCTGGTGAGAGCCAGTTCCTGTTCCTTGTCGGGCTCTGGCGGCCATTATGGCGCCGGCCCTCGAGCCCCCTGCGGGGGCGGCCTCTGCAATAACGGCCGCACTGCGCCCATTCCAGGAACCGTACCATATTTGTGCATCTGCATTACTAGAAAAACAGCCAACAATCGTCGTATGTGGTGGTAATTGTTGGCCGCAGTTTTTATTACATAATCACACTTGTACAACTCCCCCTGACACCCCTTAGAGGCCGGGGTCATAAATCGTTGTCACACATTATTAGCAATGTGATGTCACGCATTGTCAGCTGGACATCATAAATCATGGGCCATAAATCATTATGCATCATAAATCATTCTGCCACAATTGGCCCTTACTTTGTTGCCATGAATCACTCTGCCTGATCCCCATAAATCAGCAGCCCTACATCATGGGTCGTAAATCATTGGTCATAAATAATTCTGTCACAAGCCATCATAATTTCGTTGTCATAAATCATTTTGCCTGCACATCATAAATCGTGGGTCATAAATCATGGGTCATAAATCATCGGTATGCCATAAATCATTCTGTCACAATCTGTCATCATTCGGCTGTCATAAATCATTCTGCATGAGCATCATAAATCATCAGCCATAAATCATCGGCTGGCCATAAATCACTGGTTTGTCTTTTTGCTCATTTGCAACTCCTAGGGTCGTAAATCTGACAGCTCATAGATTGTTCTTTGTTGTTTACCACGCCCCTTTGCGTGTGGGGGGTAGCCTTTTCCCTGGAGTTAGGCCCCCAACTCGCTACCTTGTTAGTCTCTTTGGTGCCCCACCTTCTGGCGGGGGCTGGGCTGCGAGCGCCGTCTCCGTTTGCTACCCTGATTTCGTCAGGCGCACTCACCCTGCCGTGCGGTATCCCAAAGTGAGTGGCCCTCCTTCTACACACCGCCCAGTTGGTGTGCTCCCATACAATACCAATACACTTGTTGTTTCCGCCGTTTAGATTTGCAATCCGCCACGCCGCCAGGGAGGCTTACGTCTTCCTGCGGCTCCCCCCAAATCTGGTCAACTCCGATGGCTATCTTCCCACAAACGCAACGATGCGCTCTGCTCCGTCTTTGCCGTTAATGCCCTGGCACACTTGCATCTTACTTCGATGTCTGACAGTGCTGTCTCCACCCGCAATGGGTCATACCTCTCGTGGCTGACGGCCGGTAGGCTCTGATGGCCATCTTCAATCCACACGCCATGGTGCTCTGCTCCTTCCTCGCCATTTTCGAGGCGGGGCGCTTGCGTCCTGTTCGGAGTCTTACAGCGCTGTCTCCTCTCACCATGGGCCAATCATGAAAACAAAATTGGGAGACAGTCAGCTACAGTTTGTGGTGGCCTGATACAATATACATTGCTCAGATCCCATCCTCTACTTCACCCCTGCTCCTGGCAGGCTCTTCCGGTAAGCACCTCTACACCATGACCTCTACCTCTCCCAGGCTCCGCTACTTCTGTTCACGGTAACTACTGGATGGGTCGGTTTACGGTACTCTGGATTTACTCAGCTGACTTCTGCTGTACCGCTAGGTCACCGCTCACCCCCGTGTAATGTACTTACTAATCAGCTGGTCCTCTGGGTATAGACCACCGCGCTGTTACACCTGAAGTGTAATGTGTTACTCCCACTAATCTGTTTCCGCGGCACCGCCTTTGTGTTCTGCGCTAAAGTACTGCGACAGTTGTGCTCCGCTAATTGTAGCAACCATCCGAGCGCACTCATTCACCGCTATACACTAGACTCTGGGCGCATATCTAGCGCTTTGGAGGGCATGCCTTTCCTTTTGCCACAAAGCGGCTCAAGCCGCCAGCGAAAACCGGAGATAGAAACTCTTCTGCGTTTTTTTTATTTTTTTTATTTGTATAGCGTGACTCGACCTGACGGTATCGGCGCGCGTTACATAGCACCGTATTTACATTACACATTCCGGCACGGGTAGAGTAAGTGATTTGCCAAAGATCACCAGGTGAGGACGCGACCTCGGGGCTCGAATTCTGCCGTCTTAGCAGCGGCAGCCCCGCTGGCGGGTCGCGCCCTCTCCTCGCTTTCATACCCCTCCAGTCCTACTCCTGCTATGCAGTCGGGATGCGCCTACCCGCACGTCTTTGCACTCATCCCTGCCAGCGGTGGGTAAGGGGGGGCTTTGGTAACCAACGAACTAGACCCGAATACATTGGGGCGTTTTTTACATGAGCTCTAGTTACATTACACCAGGTCATATTATTATTATTTTTTTAGACAGACAGGGATATGAAGTGATTTGCTCATTATTAGAGGGTGTAGAGCCGACGGCGAGACTCGAACCCCGTTCCCCAGTTTCAGAGTCCGTTGCTGTGGCCGTAACGTCACATCCTTTACTCTCATCGTTTGTTCTATTTCTAGTCCACCTTAAAGTGAGGAAGGGGCACCCGCTGCGGTGGCGGCGTTTGTGGAGCACATAACAGCCCTCTGCTCTTAGAGCCTCCATCCCATAGTAACGCCACATTTGCCTACACTTACATAGCTCGCACATCGCCATTGCGCTATAAAAAAGGAAGGGCAGGACAACTTATCACAACATTGCCATGGTGACCGGCAGGGACGCCGCCGCTCCTCGAGCCCTTACCCTGCCATTGCTTCCGGCGCTGCAAGCCTCGTCATACTGCCTGGGGAGCTGGGGGTTGTGCCCGCGTGTCTCGGCTTCGGTACATTCCGCCCCGACCTTCTGTGCCCCGGCAGGGGTGTGGACACTTCGGGCATGTCGTCCTCCGACACCTGGCACCTCCTGTGGCGGCTGGGTTCCCTGTTCTCTCCTGCTGGTTTGGATCCTTCATCGCCTGGTCATGATGGTGGATACCGCAGCTGCTCCTACGATCCCAAGGCCGAGTTGAAATCTTCCCAAAGTATTCGAAAGTCGTTGGCGCCGCTCCCCCAGCTCCCCTGATACGCAAGTGGGCTGCCACAGGGGGGAGCGTCGTCTTATATCTCCCCTTCCTATTTTTCTTGGAAGGGAGAGGGCGGGGGCCTCAGGGCATTCCGCCCTGCGGCGCTTCCCGCTGGTGAGAACCAGTTCCTGTTCCTTGTCGGGCTCTGGCGGCCATTATGGCGCCGGCCCTCGAGCCCCCTGCGGGGGCGGCCTCTGCAAGAATGCAAGATGTAGGTTTCTGGATGAGTAATCACACAAATAATGATGCAAATGGCACCTAATATTTTTTATTTCATTCTTTTTCAGCACTACGCATCCCAGTGTAGGGAATCTGGTCACTTTACATCACAAAAAGGAGGCACAATACATCATACACATGTTTAAATCAATGTACATCAAATGTTACATAAGACAATGAGGGTTATAACTAAGGCTCCCAGTTTTCTGTTTTTTTTACAGGTAAATACAGACAGAAAGCCATGTGTTTTCTGCCGGAATTTATTTTTTAAAGAGAAAAAAACCTGCAAATGGTGCTTCTTGTGAGAGACTTTCCATGCTGTCTTTTATGAATTTCAGACAGCAGCTGAGCAGACACAGCATGGAGAGTTAAAACATAGGATGGGATTTCCTTGTAGTGAAACACTTATATGTACCGGCGAGTATAGTGTTTATCTGTGGCTGCTTCATTTGGTAAAACGTGACCGGCATCCACGTAGGAGTGCACGTCCAAGAGTTCAATAAATGTGGAAATACACAATTTTACAGCTTCATTTATTCTCAACCCACAATATAAGTACGGATAAATATCAATATGGTATGCAAAAAATAAATATGGATAAATACAGACAGAAATGTTAAAACGCTAAATACCATAACACCTGGAGCCTTAGTTATAACTTCTAAGGTGTAGGAATCGCATATCACCCATACTTGTAGATATTAGTTAAGTGCGAACAGTCGGCAGAATCAAACTCAGGATATAAAACGTAATTTCGTGATTGTGGTGGTCTGTACTAATAAGACTTTATCACTTCCCAAAAAAAACGTTTGAAATCTCGGAACATATTGAGAACAAGCATTTACAATGCAATGGTCTCGGCATTGTTAAAGTTAGAGCTATTGGCATTGCTCATGACATTATTTTTGTTTTTAAAACATTTAAAGAAACGGCATTGTTATTTACAATGTCAATAGCTTAATCACTCTCAAATGCGAGACCTATTGCATTTGCACCCACACACAGAGCCACACACACAAAGCCACCCACACACACAGAGCCACTCACATAGAGCAACCCACACACAAATAGAGCCACCCACACACATAGAGTTACCCACACAGAGACAGAGCCACCACGCATAGAGCCACCTACAAAAAAAGCCACCCACACACACAGTGCCACCTACGCACACACAGAGCCACCCACAGAGCCACACAGTAACCTCAAAATTTGACACATATTTACTTTTTGCTGGATCAACTGACAAACCCCTCAACGGGCTCTATCAAGATTATGAGAAACCTTCCACCATCAAGGAGCCATGTTTCCAGTGAGCAGCAGTCAGGTTACATTCGTGACAAGGCTTGTACTTCAGGTGGCATTTGTACAATGCCTGTAATTTGAGAGGTGAAAGAAGAAGAGCGTTTTACACCCCTAGAAAATTATGAATTATCAACACCTTCTCCGTTAATAAAAAAAGTAACTTGCTCAAGATCACACATGGTGCCAGCGGCAAATAAGTTCATGACTCATAGGTGAGAAACCCCCCTACGTGTGTGTCAGACACGGTACACGTCAAATAAAGCTATATGCCCGAAGTTCACTGATTGTGGTGTTGCGCAGATAGCTTGGGAAAATAAAATGAAAGTGACTGAGCTGCTCCCAAGCGGCTGACACCTTCTGCGATTGTGCAAGTCTAGGTGTGAGTGGGGGGGGGGGAGGGTTGAGCGGGGGGTCACCTTCCAGGTGACAGCTGTGCAAGGGGGCCACTGTGGAAGGAGCTGGGGGCTTCAAACTCATCTGAAAGAGTTTTCGCAGAGCACGAATCAAGGCAGCGTCTGTTGGTCACACAAGGGGCAAGAGCCAGCGCGCAGCCAAACTGAAGCGCCAAGAAGGCAGGTGCTGCGAAGCGGGCTTCTCCGAATAATCACTTCTGCGCCGAGGCTGACCCGGATAGAAGACGCTGATATCAGGAGTAAATAAAAAATAAAAAAAAGCCAGTCCTGTTATTTATAAAGGGCGTCATACTGACGGCATTCAGTTTACGCCCAAACGCTCCTCAGTAGGGAAAGAGATGGCCCATGAACTTTAGAACGCTCGACGCTATCTGCAGGTCACGAGTTTGAGTGCTGGAAAAGTCAGCTTGGCCGTCTATCCTCCCAGGGTCACTAAACAGAGGAACATCACATTGCATGAGAATAACACTTTACATTTCTAGTGCTTAGAAAAGGCAGAAGTGTGTGATATGGAGCACTAAAATGCCAAGATACAATTTAAACGCAAATGAGGTACAGCGACATTTACTGACAAATCACCCAAGCGGCAGGCCGCAGATTCTCCTGAGCAGGCCCATCCGTCAGAGCTGCGCGTACACGTCACAGGGTAGCTTCGGCCCGCCATGAACACCACCATCTTTAGCCCGAGGAGAGGGAGCGAGCGCCAGGGGGATGAGAGCGAACAGCGCCAGCTGGAGAGGACAGGGGAAGGAGACCAGAGAAGCAGCCGGACACAGGAGCACCGAAGGAGCCGAGAGCAGGGGGAGGGGAAGAGCACCAGCCAGGCCGTGTGGACGGGGATGACGCCATGAACACCACCATCTTTCTCCGAGGTCAAGCAGTAATGCCTCGGAGAAACGCAGCGTCATTTTCGGATTCGGGGGCGTGTTTTTCTTTCTCTCCTCTTCCCATTGGCTGTAATGATTACATTCCAGAGGAGAGAAAGAAACTAAAAAACACGCCCCGAATCCGAAAAAGATGGGGCTTAAATGGACAGACACCCCTCTCCTCCAATGGCTGGCCTCTGTTTAGGAAGCCAGCCAATGGAGAAGAGGGGCGGGTTCAAGCCCCACTACTAGAAAACATTAAATCTCGCGAGCGAGACTGCGCAAGCGCAGCCTTCGCTAGCCGAGACCTAAAAACGACAATGTGTCAAAGACATGGATTGCTAGAGTTATGAAATGCATGTTACAGCCTGTCATTTGTAATCTCATATGAAATGTGTCTGTACGGAGCCAACCAGCACATTTTTTTCTGTTTATGGACACATTTGATAAACAAAGGCTTTGCAAACCTGGTCAGAGAACGTTTTCAGGTCCCCCGGAATTATGTTTCAATTAGTTATTTGACTGCAATAGAATACAACATCAAATAATTGTTCAAGGGAATTACTGACAAGCAACAATGATTTATGGGCTTTAATCTCCATGGAATAAAAGGTACAACACCCAGGAGTAAAACATTCAGCTTCTCCTCGAATCTCCCCTTTGCACGTTATTCCTGCTTTTGGATTACTAAACTCAAAGACAGTGTATACAGTTAATAGTTCCAAGACATCTGTAAAAAACGGAATACAAAGATTTTGTGTGTAGGACTAGACAGCAACGTTATGGCACTTAAGATAAAGCCAGGGCTTCCATATGCTTATTTCTAACGGGTCTATTTGTGATTATATATATATATATATATATATATATATATATATATATATATATATATATATATATATATATTACCTACTGGCGGTCGCCAGTAGGTAGTTATAGTTAGGACCACGTTTCCATAGGAAAACCTCAACATTCTATTTTGAATAACTTTGGCGCCAGTCGACGAATCCTCGCGAATTTCTCAAAATAGGTGGGGCGCTACGCTCCGCTCCTACCCTGAAAGTCTCGGGGGGATTCGTCAAGCGGGGGCTGAGATAAAAGGGGGGTCCCAAAACGCGTTTTTCCCATGCATTTTTCCATAGGACCTTTAGAACGAGCTACAGCCCGAATGGCTGAACAGAATTACTCAAAATTTGGCAGAGAGGTAGTCCCTAGGTCAAGGAAGTGCCTTTTGTAGGTTTGGTGTAAATCTGTTCAGTAGATTCTGAGAAAATAGCCTTTAAATCAATATATATATCTGAGCCAGCTTACGGTACGCTTACCGTACGCTTACGGTAAGCGTACGGTGGCGTGCGCGAGCGCGATTCTGATTGGCTCTTAGATCTTAGTAAACATTCGAATCGGCCGAAACCAGGAAGCGGCGGCCGCCATTTTGTCTCTCGCACTGAGAGAGATTTTTAAAATCGGAAGCCCAAAAACATGTAAAGGGGCTGTTTTGACAACTCCCTCCCACATAGTCATGTGGAGGGAGTCCCCAAACATCCCCCAAGTGCAAAAACGGTTTTATTTTTTTTTCGGCAATTTCACGGGGTACGCTTACCGTACGCTTACGGTAAGCGTACGGTAAAAAAATAAAAATAAAAAAAACACTATTCACACTTACCCCACCCCCTGTGCTTTTGGTGGCCGAAGGCCACCAAATGTGCTGGGCTTATTACAATGGAAAAAAACACTATCCACACTTACCCCACCCCCTGTGCTTTTGGTGGCCGTAGGCCACCAAATGTACAGGGCTTATTATAAGGGAAAAAAACTTAGCATTTAAAAAACCGTACTAATTCACTGAAAAAACCATAGGTTTCACACACGTTATAGTTAGGAATTAGCATTTAAAAAACCTTGCAAATTCACTGAAAAAACCATAGGTTTCACACATGTTATAGTTAGTGGAAATTTTACTGATAAAAAACCAATGAAATTGCCCCGTTATAGTTAGCGCAGGCAACTATAACTCACGCGACCGCAATCCTCTGCTGATGACATATGTGTCTTTATGAAAAAAAAATATTTGTAATATATGTATAGCTAAAAATGTATGGAAGAAGACATGGGCAAATAAGTGTCTAAATACAGTATTAGCATCAGCAGAGGATTGTGGTCGCGTGAGTTATAGTTGCCTGCGCTAACTATAACGGGGCAATTTCATTGGTTTTTTATCAGTAAAATTTCCACTAACTATAACATGTGTGAAACCTATGGTTTTTTCAGTGAATATATATATATATATTACCTACTGTCGGTCGCCAGTAGGTAGTTAGAGTTAGGACCACGTTTCCATAGGAAATCCGCAACATTCTATTTTGAATAACTTTGGCGCCGGTCGACGAATCCTCGCGAATTTTTCAAAATAGGTGGGGCGCTACGCTCCGCTCCTACCCTGAAAGTCTCGGGGGGATTCGTCAAGCGGGGGCTGAGATAAAAGGGGGGTCCCAAAACGCGTTTTTCCCATGCATTTTTCCATAGGACCTTTAGACACAGCTACAGCCCGAACGGCTGAACAGAATTACTTGAAATTTGGCAGAGAGGTAGCCATAAGGTCAAGGAAGTGCCTTTTGCAGGTCTGGTGTAAATCTGTTCAGTATTTCCGGAGAAAATAGCATTTAAAAGCATATATATATCTATATGCGCGCAGGGTGCGCGCACCGTGCGAGCACCCTAACGTGCGCGAGCGTAATTCTGATTGGTGGTTACATGTTAGTCAACGTTCGAATCGGTCGAAATCAGGAAGTGTCGGCCGCCATTTTGTTTGTTTTCAGTGCGAGAGTTAAAAAGGAAGGTGGCGAACGTGAAAAGGGGGCAGGGTAGAGAGTTCCTGACCCCCTAGCCTTTGTCAGGGGGTCCCTGAAGGACCCCGAAGGCAAACAAAATTTTTTTTTTTTTTTTAAATCGCGGGGGTGCGCGCACAGTGCGCGCACCCTGAAAAGCAGAGGATTACGGTCGCGTGAGTTATAGTTGCCTGCAGTAACTATAACGGGGGAATTTCATTGGTTTTTTATGAGTGAAATGTCCAGCTAACTATAACATGTGTGAAACCTATGGTTTTTTAAGTGAATATATATATATACATATATATATATATCAAACTATGGGTATATTCCTTTTCGGAAATAAACATCCAGCACTCCGGTGAAAGAATGGGCACTCGGTCTTTATTTTCAATAAACGAGGTATCACATCAACGCGTTTCAGCAGACTCGCGCTGCCTTGTTCACGATGTTTTTGTGCCACACTTTTTTTCATTAAATACACTTCATTTAGTGATTGACAACAAAGAGGGACTCAACTTTCATATTCCCCGGCTCTGTATAATGCACTTTGGCCGCCATCTTGTAACATGTTCATTCCTATTTGTTTCACATGTTTTTTCAGTACGATTTATACTCAATTTGCACATATTGCTGTATTACATGGCTCAATGATTACAGCTATTCCTTATGTTTTCGCGCAGGATACCTCCTTGCGTATATTTAACAATAGCTAATTAAAAATCAGAGTCTGTCATACAGTTTAAAAAGATTTAAATTTCTTCAACATGCTAGTGCAAATGGTATTAATCTTCGGGAAATGAATTCGGCAAGTGCCTTTTTAACCTTTTCTTATAAAATTCAGTAATTCAAAGTGCTTGTGCTTACTGTGCAAATTACGCATTCTAAAGTGCCAGTGCTAGTTTTGTTTTAAAAATTTTTCACAAAGGTTAATAATCAAAGGTGCTAATGCCTATTGTGCAAATAACGCAGAGAAACCCTTTCCTAATGTATACAAGTTCATGATCTATATACCTATAAATTTGTCAAGACCAATTCTTTTGATCAAAATTCTCATGACAATCCTAAAGTGCAAGTGCTTATGTAAACTTAGACATTTCTCAATTACAGTATCCATTTTTACTTTCTCAGCTCTAGCACAATTAGTTCCATATAGGATAGGGATTAATATCATACGTACATACATATCCATAAATATTAAAATCATATTTGATATTTCTATACAGAGTGGTTATCTTTGTCGAGTTGCCCTCTATATTGATTGTTTTTTCACTAATAAAAGTAATGATAGCAGGAATTTCTCATTTCTTATCTCTTTGAGCATTTCAAGACAAACACGTATACAAATCCTCATCCACATTCAACCCTTGCGGTTCTTTGCAGTTAAATTCTAGGATAAAGAATGTTTCCAATCTCCTTAATTCCTTTTCCCTGTCCCCTCCCCTCTTTCTCCTCGGGACTTCCGCTATACAGGAATATTTCAAAAATATCGGGTTACTCTGGTGATGGGATTCAAAATGACGTGCTATAGGATATGTTCTGTCTTGATTAACAATAGCTCTCCTGTGCTGTAAAATTCGTTTATACACAGGAAGGGTTGTACTCCCTATATATACTTTGGGGCACGGGCATCGCAGCAGGTAAACAACATAGCTAGATTTGCAGGTCAAAAAACTCTTAATAACAATAGTTTTATTAAAAAAAGTTTTAAAATCAGTGCAATTCATGCCATGCTGGCATGCTTTGCATTTTGGGCATTTTCTAAAACCTGGTTTTTGATGTAACCAGGTTGGAGCTCGCCCTTTCTCTTCCTGATATTCGCTCCTCACAACTAAATCCTTTAACGATTTTGATCTTTTATAGGTGATGTCCGGGTGTTTTTTCATTTTAGAACCTATTACGGGATCGTTTCTTATTAGATGCCAATGTTTGTTTAAGATAGATCTTATTTCTTTATGTTTTTCATTGAATGTTGTTATGAATCTAGAATTAAGTTGATTCTTGTCTCCCTCTCTCTGTAGTTTTTTCTGTTTTGTTCAAACAGGATTTTTTGTCTATCAAGGTTTCTTGCCTTAGATGCAGATCCTTTTATTACAGCTGGAGAGTACCCCCTTTGAATGAATCTATGGGTCATCTCACTCTCAATTTTATCATATTCAGCTTGATTGCTGCATGCTCTCCTTGCTCTATAGAATTCCCCGAAGGGAATGCTCCTAATTAACGCAAAAGGATGAGCACTCCCCGCGTGAAGAACTGTATTCCCGGCAGTAGCCTTACGGAACACTGAAGTCTCCAACTTCCCTCCCATCGGTTTGACCCGGATGTCAAGAAAGTCTATGGTGGTTTTACTGTGGTGTCCTACGAATTCTAGGTTAATTGTATTCTGATTCAGATCACTGATGAATAATTCTATGTCTGTCTCCGTGCCTGCCACAACACGAAGACATCATCAATGAATCTAACCCACAGTAATATGTTTTCTGACCAGTGCTCCAATGGACTGCTTCTGAGCACCTGTTCCTCCCACCAGCCAAGATGTAAATTCGCATAGCTGGGGGCGAAACAGGTGCCCATCGCAGTCCCCTGTTCCTGTTGAAAAAGTTCATCATTGAATAGAAATATATTCTTGGTTAGACACCATTCCATTAGTTCCAAGATCATTTTGTTGTGCTCCAAGAGTCGAATTGGTCTCCTGTTTAGAAAATATTCAGTTGCCTTTAAACCATCTATGTGTCTTATGCTGGTGTACAGTGTTGCAATGTCCAGTGTCATATATATATGTTTTTTTTTTTTTTACTTTTTCCAGCCATGAACTGCCTTCAAACTGCAGAGATGAGCACTGTTTTATACTGTATAAGGAGGTCCTTTTCCAAAGTTATGGCCAATAAATAACCTTAATTTGAGTGCAAATGCAAAACACTGGGTACACAAAATTGGAAGGGAAAAAAAATAAAGTCAAAGAGGACAGATTTCCCTAACAAAAACAGTGCTAGGAAAATCCCTGAAAAATGCCTACAAGAGCATATTGTGAATGCACATTGCTCAAAACCATGTGTGGGATCTGAAGCACTAATCCACCTAGACTCAAATTATCAATTACTGACTGAGTTGGAGGTTGGCAAAGGAGAGACACGTACTTTTTTTGGCAGATCTTCAAGGCCATCCACTTTATTTTGGTCACCTGTTGGAACTGGAAATACAAATGAACAGAGAACAGGCCCAACCAGTCAAGCTACAAAGCGTCAAATACTCCGACTGGAGATCATTTACTCGAGGTTGCTCAGAGACTGCTAATAGACAATGATGAAGCGCAGAAGGAGGACACGCTTATTTCAAGATATCAGCGAGGAGGACAGGGTCAGTTTTTATGAAGAGACACTTTATGGATTACAGATTAAATGTAATATTAACATGCGATCGTAAACCGAGCTGGCTCTTGGTACTTTATCGGTGAAAGTATTTCTTGCCCACGTCGCAGATGTCCTGATCCTACTGCAAGAACTTAGTCCCCTCAGTTAATTTACCACCTCATTTTGCAGTTAGGAATGGTTTGAGCACCAGCTCCAAAACAAATATGAGTTTACCATTCAGATCTGCTTGTGTTCTTAAACTGTATAATGTTCCGTTTGCTGCATGAAACCGTAACAAATTAAGCCAATATAATTTATTTCCAAGAAGGAATTGGAAGGCCATGATCAAAGTGTTATTTAGCAGGACTTCAAAGTTGGAAATCGATTTTTCATACCAGTGGCAGTCTTTCAGTTGCATAAAAGCAGTTTGTTGGGCATTTTCCAGTCTGCAGTTTCAGCTACAGGAGCGGACAGCCTCGTCAAACCAGAGGCTTGTGACATTCTATCCATAGAGCGTTAACAATCCTAGGCAAGTTTTAAAAATAGTCTTTCTTCGTGGATGCGAGTGAAACCATGCAGGAGACATTTCAGGCAGCAGTTTCTGAATGAGGAAAAGTGTATTTCCAGGCGGAATGTAAGGGAGCAGACGCAGCTCCGGAACATATACCAGTAAGGTGCTAGCTTGACATATACAGACCTGGAGAATTTCATTATACTACACGCCAAACTCTGCATTAGTATGATAGTTCGGATTACTTAGTCAGGAGTGGGGGAACCTTTCACACATTTTAACTAAATCAGACCACAATTTTTTCACTCAACTCTTTTAAAAAAGAACTTTTTTTTTTCTTTCAGTGAGATACGCCCTTTAGAGACTTATGTAGGTGTTAAATCAGTGTGCCATTCCATCAATACTTACATATTTTACTGGTACTCCCCTTTAATGTCGCCCGAGGCAAAAGTGTATTATGCACAAAATGTTTCAGAATTCATTGTGTGGTCTCTGGACTGACTTATAGTTACGAAGCAGCTTTGCAACAAAAACAACATTCATGTATTTCAAACTGACTGGCCTTCCATGCGAGCTAATAATTCCAGGCCACAATTCAGCAGTAATGTGAGCCGTTGACTATAAACCACAGAATTAGCTTTTCGACACTAAAAGAGCAATCATGGTTCCATAATTCGATCCCAAACTATGGTAAAAGATTTTTCAACTATGAGCTAAACCACACAGGGCTGTATCCCATCTCGAAGAGTGGGGGCTCAAGTGCTGGATACCAACAATCACTTCGAGGGCCAAATGTTGCTGTCAGAAGCAAACGAAAGTGTTGCAAAACCTTTAAAACATATGCCAACATAAGCAAAGCCTGTTAAATATATCCAAGGACCGATTACATGCCTTTCTTTGCTGCCCTGTCATATTTTGTTGTCACTTTTATGCCACAAAGGAGACCAGGAAACAGAAGCAGAACCATAGATATAGCAGCACTGATATCAAAATGCTGCGACAGGGAAAATAATAAAGAATCAAGCTCAAGAGTCTTGATTATGCTACCACGGTAAAACAAAACTGGCTTTTATGGGCAATCTCAAATCAAATGAGCTCTTTTACAGACGAAATGTAGCAGAGGATGAAGTTGGACAAGTTACTATTGCCAGAACTGGCAAAACTGTCTAGGGTTGGCATTAAAACTATTCAACGTGAAGGTCTGGCAGACAAGACCACCATGTAACGGACTACTCAGAAATTGCACAACAAACGTTGCATCTCTAAGCTAAGCACAGAATTCACTACAGTCTGCTCGATGTAAAAAAATTGATACAGAGGACGTAGCAAACAAGGAGATGATGAACGGAGAGCTGAAACTTTTCAGACACTCACTCCCAGACCTGGGTTGAATCAATCGTCGTTCTTTATCTCACTTCAACACCCCATTTCAGATCCAGCCATATGCAAATCAGTCTTGACCCTGCGCCTCATGGGAACAGTCCAGGCCGAACTGCCAAGCCAGGTCTTCCATGGACCGGAAACAAGCACACTGGGACCAGTTTTCGCGTAACACCCCTCATCTGCCAGGCTAGCTCGAATTCAGTGGCAAACTGAGCAAGGACGTAGTCAGAACACAAACTTTGATCTATTGGTCCTTAACCAAGGTTAGCTCACAGAAATGATTACACAGTTTTCAGACTGATGGGGATAATTAAGCCCCAATGGTTTGGGCGCAAGCATAATAGCAATGAAAAACATGACAACGTGGTATGGCCATAACTAGGTTTGCAAATCCTAAAAAACGAGCAAAAGACATGAAACAAAGTTGCACAAATCACGAACTTTTGGGTCCTAATTTAATATGGTTAACTCATGCAGACAGAAATCACACGTCTACACTTAAAGACTGAAGCAACAAACTAAGGAAACCCAGACATTTATATATTTACATAAACCGCTAAAGTTGGGAACCTGCGCTCTCAAGGAAATGCACAAAGAGCGGAGTGAAAACAGCTACATCTTCATGACAGATTGCAAACGTGCAGCTGTTTAATGCTAGAGTGGGCAATAATTCAAGAGATGTTTCACAATAATCTTTTCCACTACATATCCGGAGTGAAACAGGACAGTTTCAGCATCCAGGAATTTGAAAAAGCTTTACGGCAAACCATGTAATTCATATCTGCGTTTTGAAGATGCATCAACAAAACGAATGGCTTATCATATGCAGAAGGGTTTTAACTTAACAAAACATGTCGCAATGCCATCATACACTGGCACGAGTTGGTCTGAGGGGACATGAAAGGAGCAAAAAATTTTATTCTAAATACTCTATATAAAAAAAGGGAGAACAACCATGTTTGTCTTGTGGTGAGGTCCAAACTCTTAGAACAGGTCACCTTAGAGACACCAGCAGAAAACATGGAGCTCCCAATTGAAGGCTTCTCACATCAACAACAATAACTCAAATCGACTAATTTAGAGACGTTTGTCTCCTTCATACATCACCACAATATTAACAACTTGAACTGCAATCAGAACTACACATGACCTTAAATGACCCACTGCCAATGATAGTTGATCTCAAATGTTGCAACACGATGGTTGCTACTCACTATTAAACCTTCGAGTCCTGTAGAGATCTAACCTCAAAACAGTAGCCTTTCGCCATTAGTGTGGGTGCGCGGGTTGTGTTGCATCTGACTGAAGAGTTGGCCTGCTAAATGGTGATCTACAAGAAGCAGGAGTCAACCAAGGATTAGCGGTAGGGACTGCCAGAAAGTGTCAAAATAGAGGCTACCAGTGAGGGGTCGGCGGTGAACGAAGGGTAAAGAGTAGGGCTATTCTGGTGCTCCGCAAAGTGGAAGCTGCAAGATAACATCCAGAAAAAGGGTGGGCCAAAGAGGAAGAAGCTCCCATATTGAGACTGGTGAGGTAAACCGCAAAACATGGCACGCACAGAATGTCACTTAGGGCAAGATAAACAATGTAGCCGCTAGCAGATCACCACCAGTATTAGGATAGATGGGAGAAAGGGATAGGTTGTGATCCAAATTATGATCAGATGGTGAGGTTGTCAAGAGGGTGAGGTTGTCAGATAAAAATTGAGGACTGGAGGCACGCAAAAAAAAAAAAAAATCAGATAAGCATTAAGGGGACAGAACCATTGGCCCAGAGGGGAAGAATTACTAGATGGTGGTAAAATGGAATGTCAGTCAGGAATGATTAAGTGGAGGGGGGCAGTCAGATAGTAATTGGAAAGAAGACTCGCCAGAAAGTTAGAGGTCCACCCGAAAGTGATTTACAGACGAGAGCCCATCACATTATTATTTAACTGGAAAAGTCCTGGGTTGCAATCCAATAAGAAACAGTGTCGTATGATGAGCAACAGGATGACCAAGTCAAAGTAATCTAGGGAGAGCATAGGTCTGTCAGGCTTTAATCTATGGTGGAAAGGCTTGGATCAGGAAACCCTAAGGGGCAGAGGACATGGGGCAGACTGCGACACTTGGACCGCTGGGAGTCTGTAGTTAGTCATGCATGGAGAAGCGTGACGTCAGCTAGTAAAAATTGAAAGGCCAGAGATAAAAGGTTGGGTGGTGGATAGTGATCATGGAGTATACGAGATAGAGACCCAGGGGAAAGGGAGAAAGTGATTCCCGAGGGGAGTCAAACAAATCGGAACACTGTAACGTGTTCTCGTCGAAATTAGAAACCAGTGATCTTTGCAGCGGAAGTAACCGTAATTACACTGATTCATACGAGGGGGCTGACTGTGTTCCCTGGAGGTCAATGATTCCTAAACAGGGAAAGAGGGCAGACTGATTCATGTGAGATAAGGGTACTCATTCAGACTGAGACATTAGTGCGTGCAACGGTGGCAAACGACTGACGACAGCAGGATTCCTAAAACGCTCCGCTGCCCTGAATCCACTCTCACCTTCTGAATCCTCTTCAGGGCCATAGCCGCCCAAACACACCGGCCGCAGCGGCTCTCTAAGGTTCCGCGGGGAGCGATGTAAGGAGGTGCGAGGAATGATACTCTGGAAGAGGCTGAACAGAACACGGGACGGCGGGCGAGATCTACTTCCGGCGAAACAGCAAGACCGGAGACACCACGCAGGAGCCAGCGTGGGAGTACGAAGGAGATCAGGTGAGGGAGCAACGCCGGGACACCACCGCCTTTCTCCGAGGCACAGCAGAAAATGCCTCGGAGAAAGGGAGTGTCCTTTTCGGATTCGGGGGCGTGTTTTGCTGTTGTCTCCTCCCTGAGACTTCTCGCCAAAAACACGCCCCCCGATCCGAAAAGGACGGGGCAGGATTAGAGTGACGGGACCTCTTCTCCAATGGCTGGCCAGCATTTACTAGGCCAGCCAATGGAGAACAGGGAAGAAGAGGGGCGGGTTCAAGCCCCTCTTCACCCAAGTCATTATGTCTCGCGAGCGAGACTGCGCAAGCGCAGCCATCGCTAGCCGAGACCTAAACAAGCATTTACAATGCAATGGTCTCGGCATTGTTAAAGTTAGAGCTATTGGCATTGCTTATGACATTAGTTTTTGTTTTTAAAACCTTTAAAGAAACGGCATTGTTATTTACAATGTCAATAGCTTAATCACTCAAATGCGATACATATTGCATTTGCACCCACAGAGCCACACACACAAAGCCAGCAAGTGCAGCGCACTAAAAAGCTCCTCGGCGGATTCATTGGGTTGAAATATAGGAACGGCTTCCGAGTGCAAATTGCTTTCTGCAGTACGTGCTCGGAATTGTTTTTAGGCTTGCTGCTGCAGTGTGGGCAGTCTAAAGAACACATGCAGAGTTTTAACACAATGTTCTGATTCTAGCATACTACATACAGTGTGCATGCTTAAATTATCAAACTGCTGCTGTAACTGTGCATGCGACAGTTCCATTTTGGTGGTGCATACCAAATCCTGTATTGCGGTGCATACCGGGGCAACAGCATGCCTGCATACTACATGCCCACTTGAGATCTTGGAGTGTTGTTAAGTGGTGCGTGCTCGCATTCCTAGACTCCTGCTGCCTGCTTCGCTGTACGTGCTGACGTTTTCCGATGCGTGCAGCAATAGCATCTCTCCTAAAATATGCAGTGGGTCTGCTAACACGTTTAGACTGTTGTTGCAGTGCCTGCAAGGATTTACAACTCTCAGCAACAGTCTGACTACCAGTCCTACACAGCGGCTAGACTATGTCTGTTAAAGCTTCCAGGCAGTCATCGGTGCAACGTTCTGGCCCTTGTTATTTATGCGTCTGCCTAGCGACCAATTGCGGGTTTGCTCGCCCTTGCAAGCTGTGGCTACAAACATGACTACTCTAACACGTGCATATTGAGTCACCGCCTCAGTTTATAAATTTCAGTCAATTCGTACTGTCTCATTTCAGACTGCTGCTGTGTTAACACGGGTGGCACAGTGTGCCCCTTGGCATTCATATTTGGCGCAAACTCGACGTGAGTGCTCTCTTTACAGGAGCAGCAGTTACATCACACAAGATCAGAATGTTTTTAAAGGCAGGTTAAATGATCTGCCCAAGACCACAGGGTGTGGAACCGACGCCAAGACTCGGAAACGGTTCTACAGTTGCAAAGTCTGCAGCTCCGCCACATCTTTCCAATTGCAGTTGGCATGCACAGCTGGCAGTGTCCGATTGCTGGCAGACATGCCGGCACTCACCCCCTTACTGATCGTGCATGAATCTTGAGGCTTCTACACAGTTCTACATATGATCACTGCACATATGTGCACCTTTTCAGTTCTTCGAAACCCTAGTTTCTTTGGCATAAGCCCTTGTACGTTCCGTCCACCTCTGCCCTCACATGTGTCCCTGGACTGACTGTCTCTGAATTCCCTCACTCCCAGACTTCACACGTTGCTCTTCTGTTTCACGTTGCAATGTTGAAAGTCGCGGCTTCCTGCGACGGCTCCGGGGCTGCATATGGAAAGCACCTGATTGATTTTTATGCACGTGTTTTGTTTGGCCCCTCACCTCGCCCGCCGCAGCCCCCACCCCGAAGACACAAGAGAGGGGCGGAAGTGCCCAGGAATACACATCCCTGCGCCGCTGAGCGCTTCAATGTTTGAGGAGTAAATACACCATCCCCAGGTAGCGGTAGATATGCCAGGGCTATCTGTTAGCACAGAGTAATAACGCGTCCATTGACTGCGGGGTTCCGGACTCAAGTGTTCAAACAATAAACCGAATACACTTCCGGTTACATTCTACCGTGGGCGCACATAGTGCAGGGACAGCCATTGTCTGTATAACAAGCACAAGGGGGAAAGGCGTCCAAAGCACGGTGCGGACGGCTCCGGGGCTGCATATGGAAAGCACCTGATTGATTTTTACGCGTGTGTTTTGTTTGGCCCCTCACCTCGCCCGCCGCAGCCCCCACCCCGAAGACACAAGAGAGGGGCGGAAGTGCCCAGGAATACACATCCCTGCGCCGCTGAGCGCTTCAATGTTTGACCCCCCCACCAGGGCACTCCTTCAACATCCCTGGTCTACCCAGAACTCTCCCCCCAGACCCCTCACCTCCGCACTGGTCTTTCGCCCCCTTACCTGTAGGCTAAGGTGGTGCACGCGCCCCCACGCACCGCTCAGCAGCAGGCACAGGAGGAGGCCCCCGAGGAGAGTCCCGCAGCCCCGGCCACCGCTCACAGCCCCACTCGCCATCTTTCGTGCAGCGGCAGCGCGGCTCACTTCCGGGATCAGCTGTTAAGGGGGTCACGAGGCAAACGGAAGCGTACGCTCGCTGCGCTGACAGGACCCATTGAGATAAATCTCAGCCCCCACCCCGCCGCCCACATACACATGGGGTTGTGTTTAAATCAAATTAAATTGAAAACAAACACTACCTCCTGTTAACTACGAACATATTTACCGCTGATTTCGGCGGTGGCCATATTGGTCGTAAAACAATTCCCAGACTGCATGATGTTCTCTTGGACAAGTAATCTTGGGTACAATGTATCAGAGAGGGGCTGTGCTACACCTCCTCGTGCGCGTTCCTGAAAACGCGGGAATGCCCCCTCCACAGATAAAATGCTGACAAAACTTTCCTCTCAGCCTTTCATTCACACTATGCTTCTTACCCATCGGCGACCACTTCCTCATACATAGTGCTCAACTTGGCGAATGTGTAAACAAACGGGAACCCTAAACCGACACCAAGCACAGCAAAAAAAAAGAAATATAATTCACTCGCACCCACGCTTTCTGAGTGTTGCTTGTTAACATTCCGGAATGTATCCACTGGTGCTAGCAAGCAGAGCCATAGCAGGCAGTTCTACCTCTGATAGGGTTTCAGCTAAAAAACACAAGCAGAGGCAACGGCAATCCCTCTGGCCGTAGCAAGCTTGCCCCCACGCACCGCTCAGCAGCAGGCACAGGAGGAGGCCCCCGAGGAGAGTCCCGCAGCCCCGGCCACCGCTCACAGCCCCACTCGCCATCTTTCGTGCAGCGGCAGCGTGGCTCACTTCCGGGATCAGCTGTTAAGGGGGTCACGAGGCAAACGGAAGCGTACGCTCGCTGCGCTGACAGGACCCATTGAGATAAATCTCAGCCCCCACCCCGCCGCCCACATACACATGGGGTTGTGTTTAAATGAAATTAAATTGAAAACAAACACTACCTCCTGTTAACTACGAACATATTTACCGCTGATTTCGGCGGTGGTCATATTGGTCGTAAAACAATTCCCAGACTGCATGATCTTCTCTTGGACAAGTAATCTTGGGTACAATGTATCAGAGGGGGGCTGTGCTACACCTCCTCGTGTGCGTTCCTGAAAACGCGGGAATGCCCCCTCCACAGATAAAATGCTGACAAAACTTTCCTCTCAGCCTTTCATTCACACTATGCTTTTTACCCATCGGCGACCACTTCCTCATACATAGTGCTCAACTTGGCGAATGTGTAAACAAACGGGAACCCTAAACCGACACCAAGCACAGCAAAAAAAAAGAAATATAATTCACTCGCACCCACGCTTTCTGAGTGTTGCTTGTTAACATTCCGGAATGTATCCACTGGTGCTAGCAAGCAGAGCCATAGCAGGCAGTTCTACCTCTGATAGGGTTTCAGCTAAAAAACACAAGCAGAGGCAACGGCAATCCCTCTGGCCGTAGCAAGCTTGCCCCCACGCACCGCTCAGCAGTAGGCACAGGAGGAGGCCCCCGAGGAGAGTCCCGCAGCCCCGGCCACCGCTCACAGCCCCACTCGCCATCTTTCGTGCAGCGGCAGCGCGGCTCACTTCCGGGATCAGCTGTTAAGGGGGTCACGAGGCAAACGGAAGCGTACGCTCGCTGCGCTGACAGGACCCATTGAGATAAATCTCAGCCCCCACCCCGCCGCCCACATACACATGGGGTTGTGTTTAAATGAAATTAAATTGAAAACAAACACTACCTCCTGTTAACTACGAACATATTTACCGCTGATTTCGGCGGTGGCCATATTGGTCGTAAAACAATTCCCAGACTGCATGATGTTCTCTTGGACAAGTAATCTTGGGTACAATGTATCAGAGGGGGGCTGTGCTACACCTCCTCGTGTGCGTTCCTGAAAACGCGGGAATGCCCCCTCCACAGATAAAATGCTGACAAAACTTTCCTCTCAGCCTTTCATTCACACTATGCTTTTTACCCATCGGCGACCACTTCCTCATACATAGTGCTCAACTTGGCGAATGTGTAAACAAACGGGAACCCTAAACCGACACCAAGCACAGCAAAAAAAAAGAAATATAATTCACTCGCACCCACTCTTTCTGAGTGTTGCTTGTTAACATTCCGGAATGTATCCACTGGTGCTAGCAAGCAGAGCCATAGCAGGCAGTTCTACCTCTGATAGGGTTTCAGCTAAAAAACACAAGCAGAGGCAACGGCAATCCCTCTGGCCGTAGCAAGCTTGCATAAAAAACAAGCCGAGGGCACCGAAAGACACCACCGCCTTTCTCCGAGGCACAGCAGAAAATGCCTCGGAGAAAGGGAGTGTCCTTTTCGGATTGGGGGGCGTGTTTTGCTGTTGTCTCCTCCCTGAGACTTCTCGCAAAAAACACGCCCCCCGATCCGAAAAGGGCGGGGCAGGATTAGAGTGACGGGACCCCTTCTCCAATGGCTGGCCAGCATTTACTAGGCCAGCCAATGGAGAACAGGGAAGAAGAGGGGCGGGTTCAAGCCCCTCTTCACCCAAGTCATTATGTCTCGCGAGCGAGACTGCGCAAGCGCAGCCATCGCTAGCCGAGACCTAAAAACCCAATAAGGACCTTCAGCCCTGACTTGCAGTTTGCATGAAGCAGCTCGGTGCTGGTCAACAGAGCACTGTGCTACATCAGAAGGCGTGCAACTTATGAACTGGAAGCAAGAAACTGACCTCATTGTCAAAAACAATAGCCCACTTACCCGTCTACGTTTAAAAATATATATATATTGTGTGATCGTATGTTACACGGTGAGCTCTGCAGCAGGCACATTAACCCACTGTGCTCGTTTATGAGTCAAAACTGTTACTGGAGAAAACCCAGAACTCTCAAGAACTGTTATCACTAGAGTTGTCTTAGCGCCATTATAATCCCCTCACAACTGGTGGACGCACAATGGTCTCTGCAGCAGGTGTCTTAACCCTCTAAAATATTTTTAAATGCAGCATCTTTCAAGCAACAGAACAGATTTAAAGTCACATATGCCCATGTCGCCAATGTCTTTGCAGCAGGGTTTGTCGGAAAAAAATTATAAAGTGAGCGTCAGACTGTGTTTTTGCAGCTTCGCCCTTCCTAACTCCGCTCCCTTTGGTCCAGTCCTCGGTTCTTTTTAAATTGATCTCACTAGTCTCAGGTGCTCAAGCCAGAGTTGAAACGTCACTAGTTTTACATTTCTTTGCCTCCGTTTTTCATCCCATTGACAGCCGAGGTAGAGGTGCTGACACTGCAGCCTCCTGTGCATGTGGAGAATGCAGCGCGTGAGGGGGGTAGGCTGAGAAGGGCGCGGAGCTGTGGGAAGTCCCCGTGCGATGCTTCCGTCTGGAGTCGTGCCAGCGAGCGACTGGAGTCATGCCAGCGAGCGACTGGAGTAGTGCCAGCGAGCGTCTGGAGTAGTGCCAGCCAGCGAGCACTGAGAAGTTCCCTCAGGCAGCGAAGTCACTATGGGGGGGGGGGGGGTGCGGACCGCACCAGGTGCAGTGGTCGAAGTGGGGAAAAAAAAGTAGGGGAACTGTGGGCGGAGCATCAGGGGGCGGGAATATTCCGAGGATTGGGTCAGTGGGCGGAGTCAGAGGTGTGGCTAGAAAGAGCAAAACATCCCAATTTTTAGTATGTTTGGCATTTCACTGACGAGTTACAGCTTATAATGTTATTTAATGCAACCAATAGATACACGTTTATTTGAGGTTTAATAGATGAGTTATTGACATTAAAATACATTTACAATTTGGGATACGTATTCAATCACAGAATGTCCCAAATACGCATATAGGTGGAATCATAAGCCATTTGTGTCCGAGCCATGCAGTTTCTTTCATTAGCACTTCTCCTCCCTTTTTCTAACCAATTCTGAACATAACATTTGGCTTTAGATTCGATGACAGGAAGCCCCACGTGTTGGGGAGCACTGTTGATGACATCATTCTGTGCCCCACGGTCAATGCAAAATTGTATTCATGTGTTTTTACATGCTTCAAGCAACATGTCATGAAGCCAGCATTAGATGCCTCTTAGGTTCCTGTTATTGTATCTAGACCTAGCACTCTAAAACAACCCAGACCTGTTGGTTTTGCAGATGTTTTTAGCAGTATCAGATGAATGAGATACAACTATTTTATGAGTAGTTTGTGTACTAATTACCACTCAAGTTAGATAGCAATCAGAATTGCAAATGCATCAATTCTGAAATTATGAGACTCAAACATTGGTAGAGTCAAAAATAGGTAGTGGTCCTCCGATTATTTCAATCAGTTATTTTCTCCCCTACAGGCTACTATCCTCTGCAATCACTATTAGACACCTTCCTCCTTTGTCTCTCCATTAGCACTGTAGGTGTCTAGGAATACCACCCACCAGAGACTGCATGAGAGAAGTTCAAACACGAATGGCAAAATATCCTAGTTTGCAAATGTTTTCCACATAATTATAACTCTGCCGTGTTTGCCACATAAAGCACCATCTGCTTCATAAGCTGATGGTTTTACCTAAAAATGTGTTTGTATCTCAAATGGATCAAAACAACGTGACTTGTGTTGCTGTGAAGTGGAGGGCCCTTTTCAAAGGTTGACTGGTCACGTTCTCAGGGCTGCTATTAATGAGGCGAAAGCTTTGCAGAGACTGTTAGTATGTGTAAAAATTTCAAAATAACAAAGTATCAGAAAATGTACCACAATAACCTGCAGTCTTTCATTGCAGCATAATTTAGTCAACACTGCAACATGATTTTGCCCTCCATTACTGCGTAATTGCAGCGGCCCAAAAGCAGGCAGCACATGTTAAAAGTGCTGGCTGCTTGAAGCAAAGAGACACCGTGAAGTTTGAGAACTTAGGGACATATTTACGGGAATGGTGGTGCAATGCATCAAGTTACTTTGCTGTGCTGCCCTGCGTCACAGGGAAAGGGCAGAAATGCACCGTCTTTATCCAACACGGTGCATTCCTGCCCTTTCCAAGTGTGCTGGTGCCGTTTCGTCAGCCTAGCGCCAACGCAGGCACCCTTGCACCATGGTGCAAGGGTACCTCCGTTGCATGCAGCATTGTTTTTGTGCACAAAAGCAAACCTGAGAGGCTTTTTCTTCTTTGTATGAGTGCTGCACATATAGAAAGAGGAAAACAGGGAGAAATAAAGATTTTTCTCCTTGTTGTGCCTCCCTTGGGGAGGCGTAAGATTTTGAATCAGTCCCAGGTTTACAAGTCCTTGTAAATCTGGGAATGCAAAAAAAACGTGAGAGTTGAGTGGGAACACCCACTGCAACGCCTCCCTTGTGCAGAGTAAGTCAAAGCAGCAATTTGCGCTGTGTTGCATTACTCCATATTTATGAAACCATTCAAAGCCATGCAAAGTGACTTTGCGTGGCTTCATAAATATGACTTGCTGATTTGTGACGTGCATTTACCACGTTCCGTGGTGCAAGCATGACGCAAGGCCCTTGTAAACATGCCCCTTAGTCTGGTGTGCATGCAAATCCTGCATTGCCAATCCCTGGTGAGTTGCATTAATACCACTGGAACAAGGCCAATGGAGGCACCTATGTGTGAGGCGGACTGGCCTCAAGGGTCCTGTGACCTCAGTGACAAAGTCACTGCTGTTCTAGGGTGTGCTGCTTCGTAGGCCTACTCGCAAGACTGTAGGTGAACTTCAGTATGGATTGTGATGGACAGGCCTTCAAGGTTAACCCACACTGGCCACCGGTAGGGTCCACTTGCTGGTGCTTAGAGACCAGGGCTTCTATGGTCTAGTATGGCCTTCTAAGGTCTAGTAGGGGAATGTGCTCCCTCAAGAGAGTGGTCTGGTGGACTGGTCATGAAGCCCGATTCCCCAGTTCCAGATTTGGTAGCTCTGGCCGTAGTGCCACATCCTATCCTCCCTGAGCACCCTTCTGTCCCACCGAGAGACACTTGCACTGCCTTCAGCTACAACCCAATTCTGCCCCATTATAAACACATGGCTGTGACTCAATTCAAATTACGCACTGCCTGAAAAAAGTAACAACATCCTGGAAAAAGCAAACACTCATAGGCACAGGAAGATTATGTAAAGCGTGCGAAATAAGCAGGAACGACATGGCTACTTTAGTTTTTACACTCCTTGTTTAGAAATCAATGATTGTTTTTTGCCTCAAGCGTTGAGGACATGAAAACTGTGCTCTTAGTGTACACAGGTAAGCCTTTGGTGTACTCGTGGAAACAAAGGAAGGGCATAAGCAGGGCTCAGAAGATTAAGGGATTCTTTTGAGGAAAATCTGATCTGACTCACAGAAACCCACAGGGCTCCTCCACATTTGTGTCAGCCAGCAGGCTGCTCAAACATCGACATTATGTATTCAAGTGTCCTGCTAACTATACCTTTTGAACTGTCTGGCTTGCTAACTCTCATACCCACAAAAAACTTGAAAGAGCTCTTGAGGGTAAAAGGCAAAATTATATTTTCATTCGGGAAGTGAAGGATACATCCAACTTTATTTTTTGTGGTGACACAATCGTACATTAGTTAGGCTGTAATGCATTGCTAATACAAAATCACAAACCTAAGAGGTCCCAAAGGCAAGACCTATTGGCTTTGCCAATGCTTGTTTAGATATCTCATTTACTAAATGGGGCACTTTTACTTTGGTGCCAGACAGGGCCAAACTGGGAACCCAAAGCAGCCCTGGCAAATTTGTGTCCATCCCCTGCACAGTGTGATGCATGCGAACGCAGCAAGCAAGCCTGATGACTGCACAAGGGACACGGGGAGAGGGTGTTCTCTCCCCTAGAAATTTTGGAAAAAATTACATAAATGGTGCATTCTACAACAAATTGTATTATGTATTCCATTGTATTAGCTTTTAGAGAACAGTAAATGATGACCTTACGGTGCACCAGGATACGACAATCTTGTTGGGGCCCTTCAAGGATTCCCTCACTATCACCCTCCAACAGCGCCCCTCATCTCTCCACTGCCCCTCTCTCACATGTATTTAAATTGTTTTATAGTGCCTCTCATACCAGTGAGGGACTTGGAGCACTTTACATCATGCACACATACAGAGACAATTAATCATACGTGTGTAAATCAATGTTTAGAAAATGTTTACAACACAAAAAGGGCTACAAGGTGTTAGGATTCACATGCCATCAATTCTGGTTGGCATTTTTTTAAGATCTGGAACACAACCCGAGGGTTCAAAATGTAACACAGTAGTTGGATTTTCTAAAAAGAATGTATTTCTTCCCAAACAAACCAAATTGAGCAGTATTAGGATAATGAATGACTGGGGAAAAAACATAACTTCCAAACCCTCACCATGCAGTTTGCATGCAGCTCTCTGTGACAAAAGCAGTAACCCACTGAGCTTTGCCCATTAAATACAGTTCTGTGATTTGTATGGTACAGGTTCTTTGCAGCAGGCATTTTAACCCTCTGTGCTACAATGGATGGGTCAAAACTGGCAATAGACAATACTCCAATCTCTCTCCAACAGGAAGATCAACCACCAGAGATATAAATCTTGACTCTTTTATTGTTGCCTGAAATCTGCTGGGCTTACAAGGAATCCTGCAGTGATCTTTGCGTTTTTGAGAGTGAGAAGTGAGTCATTGTGCTGGACAGCCCTGCGGGTTTTGTTACTGGGGGTCGATTTTGCAGCCTCCAGTAATAAAACCAGATGCCCAGTACACCAGCCCGGCCTTGGAGCCAGGGCTTATTTGTTTTCACAGTCAGACCCTGGATGGGGCTCACAAGGGGGTCTGGTGCTCGGGTGTCACAGAAATGGACACCTCGGGCTGCTTTTATGTTATATCCTTGGAAAAGGGTAAACAGTATTTTCAAAAAGATCACATCCCTGAACATAGACAGAGAAGCAGAACACATTTTATAAAATATAATACGGAAAACAGCAGATAAGACATTAAACATTTTCCACATTTATTTTTAAAGCGCGCCAAGGTTTGAGCACAGTCTGCCACGAATTCCAGTCCTCTTCCTTTCCGTGTGGTATTGTCAGTCTGGGTGCAGGGCCGGCTTTAGAGCTGGTGGCGCCCTGTGCGACAATGTTTGTTGGCGCCCCCCCAATGACCACCTCCACCACGGATTCTCTCACTAGCACCCTTTAACAGTGACCAAATCTCCATAAACACACCCTCTCAGATGCATTGAATTAAATATATAGCGCCACTCATACCAGTGTAGGGTGTCCAAGCACTTTGCATCACACACACATTACACAGAGACAATCAATCATATGTGTGTAAATCAGTGTATAGGAAACGTTACTTAAGCCAAAGGACTAAAAGTGTAGGAGTCACATGTCATCCACACTGGTAGGCAGTATAGTTTAAGAGTGCTTGGTGTGGAGAAGCACAAACTCGGAGTCGAACAAGAAACAGCATGTTGGGAGTTTTCTTTAATAACAAGAATCGATTTCTAGCCAAATTAAATCTTTTTGCAACATTAATCAATGTTCTAATAATGTATACTTTGCAGTGTGTATGCAGTTCTAGGATGAAAGTTAGTAGCTCACTATTCTATATTAGGACTTTAAGTTATAAATTGCAAGTAACAAAAAAGATGTCTCTTTTGAAAGCAGTAACCTGCTGATCTGTTTACATCATACACACTCTGTAATCTACTTGGTACACGTTCTTTGCAGCAGGCATATTAACCCTCTGCACTAACTTCACCTAAGTCAAAACCTCAACTATTCAAAATGCTCATCTCTCTCCAGGAAGATAATTAATCACACGAGTTATCTTGACATTTATGTGAGGCCTGGTAATTGTGGAGGAAAGAAACGCTGCAGCAGGTACTTCAAAAGCACAATAAACTTTCAAACACGGCGACCCCAGGAAGCCGCATGGCACCGCCCTAAAATCGGCCCTGTCTGGGTGAGCTCGAAAATAAAGGGCAGATGAGGTCAAGGGCGGGGCCGCCAATGCGTCCTAATGTGTCCATTGTATTGGTCACAGTGGGGGCAGGTGAGTGGCCTCCTCACTAAATGAGTTGTAAATCACTGCACAGCCGGGTCCCGGTTTTTGTGCCGATTGATTGCTCCTCCAGTGCACCACGGCTCCTACAGTGTTGCTGGGCAGGTCCCTGCCCACAGATACAGTGGGGAAGGGGGAGGGGGTCCTGGCAGCTGCAGAGGCCTTCCTCGCTATGCAGCACACCGGCCTGGATGATGCTGTAGTATTTCTTTTAAGCTCAGAGCATTCCTGCCGTCCCAGGACGCATTTTTGAAACGAAGAAGTAGGGGAACGGACTTTGTTAAATTAAATAAGTAGGGGCACGCCGTGCCCCTCCGTTCCCGCCCACTTCGACCACTGACCAGGTGACACCCTCACATGGGGTGACACCAACAGGGCCGGTGTGCGCAGAGCAACCTAACCTTTCACTAGCAGGAGGTGCCCGTGAGCAGTGCGCACTGTCTCATCTCCTTTCGGTTATTTGCTTCCAGTGAAATGGATCCAAAAAAGAAAATCACTTTTGCTGGAAATCAATGTCGTATTTTTCTGACATTTAATTCCAAAGTGCAGCATCGGGAATAAAAGTTTAAAAATATGAAAAATAAATAACTAAATAAAGTAAGACAGAGTGGTAGCAAACTGGCCAGATTGATTTTATTCACACCCAAACACATTAGCGCCACTTTTACAGAGTTTGCCAGTAAAGCACTATTTTTTGTTGTCTTGGCTTTGTTTTCCCTGTGCTTGGAACTAGTGCACCAATCCTGGAGGTACTGCAATGTGAGGATTGAAAAACAAAATTTGTACTGCGGCTCTGTATCTAGGGATGTTGTCTTTTTTTACCATACTGCTTATGTTCTGTAAGGATATAAGCAATGGCCATTGGAATGGGTCCATTCAGGGCCCTGTTGTCATGTCCTTAACTTTTCAGGCAAAAGCACTCACTGATTTCTGAACAGTGAGTGTAAAAGCGTTAAGGTAAGCATGTTGTTCCTGCTTGCATTTCACATGGTTTGCAAAATGTTGCATTCCCTATGATTGTTTGCTTTTTCCAGGATGCTGTCACTTTTTTTTGTAGGCCACATATTGCTCTTGCCCAGTGCGTAATTTAAATTGAGCCGCATCCAGGTGTTTATAGCTGGCAACAATTGGGTTGTAGTTGAAGGCAGTCTGAGTTTTTCTCAGTGGGGCAGTATGGTGTTCAGTGGGGGAGAGGATGTGGCACTATGGCCAGAGCTGCTGAATTTGGAACTGGGGAACCAGGTTCAGCCTTAATAACCAGTCCATCAGACCACTCTACTGAGAGAGCACTATCTCATGCTAGACCTTATATTAGAAGCCCCGGTGTCGTAGCACCAGCAGGGAGACCGTAGCATGACAAGTGTAGGTTAACTTTCAAGGCTTGTCCACCACTATTCATACTGAAGTTCACCTCCAGTCTTGAGGGCAGGCCTATGAAGCAGCACACCCTAGAACAACAGTGACCCTGTCACTGAGATCACAGGACCCTTGAGAAGGGCCAGCTCTAGGGTGGTGCAACCGGTGTGACCGGACCAAGTGCTGACTTTAAGTGGAGGCATCATTTTTGCAAGTATGTTATGGTTTTAAAAGCACTTGCTGCCTCCTGCCTGGCCATCAGGAATTTTTGGTAACAATAAAAATGTCATGATGACTCTGATGATTAATGTTCTTTCTAGGGAGAGATCGGAATTTTGTCTAATGGAAGATTTGACTCATGGAAAGGTAGCTCAGAGTGTTAATGTACCTGCTGCAAAGGACATGTACCATGCAGATCACAAAGTGCACATAATGTAAATAGGCCAGTGGGCTACTGCTTTTGTCAGAGAGACCCTTTTGTTACTTGCAGTTTATAAGTTAAAATCCTAACATAGAACAGTGAGCTATTAACTGTCATCTACTCCGCAGCAACAAAAGTCACATTTTTTATTAACTATTGATACGTTTGAGCTACAAACAATTTATTAGTTTAAATGGTCAGATCATGCTGCAGATCTTGCATTATGAGGCAAATATGGCAGAGCCATTATTATTTAGAAAACATTTGCAAACTAGGATTTTTAGCCATTCATGTTTGAACTGCTGTTTTGGAAAAGGGAAAAGTGCTGATGACAGAAACTCCATGGCTCGGAGACAAATGGCTTGTGCTTCCACATTTTATCGTATTTGGGGACATTCTGTGATTAGAAGCATATCCCACTTTGTGAACACATTTTACTGTCAATAACTCATTATAACCTTAAATAATCATGTGTATCCATTGGTTGATAAAACTGGGCAGTGAAACCAAACAAATACAAAAAATTGGGATGTTTGCGCATTCTGGCCACGCCTCTGGCTCTGCCCACTGATCCAATCCTTGGGTTATTCCCGCCCTCTGATTCTCCGCCCACAGTTCCCCAACTTTTTTTCCCCCACTTCGACCACTGATATATCGTGTTGCTGGATAGTGGGAACACGACACAAGTAAAACGTACCATACCTATGATATTATAAATTCCAATAAACTGTTGACTAGCAGGTAGCCCACTGTACAACCTGATTAATGAGTCATTATCACACTGTTGTTAACAGGCACATTTTGTAAATATAGGACCTACATTTACAAACGTTACTAAGAATTCCGTATGGTCGCATTATTTGCCAACTGTGTCCACTAGCGGACTCGGAGCGGAGGAGGTCCATGCGGTAAGTCATGAGGGGGTGACACCATGAGTTACCCGCACCGGGTGACACCAAACCTAGTGACGCCACTGCCCTCAGGGATTCCTCCGTCTTCCGAGACAGGCTGCGCGCACCGATGTCCACCGGCGCTATAAAAGGCGCGTCACACCACACAGAGGGCAGAAGTAGCAGAGGGCAGTCAGTCACTCACCTGTGCAGCGGTGCGGTGTCCGAAACCAATGGAACAGCTCTCCCAGGAGACCCTCTGCCTCTCCGCAGCCCTTGGGCCCGGGGCAGCAGGGGTTATGATGGAACTACCACCCTTGCACCCACAGCCCCCGCCGGGTGCAACACTGGGGCACGGGGCAGTGCCCTCCGAGGAGACGGTGATCTTGCCTGCGGCCCATGCCCTCGGGGCAGTGCCCTCCGAGGGCACCGGCGCGACCCCGTGGACCCCAGAGCTGCTGAACATGCCGGGCTGCTGCTCAGGCTGCAGGGCACAGGTGAGGAGAGGGTTGGGTGCGGACGGGTGTAGCCAGCGTCCGCCGCGGTGCACTGGTAATACTATCTTGTACAGAATCGAGAGCAGCACCAGCACTTCTCAGCGGGGACGCTATACCTTTAAACGTGAGCACAGACACTTTTCATCAGGGGCTCTGTACCTTTAAGATGGAATAAAGGACCTCTCGACAGGGCGCTGCACTTTTAATATGAGTTTATGATGTGGGAAGCAAACATTGGGTGAGGGGGTAGCTCTAAAAAAGGGGCGTGGCCCATGAAAAGACGGGCTGGGATACTTCTGTGCTCTCTCTATAGTGTGCTAACCAACTGGTATTTTGGTACAAACATGTTAAATATAAAGAGAAACTAAATGGCTGACACGGATTACCCTAATGGTTTTTTACATGAATTGTTCAGAACGAGCGTGAGACAATGATGCCTTGATGAACGTGTTGCGCCCCCCCCCCCCCCCCCCCCCGCAGTGCCCGACGGGCTCCCGTGCAAGTATGCCAACTAGTCACATTCTCAGACTGCGTCATCGAGGCCTTTAGGATGCCACGGGGCTTTGGAGTCCCCGGGAATCTGCAGGATCGAAGTTTGAGACATATCATAAAGGAAGCTTTTCACTAGTCTGAGGTCGAAAGGAGTATCATTGAGTCACCAACGATAAAGCGCCCACAGACACTTCCGTTTGCATGGAGCGCTACAAAACACTCATGACTGCAGCATGGATAGCCATAGATCGATAACAATATACTACCAAACAGTAAATGATATAAGCTCACCTTTGCTTCCTAAATTTAAGAGTAGATACTTCCAGACATACCTCAGAAGAGAAATGATTTACGTGGGTAATCCCAGTATGAGCATGGGTGTCGACTCACCAAAATGCAGGGGTTGTGGAAGTGACATCACATACTCTTTGACCTTAATCACATCACAGGAAGTAACATATAACCCTTAACCCTGATTCCCTCCAGGAAGGCATGTCTCGTGACTAACATCACAACAGTTTACATCGCTGAAGGTCCGTCATAACTGCATGATTAGTAGAACAAAAGAGCCCGGACTAACGTCCGTTTTAGATTCCGCCTTCATTATGGTGGCGTCGTGATCTTTGAACATTCTGGGACAGGCTACCTGCACTCAATTGCAGTAAGCGAGGAAAAAGGTAAGTCAGACCTATTCTAGGGGGTGCCTCTTTTAAAAAGAAAGGGGTGAAATAGCGCATTTTAAAGCACAGTTTTCACATACATTTTGCTAAAAAGCCGTAAACGCTGAAAAGGCCCCTAGTCAATATCCAGATCCTTTCATGGGCGCCAGTCCAAAGAACCCTGATGTTTAGAATGGGATGTGGGTTCCGTCATATGTGAAAATGACCTTGATAGTGCCAGGGCCAACATTTTATCTTGGTGGGGTGGGGGGTAATACTCCATCCCGTATTTGACAAAGTCCATGGGTGTCACTTAAGTGAGACCTATTGGCTTGGTGAATATGCTGTAGCCATGTTGTATGGCAGTGCGACTGCTGTGCCGCATGGCTTTAAAGTAAAGATAAAAAAAAAAGTTCTATGCCATGGCCAGCGCTACCCATGCTATATTGTGGACTTTTTATTTTACATTCATCCATGCTGCTGGACCGCATGACTTACAAAACCATTATCAAAGTTAATGGATCTCATATGCGAGACCTACTGGCTTTGCCAATGTTTGTTTGTTCAAGGACCTAAGTGTAACAATACATGTTTTTGCGCTCTGAGCCCCCCGTTAATGAAAATCTTTTGATCCCCAGATACCGACTAATGGGTACACTGACCCCTTAAGGTTCTTGTAAGGGCTATCCCTATAACAGTTACTATAATGCAGTATTAAAAAGTGTGCTTGTTTCAGAAGTGAAAGTGAACATGATATAGTGTAAAGCAGCTACACATGACTATGAGCCCGCTCTGTCCACAGCACACCGAATACCTGTTTTAAGGGTGTGCACCTACAATCAAACTAGCAAGATCCAGACTGCTTCTGAAATCCGACCCATGCAAGAGGGCAGCAGAAGAGCCGGCAGGTGTTAAACTGTTGCTGATTGGAGGGCTGAGCCTGAGGGAACAGGGGATTACAGGCCACGGTCCTGGGACAGTGAATGTACAGGACAGCCGTGTTCACCCCTCAGTGGCCCCTTTAACAGCGCTGAGCTGCGTTGCTCCCCAGTGCTGTTGCCACCAGAGTGGAGGGAGGCGGAAGGGGGACAGATGTACATCTTTTGCTTTCCAGCAGGGGTGCGCGCGCTGATCTTCCAGAATCTCTGCCCGCTGGTCACTGTTATGTTCTGGGCCCTAGGCCCACATGTCGGACGAAAAGACGACACAGACACAGCGTTTACGGTACTGTGAACTAGCCGCGAGCACGTGCACTCGGGCCCTTTTATTAGCGGGGTCACCTGACCCGTGACACCCGTGTTGGATGGGTGAGGGGGTGTGTGTGGGCCAGCCCTCGGGGGAGTGGCTGGCAGGAACACTAGACTGTGTCCAGCAGGACACAACATTCCTCCCAAATTTTAATAAAACGAAAAAAGACAACAAACAAAAGCGTCCAACCTATGGAAAGAAAATGAGAAAAACAAACTAAAAGAAAATGGAAAAACCTCACAGTTCAGAGATGTAGTTCGCAGGACAGCGGTGGACAGGTGCAGCTGTGAGCATCAAGACATCTTGGCACATGTCCATACTTTAACCAGGTATATCTGGGGACGAACACAGTGCTGATGATATCCGGACCTTTCAGCTTCGCTTCAGTTGAGGAACGGTCCACCTACGAGATGTTAATCAGTCCAGCATACTCTTGCTGCGAGGCGATTAGTGTTTATTGTTCAACATGGGTGCATCAGGAGCGTATAGATGAGTCCACTGCCACACCGGACGATTGCGTCGCTTGATCCTTTGACGACAGACTTGGCATTCCGTGACCTGTTGAAATTCTCGGTTAGATGACCTGGCTACTTCCTGGAATCCATTGGTGGGGCACAGTAAAGTCCATCTCTCACGCTCTGGGAGGCCCCTTGGATGAGTTGCCCTGGGACTGCATATGGGCTCTGACTCTGGAGCCACTGCCTCGTCACTCGTGCAAACTTCAGGGGTGGATGTGTCTTGGCCAGAAACATGCTCTCGCTACCAGGATCAGAACATGCGCTGGTTAAACAGATGGTCACAGTATTTCCGGATCGTCGATTGTTCTGGCAAGTGGTGTAGGACTCCAGTTGTTGTACTTGAAGCTCCAAGGATGGTAGTGATGCACATGACAGATATGGAGTGGATGCCATGAGACGACTCGCACCACATCTGGTGATAAACTAGCAGTGAGTAGGGATGACTGGCGAATCTTGGCAGTCAGGATACTCGTCGGACACTTGGTGCAGTTCTTCTGATTTGGCATTTGTGTAAGTAGAACAGGGATGCCCTTTCCTTTAAGCAGCCGGCGACAGGTGGATGACGGTCACTATGAAGAACGATGTCACCCCGCCCCAGTGGCTGTCGTATCTTAGAAGGTGCACTCAGGTGATCGTGCGAGTACCTGTTCTAGTCCCCTTTCGTTGATTCCCACTGCTCACTTGTTGTCGTCCGTTTTCCTGGAATAGGACTTTCACTGTCCTATATCTCGCCACTCCTTATCTTCTCTAAAATGTGTCGACAGACTTGTAATGCAGGTCGCTTCGTGCTGCAGTGGCATTTTGCTGCAATGGCATCTTGCTGCAATGACATCGTGTTGCAGTGGCATCGTGCTGCAATGTTATTGTGTTGCAGTGGCATCATGCTGCAATGGCATCGTGTTGCAGTGACATCGTGCTGCAATGGCATCATGTTGCAGTGGCATCGTGCTGCAATGGCATCATGTTGCAGTGGCATCGTGTTGCAGTAGCCGCGCAATGCAAGTCGCTTCTACACCTGCTCTGAAATGTGGCGGTAGGGCATCTCCCTTTTCTTGCGTCAGTAGTGGTGACGCGCCACTCGGAGTGCTGGACTCTCCTCCTGCCTGCAAATGGACTGTTGCGTGGCTGCTTCTCTCGGTTCACTACACTTTCAGCTTTCCAGGGTAGGTAATTCTCAGACTGAAGACATTGGTATTGGCATCAGGGTGTCTCTCTCTCTCCTGGTAGGGGTCTCTTCTTCTCTCCACCAGCCTGGGGTCTCTTCTTTTCTCTCCACTAGCCTGGGGGGTCTCTCACTCACTCCACCGGCCTGGGGGGTCTCTTCTTCCCTCGACCGGCCTGGGGTCTCTTCTTCTCTCCACCAGCCTTGGGGCTCTTCTTCTCGCTCCACTAGCCTGGGGGGGTCTCTCACTCACTCCACCGGCCTGGGGGTCTCTTCTTCTCTCCACCCGCCTGGGGTCTCCTCTTCTCTCCACCAGCCTGGGGGCTCTTCTTCTCTCTCCACTGGCCTGGGGGGTCTCTCACTCACTCCACCGGCCTGGAGGGTCTCTTCTTCTCTCCACCAGCCTGGGGGGTCTCTCCTGTGTGCCGAGTCTTCATAGGCTTTATTGTTTCTAGTTCTCCTGGGTGCTATCTGCTTGTGCCCTGTGTGCTTGCACTGTCTTGTAGTGATGACGTCCCGCTACCAGGAGCGTGAACGCTCTCTTTTCCTCTTTTAGGAGAAATTTCGTACGTTTTTTCTTCACTGCTTCTGCATGCTTGGCAGGGTTGGTAACTCCTTGTAAGATTCTTCTAGACAGTACTGGGGCAGCTGACTGGCACACATTCCTCCATGTATGAATTCACTGCCCATGCACTGTCCATGACGGTTCTTTGTTCTCACGCACGTCATCCTTTCTTGTGCTGAAATAAGGGCATCCGTGATGCAGCTGGGCATTGGCTCTCCTTAGGCTTTGCAAGATGGCTGTTCTTGAAATCATGGGACCCTTGGCAGTTTCTTTGGTTGTGCAGCTTTGGGGTCCCTGGTGATCCTTGTGGGGTTCAACTATCTCTCCTTCAAATGATAGGTAGCTACTAGGAGTGTATGGCCAAACTTGGGCTACTTTGTCGGGAATGAAAACCAACTTGAACAGGTAAAGACATGTAATTGTACACTACGTGCTTGTCCAATGTTACGGTAATAGACTTACTTTATGATCGCACTGCGGGCCTCTCTAGACCGTGCACTGAACCGTGGTTTGAAGTGAGGTCAGGGGGCACTTCATGCCATTTGACTCCGGACGGCAGGACTGTTTTGTCACTGCGGATAGGTATTATCAACTCCATGGGACCTCTCACATTGTGCGTGTCTGTTTAGATGCTTCAGGCAAAGATCGTGGGGCCACTGCAGGCACAGCCAATGCAAAACAGCTTGCTTTTTTTTTCAGAATGCTTTTGTTGTGAACAGAAACAGAGCCTCATCCAGAACGTTGATGGCCCAAGCTCGCAGTGTGAAAGGAACAATACTTATCGGCTGGCAGGTGGGGATACACTGCTGGTTTGACTTCAAGATTGCTTCCTAATCGCCAGCCTGCTGCTTCATTTTTTTTTTTTTGTATTGAGCCTGGCAACTCTTGCAGGCTGATTGTCCTGGTAAAGATCAGGGCTTGTTGCCCACAAGTCATTTAGGTACTGTTGCAGCCACCTTTACTGCGTGGCGTACGGTAGCTGTGGTGCCGCTTTCTTTATTGCTGTTTTAGTTCTTTGGACCACAGGGAGGTGGCTGCCTCTGTTCTTGCCTTGAACATAGGCTGCAGCCGTTTTCCATTTACAGGCCAGTCTCTGCCGCTTTAAGCCTCAAAACCCGGCAATCGTCGCTTTAAAAAGATCCCAAATCAGTTTCTCAACACTACGGGCCTCACACAGCTCCTTCGGTGCTTCGATTGCCGGCCTCGTGGAGACAAGGATTTGCAGCCACATGACGGGGCACCTTCTCAGACAGCCACATCCTGGGAAGCACGCTGGATGCCGGCCTCCGCAGGACCTCCTTCACCGCAGTGAATCTTGTCTCTTTAATGAGGTCGAGCTGTCATGCCAGGTGCAGCTTCAGTGAATTACGTGGAGGGGTGCTTCTTTCCCCTCCCGATGTCTCTGCAGTTTATTACTCGGCGGCGCGTGCTGCAGACAGTCACTTTCAGCTCTCCCATAGCTTTATGGCCGCACTGCTCAGCCACGCGCCTCTGCAGCGTACTCACTCATTTAAACGGGCACTCACTTAACAGGCTGCGCAGGGGCCGCGGCGGTACAATGGACACTCCAGTACCCTGCGGTGACAGAGTACGTCCCTCCCGGTGCAGGCCTTGAATCAGGTGTCTGTGCGCCGGTCGATGCACTCAGCACGGTGACTCCCCCATAGGCAGGGAGGCACTTCCCTTGCTTGTAACTTCTTTTCAACCTTTATTTACGTCACGCATGCACGGACTAATCAGGAGCCGGGGAGGTGCGGGAAATCTCAGACGGCCGCTACGCAGCGAAGAATTGCCTGCTCACCACCGGAGGGATAACACGGGCAGGAAGACACAGCAAACAGGTAGGGCGGCTCACTGCTGACGGGGCTGACACGGCCCCTCGACCCCTCGGGCACACCGCATTCGCTGCTGGCGGGGACAGAGACATCACGGGCAGTGCGAACACGCACACACGGGAAAACCGCCGTCGCGGGTCTCAGCAAACTGACACGGGTCATCACATCGGTGGAAAATCTGGGCAGCAGGCTTTGTCAAATGCGGGGTGGGCTACAGCCGCCTCACCTTCACCCCGGGGCTCTTCACCCGCACCTCGGGCACTCCAGTGACTTCACCTGCTGCAGGGGGTGCCCTGGACACGGGCAGCATACATTCCCCCTATCACCATCGGCTGCACACGCGGGCAAATCCCGCTCGTCGCCAGTGTTATGTTCTGGGCCCTAGGCCCACATGTCGGACGAAAAGACGACACAGACACAGCGTTTACGGTACTGTGAACTAGCCGCGAGCACGTGCACTCGGGCCCTTTTATTAGCGGGGTCACCTGACCCGTGACACCCGTGTTGGATGGGTGAGGGGGTGTGTGTGGGCCAGCCCTCGGGGGAGTGGCTGGCAGGAACACTAGACTGTGTCCAGCAGGACACAACAGTCACGGCTGGACTTGTAAACAATGTAAGCCGGGTCTGAGAGTTCTCTTCCAGGGGCACAGCTTGTTTGAGGTTCATGAGACTGCTTTTGACATCTGTCCCCTACCAACTGGGCTAAAGTTTTAATACTGAACCAGCAGAGTCGTCCATTCATCCTCCCATGTCAGGTACACTTCGGGGTCTATTTACTAACATTTTGCACAGCAAAAGTGATGGAAATCAACACAAATTTTTTCAACCTTCAATTTACTTTCCAGTGCAAAACCTGTTTTGTGCTGGAATTTTACTTGAAAGCCGCAGCTAGTGCTGCTTTGTATTACCTAGCGCCAAGAGGCATGCCATGGCTGGTGCGAGAGCAAACCCTATGCCAGACTCACGCAGGCACCGTTGCAATTAAAAGTATCACGTCCCTCTTGAGAAGTGCAGGTACTCTCCCTCTCAAAATAAAAAAGTGCCAATACTCAGTACCGGACAGTGCCGGCCCATTTAAAGCACTGCCTTTTTAATGAACCAAAATCAGAGACTGAATTAAAAATAAGGCGCCTCTGTCCCTTCTCCCCTATCACTTTCTTTCAAGCGGGCACACACGAGCAATATGGTGAGCGGTTGTGAGGAGAAAAGGGAGGAAGAAAGGACATGGCCTTATGGCCAGGGCTGCCGACTTTGGAACTGAGGAGCCAGGTTCAAGTCCCAACGACGGCTCAACATCCTCTGATCCTGAGCAGGTCTACCACTGCCCAGTAAATGAACGCGAGCTTGTGTAATGTAGATGGATATAACACACACACTCATTGAGTGCTTCCGAAAAAAGAAACAAGCGTTGGCAAATAGGGCTGGCTCAAAGTAAAGCGACTCCCCAATTACTAAGGAGTTAAGACACACAATAAATAAGTCATTATACAAGCCCTCTAGCTCATCCTTGCACTTATACATTCATTGCTCTGCCGCCCGATTCATTCTTGTTTTCACCCCACTTACACAACCACAATAAAAAGAAACGGAAAATCTGCAGGACCTCTTGTAGGGGATTTCAAAAGGGACCTAGGAATTGCACACGTTTGTGCGTGTGCTTTTCCTTTTGGCCCAGGCTATTGGCCTTTGCGTCCGTCTTTTTATAAAAGACAGCACGCAATTGGCCAAAGGCGGGCGCATGGCCTATCGGTGCCTATTACGCGCACCGCTGCCATGTGGTTTCAATTATCGTGCCCAGAGACGGGCGCGATAATTAAAACCACAGGGCTCGTTGTGGCACGCGCCACTCGCAGGCTCACCGCCTGCCCCCCCTTCCGTTCCAACGTGCTTGAGGAAATAAGGGGTTGAGATGAATGCCGCTGCCCGCGTCCCAAGCAGTGGGACATCAGCAGGGCAGCCCTCTAGTGGCCGCCCGTCGGAGCCTTCCCCCTTTCTGCCTCGCGCGCGAGGCGACGCCCACGAAGGTTATGACCTCCCAATAGTGTGTAGCTGGAGGCGGGCCGTTGGGGGCGGGGGGGCGAGGCTTGCCCCCCTACTTAGGAGGCCCTCTCGCCCAGTTCCTCCTCTGTTCCCTGCGCGCCGCTCCAGCCTGGACACGCGTAATCCCACCCTTTCCACTTACCCCACGTGTCAGACACAGCGCGTTATTGGAATGTTTTAATGTTTTCTTTTTGCGTTGCAGGCGGAGTTACAGAGCGATCTGGAGGCAGACGGGTACAGTAAGGGTACCTCTGCGACAGGCGGTACAGTAAGGGTACCCCTGTCCGGCACAGTAAGGGTGCCCGAGCCAAGGTCCAGGAGCCGAAGGGGGTTCTGGGAAGACCGCGACGGCGCCCCGTTAGTCCTTCGGGCGGTTGGGGGGCCTGACCAACCGGGGGTGTGCCACAACACGCTCCGCCCCTGTCGGAAGGGGCGGGAGTAGGAGACAGATCACGTGACCCAGTGGATGATCTGTAAATAATTATGTGCAACACTGCCGGGCATCGACCCACCGTGTGTGCTGGCTCACCAGGCGGGCAGAGCAGCAAGGGGCTGCTTGCCCTGGATCGCCCGTAAGATAACCCAATTTTATTATCATACTATGTTGTATGAAATAAACCTGCAGCAGTTCTTCACCCACAAAGAAAGTGTCAGTGTAATCATTGGGTGACGTCTGTGTATGCGTGTTGACTGAAGCGGATGACGGTGTGGTCACTATGACGTTATTCTGTTAGCGGGACCCTCAGTCAAGTGTTTTTACTGTAGAAATGTACAAATTAGTGAATAAATCCGGCTGCCCAGGACGACTCATTCCGGCTAGAAGGCTAACTCAAGCTCCTGCGTTGCATGCACCCCAACCTTTCCTGTTACCCCTAAACCTACTTTTCTGCTGGCGCTGCTGCTTTATGGTACGGTCAAGTGTGACAGACTGTGAAAAAGAAGCATTTCTTCCTTCATCACAAGATCAAACAGTGTCACGCAGATCAGCCGAGATCCCACGAGCTCAACGGTAGACCTTTCCGCTCCGCCTCTCGGACCATCATTGGGAGGAGATGTGTTTTGGGGATCGCCCTTTTCCCATCATTAGTTGGAGGGTCACGCGTGAGTCCAAACGGAGAGATGGTTCTGGAGTGAACTGTCAGTGGGCATCACTCCGTTGTGCCACTGAGAGCCCTGGAACAGTGGCCGGCAATGCTGCTCCCCCAAACCCTTGTGCACGGGGGCACCTTGTGGAGTCGCTCCTCGCGCTATGCAAATGTCCTGCACTTTTCAATCCCTACAACTCTTCTGTTGTATTAATAACAGGTTCCACTTCCTGCAGCTTGGAACCTATGAAAGGTTCCGCATGTTGCTCCGTACACGGGTGTTATTGGTGCACCTCTCTCTATTTCAAAATAGTTGCGGAATCACCCAGGGCTTTAAGTGGGGCGGGTCTCTCGGGATCTCAGACTCGGCAGTAATGAAAACAGGCATTGAAAGGGGCCCTATCTTTATGTCCTAGCTTTAAAGACAAAAACACGGGTTGATTTTTTTTAAACAATATTTCTAAAAACAGTTATGGTAATTTGTGTCAGCATGCAGCTCCTGTTTATATTTCACGTGGTTTACTTAATCTCGACTTTTTAAATATTTTTTTCCTGTTTTTTTCCCCATGAAGTATGTTACTGTTGTATAATACAAGAAGGGTGATTTGAGTTTGGGTGTTTATAACGGTACACTTTTCAGAACTCAGGAACTAAGGCTGACGGTAGAACGAGTTTTTCACAGTACCCGTCAGTGCGCCAGAATTGTGTTCAGAAGACATGCACATCCAATCCCTGGCCTCTCTGCAGAGGGTTCAGAACAATGGTCATATGTGCAAATTGTGATGATTATATGGGAAGGTGTGTGAAAGAGTTCCACTGCTGCCGAAATATGGACATGACAAAAGTTACTGAGAGACCGCAGAGGAAAGTGGCGCGAGTGGAAGAACAGGAGCAACTGAGGCACTATGAAGACACCAAACCCTTCAGAACTTAGTAAAGTTCAATTCACAGTCTAATATTTTCAGAATTTAAACATTTTAAATTCTCACTATTCACAACAAAAATTTGGTTGTAATTTATCTGAGCTAACAAGCATTTGCAAAGCCAAAAGTTTTGTTTTGTTGTAGGTGCATGTACATTACACTGTAATATGTCTAGATGCCATACATTTAGGTTCAGAGAGGCACCAAATACCAGGTATATAACAGAAGCCCATGTGGTGCGTGGGGAGGGGGAAGCTTAAAGGGCAGAGGGGGCTCCTAAAGCCCAACCAGAAAAACGAAAAAACAAATAACTCCTGTTTTGCCGACAGTGCCTGCTACCGAAGGAGGACAGGAGATGTGCACGCGTACGGGTCATGTGTACGCGTGCACATCTCCTGTCCCGTACGGCTCATGTCTCCGCGTGCACATCTCCTGTCCCTCCCCGTCTCCTGCTCACTGTGCCTGCACGGACAGGAGATATGCACGCAGAGACAGCTTGTCCATGCTTGCATCCGGGTGCATGGCAGTTCTTCAGGCGGGGTGCTGACGTGCTGTCGTCAATGTTGCCAGATTGGGCTATATCCCGCACAATTGGGCGACTTTTTTCCCAGTTGTGCGGGAAAAACCCATGCCTGGCGGGGGGCTACTTTTTGTGCTAGATTTAAAAGGTTGTGCGCAATTTTAGTGGCCTGGGCGGGCGCCGACCACGAGGAGTCCGTCGCGTTATTGTGGCAGTCACTGTCAGTGGCAAGCGCTAACTTGTTACGTGGACAGTGCACAGTGCACTCACTCTTATTTTGCACATGCGTGCTGCAGGGGTCACCTAGCTTTGTTGTTGTCAACTTGTGTGTGTGCGGGCCAATGTGGGGGTCCCCCAGGGCCGTCAATCCAGTAGCGCGCGAAAACGCTACCAAGGACGGCCCTGGGTATCATTTTTTGGCCAGTCACTGCGGTTCTCTATAATGCTGGGACTGCGTGCGTGACGTGACGGAGCTCTTACTTTCGGCGCGGCGCGCGGCTCAACGGTGGACGCATCATCATCATCATCATGAGGAGTCGGACTGGAGTCGGACGCACGTGGTGTCCCTGCTGTTGCCGCCCACTGTGGTCCACTGGTGGTCACCCAGGCCACAGGCGGCGGCGGGTGGTGCTCGCAGGCAGCGCTCTCTGCGCAGCGCAGGCTAGCCAGCCCAGTGAGCCCACCACCAGTCGACAGCACAGCCTGGAGTCACGCAGCACAGCAGCAGTGCGCCCACAGTTGCTGAGTCCGGACTTCGACGCCCGCCCCGACCTCAGGTGAGTGAGTCAGAGGCGCAACTAGAGCTAAATTTCGGGGGGGGGGGGAGGGGGGGGTAAGAAAAAATTTCGAGGGGGGGTGCTGAGTCTTTAAGCAATAGACAGAGTGGAGATTGGGGCAGGGAATTCTTTCCGTCTCATCATTTTAGAAAAGTGCAGTTTCAACATTATATTCAATTAAGCCATGGTTGCTGCATTTTTATTTTATGAAACTAACAACCATTAACAAAGCAAATGGTTCTGGCTTGTTGTAGGTGTAACGTTACTTGTTGTGATATATATCTGAATGCAATGACAGAAGAGGCAAAATACCAGTCCGGCGACACACAATGCTAAGCACAGATTTTTAGCTTAGTTAGTTTAAGCAACACCATTAATTACATCAGACACGCCCCTTGGAGAGACCCCCAGTTTTTTCATCCCGCTTAAAGCCCTGGAAACACCATGTCACAATCACCTCATGGCCTGGCACTGTGCATCATGCATGACTGATGACTTCCACTTTTTCAGATTGCCTATGTGCAGGTGCATAGTGAACCCTCCCCCACCCCACCATTTAGGAAGACAGCAAGGGCGAAATTCTTGATGGGCCTCTTCTGTCTGCAACTCTGCAGACAAAGGCTCAGCTCATAATTAAGAGGAAAATGTGGGCGAGTGAGTAAGTGAAGGGATGGGTGGATGGCTGGATGGATTAGTGAAAGGGTGAATGGATGAATGGAAGGGTGAATAGATGGATAATGAGCGAAAGGATGGATGGATGAGTGAAAGGGTGGCTGATCGGTGAGTGAATGGGTGGATGGATGAGTGGATGGATGAGTGATAGGGTCAATGGATGGATTCATGAGTGGATGAGTTGAAGTATGGGTGGATCGAAGAAAGGAAGGATGGCTAAGTGAAAGGGTCAATGAAGAGAGAAAGGGAGGATGAATGGATGACTGAAAAGGGGACTGGGTGGTAGGATGAGTAACTGGGTGGATGGATGAGTAAGTGAAAGGATGGCTGGATGGGTGAGTGGATAAATGGCTGGATGGATGAGTAGATGGTTGGGTGGAAGAGTGGATGGATGAGTGTACAGATGGATAGGGTGAATGGGTGGATGAATGGATGAGTGAAAGTGTGGATGGAGAGATGGATGAGTGAAATGATGGATGGAAAGATACGTACGTTTTCAAATGGATGAATGTTTGGATATGGATGGAATTACTTATACACTATTACGCGACCTCCTTTGATGTGTCTGTAAAACGTACCTTTTGTCCCGAAGTTTTGTCCTGAATTTTGACCTCTCGTCCTGAATTTTTGTCCTGAATTTTGACCCTTTGTCCTGAATTTTTACACTCACCGTCCTGAATTTGCACCCATGCCAGTTGGTCACCCTATTTGTAGGAAGTGATAAATATTGATAGATATTGATAGGAAGTTTACGTAGGTAAAGAAAGTGTTTTAACACCCAAACCAAAACTGACCACATCGGTTGTTCGTAGACCAGCCCAGCTTCGAAAACGGTCATGCAGGGGCCACCCAACCTCGCACGCACCTGCTGGCAGCACCGCGTGCGTCTGTTTACCACTGTCTTGGCATGGATCTGACACTCCGTGCTTCACCACGTTGCTCATGCCAAGGCGCGAACTGACGCACACTGTTTGTTGCAGGGGCTCTTAGAAGTCGCGGTGAGAACTGGTCTTAAAAATGAATAGCATTAAGGCAGGTGCCCAGTTAACACCCTCCCACCATCTGTATATTGAATAGAATGTATATTTGTCGTTAAAATTGTTTCTGATGACAATTTGTGCATAATTGGAGACTTGCTCATTTGGGCTGGGTTGTGGGCTGAAACTGGTCTGATTGGGCTTATTTTGGGCTTATATTTGAGCGGCTTTGGGCTTGGGACGGGTCTAAAAATCTGGCAACACTGGCTGTCGTCACTCCCCCTCAGGTCTGCCTGCGGCTCGAGCTGGGAGAACGCAGTCACCAGGCGCGTGCACATTTCCTGTCCCTCCCTGTCTCCTGCTCGCTGTGCCTGCGCGGACAGGAGAAATGCACGCGGAGACAGCTTGTCCATGCTTGCATCCGGGTGCATGGCAGTTCTTCAGGCGGGGTGCTGACGTGCTGTCGTCACTCCCCCTCAGGTCTGCCTACGGCTCGAGCTGGGAGAACGCAGTCACCAGGCGCAGACCCGGAACCCGCGGAAATGTCCACTGTAAACTCATCAGCCCCATGCGCAGTTTTCAGGCTTCCTGTGTGTGATAAACAAGTGCCAGCTTTGTTTTCCCTCCCAGCTCGCTTGGTCCTCCTAAATATGACTCAGTGCAAGGATGGGTGCGTTTAGCTGCTGAAGGAAGTGGGCGGTTTTTGCAGCTAGTGCTGGACGCCCTGACGCTGGGAAGGCAGCTGCCGCCTTTCAATGGGAGAAGAGGCATTTTGAGCCCTTTTATTTAGTTTTACAAGACAGGGTACATACAGTGAAGGCTGGGTGTGATATCAGCCGGCACCCGGCAAAGAGAACTGCAGTTAACGGAAGTGATTAATTTGGAGAACTGTCAGTCGCACGCTGCCCTAGAACACTTTGCAACATTATATAATTCTATTTTCTTCATTACAATTCAGCCATTAACTTTTTCCGGCACGCAGCTGGGGGGGTTAATGCACCCCTTGCAGAGATCTCAGTGCAACTACCATGAAAGGTTGCAAACCAGTGAAGACAGCTCGGATGCACCCTCTGAGGTTTGTGTGCACGTGCAGCAGGGGGTCCAGGTAAGATAGCTCAGTGGGTTAATGCCTCAGCTTCCGCGGAGCTCGTGTGCATGAAGCAGGGCGGCGGTTCCAACCCCAGTGACACAGCTCAATCTTTTAAAGACCTCTGTGCAGAGATGCAGATGCGCCAGTCAGGGCTCGGGTCCCTAATGGAGTGAGACAGCTCAGAGGAGTCATGCACCTGCTGCAGAGCGTGCATGTGACCAGCAGTGTAGAGGTTCCAGTCCCAGGAAGGCAGCTCAACGGGTCCACGCTCTCTCCCAGAGACCTAGCCACTGGGTGCAATGCACGTGGGATAGCTCGGTGTGTTAGTGCAGCTTCCGCAGAGCTGAGGTTCCCAGTGAGACAGCTCAATGAACAATATGCCCGATACATAGATCCAGAATCCTGCAATATAACACGGCTCTGGGGGTTCGTGCTCTTGCTGCAGAGATCCGCCTGTGCAATCCGAGGCCGAGACTTTCACAGCCAAAGATGGCTCAGTGAGCTGAGTGGGTGTCTAAGGGCGAACGAGCGGGTTACAGGTGCCAAACACAGGCGTGCAGATCGAGGCGCTACCCAAAAGTCCTCTGAAACCCACAGTTGCTCCGCCGGCTGCAGAGATGCTTGCTCAGGGTGATCGTCACAGGCGCCGCCCGCCTTTTATCCGGGTCGCTTGGTAAGAGGAATCCAGCTGCAGACCCTGTCCAGCGCCGGGTGGTCTGCAGGTGGCACTAGAACTCTGGCTCCAGATGCAGTCTGGTCACCCTGCTCTCTGAAGGCACAGTGTGGAAAGGCTGTCTCTGCTGCCAGAGTGTCACACTGAGCCGCTCCGCCTTTTATCTGGGTCGCTTGGTAGAAGGAATCCAGCTGCAGACCCTGTGCACCTATATAGGCTGTGGTGCATGGTGCGTAGGGACGTAATGAGTTGCAGAGTTGTGCAGGTTACAATTGCGCAGACAAACGCTTGCTTGCTAGCTGGGGTTGGCATTGTTGGCTGCAGTCCAGAAGGCCTCAGTATGTTTGGGGCCAGAGGGTGTTTGGGCCACGTTTGTTGTGTCCTGGGGTTCCCAACCCTTTACTAGACATCAGTAGGCGGTGCTTAATTTGAGCCGGTGTTGCCGGTAAAGCCCACCGGAACTAATTTTTCTACATTGGGATATTTACAGAGAGCAAGAGAAGGCACAGAAGACACATACATCAACAAGCATTTGCAATGCAATAGGTCTCGCAGTTACCCGACTTTAAGCTAATGGCATTGTAAATGACTATGCCTTTTATTTATGTTTTTAAAACAAAAATAAAAGCCTTTATTACTTGCAATGTCAATAGCTCAAACTCGCACAAATGCGAGACCTATTGCATTGCAAATGCTTGTTTTATACTCACCAAACCTCACTTTCTGTGGGATTTTTCATCTCTTATTTTCAAGAGACTTTACTCCTTTTGAAGTACGTGCAAAGTCAAGTGGCTCGAGCCAGTGTGAAACTTTCTTCCAAGACTCACATTTTAGCCCGCAGCACGTTTATTTATGGGTTTTCTAATCCCGTTCTTATGATGGTAAAAACAAAACTACAAATCCCAGCATGCAACGAGGGCCGGCTCTAGGGCGACGCGACCAGTGCCACCGCACCAGGTGATTACTTCAGGGGGTGCCATGTTTGCAAGTTTATTTGGATTTTAAAAGCACCTGCTGCTGCGTTCCTTGCTCCCAGCAATTTCCAGGCAACAATAAAAATGCCAAGATAACTTCCGTGATTAATGTTCTTCCTGGAGAGAGATTGGAGTTTTGACTAGCTGAGGTTTTTACTGATCATAAAATGGCACAGAGGATTAATATGCCTGGTGCAAAGAACGTGTACTATGCAGATCACAAAGTGTATATAATGTGAACAGGTCAAGGGGTTACTGCTTTTTTAAGAGACATCCTTTTGTTACTTGCAATTTACAAGTTAAAATCCTAATATAGAACAGTGAAGTATTAACTGTCATCAAAGAACAGCATACACTCTGCAAAGTATAGATTAGAGCATAGATTAATGTTGCAAAAAGGGTTCATTTGGGTAGAAATCTATTCTTATCCAGACCAAGCACTCCTAAACTATACTGCCTACCAGTATGGATGACATGTCACTCCTATATCCTGTACTCCTCTGGCTTATGTGACATCTCCTATATGCGGACTTACACGCGTGATTTACTGTCTCTGTGTAATGTGTGTGTGATGCATAGTGCTCTGACACCCTACACTGGTATGAGTGGCGCTGTATAACTAATTAAAAGCATCTGAAAGTGAGTGGTTATGGAGCCTTGAGGGACACTGCTAAAAGGTGATGGAATCCATGGTGGAGGTGGTCATTGGAGGGCACTAACAAACATTGCCGCACTGGGTGCCACCAGTGCTAAAGCCAGCCCTGCACGCAAATGTACTTTTGTGGCTACCTGATGTCTCTGTATTTTACAAACGAATGCAAAACCGTACATACTCTGTTTACACTTCAAATTAAACAAAATCCTACAGCTGTTAAATAGACCCGTGCCCTGCGTGACAATCCGCCAGAGCTGGCATTTAGACTATAAGTCCAGTGGCAGGAAGCAAACTACAAAACCCAGAATGAAAAGTCGTTGACTAACTAGTTCGAACTGGTCACCTGTGGCACTCCTGGCATTATGAGAATACAACTCCCAGAATCCAACTGACCTTGACTTGAAACCGCAGTCTCGGACATAATGTTATGGTGCAATGGACTCAGTCATCTAGAAACCATTCCCAATTGCGGCTGCTCAGGTGATACAATAGTGTTGCCAACACCCCCCCCCCCCACCCCCACCCCACCCCACCCCACATCATCACGTCTCGTACCCACAGCAGCCGCGAACAGCTGAGCTGCCGATCCCTCATTCGGCAAAGTAAGAAAAGTACTGAAACCGAGTTCGCCCAACCCCACTCATGCCCCCTCAGACCGCCAAGGCTTTATAGCCAGCAGCACTGATGAAATCTGGACTGATGAAATCTGTACTAGGTTTAGAACGGGTAAAGCTGGACAGCGAGCAGAGCGGGCCTTTGGCCAGGTAGCGCCCTGGGCGAAACCACACTTGGCACCCCTCCAGCTGATCGTATTATCTCTGTGTCCCAGGTCAAAGTGAGGTTTCTTCCAACTGTTCCTCTACCTCTCGGGGGACCTGGGCCCAGCTCGCATATGCCAACGGCTGGCCCTGACTACAAGTCCCCCAATGCAATGCTTGGTTGGCAGAAAAACTTTGGCTGGCGCGGGCGCCCCGGACATGGCTGTACTTGGCCGTCAAGACTTACGCCAGTGTTCGCCTCATCCTCCCTCTATTATTCGACCGGATCTCTTACGCTTGTATCGTGCCTTTTTCTGACCTCCGAAACCTCTTTCCATGATTTATCAGCTTAGGTCTGACCCCACCCCAATTCCTTTGCCCCGCTATTCCTCTTTTTTTCCATATTTTTTTTCTCCCCCAACTTTTGCTTCCTTTAATGCTTCTCCTTCTGACGTCTCCCTCCCTACCTTCCTCAAAGCCCTCCACCCCGTGCAATCGCCTCCACTCTCCCCGGCGACGGTGCACCAATCCTCACAGCCCCCACCCCAATTCTTTAACCTTTACTTCTCCTTCCTCTTGTACACTGTTCTTCTTGCCTCGGTTTCCCGCACCCAAAGGCACTCTGCTCCTCGAGGTAACCTGGTGGGGGGGGGGGGGGTGATTGCCCACCCGCTGGACCATAGTTAGAGCAGGGCCGGGGCTGGGTCCATCCACCAGGGGTACAGGTCACCGCTGCTCCAGCTTCCGTGTTTCCCACATAGGGTGAGTCACTCCTTAGGTTGCCAGTCCGGTTGTGCCAGCTCGGCTCATACCATTCCGGTGCGTGGGGTTCGTGGATCGTGCCACTTTGACACAGATCTCCAGTCAGTGGCAATACGAGCCTGCGACTCTGGCAAACATTGCAAGTGATTCGGAGGCAATGAGATAATCAGAAGGAGGCTGTAAGGTATGTATGTGTGTGGCCACCTCACCTGCCGAGCTTGGATTCGCCCAAACACTTGTGTCTCTGCCCACCTGCGTTCCAGTTCTTGACAAACACTAAAGGACGAGCCGCTCCCAACACAACCGAGGTGAGCAAGCCTGGGACTTCGTAGGGAAATTCGAGGCAACACTACTGTGCCTGAGGAACCAAAGAGTGGGTCTGAGTATTGTGTGCGTAGGGGCGTAAAGTAGGGAGGGTCACTGGAAATATGCGGCAGGGTTGATTGACTAAATTATGGGACAAGAAAAGGCACATTATGCACCACATTTTGTGATAGTATTACTTATTTTTAAGGCAAAACCAAAGGAAATGATGGACGGAGTGTTGAACATTGCAAGCACTCACCCCCAGTCAACTGATCTGGGTTTAATCCATCACCATTCTTTAGCCCACTCTGCCACCCCAGTTAAGACATGGCCATATGCAAATCAGTCTGACCCTGTGCCTCATGGGAACAGTCCAGCCCGAACTGCCAAGCCATGTCTTCGCTGGACCGGAAACAAGCTTCCTAGGACCGGTTTCTGGCATTTCAGCCGTTTTCAGCCAGGCTTGCTTGAATCCAGTGGCGAAGTGAGCAAGGGACTCACGTCTGAGCATACCCTGCCAACTTATGGCGAACAAAGCAAAACCAAAGGAAATGATGGACGGAGTGTTGAACATTGCAAGCACTCACCCCCAGTCAACTGATCTGGGTTTAATCCATCACCATTCTTTAGCCCACTCTGCCACCCCAGTTCAGACATGGCCATATGCAAATCAGTCTGACCCTGTGCCTCATGGGAACAGTCCAGCCCGAACTGCCAAGCCATGTCTTCCCTGGACCGGAAACAAGCTTCCTAGGACTGGTTTCTGGCATTTCAGCTGTCTTCAGCCAGGCTTGCTTGAATCCAGTGGCAAAGTGAGCAAGGGACTCACGTCTGAGCATACCCTGCCAACTTTTGGCGAACAAAGCAAAACCAAAGGAAATGATGGACGGAGTGTTGAACATTGCAAGCACTCACCCCCAGTCAACTGATCTGGGTTTAATCCATCACCATTCTTTAGCCCACTCTGCCACCCAGTTCAGACATGGCCATATGCAAATCAGTCTGACCCTGTGCCTCATGGGAACAGTCCAGCCCGAACTGCCAAGCCATGTCTTCCCTGGACCGGAAACAAGCTTCCTAGGACTGGTTTCTGGCATTTCAGCCGTCTTCAGCCAGGCTTGCTTGAATCCAGTGGCAAAGTGAGCAAGGGACTCACGTCTGAGCATACCCTGCCAACTTATGGCGAGCAAAGCAAAACCATAGGAAATGATGGACGGAGTGTTGAACATTGCAAGCACTCACCCCCAGTCAACTGATCTGGGTTTAATCCATCACCATTCTTTAGCCCACTCTGCCACCCCAGTTCAGACATGGCCATATGCAAATCAGTCTGGCCCTGTGCCTCATGGGAACAGTCCAGCCCGAACTGCCAAGCCATGTCTTCCCTGGCCCGGAAACAAGCTTCCTAGGACCGGTTTCTGGCATTTCAGCCGTCTTCAGCCAGGCTTGCTTGAATCCAGTGGCAAAGTGAGCAAGGGACTCACGTCTGAGCATACCCTGCCAACTTATGGCGAACAAAGCAAAACCAAAGGAAATGATGGACGGAGTGTTGAACATTGCAAGCACTCACCCCCAGTCAACTGATCTGGGTTAAATCCATCACCATTCTTTAGCCCACTCTGCCACCCCATTTCAGACATGGCCATATGCAAATCAGTCTGACCCTGTGCCTCATGGGAACAGTCCAGCCCGAACTGCCAAGCCATGTCTTCCCTGGACCGGAAACAAGCTTCCTAGGACCGGTTTCTGGCATTTCAGCCGTCTTCAGCCAGGCTTACTTGAATCCAGTGGCAAAGTGAGCAAGGGACTCACGTCTGAGCATACCCTGCCAACTTATGGCGAACAAAGCAAAACCAAAGGAAATGATGGACGGAGTGTTGAACATTGCAAGCACTCACCCCCAGTCAACTGATCTGGGTTTAATCCATCACCATTCTTTAGCCCACTCTGCCACCCCAGTTCAGACATGGCCATATGCAAATCAGTCTGACCCTGTGCCTCATGGGAACAGTCCAGCCCGAACTGCCAAGCCATGTCTTCCCTGGACCGGAAACAAGCTTCCTAGGACCGGTTTCTGGCATTTCAGCCGTCTTCAGCCAGGCTTGCTTGAATCCAGTGGCAAAGTGAGCAAGGGACTCACGTCTGAGCATACCCTGCCAACTTATGGCGAGCAAAGCAAAACCAAAGGAAATGATGGACGGAGTGTTGAACATTGCAAGCACTCACCCCCAGTCAACTGATCTGGGTTTAATCCATCACCATTCTTTAGCCCACTCTGCCACCCCAGTTCAGACATGGCCATATGCAAATCAGTCTGACCCTGTGCCTCATGGGAACAGTCCAGCCCGAACTGCCAAACCATGTCTTCCCTGGCCCGGAAACAAGCTTCCTAGGACCGGTTTCTGGCATTTCAGCCGTCTTCAGCCAGGCCTGCTTGAATTCTGTGGCAAAGTGAGCAAGGGACTCACGTCTGAGCATACCCTGCAAACCTATGGCGAACAAAGCAAAACCAAAGGAAATGATGGACGGAGTGTTGAACATTGCAAGCACTCACCCCCAGTCAACTGATCTGGGTTTAATCCATCACCATTCTTTAGCCCACTCTGCCACCCCAGTTCAGACATGGCCATATGCAAATCAGTCTGACCCTGTGCCTCATGGGAACAGTCCAGCCCGAACTGCCAAGCCATGTCTTCCCTGGACCGGAAACAAGCTTCCTAGGACCGGGCCGTCTTCAGCCAGGCTTGCTTGAATCCAGTGGCAAAGTGAGCAAGGGACTCACGTCTGAGCATACCCTGCCAACTTATGGCGAGCAAAGCAAAACCAAAGGAAATGATGGACGGAGTGTTGAACATTGCAAGCACTCACCCCCAGTCAACTGATCTGGGTTTAATCCATCACCATTCTTTAGCCCACTCTGCCACCCCAGTTCAGACATGGCCATATGCAAATCAGTCTGACCCTGTGCCTCATGGGAACAGTCCAGCCCGAACTGCCAAACCATGTCTTCCCTGGACCGGAAACAAGCTTCCTAGGACCGGTTTCTGGCATTTCAGCCGTCTTCAGCCAGGCTTGCTTGAATCCAGTGGCAAAGTGAGCAAGGGACTCACGTCTGAGCATACCCTGCCAACTTATGTCGAACAAAGCAAAACCAAAGGAAATGATGGACGGAGTGTTGAACATTGCAAGCACTCACCCCCAGTCAACTGATCTGGGTTTAATCCATCACCATTCTTTAGCCCACTCTGCCACCCCAGTTCAGACATGGCCATATGCAAATCAGTCTGACCCTGTGCCTCACGGGAACAGTCCAGCCCGAACTGCCAAACCATGTCTTCCCTGGACCGGAAACAAGCTTCCTAGGACCGGTTTCTGGCATTTCAGCCGTCTTCAGCCAGGCTTGCTTGAATCCAGTGGCAAAGTGAGCAAGGGACTCACGTCTGAGCATACCCTGCCAACTTATGTCGAACAAAGCAAAACCAAAGGAAATGATGGACGGAGTGTTGAACATTGCAAGCACTCACCCCCAGTCAACTGATCTGGGTTTAATCCATCACCATTCTTTAGCCCACTCTGCCACCCCAGTTCAGACATGGCCATATGCAAATCAGTCTGGCCCTGTGCCTCATGGGAACAGTCCAGCCCAAACTGCCAAGCCATGTCTTCCCTGGCCCGGAAACAAGCTTCCTAGGACCGGTTTCTGGCATTTCAGCCGTCTTCAGCCAGGCTTGCTTGAATCCAGTGGCAAAGTGAGCAAGGGACTCACGTCTGAGCATACCCTGCCAACTTATGGCGAACAAAGCAAAACCAAAGGAAATGATGGACGGAGTGTTGAACATTGCAAGCACTCACCCCCAGTCAACTGATCTGGGTTAAATCCATCACCATTCTTTAGCCCACTCTGCCACCCCAGTTCAGACATGGCCATATGCAAATCAGTCTGACCCTGTGCCTCATGGGAACAGTCCAGCCCGAACTGCCAAGCCATGTCTTCCCTGGACCGGAAACAAGCTTCCTAGGACCGGTTTCTGGCATTTCAGCCGTCTTCAGCCAGGCTTACTTGAATCCAGTGGCAAAGTGAGCAAGGGACTCACGTCTGAGCATACCCTGCCAACTTATGGCGAACAAAGCAAAACCAAAGGAAATGATGGACGGAGTGTTGAACATTGCAAGCACTCACCCCCAGTCAACTGATCTGGGTTTAATCCATCACCATTCTTTAGCCCACTCTGCCACCCCAGTTCAGACATGGCCATATGCAAATCAGTCTGACCCTGTGCCTCATGGGAACAGTCCAGCCCGAACTGCCAAGCCATGTCTTCCCTGGACCGGAAACAAGCTTCCTAGGACCGGTTTCTGGCATTTCAGCCGTCTTCAGCCAGGCTTGCTTGAATCCAGTGGCAAAGTGAGCAAGGGACTCACGTCTGAGCATACCCTGCCAACTTATGGCGAACAAAGCAAAACCAAAGGAAATGATGGACGGAGTGTTGAACATTGCAAGCACTCACCCCCAGTCAACTGATCTGGGTTTAATCCATCACCATTCTTTAGCCCACTCTGCCACCCCAGTTCAGACATGGCCATATGCAAATCAGTCTGACCCTGTGCCTCATGGGAACAGTCCAGCCCGAACTGCCAAGCCATGTCTTCCCTGGACCGGAAACAAGCTACCTAGGACCGGTTTCTGGCATTTCAGCCGTCTTCAGCCAGGCTTGTTTGAATCCAGTGGCAAAGTGAGCAAGGGACTCACGTCTGAGCATACCCTGCCAACTTATGGCGAACAAAGCAAAACCAAAGGAAATGATGGACAGAGTGTTGAACATTGCAAGCACTCACCCCCAGTCAACTGATCTGGGTTTAATCCATCACCATTCTTTAGCCCATTCTGCCACCCCAGTTCAGACATGGCCATATGCAAATCAGTCTGACCCTGTGCCTCATGGGAACAGTCCAGCCCGAACTGCCAAGCCATATCTTCCCTGGACCGGAAACAAGCTTCCTAGGACTGGTTTCTGGCATTTCAGCCGACTTCAGCCAGGCTTGCTTGAATCCAGTGGCAAAGTGAGCAAGGGACTCACGTCTGAGCATACCCTGCCAACTTTTGGCGAACAAAGCAAAACCATAGGAAATGATGGACGGAGTGTTGAACATTGCAAGCACTCACCCCCAGTCAACTGATCTGGGTTTAATCCATCACCATTCTTTAGCCCACTCTGCCACCCCAGTTCAGACATGGCCATATGCAAATCAGTCTGACCCTGTGCCTCATGGGAACAGTCCAGCCCGAACTGCAAAGCCATGTCTTCCCTAGACCGGAAACAAGCTTCCTAGGACCGATTTCTGGCATTTCAGCCATCTTCAGCCAGGCTTGCTTGAATCCAGTGGCAAAGTGAGCAAGGGACTCACGTCTGAGCATACCCTGCAAACCTATGGCGAACAAAGCAAAACCAAAGGAAATGATGGACGGAGTGTTGAACATTGCAAGCACTCACCCCCAGTCAACTGATCTGGGTTTAATCCATCACCATTCTTTAGCCCACTCTGCCACCCCAGTTCAGACATGGCCATATGCAAATCAGTCTGACCCTGTGCCTCATGGGAACAGTCCAGCCCGAACTGCCAAGCCATGTCTTCCCTGGACCGGAAACAAGCTTCCTAGGACCGGGCCGTCTTCAGCCAGGCTTGCTTGAATCCAGTGGCAAAGTGAGCAAGGGACTCACGTCTGAGCATACCCTGCCAACTTATGGCGAGCAAAGCAAAACCAAAGGAAATGATGGACGGAGTGTTGAACATTGCAAGCACTCACCCCCAGTCAACTGATCTGGGTTTAATCCATCACCATTCTTTAGCCCACTCTGCCACCCCAGTTCAGACATGGCCATATGCAAATCAGTCTGACCCTGTGCCTCATGGGAACAGTCCAGCCCGAACTGCCAAACCATGTCTTCCCTGGACCGGAAACAAGCTTCCTAGGACCGGTTTCTGGCATTTCAGCCGTCTTCAGCCAGGCTTGCTTGAATCCAGTGGCAAAGTGAGCAAGGGACTCACGTCTGAGCATACCCTGCCAACTTATGTCGAACAAAGCAAAACCAAAGGAAATGATGGACGGAGTGTTGAGCATTGCAAGCACTCACCCCCAGTCAACTGATCTGGGTTTAATCCATCACCATTCTTTAGCCCACTCTGCCACCCCAGTTCAGACATGGCCATATGCAAATCAGTCTGACCCTGTGCCTCACGGGAACAGTCCAGCCCGAACTGCCAAACCATGTCTTCCCTGGACCGGAAACAAGCTTCCTAGGACCGGTTTCTGGCATTTCAGCCGTCTTCAGCCAGGCTTGCTTGAATCCAGTGGCAAAGTGAGCAAGGGACTCACGTCTGAGCATACCCTGCCAACTTATGTCGAACAAAGCAAAACCAAAGGAAATGATGGACGGAGTGTTGAACATTGCAAGCACTCACCCCCAGTCAACTGATCTGGGTTTAATCCATCACCATTCTTTAGCCCACTCTGCCACCCCAGTTCAGACATGGCCATATGCAAATCAGTCTGGCCCTGTGCCTCATGGGAACAGTCCAGCCCAAACTGCCAAGCCATGTCTTCCCTGGCCCGGAAACAAGCTTCCTAGGACCGGTTTCTGGCATTTCAGCCGTCTTCAGCCAGGCTTGCTTGAATCCAGTGGCAAAGTGAGCAAGGGACTCACGTCTGAGCATACCCTGCCAACTTATGGCGAACAAAGCAAAACCAAAGGAAATGATGGACGGAGTGTTGAACATTGCAAGCACTCACCCCCAGTCAACTGATCTGGGTTAAATCCATCACCATTCTTTAGCCCACTCTGCCACCCCAGTTCAGACATGGCCATATGCAAATCAGTCTGACCCTGTGCCTCATGGGAACAGTCCAGCCCGAACTGCCAAGCCATGTCTTCCCTGGACCGGAAACAAGCTTCCTAGGACCGGTTTCTGGCATTTCAGCCGTCTTCAGCCAGGCTTACTTGAATCCAGTGGCAAAGTGAGCAAGGGACTCACGTCTGAGCATACCCTGCCAACTTATGGCGAACAAAGCAAAACCAAAGGAAATGATGGACGGAGTGTTGAACATTGCAAGCACTCACCCCCAGTCAACTGATCTGGGTTTAATCCATCACCATTCTTTAGCCCACTCTGCCACCCCAGTTCAGACATGGCCATATGCAAATCAGTCTGACCCTGTGCCTCATGGGAACAGTCCAGCCCGAACTGCCAAGCCATGTCTTCCCTGGACCGGAAACAAGCTTCCTAGGACCGGTTTCTGGCATTTCAGCCGTCTTCAGCCAGGCTTGCTTGAATCCAGTGGCAAAGTGAGCAAGGGACTCACGTCTGAGCATACCCTGCCAACTTATGGCGAACAAAGCAAAACCAAAGGAAATGATGGACGGAGTGTTGAACATTGCAAGCACTCACCCCCAGTCAACTGATCTGGGTTTAATCCATCACCATTCTTTAGCCCACTCTGCCACCCCAGTTCAGACATGGCCATATGCAAATCAGTCTGACCCTGTGCCTCATGGGAACAGTCCAGCCCGAACTGCCAAGCCATGTCTTCCCTGGACCGGAAACAAGCTACCTAGGACCGGTTTCTGGCATTTCAGCCGTCTTCAGCCAGGCTTGTTTGAATCCAGTGGCAAAGTGAGCAAGGGACTCACGTCTGAGCATACCCTGCCAACTTATGGCGAACAAAGCAAAACCAAAGGAAATGATGGACAGAGTGTTGAACATTGCAAGCACTCACCCCCAGTCAACTGATCTGGGTTTAATCCATCACCATTCTTTAGCCCATTCTGCCACCCCAGTTCAGACATGGCCATATGCAAATCAGTCTGACCCTGTGCCTCATGGGAACAGTCCAGCCCGAACTGCCAAGCCATATCTTCCCTGGACCGGAAACAAGCTTCCTAGGACTGGTTTCTGGCATTTCAGCCGACTTCAGCCAGGCTTGCTTGAATCCAGTGGCAAAGTGAGCAAGGGACTCACGTCTGAGCATACCCTGCCAACTTTTGGCGAACAAAGCAAAACCATAGGAAATGATGGACGGAGTGTTGAACATTGCAAGCACTCACCCCCAGTCAACTGATCTGGGTTTAATCCATCACCATTCTTTAGCCCACTCTGCCACCCCAGTTCAGACATGGCCATATGCAAATCAGTCTGACCCTGTGCCTCATGGGAACAGTCCAGCCCGAACTGCAAAGCCATGTCTTTCCTAGACCGGAAACAAGCTTCCTAGGACCGATTTCTGGCATTTCAGCCGTCTTCAGCCAGGCTTGCTTGAATCCAGTGGCAAAGTGAGCAAGGGACTCACGTCTGAGCATACCCTGCCAACTTATGGCGAGCAAAGCAAAACCAAAGGAAATGATGGACGGAGTGTTGAACATCGCAAGCACTCAGCCACAGTCAACTGATCTGGGTTTAATCCATCACCATTCTTTAGCCCACTCTGCCACCCCAGTTCAGACATGGCCATATGCAAATCAGTCTGACCCTGTGCCTCATGGGAACAGTCCAGCCCGAACTGCCAAACCATGTCTTCCCTGGACCGGAAACAAGCTTCCTAGGACCGGTTTCTGGCATTTCAGCCGTCTTCAGCCAGGCTTGCTTGAATCCAGTGGCAAAGTGAGCAAGGGACTCACGTCTGAGCATACCCTGCCAACTTATGTCGAACAAAGCAAAACCAAAGGAAATGATGGACGGAGTGTTGAACATTGCAAGCACTCACCCCCAGTCAACTGATCTGGGTTTAATCCATCACCATTCTTTAGCCCACTCTGCCACCCCAGTTCAGACATGGCCATATGCAAATCAGTCTGACCCTGTGCCTCACGGGAACAGTCCAGCCCGAACTGCCAAACCATGTCTTCCCTGGACCGGAAACAAGCTTCCTAGGACCGGTTTCTGGCATTTCAGCCGTCTTCAGCCAGGCTTGCTTGAATCCAGTGGCAAAGTGAGCAAGGGACTCACGTCTGAGCATACCCTGCCAACTTATGTCGAACAAAGCAAAACCAAAGGAAATGATGGACGGAGTGTTGAACATTGCAAGCACTCACCCCCAGTCAACTGATCTGGGTTTAATCCATCACCATTCTTTAGCCCACTCTGCCACCCCAGTTCAGACATGGCCATATGCAAATCAGTCTGGCCCTGTGCCTCATGGGAACAGTCCAGCCCAAACTGCCAAGCCATGTCTTCCCTGGCCCGGAAACAAGCTTCCTAGGACCGGTTTCTGGCATTTCAGCCGTCTTCAGCCAGGCTTGCTTGAATCCAGTGGCAAAGTGAGCAAGGGACTCACGTCTGAGCATACCCTGCCAACTTATGGCGAACAAAGCAAAACCAAAGGAAATGATGGACGGAGTGTTGAACATTGCAAGCACTCACCCCCAGTCAACTGATCTGGGTTAAATCCATCACCATTCTTTAGCCCACTCTGCCACCCCAGTTCAGACATGGCCATATGCAAATCAGTCTGACCCTGTGCCTCATGGGAACAGTCCAGCCCGAACTGCCAAGCCATGTCTTCCCTGGACCGGAAACAAGCTTCCTAGGACCGGTTTCTGGCATTTCAGCCGTCTTCAGCCAGGCTTACTTGAATCCAGTGGCAAAGTGAGCAAGGGACTCACGTCTGAGCATACCCTGCCAACTTATGGCGAACAAAGCAAAACCAAAGGAAATGATGGACGGAGTGTTGAACATTGCAAGCACTCACCCCCAGTCAACTGATCTGGGTTTAATCCATCACCATTCTTTAGCCCACTCTGCCACCCCAGTTCAGACATGGCCATATGCAAATCAGTCTGACCCTGTGCCTCATGGGAACAGTCCAGCCCGAACTGCCAAGCCATGTCTTCCCTGGACCGGAAACAAGCTTCCTAGGACCGGTTTCTGGCATTTCAGCCGTCTTCAGCCAGGCTTGCTTGAATCCAGTGGCAAAGTGAGCAAGGGACTCACGTCTGAGCATACCCTGCCAACTTATGGCGAACAAAGCAAAACCAAAGGAAATGATGGACGGAGTGTTGAACATTGCAAGCACTCACCCCCAGTCAACTGATCTGGGTTTAATCCATCACCATTCTTTAGCCCACTCTGCCACCCCAGTTCAGACATGGCCATATGCAAATCAGTCTGACCCTGTGCCTCATGGGAACAGTCCAGCCCGAACTGCCAAGCCATGTCTTCCCTGGACCGGAAACAAGCTACCTAGGACCGGTTTCTGGCATTTCAGCCGTCTTCAGCCAGGCTTGTTTGAATCCAGTGGCAAAGTGAGCAAGGGACTCACGTCTGAGCATACCCTGCCAACTTATGGCGAACAAAGCAAAACCAAAGGAAATGATGGACAGAGTGTTGAACATTGCAAGCACTCACCCCCAGTCAACTGATCTGGGTTTAATCCATCACCATTCTTTAGCCCATTCTGCCACCCCAGTTCAGACATGGCCATATGCAAATCAGTCTGACCCTGTGCCTCATGGGAACAGTCCAGCCCGAACTGCCAAGCCATATCTTCCCTGGACCGGAAACAAGCTTCCTAGGACTGGTTTCTGGCATTTCAGCCGACTTCAGCCAGGCTTGCTTGAATCCAGTGGCAAAGTGAGCAAGGGACTCACGTCTGAGCATACCCTGCCAACTTTTGGCGAACAAAGCAAAACCATAGGAAATGATGGACGGAGTGTTGAACATTGCAAGCACTCACCCCCAGTCAACTGATCTGGGTTTAATCCATCACCATTCTTTAGCCCACTCTGCCACCCCAGTTCAGACATGGCCATATGCAAATCAGTCTGACCCTGTGCCTCATGGGAACAGTCCAGCCCGAACTGCAAAGCCATGTCTTCCCTAGACCGGAAACAAGCTTCCTAGGACCGATTTCTGGCATTTCAGCCGTCTTCAGCCAGGCTTGCTTGAATCCAGTGGCAAAGTGAGCAAGGGACTCACGTCTGAGCATACCCTGCAAACCTATGGCGAACAAAGCAAAACCAAAGGAAATGATGGACGGAGTGTTGAACATTGCAAGCACTCACCCCCAGTCAACTGATCTGGGTTTAATCCATCACCATTCTTTAGCCCACTCTGCCACCCCAGTTCAGACATGGCCATATGCAAATCAGTCTGACCCTGTGCCTCATGGGAACAGTCCAGCCCGAACTGCCAAGCCATGTCTTCCCTGGACCGGAAACAAGCTTCCTAGGACCGGGCCGTCTTCAGCCAGGCTTGCTTGAATCCAGTGGCAAAGTGAGCAAGGGACTCACGTCTGAGCATACCCTGCCAACTTATGGCGAGCAAAGCAAAACCAAAGGAAATGATGGACGGAGTGTTGAACATTGCAAGCACTCACCCCCAGTCAACTGATCTGGGTTTAATCCATCACCATTCTTTAGCCCACTCTGCCACCCCAGTTCAGACATGGCCATATGCAAATCAGTCTGACCCTGTGCCTCATGGGAACAGTCCAGCCCGAACTGCCAAACCATGTCTTCCCTGGACCGGAAACAAGCTTCCTAGGACCGGTTTCTGGCATTTCAGCCGTCTTCAGCCAGGCTTGCTTGAATCCAGTGGCAAAGTGAGCAAGGGACTCACGTCTGAGCATACCCTGCCAACTTATGTCGAACAAAGCAAAACCAAAGGAAATGATGGACGGAGTGTTGAACATTGCAAGCACTCACCCCCAGTCAACTGATCTGGGTTTAATCCATCACCATTCTTTAGCCCACTCTGCCACCCCAGTTCAGACATGGCCATATGCAAATCAGTCTGACCCTGTGCCTCACGGGAACAGTCCAGCCCGAACTGCCAAACCATGTCTTCCCTGGACCGGAAACAAGCTTCCTAGGACCGGTTTCTGGCATTTCAGCCGTCTTCAGCCAGGCTTGCTTGAATCCAGTGGCAAAGTGAGCAAGGGACTCACGTCTGAGCATACCCTGCCAACTTATGTCGAACAAAGCAAAACCAAAGGAAATGATGGACGGAGTGTTGAACATTGCAAGCACTCACCCCCAGTCAACTGATCTGGGTTTAATCCATCACCATTCTTTAGCCCACTCTGCCACCCCAGTTCAGACATGGCCATATGCAAATCAGTCTGGCCCTGTGCCTCATGGGAACAGTCCAGCCCAAACTGCCAAGCCATGTCTTCCCTGGCCCGGAAACAAGCTTCCTAGGACCGGTTTCTGGCATTTCAGCTGTCTTCAGCCAGGCTTGCTTGAATCCAGTGGCAAAGTGAGCAAGGGACTCACGTCTGAGCATACCCTGCCAACTTATGGCGAACAAAGCAAAACCAAAGGAAATGATGGACGGAGTGTTGAACATTGCAAGCACTCACCCCCAGTCAACTGATCTGGGTTAAATCCATCACCATTCTTTAGCCCACTCTGCCACCCCAGTTCAGACATGGCCATATGCAAATCAGTCTGACCCTGTGCCTCATGGGAACAGTCCAGCCCGAACTGCCAAGCCATGTCTTCCCTGGACCGGAAACAAGCTTCCTAGGACCGGTTTCTGGCATTTCAGCCGTCTTCAGCCAGGCTTACTTGAATCCAGTGGCAAAGTGAGCAAGGGACTCACGTCTGAGCATACCCTGCCAACTTATGGCGAACAAAGCAAAACCAAAGGAAATGATGGACGGAGTGTTGAACATTGCAAGCACTCACCCCCAGTCAACTGATCTGGGTTTAATCCATCACCATTCTTTAGCCCACTCTGCCACCCCAGTTCAGACATGGCCATATGCAAATCAGTCTGACCCTGTGCCTCATGGGAACAGTCCAGCCCGAACTGCCAAGCCATGTCTTCCCTGGACCGGAAACAAGCTTCCTAGGACCGGTTTCTGGCATTTCAGCCGTCTTCAGCCAGGCTTGCTTGAATCCAGTGGCAAAGTGAGCAAGGGACTCACGTCTGAGCATACCCTGCCAACTTATGGCGAACAAAGCAAAACCAAAGGAAATGATGGACGGAGTGTTGAACATTGCTAGCACTCACCCCCAGTCAACTGATCTGGGTTTAATCCATCACCATTCTTTAGCCCACTCTGCCACCCCAGTTCAGACATGGCCATATGCAAATCAGTCTGACCCTGTGCCTCATGGGAACAGTCCAGCCCGAACTGCCAAGCCATGTCTTCCCTGGACCGGAAACAAGCTACCTAGGACCGGTTTCTGGCATTTCAGCCGTCTTCAGCCAGGCTTGTTTGAATCCAGTGGCAAAGTGAGCAAGGGACTCACGTCTGAGCATACCCTGCCAACTTATGGCGAACAAAGCAAAACCAAAGGAAATGATGGACAGAGTGTTGAACATTGCAAGCACTCACCCCCAGTCAACTGATCTGGGTTTAATCCATCACCATTCTTTAGCCCATTCTGCCACCCCAGTTCAGACATGGCCATATGCAAATCAGTCTGACCCTGTGCCTCATGGGAACAGTCCAGCCCGAACTGCCAAGCCATATCTTCCCTGGACCGGAAACAAGCTTCCTAGGACTGGTTTCTGGCATTTCAGCCGACTTCAGCCAGGCTTGCTTGAATCCAGTGGCAAAGTGAGCAAGGGACTCACGTCTGAGCATACCCTGCCAACTTTTGGCGAACAAAGCAAAACCATAGGAAATGATGGACGGAGTGTTGAACATTGCAAGCACTCACCCCCAGTCAACTGATCTGGGTTTAATCCATCACCATTCTTTAGCCCACTCTGCCACCCCAGTTCAGACATGGCCATATGCAAATCAGTCTGACCCTGTGCCTCATGGGAACAGTCCAGCCCGAACTGCAAAGCCATGTCTTCCCTAGACCGGAAACAAGCTTCCTAGGACCGATTTCTGGCATTTCAGCCGTCTTCAGCCAGGCTTGCTTGAATCCAGTGGCAAAGTGAGCAAGGGACTCACGTCTGAGCATACCCTGCCAACTTATGGCGAGCAAAGCAAAACCAAAGGAAATGATGGACGGAGTGTTGAACATCGCAAGCACTCAGCCACAGTCAACTGATCTGGGTTTAATCCATCACCATTCTTTAGCCCACTCTGCTACCCCAGTTCAGACATGGCCATATGCAAATCAGTCTGACCCTGTGCCTCATGGGAACAGTCCAGCCCGAACTGCCAAACCATGTCTTCCCTGGACCGGAAACAAGCTTCCTAGGACCGGTTTCTGGCATTTCAGCCGTCTTCAGCCAGGCTTGCTTGAATCCAGTGGCAAAGTGAGCAAGGGACTCACGTCTGAGCATACCCTGCCAACTTATGTCGAACAAAGCAAAACCAAAGGAAATGATGGACGGAGTGTTGAACATTGCAAGCACTCACCCCCAGTCAACTGATCTGGGTTTAATCCATCACCATTCTTTAGCCCACTCTGCCACCCCAGTTCAGACATGGCCATATGCAAATCAGTCTGGCCCTGTGCCTCATGGGAACAGTCCAGCCCGAACTGCCAAGCCATGTCTTCCCTGGACCGGAAACAAGCTTCCTAGGACCGGTTTCTGGCATTTCAGCCGTCTTCAGCCAGGCTTGCTTGAATCCAGTGGCAAAGTGAGCAAGGGACTCACGTCTGAGCATACCCTGCCAACTTATGGCGAACAAAGCAAAACCAAAGGAAACGATGGACGGAGTGTTGAACATTGCAAGCACTCACCCCCAGTCAACTGATCTGGGTTTAATCCATCACCATTCTTTAGCCCACTCTGCCACCCCAGTTCAGACATGGCCATATGCAAATCAGTCTGACCCTGTGCCTCATGGGAACAGTCCAGCCCGAACTGCCAAGCCATGTCTTCCCTGGACCGGAAACAAGCTTCCTAGGACTGGTTTCTGGCATTTCAGCCGTCTTCAGCCAGGCTTGCTTGAATCCAGTGGCAAAGTGAGCAAGGGACTCACGTCTGAGCATACCCTGCCAACTTATGGCGAGCAATGCAAAACCATAGGAAATGATGGACGGAGTGTTGAACATTGCAAGCACTCACCCCCAGTCAACTGATCTGGGTTTAATCCATAACCATTCTTTAGCCCACTCTGCCACCCCAGTTCAGACATGGCCATATGCAAATCAGTCTGACCCTGTGCCTCACGGGAACAGTCCAGCCCGAACTGCCAAACCATGTCTTCCCTGGACCGGAAACAAGCTTCCTAGGACCGGTTTCTGGCATTTCAGCCGTCTTCAGCCAGGCTTGCTTGAATCCAGTGGCAAAGTGAGCAAGGGACTCACGTCTGAGCATACCCTGCCAACTTATGTCGAACAAAGCAAAACCAAAGGAAATGATGGACGGAGTGTTGAACATTGCAAGCACTCACCCCCAGTCAACTGATCTGGGTTTAATCCATCACCATTCTTTAGCCCACTCTGCCACCCCAGTTCAGACATGGCCATATGCAAATCAGTCTGGCCCTGTGCCTCATGGGAAAAGTCCAGCCCAAACTGCCAAGCCATGTCTTCCCTGGCCCGGAAACAAGCTTCCTAGGACCGGTTTCTGGCATTTCAGCCGTCTTCAGCCAGGCTTGCTTGAATCCAGTGGCAAAGTGAGCAAGGGACTCACGTCTGAGCATACCCTGCCAACTTATGGCGAACAAAGCAAAACCAAAGGAAATGATGGACGGAGTGTTGAACATTGCAAGCACTCACCCCCAGTCAACTGATCTGGGTTAAATCCATCACCATTCTTTAGCCCACTCTGCCACCCCAGTTCAGACATGGCCATATGCAAATCAGTCTGACCCTGTGCCTCATGGGAACAGTCCAGCCCGAACTGCCAAGCCATGTCTTCCCTGGACCGGAAACAAGCTTCCTAGGACCGGTTTCTGGCATTTCAGCCGTCTTCAGCCAGGCTTACTTGAATCCAGTGGCAAAGTGAGCAAGGGACTCACGTCTGAGCATACCCTGCCAACTTATGGCGAACAAAGCAAAACCAAAGGAAATGATGGACGGAGTGTTGAACATTGCAAGCACTCACCCCCAGTCAACTGATCTGGGTTTAATCCATCACCATTCTTTAGCCCACTCTGCCACCCCAGTTCAGACATGGCCATATGCAAATCAGTCTGACCCTGTGCCTCATGGGAACAGTCCAGCCCGAACTGCCAAGCCATGTCTTCCCTGGACCGGAAACAAGCTTCCTAAGACCGGTTTCTGGCATTTCAGCCGTCTTCAGCCAGGCTTGCTTGAATCCAGTGGCAAAGTGAGCAAGGGACTCACGTCTGAGCATACCCTGCCAACTTATGGCGAACAAAGCAAAACCAAAGGAAATGATGGACGGAGTGTTGAACATTGCAAGCACTCACCCCCAGTCAACTGATCTGGGTTTAATCCATCACCATTCTTTAGCCCACTCTGCCACCCCAGTTCAGACATGGCCATATGCAAATCAGTCTGACCCTGTGCCTCATGGGAACAGTCCAGCCCGAACTGCCAAGCCATGTCTTCCCTGGACCGGAAACAAGCTACCTAGGACCGGTTTCTGGCATTTCAGCCGTCTTCAGCCAGGCTTGTTTGAATCCAGTGGCAAAGTGAGCAAGGGACTCACGTCTGAGCATACCCTGCCAACTTATGGCGAACAAAGCAAAACCAAAGGAAATGATGGACAGAGTGATGAACATTGCAAGCACTCACCCCCAGTCAACTGATCTGGGTTTAATCCATCACCATTCTTTAGCCCACTCTGCCACCCCAGTTCAGACATGGCCATATGCAAATCAGTCTGGCCCTGTGCCTCATGGGAACAGTCCAGCCCAAACTGCCAAGCCATGTCTTCCCTGGCCCGGAAACAAGCTTCCTAGGACCGGTTTCTGGCATTTCAGCCGTCTTCAGCCAGGCTTGCTTGAATCCAGTGGCAAAGTGAGCAAGGGACTCACGTCTGAGCATACCCTGCCAACTTATGGCGAACAAAGCAAAACCAAAGGAAATGATGGACGGAGTGTTGAACATTGCAAGCACTCACCCCCAGTCAACTGATCTGGGTTAAATCCATCACCATTCTTTAGCCCACTCTGCCACCCCAGTTCAGACATGGCCATATGCAAATCAGTCTGACCCTGTGCCTCATGGGAACAGTCCAGCCCGAACTGCCAAGCCATGTCTTCCCTGGACCGGAAACAAGCTTCCTAGGACCGGTTTCTGGCATTTCAGCCGTCTTCAGCCAGGCTTACTTGAATCCAGTGGCAAAGTGAGCAAGGGACTCACGTCTGAGCATACCCTGCCAACTTATGGCGAACAAAGCAAAACCAAAGGAAATGATGGACGGAGTGTTGAACATTGCAAGCACTCACCCCCAGTCAACTGATCTGGGTTTAATCCATCACCATTCTTTAGCCCACTCTGCCACCCCAGTTCAGACATGGCCATATGCAAATCAGTCTGACCCTGTGCCTCATGGGAACAGTCCAGCCCGAACTGCCAAGCCATGTCTTCCCTGGACCGGAAACAAGCTTCCTAAGACCGGTTTCTGGCATTTCAGCCGTCTTCAGCCAGGCTTGCTTGAATCCAGTGGCAAAGTGAGCAAGGGACTCACGTCTGAGCATACCCTGCCAACTTATGGCGAACAAAGCAAAACCAAAGGAAATGATGGACGGAGTGTTGAACATTGCAAGCACTCACCCCCAGTCAACTGATCTGGGTTTAATCCATCACCATTCTTTAGCCCACTCTGCCACCCCAGTTCAGACATGGCCATATGCAAATCAGTCTGACCCTGTGCCTCATGGGAACAGTCCAGCCCGAACTGCCAAGCCATGTCTTCCCTGGACCGGAAACAAGCTACCTAGGACCGGTTTCTGGCATTTCAGCCGTCTTCAGCCAGGCTTGTTTGAATCCAGTGGCAAAGTGAGCAAGGGACTCACGTCTGAGCATACCCTGCCAACTTATGGCGAACAAAGCAAAACCAAAGGAAATGATGGACAGAGTGATGAACATTGCAAGCACTCACCCCCAGTCAACTGATCTGGGTTTAATCCATCACCATTCTTTAGCCCATTCTGCCACCCCAGTTCAGACATGGCCATATGCAAATCAGTCTGACCCTGTGCCTCATGGGAACAGTCCAGCCCGAACTGCCAAGCCATATCTTCCCTGGACCGGAAACAAGCTTCCTAGGACTGGTTTCTGGCATTTCAGCCGACTTCAGCCAGGCTTGCTTGAATCCAGTGGCAAAGTGAGCAAGGGACTCACGTCTGAGCATACCCTGCCAACTTTTGGCGAACAAAGCAAAACCATAGGAAATGATGGACGGAGTGTTGAACATTGCAAGCACTCACCCCCAGTCAACTGATCTGGGTTTAATCCATCACCATTCTTTAGCCCACTCTGCCACCCCAGTTCAGACATGGCCATATGCAAATCAGTCTGACCCTGTGCCTCATGGGAACAGTCCAGCCCGAACTGCAAAGCCATGTCTTCCCTGGACCGGAAACAAGCTTCCTAGGACCGATTTCTGGCATTTCAGCCGTCTTCAGCCAGGCTTGCTTGAATCCAGTGGCAAAGTGAGCAAGGGACTCACGTCTGAGCATACCCTGCCAACTTATGGCGAGCAAAGCAAAACCAAAGGAAATGATGGACGGAGTGTTGAACATTGCAAGCACTCACCCCCAGTCAACTGATCTGGGTTTAATCCATCACCATTCTTTAGCCCACTCTGCCACCCCAGTTCAGACATGGCCATATGCAAATCAGTCTGACCCTGTGCCTCATGGGAACAGTCCAGCCCGAACTGCCAAACCATGTCTTCCCTGGACCGGAAACAAGCTTCCTAGGACCGGTTTCTGGCATTTCAGCCGTCTTCAGCCAGGCTTGCTTGAATCCAGTGGCAAAGTGAGCAAGGGACTCACGTCTGAGCATACCCTGCCAACTTATGTCGAACAAAGCAAAACCAAAGGAAATGATGGACGGAGTGTTGAACATTGCAAGCACTCACCCCCAGTCAACTGATCTGGGTTTAATCCATCACCATTCTTTAGCCCACTCTGCCACCCCAGTTCAGACATGGCCATATGCAAATCAGTCTGGCCCTGTGCCTCATGGGAACAGTCCAGCCCGAACTGCCAAGCCATGTCTTCCCTGGACCGGAAACAAGCTTCCTAGGACCGGTTTCTGGCATTTCAGCCGTCTTCAGCCAGGCTTGCTTGAATCCAGTGGCAAAGTGAGCAAGGGACTCACGTCTGAGCATACCCTGCCAACTTATGGCGAACAAAGCAAAACCAAAGGAAACGATGGACGGAGTATTGAACATTGCAAGCACTCACCCCCAGTCAACTGATCTGGGTTTAATCCATCACCATTCTTTAGCCCACTCTGCCACCCCAGTTCAGACATGGCCATATGCAAATCAGTCTGACCCTGTGCCTCATGGGAACAGTCCAGCCCGAACTGCCAAGCCATGTCTTCCCTGGACCGGAAACAAGCTACCTAGGACCGGTTTCTGGCATTTCAGCCGTCTTCAGCCAGGCTTGTTTGAATCCAGTGGCAAAGTGAGCAAGGGACTCACGTCTGAGCATACCCTGCCAACTTATGGCGAACAAAGCAAAACCAAAGGAAATGATGGACGGAGTGTTGAACATTGCAAGCACTCACCCCCAGTCAACTCATCTGGGTTTAATCCATCACCATTCTTTAGCCCACTCTGCCACCCCTGTTCAGACATGGCCATATGCAAATCAGTCTGACCCTGTGCCTCATGGGAACAGTCCAGCCCGAACTGCCAAGCCATATCTTCCCTGGACCGGAAACAAGCTTCCTAGGACTGGTTTCTGGCATTTCAGCCGACTTCAGCCAGGCTTGTTTGAATCCAGTGGCAAAGTGAGCAAGGGACTCACGTCTGAGCATACCCTGCCAACTTTTGGCGAACAAAGCAAAACCATAGGAAATGATGGACGGAGTGTTCAACATTGCAAGCACTCACCCCCAGTCAACTGATCTGGGTTTAATCCATCACCATTCTTTAGCCCACTCTGCCACCCCAGTTCAGACATGGCCATATGCAAATCAGTCTGACCCTGTGCCTCATGGGAACAGTCCAGCCCGAACTGCCAAGCCATATCTTCCCTGGACCGGAAACAAGCTTCCTAGGACTGGTTTCTGGCATTTCAGCCGACTTCAGCCAGGCTTGCTTGAATCCAGTGGCAAAGTGAGCAAGGGACTCACGTCTGAGCATACCCTGCCAACTTTTGGCGAACAAAGCAAAACCATAGGAAATGATGGACGGAGTGTTCAACATTGCAAGCACTCACCCCCAGTCAACTGATCTGGGTTTAATCCATCACCATTCTTTAGCCCACTCTGCCACCCCAGTTCAGACATGGCCATATGCAAATCAGTCTGACCCTGTGCCTCATGGGAACAGTCCAGCCCGAACTGCCAAGCCATGTCCTCCCTGGACCGGAAACAAGCTTCCTAGGACCGCTTTCTGGCATTTCAGCCGTCTTCAGCCAGGCTTGCTTGAATCCAGTGGCAAAGTGAGCAAGGGACTCACGTCTGAGCATACCCTGCCAACTTATGGCGAGCAAAGCAAAACCAAAGGAAATGATGGACGGAGTGTTGAACATTGCAAGCACTCACCCCCAGTCAACTGATCTGGGTTTAATCCATCACCATTCTTTAGCCCACTCTGCCACCGCAGTTCAGACATGGCCATATGCAAATCAGTCTGACCCTGTGCCTCATGGGAACAGTCCAGCCCGATCTGCCAAACCATGTCTTCCCTGGACCGGAAACAAGCTTCCTAGGACCGGTTTCTGGCATTTCAGCCGTCTTCAGCCAGGCTTGCTTGAATCCAGTGGCAAAGTGAGCAAGGGACTCACGTCTGAGCATACCCTGCCAACTTATGGCGAGCAAAGCAAAACCAAAGGAAATGATGGACGGAGTGTTGAACATTGCAAGCACTCAGCCACAGTCAACTGATCTGGGTTTAATCCATCACCATTCTTTAGCCCACTCTGCCACCCCAGTTCAGACATGGCCATATGCAAATCAGTCTGACCCTGTGCCTCATGGGAACAGTCCAGCCCGAACTGCCAAACCATGTCTTCCCTGGACCGGAAACAAGCTTCCTAGGACCGGTTTCTGGCATTTCAGCCGTCTTCAGCCAGGCTTGCTTGAATCCAGTGGCAAAGTGAGCAAGGGACTCACGTCTGAGCATACCCTGCCAACTTATGTCGAACAAAGCAAAACCAAAGGAAATGATGGACGGAGTGTTGAACATTGCAAGCACTCACCCCCAGTCAACTGATCTGGGTTTAATCCATCACCATTCTTTAGCCCACTCTGCCACCCCAGTTCAGACATGGCCATATGCAAATCAGTCTGGCCCTGTGCCTCATGGGAACAGTCCAGCCCGAACTGCCAAGCCATGTCTTCCCTGGACCGGAAACAAGCTTCCTAGGACCGGTTTCTGGCATTTCAGCCGTCTTCAGCCAGGCTTGCTTGAATCCAGTGGCAAAGTGAGCAAGGGACTCACGTCTGAGCATACCCTGCCAACTTATGGCGAACAAAGCAAAACCAAAGGAAACGATGGACGGAGTGTTGAACATTGCAAGCACTCACCCCCAGTCAACTGATCTGGGTTTAATCCATCACCATTCTTTAGCCCACTCTGCCACCCCAGTTCAGACATGGCCATATGCAAATCAGTCTGACCCTGTGCCTCATGGGAACAGTCCAGCCCGAACTGCCAAGCCATGTCTTCCCTGGACCGGAAACAAGCTTCCTAGGACTGGTTTCTGGCATTTCAGCCGTCTTCAGCCAGGCTTGCTTGAATCCAGTGGCAAAGTGAGCAAGGGACTCACGTCTGAGCATACCCTGCCAACTTATGGCGAGCAATGCAAAACCATAGGAAATGATGGACGGAGTGTTGAACATTGCAAGCACTCACCCCCAGTCAACTGATCTGGGTTTAATCCATCACCATTCTTTAGCCCACTCTGCCACCCCAGTTCAGACATGGCCATATGCAAATCAGTCTGACCCTGTGCCTCACGGGAACAGTCCAGCCCGAACTGCCAAACCATGTCTTCCCTGGACCGGAAACAAGCTTCCTAGGACCGGTTTCTGGCATTTCAGCCGTCTTCAGCCAGGCTTGCTTGAATCCAGTGGCAAAGTGAGCAAGGGACTCACGTCTGAGCATACCCTGCCAACTTATGTCGAACAAAGCAAAACCAAAGGAAATGATGGACGGAGTGTTGAACATTGCAAGCACTCACCCCCAGTCAACTGATCTGGGTTTAATCCATCACCATTCTTTAGCCCACTCTGCCACCCCAGTTCAGACATGGCCATATGCAAATCAGTCTGGCCCTGTGCCTCATGGGAACAGTCCAGCCCAAACTGCCAAGCCATGTCTTCCCTGGCCCGGAAACAAGCTTCCTAGGACCGGTTTCTGGCATTTCAGCCGTCTTCAGCCAGGCTTGCTTGAATCCAGTGGCAAAGTGAGCAAGGGACTCACGTCTGAGCATACCCTGCCAACTTATGGCGAACAAAGCAAAACCAAAGGAAATGATGGACGGAGTGTTGAACATTGCAAGCACTCACCCCCAGTCAACTGATCTGGGTTAAATCCATCACCATTCTTTAGCCCACTCTGCCACCCCAGTTCAGACATGGCCATATGCAAATCAGTCTGACCCTGTGCCTCATGGGAACAGTCCAGCCCGAACTGCCAAGCCATGTCTTCCCTGGACCGGAAACAAGCTTCCTAGGACCGGTTTCTGGCATTTCAGCCGTCTTCAGCCAGGCTTACTTGAATCCAGTGGCAAAGTGAGCAAGGGACTCACGTCTGAGCATACCCTGCCAACTTATGGCGAACAAAGCAAAACCAAAGGAAATGATGGACGGAGTGTTGAACATTGCAAGCACTCACCCCCAGTCAACTGATCTGGGTTTAATCCATCACCATTCTTTAGCCCACTCTGCCACCCCAGTTCAGACATGGCCATATGCAAATCAGTCTGACCCTGTGCCTCATGGGAACAGTCCAGCCCGAACTGCCAAGCCATGTCTTCCCTGGACCGGAAACAAGCTTCCTAAGACCGGTTTCTGGCATTTCAGCCGTCTTCAGCCAGGCTTGCTTGAATCCAGTGGCAAAGTGAGCAAGGGACTCACGTCTGAGCATACCCTGCCAACTTATGGCGAACAAAGCAAAACCAAAGGAAATGATGGACGGAGTGTTGAACATTGCAAGCACTCACCCCCAGTCAACTGATCTGGGTTTAATCCATCACCATTCTTTAGCCCACTCTGCCACCCCAGTTCAGACATGGCCATATGCAAATCAGTCTGACCCTGTGCCTCATGGGAACAGTCCAGCCCGAACTGCCAAGCCATGTCTTCCCTGGACCGGAAACAAGCTACCTAGGACCGGTTTCTGGCATTTCAGCCGTCTTCAGCCAGGCTTGTTTGAATCCAGTGGCAAAGTGAGCAAGGGACTCACGTCTGAGCATACCCTGCCAACTTATGGCGAACAAAGCAAAACCAAAGGAAATGATGGACAGAGTGATGAACATTGCAAGCACTCACCCCCAGTCAACTGATCTGGGTTTAATCCATCACCATTCTTTAGCCCATTCTGCCACCCCAGTTCAGACATGGCCATATGCAAATCAGTCTGACCCTGTGCCTCATGGGAACAGTCCAGCCCGAACTGCCAAGCCATATCTTCCCTGGACCGGAAACAAGCTTCCTAGGACTGGTTTCTGGCATTTCAGCCGACTTCAGCCAGGCTTGCTTGAATCCAGTGGCAAAGTGAGCAAGGGACTCACGTCTGAGCATACCCTGCCAACTTTTGGCGAACAAAGCAAAACCATAGGAAATGATGGACGGAGTGTTGAACATTGCAAGCACTCACCCCCAGTCAACTGATCTGGGTTTAATCCATCACCATTCTTTAGCCCACTCTGCCACCCCAGTTCAGACATGGCCATATGCAAATCAGTCTGACCCTGTGCCTCATGGGAACAGTCCAGCCCGAACTGCAAAGCCATGTCTTCCCTGGACCGGAAACAAGCTTCCTAGGACCGATTTCTGGCATTTCAGCCGTCTTCAGCCAGGCTTGCTTGAATCCAGTGGCAAAGTGAGCAAGGGACTCACGTCTGAGCATACCCTGCCAACTTATGGCGAGCAAAGCAAAACCAAAGGAAATGATGGACGGAGTGTTGAACATTGCAAGCACTCACCCCCAGTCAACTGATCTGGGTTTAATCCATCACCATTCTTTAGCCCACTCTGCCACCCCAGTTCAGACATGGCCATATGCAAATCAGTCTGACCCTGTGCCTCATGGGAACAGTCCAGCCCGAACTGCCAAACCATGTCTTCCCTGGACCGGAAACAAGCTTCCTAGGACCGGTTTCTGGCATTTCAGCCGTCTTCAGCCAGGCTTGCTTGAATCCAGTGGCAAAGTGAGCAAGGGACTCACGTCTGAGCATACCCTGCCAACTTATGTCGAACAAAGCAAAACCAAAGGAAATGATGGACGGAGTGTTGAACATTGCAAGCACTCACCCCCAGTCAACTGATCTGGGTTTAATCCATCACCATTCTTTAGCCCACTCTGCAACCCCAGTTCAGACATGGCCATATGCAAATCAGTCTGGCCCTGTGCCTCATGGGAACAGTCCAGCCCGAACTGCCAAGCCATGTCTTCCCTGGACCGGAAACAAGCTTCCTAGGACCGGTTTCTGGCATTTCAGCCGTCTTCAGCCAGGCTTGCTTGAATCCAGTGGCAAAGTGAGCAAGGGACTCACGTCTGAGCATACCCTGCCAACTTATGGCGAACAAAGCAAAACCAAAGGAAACGATGGACGGAGTGTTGAACATTGCAAGCACTCACCCCCAGTCAACTGATCTGGGTTTAATCCATCACCATTCTTTAGCCCACTCTGCCACCCCAGTTCAGACATGGCCATATGCAAATCAGTGTGACCCTGTGCCTCATGGGAACAGTCCAGCCCGAACTGCCAAGCCATGTCTTCCCTGGACCGGAAACAAGCTACCTAGGACCGGTTTCTGGCATTTCAGCCGTCTTCAGCCAGGCTTGTTTGAATCCAGTGGCAAAGTGAGCAAGGGACTCACGTCTGAGCATACCCTGCCAACTTATGGCGAACAAAGCAAAACCAAAGGAAATGATGGACAGAGTGTTGAACATTGCAAGCACTCACCCCCAGTCAACTCATCTGGGTTTAATCCATCACCATTCTTTAGCCCACTCTGCCACCCCTGTTCAGACATGGCCATATGCAAATCAGTCTGACCCTGTGCCTCATGGGAACAGTCCAGCCCGAACTGCCAAGCCATATCTTCCCTGGACCGGAAACAAGCTTCCTAGGACTGGTTTCTGGCATTTCAGCCGACTTCAGCCAGGCTTGTTTGAATCCAGTGGCAAAGTGAGCAAGGGACTCACGTCTGAGCATACCCTGCCAACTTTTGGCGAACAAAGCAAAACCATAGGAAATGATGGACGGAGTGTTCAACATTGCAAGCACTCACCCCCAGTCAACTGATCTGGGTTTAATCCATCACCATTCTTTAGCCCACTCTGCCACCCCAGTTCAGACATGGCCATATGCAAATCAGTCTGACCCTGTGCCTCATGGGAACAGTCCAGCCCGAACTGCCAAGCCATATCTTCCCTGGACCGGAAACAAGCTTCCTAGGACTGGTTTCTGGCATTTCAGCCGACTTCAGCCAGGCTTGCTTGAATCCAGTGGCAAAGTGAGCAAGGGACTCACGTCTGAGCATACCCTGCCAACTTTTGGCGAACAAAGCAAAACCATAGGAAATGATGGACGGAGTGTTCAACATTGCAAGCACTCACCCCCAGTCAACTGATCTGGGTTTAATCCATCACCATTCTTTAGCCCACTCTGCCACCCCAGTTCAGACATGGCCATATGCAAATCAGTCTGACCCTGTGCCTCATGGGAACAGTCCAGCCCGAACTGCCAAGCCATGTCTTCCCTGGACCGGAAACAAGCTTCCTAGGACCGCTTTCTGGCATTTCAGCCGTCTTCAGCCAGGCTTGCTTGAATCCAGTGGCAAAGTGAGCAAGGGACTCACGTCTGAGCATACCCTGCCAACTTATGGCGAGCAAAGCAAAACCAAAGGAAATGATGGACGGAGTGTTGAACATTGCAAGCACTCACCCCCAGTCAACTGATCTGGGTTTAATCCATCACCATTCTTTAGCCCACTCTGCCACCCCAGTTCAGACATGGCCATATGCAAATCAGTCTGACCCTGTGCCTCATGGGAACAGTCCAGCCCGAACTGCCAAACCATGTCTTCCCTGGACCGGAAACAAGCTTCCTAGGACCGGTTTCTGGCATTTCAGCCGTCTTCAGCCAGGCTTGCTTGAATCCAGTGGCAAAGTGAGCAAGGGACTCACGTCTGAGCATACCCTGCCAACTTATGTCGAACAAAGCAAAACCAAAGGAAATGATGGACGGAGTGTTGAACATTGCAAACACTCACCCCCAGTCAACTGATCTGGGTTTAATCCATCACCATTCTTTAGCCCACTCTGCCACCCCAGTTCAGACATGGCCATATGCAAATCAGTCTGGCCCTGTGCCTCATGGGAACAGTCCAGCCCGAACTGCCAAGCCATGTCTTCCCTGGCCCGGAAACAAGCTTCCTAGGACCGGTTTCTGGCATTTCAGCCGTCTTCAGCCAGGCCTGCTTGAATCCAGTGGCAAAGTGAGCAAGGGACTCACGTCTGAGCATACCCTGCCAACTTATGGCGAACAAAGCAAAACCAAAGGAAATGATGGACGGAGTGTTGAACATTGCAAGCACTCACCCCCAGTCAACTGATCTGGGTTTAATCCATCACCATTCTTTAGCCCACTCTGCCACCCCAGTTCAGACATGGCCATATGCAAATCAGTCTGACCCTGTGCCTCATGGGAACAGTCCAGCCCGAACTGCCAAGCCATGTCTTCCCTGGACCGGAAACAAGCTTCCTAGGACCGGTTTCTGGCATTTCAGCCGTCTTCAGCCAGGCTTACTTGAATCCAGTGGCAAAGTGAGCAAGGGACTCACGTCTGAGCATACCCTGCCAACTTATGGCGAACAAAGCAAAACCAAAGGAAATGATGGACGGAGTGTTGAACATTGCAAGCACTCACCCCCAGTCAACTGATCTGGGTTTAATCCATCACCATTCTTTAGCCCACTCTGCCACCCCAGTTCAGACATGGCCATATGCAAATCAGTCTGACCCTGTGCCTCATGGGAACAATCCAGCCCGAACTGCCAAGCCATGTCTTCCCTGGACCGGAAACAAGCTTCCTAGGACCGGTTTCTGGCATTTCAGCCGTCTTCAGCCAGGCTTGTTTGAATCCAGTGGCAAAGTGAGCAAGGGACTCACGTCTGAGCATACCCTGCCAACTTATGGCGAACAAAGCAAAACCAAAGGAAATGATGGACAGAGTGTTGAACATTGCAAGCACTCACCCCCAGTCAACTGATCTGGGTTTAATCCATCACCATTCTTTAGCCCACTCTGCCACCCCAGTTCAGACATGGCCATATGCAAATCAGTCTGACCCTGTGCCTCATGGGAACAGTCCAGCCCGAACTGCCAAGCCATGTCTTCCCTGGACCGGAAACAAGCTTCCTAGGACCGGTTTCTGGCATTTCAGCCGTCTTCAGCCAGACTTGCTTGAATCCAGTGGCAAAGTGAGCAAGGGACTCACGTCTGAGCATACCCTGCCAACTTATGGCGAACAAAGCAAAACCAAAGGAAATGATGGACGGAGTGTTGAACATTGCAAGCACTCACCCCCAGTCAACTGATCTGGGTTTAATCCATCACCATTCTTTAGCCCACTCTGCCACCCCAGTTCAGACATGGCCATATCCAAATCAGTCTGACCCTGTGCCTCATGGGAACAGTCCAGCCCGAACTGCCAAGCCATGTCTTCCCTGGACCGGAAACAAGCTTCCTAGGACCGGTTTCTGGCATTTCAGCCGTCTTCAGCCAGGCTTGCTTGAATCCAGTGGCAAAGTGAGCAAGGGACTCATGTCTGAGCATACCCTGCCAACTTATGGCGAACAAAGCAAAACCAAAGGAAATGATGGACGGAGTGTTGAACATTGCAAGCACTCACCCCCAGTCAACTGATCTGGGTTTAATCCATCACTGTTCTTTAGCCCACTCTGCCACCCCAGTTCAGACATGGCCATGTGCAAATCAGTCTGACCCTGTGCCTCATGGGAACAGTCCAGCCCGAACTGCCAAGCCATGTCTTCCCTGGACCGGAAACAAGCTTCCTAGGACCGGTTTCTGGCATTTCAGCCGTCTTCAGCCAGGCTTGCTTGAATCCAGTGGCAAAGTGAGCAAGGGACTCATGTCTGAGCATACCCTGCCAACTTATGGCGAACAAAGCAAAACCAAAGGAAATGATGGACGGAGTGTTGAACATTGCAAGCACTCACCCCCAGTCAACTGATCTGGGTTTAATCCATCACCGTTCTTTAGCCCACTCTGCCACCCCAGTTCAGACATGGCCATGTGCAAATCAGTCTGACCCTGTGCCTCATGGGAACAGTCCAGCACGAACTGCCAAGCCATGTCTTCCCTGGACCGTAAACAAGCTTCCTAGGACCGGTTTCTGGCATTTCAGCCGTCTTCAGCCAGGCTTGCTTGAATCCAGTGGCAAAGTGAGCAAGGGACTCACGTCTGAGCATACCCTGCCAACTTATGGCGAACAAAGCAAAACCAAAGGAAATTATGGACGGAGTTTTGAACATTGCAAGCACTCACCCCCAGTCAACTGATCTGGGTTTAATCCATCACCGTTCTTTAGCCCACTCTGCCACCCCAGTTCAGACATGGTCATATGCAAATCAGTCTGACCCTGTGCCTCATGGGAACAGTCCAGCCCGAACTGCCAAGCCATGTCTTCCCTGGACCGGAAACAAATTTTGGCAACATGAAATTATAAAATCGAAATAAAAAAAACACTATCCACATTGACCCCACCCCCTGTGCTTTTGGTGGCCGAAGGCCACGAAATGTACAGGGCTTATTAAAGTTGATAAAAACCGTGCACGGAACGAACTGCGTTAGTGGGCGCGCACGCCTCGAATGGCGTAAAGTAACTTAGCATTTAAAAAACCGTACAAATTCACTGAAAAAACCATAGGTTTCACACACGTTATAGTTAGGAATTAGCATTTAAAAAACCTTGCAAATTCACTGAAAAAACCATAGGTTTCACACATGTTATAGTTAGCGGAAATTTTACTGATAAAAAACCAGTGAAATTGCCCCGTTATAGTTAGTGCTGGCAACTATAACTCACGCGACCGCAATCTTCTGCTGATGACATATGTGTCTTTATGAAAAAAAAATATTTGTAATATATGTATAGCTAAAAATGTATGGAAGAAGACATGGGCAAATAAGTGTCTAAATACAGTATTAGCATCAGCAGAGGATTGCGGTCGCGTGAGTTATAGTTGCCAGCACTAACTATAACGGGGCAATTTCACTGGTTTTTTATCAGTAAAATTTCCGCTAACTATAACATGTGTGAAACCTATGGTTTTTTCAGTGAATTTGCAAGGTTTTTTAAATGCTAATTCCTAACTATAACGTGTGTGAAACCTATGGTTTTTTCAGTGAATATATATATATATAGTGTAATCAGAATCTAAAGCAGGAGGTTCTTAATTGAATATATAGTTTCTAGATTGAATATTACATATGTGGAGTAATATAATGCAGCACCACATCACCTAAAAAACACAAAGCATCATGGTATTACAGACGGGTGAAAGCAGAAAAGGGAAGGAGCAGAGAAGGACACATTTTTAAAAGGGAATAGCTCATATGTGTCTCACCGACGATAGAGCTGAGAAGGGGGAGACAGAATGCACAGGTGGGAGGAGCGCAGAAGCATTCGCTAGGGGTAAGAAGTGACCGGGGTGGCGCGGGTGTGCGGCGACTCCTGACTCGGGGACACACAGGGGTTTGTTGGCGGGGGTGGCTGGCGACAGGTACATTTATTTATCCAGAATTACTGTGTGTTAGAGGTGCATTGAGGGAGTGTGAAAATGGTAGGAACTAACGTAGCTACATCGATTATGTAATTGTCTATTGCTGTCTTTGTTTTAAATAAAAAATGTTTAAAAAAAAAAAAAGGAGATAGCTCAGATTAGGGTGACAAGTAAGAGACTAAAGTCCTCCATAGCAGTATGTACTCAAGGTACTCCGAGCTTAGGAACAAAAGGCTAATGGTTAGTTTCTGAGCATGAAGAATGGCTTGTCAAAGGTGCTGGCTTAAAGATATAACCCAGAAATCAGGAGACTAAACCCACCACGCAGCAACAACAAGTGACTATAAGGCCATAGTAGAGTCCAAGAATTGTCTCTCTCTCTCAAAAATGGGCATGTAGTAATTTCTAGATGGTTCATTCAAATCACATTATTCATGAAAGGGTGTATGCCTTTTCTTCGTGGCATGGGTCAGATGTAATCTCCAGGGGAGTGGAAGATGTAACTCCATAATGTCGCCATCCTCCACCAATAGCCAACCAGTATGAGTTGCGGAAAAGGCCATGCAGGATAATCTGTAACTGGTCACATTTAGGATTACTCCACCTGCCGGACAAATTATTTAAGAATAAACAGGCCCATGGAGACTGTACAATGCCCAATACCAGTCATGTAACATATGGAAGTATGGAAACGCGAACCTAGTCCCTTCTAAGAACTACACCACCAAAGTAAGCCTTTATTTTTATTTTTTTATTTCAAGCAGCTCCTACCCTGTGCAGGCAGGGCCTGCCTTCTTTGGAACCCCCATGCTCCCAATATCCCCATCCGGAAACACAATGATTTAAGAACCATGCTCAACACAATCAAAGGCTTATACAACACTGCATACTTTTCTACCCTTAAACAAAACATTGTTACCAAAGGAAAAACAGCTACAACACATCAAATGGAAGGGAACAGAGGGAAAGACAAAACCACAAATAAAAGATTAAACATAACTTGCATGCAAATCATTTCATAGTATGCAATCTTAACTTAGCAGGAAGAGGTACAATGTGACCAAATGTGGAGGTGGAATTACATTTAGAATAGGAGGTTTGTCCCCACGCCTCACCATATGATAGGAAGGACGTCCCTGCTTACCACCATGCCATTACTGTCCTCCATTTCTCCTCATCCTGTATTTTCAGTTCCATATTTTGTTACATCTTACTCACCTACTCAAATACCACACTACCGTCATTCAATTTGACAGAGTTCGAGTAAATCTGCACATTTTTAAATGGATCCGAGAGCATGCATTCATCCTTGTTTGCTCTATTCAGACACTTCACATGTACCCAATCATCCCACGGCTACCATCACCTTTCTGATTATATGTTTATGATCATAGTATCCTTGTCTATCCCTTGGGCTTTCCTGGCATTTTCCTACACTGTAGATGGAGGCCATGCACCCTGATGCTCAGCAGACATCCATGTAGTATCATCTTTGGTATAGAGATTTCTTCCCCACAAAATCCTAGCTCGGCTGAGCCCAGTAACTGTGGGTTTGATGCTGTAGACCCGCACCTTTTGCTTCAGTTCTTTCCCCCAATGCTGCGCTTTGGAAATGGACAGCTGCCTATGGTGACGTCATTGAATTGTTCCATGATTGTGTTGACTCTGGGAAGATAAAGACTCTTGACCCTAGCCTTGATGCCATGGCGGACCACAACTTTCTTCAATGTGTCAGAGACAAACTGTAGACCATTGTCACTGAGTGGCTTGGTAATTCCCTCCAGCAAAAACACCTAATCTAAAAACGTCATCACACTCTGCCTTGCTCATAATCTGAATTTCAGGCCACTTGGAAGAATGATCTAACAGGTCATGCTAAAGCGAAGGGAGTGAGACTGGGGGGGGAGGAGATGGCAGGGTAAGGCTGCCGTAGGTGTGTATCTGCTCCTCCTCCACTCTTATACCGCCCGCCCAGCCCCGATGATCGAGAACCCGGAGACCAAGTGTTCAATTTAAGCAGTTGTATCGCCATTCCGTCACAGAAGAGCTGGTGATTTTGAAGATCTACGTGGTGCGTGTGTCCTGCCTGGTTGGATTGACTCCGACTAGACTGCTGCATCGCAAGCTGGCTGTGGAGGATGCCAGACACCAGCTATGGCCGCAGCAACTCGAAGGGCGCAGGAGCAATTGGAGATGGTGACAACATCACAAATTGGCCCCTGGCCTTAAGACGTCTGGTTTCAGTTGGAAGCTGGGGTCAGGCCATGCTCCATCACAGACCTTATTTCCTCTCAGCATTCAAATTCTTTTTATTTGCATATCAATTTTTTATTACATTTTCCAAATTTAAACAAATTATCACCATTAATCAGAGACATTCATATAAACATAAAGTGCCAATGAAACACTGAAATGTGAACCAAAATATTATTAAAAAATAAAGTAAACTGCATAAGAATAACAAGCATTTGCAATGCAATAGGTCTCGCATTTATGCGAGTTTAAGCTCTTGGCATTGTAAATGACAATGCCAATAGCTTAAACTCGCATAAATGCGAGACCTATTGCATTGCAAATGGTAGCTTAATTTTAAATCTGAGCGCAGCGCCACTTCAAGGACACCGCGCTAGTTTTAAAAACATTTTTTTTAAACTTTAACACTGAGCGCGGTGTCCTTGAAGCGGCGCCACGCTCCGTGTTAAAGTAAAAAAAAAAAAAAATTAAACGGAGTGCTGTGTCCCAGAAGTGGACGCCACGCTCAGTATAAAATTAAAATAAATAAATAAACTGAGCACGATATCCCTAAAGTGGGCGCTATGCTCGGGATACAAATAAAAAAAAAAAAATAGCAGCAGCCATATTCCCCATAAGTAGTCATAAACAAAACAGTGCCTACCCCCTAGATAAAGTGGACCGTGTACGGAGCCAAGTAAAAGATCCAGTCGTCACGGTCGTTCACAAATGGAGACAGGGCAGTAGCAAGGAGGGACTAACAAGCCTCATTATCAATCGGAAGCCAGCATTTGCCAAGGACAATGACACCAGCCAATCAAAAATAATATTCCCCCCCCAAAAAAAAATATGGGCGGAGGCTTCCACAGCACTTCTACAGCATGTCCTACAAGCATGCCTCGCAGAGCGAGCAACGCTTGTGCGCTGCAGCGCTAGGCTCAAACTAAAAATGGTACAAGTTTCACGTTTACAGACATAAATGATTGAGTGATACAATTGAATTTTAAGTGTATTGCTATAGTCGAGGCACTTTTGAATGTTGTAAAAATTAGTGAGAGTGGATTGATCAGTTTACTGCCCTCCTCACACAATGCAGGATACATTGTTTCCCCTCCCAGAGAGGATTCCAAACGTCAGCGCAACAATATAGCCGAAGCTCAAGAGGGAAGCAATGCCGTTGTCAGTCAAGGTAATTCTGCAATAAGCAATTCGGAGACTGCACTTGTTAAGCCAGTGGTTTTACCAGCAGAATTTAAGGATATGATAGATACTGCTCCCTATGCAGCTCAGTTGGTTCATCAGATATTAAATGCCGACATGGTTTCGCAGGCCTTATAAAAAATGGTTTATGTTGGGAGTGACATTGCACTTTTTCAGGGTTTTAATAATGTAATTCTCACTTTAAATGCTACAAATGTTCTGGGTATTAACAAGTAATTGACCCCTAGGAGTGACATGGGTGTTGCGCTCAGTATATGCAATAAAATACTGCTTCGGGATGAGGTCGATGCTCTCAGACTGGGGTATCCAGTGAATTGAAGCAGGTTTTGACTCTCTAAGTTGGCAGGGTGGAGCAGGTGTTGGTTTGCCCGCATCTGACAGCAATACTGACAAATCCTCAGCGCCGAAGTGTATGAATAATAGTATGGTGCCAGGAGCCCTGCCTAAGACAAATACAATACATTAATGGGCAACGAAAGCACTGGGAAGGTGGAAAGAGTGATTGCTTGTTTAATTGAGTGGTTATTACAAAGTTAGGGTCTGGATGGCAAGTGCAACAATCGGGTGCTGGCAGAATAAGAAAAGAATCTCGGCCAAAACCAATCTCGGGACTGCTAAGGAGCAGGGAACGGGGGTAGATGTTCATTTGGTCACTGATGATATGAAGAGAGTAGCTAAGGATCAACCTCTATAGGGAAGCCCTGTGGTTACCAGCCTAAATAGTTCCAAACCATCATCCTGAACTGCCCCCCCACCAACATTCCAGAACCATCTGTAGTTAGTCACTATCTTTGAGGTTATACAAACTCATTGATCGGATACATCAATACACTAGACCGATGGGAGAGCCGACAACATGCAATTGCAGCAGACACTTTCAGAAGTGACTGAGAAAGCTACTGCTTTGACTTTTCAAACTCCAGCAAATAGTGGTGGATTCAGAAAAGTTGGCTATGGATGCCTGTAAGGCAGTCGGAGAGCATGAAACCCAGCTGCTTGCTGCTAGCCAAATCTAAATTGGAGGATTTGGAGAATCGACAATGTCACAACAGTCTGAAGGTACTTGGGGTTCCTGAGGGGAAAGAAGGAGGTATTCCCTGGTTATGTTTATGCAACTGTTCCAACGCGCTTTCACTTATTTGTGAGATTGTGACTTGGATTGCCAGATACAGCAGGCACACTGAGTGCCCTCTTCTCGGGCGGCCACAAATAACATCAATAGGCCCCACCCAATTTTGATTTATATAGGTAAATTTCTCCTGCGACAAGCAATCTAACTAAAAGCATGGCAATCAGCACCAGTAAAGGTTGACTCAATTTCTTTTTAGTGTGCAGTCTGATTGTTGTAAGCTACAATGGACCATAGGCGGAAGTGGCATTAGATGATTGACCCAATGTAAGTGACAGGGGCACGTTTTTCTCCAAGAGGCTGCACACTTCTATTCAGTGCAATGGTAGATCGCAAGTCTACTTTATGAAGGAAGAAGCCACCACTAATCTCCGGCACTGGTAAAAGTATCTCTGTGGGATGGAATGATTGATGGCACTATCAAGCAAAATCTTATTAATTTTCTTTGTTTTGTTTTTGATATTAGCTATGTCAGCCGCTGGGTGATGGTATCCTGATGGCACTCTTGTGTCTAAATTTTAATACAAATTTTGATGTTTTTACTGAACTCCGACTTCACGTATAAGGAGTGAACAGATATTCAACTGTTTAAAAATGATTTGATGGGTTTTATTTTTTGGTTATGGAGGGTGCCGGAGCGGTTTGGTGGGGATGGGTCACACCAAGGACAGTCACCTAGGTCTGACAGGTGATAACTAGGCTGCTTTTTTCCTTTGCACAAACAGGCAGGGCAGTGGTGGTTTTTTTGTGTGCCATTCTTATATAGGAGTGAGTTTTTGTGGGTCACTGGGGCAAAACTGTTTGGTGCGGTGACTGATCTTCTAATTTATATAACTTGGATGTGTTTACAGTGCACAGTAGGCGGCAGGGGGAGAGGAAGAAGAATGAAAATGTACATGTACATTGCCTCTGTTTAAATTAATGTGCTGGAATGTGGCTGGTTTGAATCACCCACTGAAATGAAGATTGGTTAGAGAGGAGATTTTAGTTTCTAAACCCCAAGTTGTGTTTATATTTGGGTAGTAGCCATATTGAGTTCTTCACATTTTAAATGTAATGCTCAAATTGCATCAGATGCTAAGGCTAAGTGGGTTAATTGCACAGATAAAGGTAAAGCAACATGTATAATATGTGCACATGTATGACCCAAATACTGATAAACCCCAGCATGTTTGATATGCTCAATCCTGAGCTAGCACATTGGTCTGGGGAGTTGATATCGCTCAGGAATATAACTTGTGTGATTTGTTACAAAATTGGTACAATGAACCGAGCTACTACATCTTGCATGGTTAAAACTAGACAATTAATGAGATATGCCCAGGGTCCATGGGCTAGCAGATCTTTGGAGGACACTTAATCCAAGCATACCAGAATATACTTATTATTCCATACCTCACAAATATTACTCTAGGGTTGATATGTTATTTGTGAAACAAGGGATGATACAACAATCAGAAATAGAGCTCTTTCCCAAGATCACTTCTGATCACAACCCCATACTTGTTACATTTTCAGCTATTGGATTTAGGAAAGGAAGGGCGTAGATGGATATTCCCCTGGTTGCTATTATTGGGTTTGGATTATAAAACTAGAATAACCAACCTACTGAAAGTTTACAATGGTAAATGTCGGCTCTAATGCTCCGGTTATGGTCTAGAACTCCGTGAAGGCCTATATATGAGGACTGGCCACACAGTATATCTTGGAATAAAACAAAATATTGAGACAGAGCTCATGAAGCACTTTCAAAACTACAAAAATGGGAGCAGCCATGCTCAAGCACTTTTGGATGCATATACTGGTAAGCAAGAGACATTGTGAATTGTTGAAACACCATAGTGGAATCGACCACGTCTGCAGAGAACAAATTATGACTGACTATAGGCCAACTGCGGCTTCAACTGTAGTAAGGGACCATATTAGGAAGGTTTTGGCATACAAGGTTTTGGAAAGGACACAACAGAATCCGTGGTGGCTCTTCCGCTAAGGCAGAGGAGCGTTGCACCGCTGCTTTTCGCAGTGAAAAAAATGAAAAATAAAATAACTCTGTTATTGTCATTTTATTTGTCGCTGCTGCAGTGTCTTGGTGGGGTGGATCCGCTCTGAGAGCAGAGGGAGGAGTGGTGGGCACTATGTAAGTGTACATGTATGTTTGACCAGCCCTCTGGGGCTGGCCAAACATTCATGCGCACTTTGCATGTGCTCCATTCATGCTACATTACAGCCTGCATGCAGAACATGCCCAGGCTCCCACCCCCCATCTGAGTGCCAGACGGCAGCGCTCATGCCAATCCTAGGTTACATTGCAGTGTTGTGATTGGCTTTGGGGAGCCTGGGAGCTTCCTGTTTACACAGAAGAAGCCAGGAAGAGGACTGAGAGGTTATTAGGGTTAAGGTAGGGAAACTGCATTATGCAGGATATGTAGTTTGGGGATTTCTATAAGCCAATAAATGGCTAAATGGCATTTGTGTACGTTTTCATTAGTTCTCTGCCCATCTTGTTTTGCAGCACTCAGACTCCTCTATCTAGCAGGCCAATGGTGGCATTTAATGCACCCTCTTGTTGGTCTGTTATTAATTCAAATAGCAATGGCCTGCCTTTCTGCCTGAGGCATGAGACGCACGTTGTGGGGTATTACGGGCTCCCTGTTACATTGTCATGTTTGTCTCAAAACACCACAGAAGGCATGGACACATAACATTACTATTACTTGATCTGTGCCTTTTCCTGGAGCGTCTTGGCCTACAGAGGTGGACAGTTGTGCAGAAACAACAGGCACAGCTTGATGCACCTAAGTGCAGAGTACAGAAAACATTCGTGAAATCCAGGCGAGCTGAGGCAGGATCACAAAATGGCGGGGAGTTGGAAACCGGTTCTGAGTGCTTATGGGGCAGTCACAAGGATATACCTGCCTTATCGTGGTCCGCGAGTGCGACATCCTTTATTGAAAAGAGTTTAGAAATATTGACTGCACTCCTATTGCTTTGGCTACAAAGGGTGAGAAAGCATCATAAATGCAGCCCACTTTGTTGTTTTCCTGTTGCCACTGGTGGGGCTTTATTGGGTATAACAATTTTTTACTGAAATCCCCAATCCTATCCTTCAGTCTTTCTTGCTACAATGGTACCCGCGGCGTCCTAAACCTTGAAGATCCCTCATAGGCAGACCTTTAACTCTAGGCAAGTGCATGCATGCAGTGCACCACTGGTTGCTACTTGAGTACCTCCAGCTATGCTCCTCAAAAGCAGACATTGTTGTGTGTAAAACATGGCTAGTATTGTCCCACCTACAGCTTTACTGAAGAGCCCCGACACCCACCAGCCTTGTCCACAGAAGGTAGTAACTAAGGAGCGATCAAAAATTACAACCGGTCTTTTGAACCACAGGTCAATCATGTGACCAAACTTGTCTTGCACACAGGTGCATTTTACACGGCACCCAGCCACGAATAGGCTTCTCGAAGAGGGTTTAGGATTCCATCACCTTGTCCTGTCTTGCCTAGATTAAACCATCAGACTCTAGCATCTAGCTTATCCCTGCCTACTTCCACCTATGGCTGGCAGACAACTCCTGCCGCTACATACACTCAGTCATTGATTAAAAAGGCCAGGCAGAAACATTGCAAGATGGCCGACATGTGAGGAGCTCCAGCAGGGAGCTCCCGGCCAGAGACTGCCTTTTCAGATCAATGCCCTCCTCCATCCTTGGACCCAATTTCTCACCTGATGCCCTACTGGGCTGTGGTCCTCGATGTCCTAATCTCCCGCTTGCGGACTCGAGATTCCTGATAAAAAAACAAGACCAATGCTTTCTCCCGTGTAAATGCCAGCCTGGAAGCAAGATGGCGATCGGACTACTCGGAAAAAGACGAGCAGGCACACGACCCAGTTGCTCACCGGTGAGCGGGAATACGACTGTAGATCGGCAGATCGAGTTAGAGTGCGGGCAGTAGTGAGGAGGCGGACGGGGGTGCCGGACTAGCGGGGGAGCAGCAACCTGTTCGTTGCTTCCTCTCCCCTGCCCCCCTCGAGATGAAGCAGGCCGTTGAACCTCCCGGACCCGACCAGCCACCCAGCCGCAGGCCTTTAATTACAAAAGGCAAGCGGCAGCCTACGGTCAGAATGACAGCAGCGGATTCCAGGAGCGATGACCCTCGTGGGTGCCCTGAGCACTGCCTGACCTCAAGAGGGTGGTCGGACTGTCCTGAATCTGTCAGTCCCTGTGACCATGGCCTGCGTGGACCTCAGACTGCCATTGCGAATGGCCCCCTGCAAGTTAGAGATCAGCCTGTGGGGCAAATTCTTGTTCAATCGAATCATAGTGTTTGGGGGGTTTAGATGACATCTCTGACATCTAGATAAGCCCTGCCTTACTTCAACGTGGCGCCCAAGACGAGACATTCCTGACCAGGACTTGGTGCCCGCCGTACAGTAGATGAGCAATATGCAGGAGTAAAGCTACTGTAAGATGGCAACCAAGCTATATACCCTTTCCTACCATACCATCCTCATCATCTCCACCCCCCCCGTTTCGGTCACTTCAAGATCTTCATTCTAAATCCGGTGGAACCTGAACCACATGGCCGATTCTCGGTAGAGCTACACCAACGGCTATAGAGGAGATTGGCTCCGGCGGACCGCTATGGACATCTCCAACTCTGGGATCCCTCCAGACCCAAGACCACCACCCTTGAGTGCAACAACACTTGAACACCTGGCCGAATGATAGCAAGAATTTCCTGCTCTGTAAATATGTAATATATAATTGTCTAAGCCTAATACCTGTTAAAATGTAATCCTGTGTGAATTTGCAATTAGTATTTATATATAACCCTAACCACTAGTATATGTAGTAGACCTTTGTACTTTCACTCAAAATCACATAGGAATGGTATTATCTGTTTGTATCTCTTCTTTGAGTGACTTTACAACTTGTACATTTGCAATTTTTCCCCTCCTTTCACTCCACTTGTATATTTGCAATTTATTTTCTGTTTGTATCGCCTATGTAACTCCTGTAATCCAAAGTCCTTATGTAACGCAACTGGTTCTTTTGTAAAGCGCTCTGACACTGGGTAATGTTCGCACTATATAAAATTGCATTAAATAATAAAAAAATAAAAAAAAGTCACATCTCTCTGGCCCTGCAAGTCCTCCACTGACTGACTAGATTTGTGAGCCTCTCATTTCTCCCTTTATTGTCCATCGGGCGATCATTTGTGGTGGCCCAATCTTCCTCCAACTAAAACTTTGTAAACACCCCTAAAGAACAACACTCCAATTCATCCGAGCCCCACTTCCTTTAGAAAGTCTTGCATCAGTTAAGCTTCCCTCTTGGTCCAAAGGGCTCCAAGCTCTGGAACTTTCTCCCGACAAGAATAAGAATCATCTGTATCTGTAAACACATCTCTCTCTCTCTCTCTCTCTCTCTCTCTCTCTCTCTCTCTCTCTCTCACCTGTCTAGGACTCAATGCTTAGGTTCAGCCACATTTGTCCTGTAACAGGATCGAAACACTCCTCTAGAGCTCTCGCACCCCTCCAACACTTCTCACATAGGCCACAACATAACCCTACAGCTAGCCCCCATGCACAATAAATGATATGGTCTCATAGGCACTACTTTGAAGTGCGTCAGTCCTCATTGTGGTATAAAGCACTATACAAATCCTACATTACAATTCTGGCCCTGCGAAAAAAATTGCTACGATGGGCCGTGCTTCCCTTGGGCCCAACAGAGTGGGCTACATGTGCTCAGGACAAGAAGATGGGAATTTGGAATTTGAGATTCGATGGTCATTTACTTATTTCGGGGTAACACACAAAGAGGGAGGAGGGGGTCCAAGAGAACAAATTTTAAGACCTGCAAGAAGTTCTTCCCCAAAACGTAATCATATAACACACAAATAACTTCTCGGGTCTGAGCAACTTTAAAACATGAGCATGAAAAAGAGGAATATTGTAATCAAGCTGTGTCTAAAATGACAGTGCCCTAATAAAGAAAAGGAAAAGGATCCCTTTCAGGATGAATGCCCTCACTCACCAGAAGGTGACATGCTTCATCATTTGGGCTTTCTCCTCTTAGTGGGAAAACCTAGTCCCACTGAGGGCTGCAACCACCGCACTGAGAGGTGGGAGCTCAGGGATGTTTTATATGGAGAATTAGGATACTCAGATCCCAAAGACGAGCACTTGTGTGAAGTGAGGGCGCAGCGCAAAAAAAAAAAAGGTTTTTAAAGGATGTGTGAATGTGATCTAAAACTGGCTAGTGCTAGTGAAAAAATGAATTTTTATTGCCTCATTAGCCCTGCCAGAAATAAAAAACAGTGCAAAGCAGTTACTATTGAAGACTGCTTGGTGACAAAAGGTCGACATGTTTCAGCCAATGAACATCTCAAGAGTATGTATGGCTTTCATCAGGACCAAAACAAAGCTGCTGCTAGAAAGTGTTACACACGTGCAAATAAAGTTTGTAAACAAAGACCAAACCAGTTGATGCTCTTGCGGATACAATCTCGCTGGAACTTGTCTGAAAGCAAAAACAAGAAGACACAGATAGAAACAAAGTAAGTATTTAAACCTCTTTCATAAATACCAATAGTGTTTGAGGCAATGGTATATGTGTCTCAAACATAGTACATCTGACCAATCTGTTTGGAAGCTCTAGTAATAAAGACTCACCCAATTTGTGGGACAAGTAGGCCCACCTCAACCTGGTTACAACTCAGGATAGGGAGCCCCGCTCTGCAAAGATAAGCAAGCGTAAGCTAATCAATACAATTTGCTATTAATTGGTGCCAGGAAATGTGAAAAATATCGATATTAACCAACAAAAATAATCAGAATAGAAGGCATACAGTCTAGTGCGCGTGACACTAAATGAATCCAAAGGATCCACATCATACATGGACAAACCTAAAGGAAAGGTGATGTTAAAATTCACCCCTCATTGATGTTCTCAGAGGAGGTCAAAGTGAAGTAAACTGGGCGACTAGAAATTCAGACTAAAGTTCATGCCGAATTTCCCACCATCGGAAAAAACGCATCCTGCTACAAGTTAAGGACAACGAAAACAAAACTATAGACAGAACCTAACACAGCCCACAAGTCGAGCAATCTCGGAACTATTGTTAACTAATACTCGTGTCTCTACACTCACCTCTCCGTCGGTACTCCGTCGTAGTACAGAAATTGCAACCGGAGGTACCGACGGGGTGAGTGAAATGGAAATAAATACCCATCTGTCTCAAGCTCCGTGGGAGGATGTAAGGACCCCATGGGTGTCTAACAACCTTGCCTATCTCCATGGGATGATGCAGGGACCCCATAGATGTCTAACAGTGCTGCCTGTCACCATTCCGGCGCTAGCTGTTGGGGAAATAGTGTGCTTCAGAAAGCGCATGCGCGTTGTGGTATCTTACGATCACCCATATCATGTGGCTATTTTTGGAGAGCCCGCACATGGGAAACAATCATTAGATAGAGACTAAAACCCAGCAAGAGGGTATGTTTTTTAAAAAAAATGATGAAAGTTGAAGCACGAGCTTTATTGATATAAAGCTATAACAAAGTCACAGAGTGAAAGACAAGTCAGTGCTTACATGATTACAGAAAACCCAGTATCGGCAGCCAATACCCACATCAAGTATGGGAATCGTTCCCGATAAATGGCAAAGCCACATTTTTTATAACAATAAACAATCGAGAAAGAGGAAAGGGTTTCATATTCAAAATCATGATAAACACATTTATAATTTTGTGTATGCCTGGTTTCAAACATTTGACCAACCAGTTGTTTATTAAAAGTGCGGATGGCAAACCAACTACAATGAAGGGCATAACGTTATAGAGACAGCCAGGGGATATCCTCATTGAGCCCTGAGATGTCACTTTTTAAGCGGAACACCCACCGCTGTTCTCTTCTAAAGAGAAATTTGGAAATGTCTGTGATATGCTGAGGAATGAGGGGCTGTTCCAAAAATGTCCAACGCAGGTCATCTGCCTGATGGTTAAGATCCTAAAAATTATTTGTCATTTTTGTTGCCCTCCTCTTACATCGAATGGTGCTCTTGTGTTCAAGGATTCTGGTTTTAGCCTTTCGTGTGGTCATGCCCACATACCGCAAGAGACAAGGGCACGTAATGAGGTAAATGACATTGTTGCTATTGCAATTAGTGTGTTTCTGCAGAGACCAAGGTTTCCCAGTACCAATGTCGACCTCTGTCATATGTGAAGTCTGTGGACAAGCCGCACATAAGCCACAAGGATAATGTCCTCTTACCGGTGGCAACCCCCATAGTGACTGTTGTTCACTGGCAGTGTGCGTGATTCTTGGTCTGGTATGTACAACGTGATCTTTAATATTTGCACTTCTTTTGAAAGAAAAAAGTGGAGGTGCTAGGGCCTCTGTACCAATGTTAAGAATCTTCCAATGTTTAAGGATACTGCTCTTGGTCTTATTAGAGTGAGTGTTATAAGTATTCACACAAGTGAGTCTACCAGAAGATTCTTTGGGGCTGGACAAATCAATCAAAGCTTCTCGATTGCTGTTTGCTGCTCTTTTGCAGGACATGCGTATGACTTTGTTGGGATAGTTACGCTCCTTGAGTTGGGTGCTTAGGAGTTTAGCATGCTCATTGTATTTATCGATGGATGAGCAATTCCTCCTTATTCTAAGAAATTGACCAAAAGGAAGCTTCTCCCTGAGGGATTTAGGATGGAAACTTTCAAAAGATAATAACGAGTTACGGGCTGTAGGTTTACGATACAATTCTGTACCAAGCCCTCCGTTCTCTGGGAAGATTCGAATATCCAAAAATGGTAGACTTATATTCGAATATTCAACTGTAAACCTCAGGAAATTGTTCTGTGTGTTCATCCAAGTGTGGAAAGCCACAATGGTGTCAGATGATCCCCTCCACACCACAAACACATTGTCAATGTATTGTTTCCAAATGCATATATGGCTTCTAAAGGGATTGTCTTCTCTAAAAATTATGGACTGCTCAAATGTGTGTACATACAAATTCGCTAGACTGGGCGCAAAAATGCTGCCCATAGATGTTCCCGATATTTGTAAGAACAAGTCCTTCTCAAATCTAAAGAAAATCTCCTTCATTGCCATTCGTGCACACATCATTATAAAATGAACTGGAGTGATGCTATCTCTTGATTTTGATTGTAACAGCATCTCAACTGTTGCTAGCGTTTCATCCTGTGGTATAGAGGTATACAACGCCTCTACGTCAAATGAAACCAAAAAATCTTGCTCAGGGTCAAAAGAAATGTTGTTCAAGAGGCGCAATAGGTGTTTTGTATCTTGGAGATACGTGGGCATCTCAAGCACCAATGGTTGCAGGAAAAAATCAACAAAGGTTGATAGGGGTTCCAACAAGGAACCTATACCAGAGATGATGGGTCTCCCTGGAGGTGGTAATTGTCCTTTGTGCACCTTTGGGAGCACATAAAAATAAGGTACAACTGGATGTGATACCGCCAAAAATGCTGCCTCGTGATCTGTAATCCAGCCGTTGTCTTTGGCTTCATCTATCATCCCTTTGATCTCACATGAAAGGCGATTAGTTGGATCCAGTTTAAGGGGTCTGTAGGCATCTCTGTTGTTCAATTGTCGCATACATTCTGTTCTATATGTGGTGCTATCCAAAATCACGATAGCACCCCCCTTGTTCGCAGCTTTTATCACGATGGTTTCATCCTTGGCCAGCTCTTGCAGTGCATTTTGCTCAAGTTTCGGGAGATTGTGATAATGCCTCATATTGTGTTTGAACAATTCCTCAACATCTTTAAGGACCGCTTTTTCAAAAGTAGCGACCTGCACAGGTATCAAATGTGATGGAGGATTAAAAGTAGAACGTGGTCTAAGACCAGTGTTGATATTTTCTTTGGGTGAATCAATAGTGTCTTTTGTGGAGAAAAAGGAACGTAAGCGTATCTTACGGAAAAAGCCAGCCAACTCCTGTCTGATCAGAAAGGCATCACCAGTATTGGTGGGGACAAACCCCAAGCCTTTCTTTAACACGGACATTTCAGTGAGATTAAGCTGACACTTGCTTAGATTCATGATCAAGTCGTCTCCTTGCTGGTCCCTGGTTGTACCGGAGGCTGAACCATGCTGCGTAGTGTCCTGGGTGCTACTGATGCATCCCAATGGACTGATGCCCTTTGATTTCTTCTGCGACCTCTTGACCTTCTTGGGCCAAACCCTAAAAAAGGCTGAGGAGGAATCATGCTGTTGAATGATTGAAATGGGTACATGGGTGGTTGAAATGGTGGTTGAGGTGGATACCCAAAAGGGCCTGGTGGCCACCATTGTTGTTGCCCATGACCATATTGGCCACCTCTTTGTCCTCTATTCCTCTTATTGGTGTTATTGGGTCTAGAATCTTCAAACGGGGTTGGGTCCGAATCTGACGACCCATCTTCACTAGCTGATGTAGAGTAGTTTGAACCATATCTCCTTCCTTTATGATTAAACTGAGGAGGGACATAGGTATCGCTAGTATATGGGTATACTTTCTCAAACTTGAACTTTTCAAGATCTTTTTTGAATTGGACTATCTTGCTTGCCAACACTGAATCTTTAAATTCTTTATTATTTTTATTTGTTTCTTCAGCCTGTTTTTTATAGACAGAGGAAACCAAAACTGACTTAATCTGTGTCTCCAGTGTCTGTATTTCAATCAGTATTGTGTCCGCGATGCGCTTTGCGGTGCTGATTATCAGAATGAGCCAATCTCTGGTACACCGCCAAGCAATCAGAGACCAGTCTTTAAGAAATTGCTTATCCTGTAAGAATAAGCGGGGAGTATTAGTCACAATAAGACCTGTTGGTGCGCAATTTGCTCTAAGGGACTCGGTCATGATTGCCCCGTGTATGTATGTGCGTGAATGTGATCTTTTGAGGACCAATAAATTGGCCCATTCGTCAGTGGGAGTTGTCCCAATGCTAGGTGTAGTTTCCAAAATGCTGGGTGTCGATATTATATCCCTAGCCATGGCCTCATCGAAAGCCAAACCTAAAAGTTCTGCCATTATATAGACTGTAATGCCCCTTCTAGTGATCTAATCGTCGGGAAAACAACTCAATAGAACACAAAACCAAACAGCTACAACCAGTTCACCAGTGTGGTAAACCAAAAAAGTAAAGGACCCACGGCCATGGCCGTACTGAACTAGGTAACACACAAAGAGGGAGGAGGGGGTCCAAGGGAACAAATTTTAAGACCTGCAAGAAGTTCTTCCCCAAAACGTAATCATATAACACACAAATAACTTCTCGGGTCTGAGCAACTTTAAAACATGAGCATGAAAAAGAGGAATATTGTAATCAAGCTGTGTCTAAAATGACAGTGCCCTAATAAAGAAAAGGAAAAGGATCCCTTTCAGGATGAATGCCCTCACTCACCAGAAGGTGACATGCTTCATCATTTGGGCTTTCTCCTCTCAGTGGGAAAACCTAGTCCCACTGAGGGCTGCAACCACCGCACTGAGAGGTGGGAGCTCAGGGATGTTTTAAATGGAGAATTAGGATACTCAGATCCCAAAGACGAGCACTTGTGTGAAGTGAGGGCGCAGCTCAAAAAAAAGTTTTTTAAAGGATGTGTGAATGTGATCTAAAACTGGCTAGTGCTAGTGAAAAAATGATCTTTTATTGCCTCATTAGCCCTGCCAGAAATAAAAAACTGTGCAAAGCAGTTACTATTGAAGACTGCTTGGTGACAAAAGGTCGACATGTTTCAGCCAATGACCATCTCAAGAGTATGTATGGCTTTCATCAGGACCAAAACAAAGCTGCTGCTAGAAAGTGTTACACACGTGCAAATAAAGTTTGTAAACAAAGACCAAACCAGTTGATGCTCTTGCGGATACAATCTCGCTGGAACTTGTCTGAAAGCAAAAACAAGAAGACACAGATAGAAACAAAGTAAGTATTTAAACCTCTTTCATAAATACCAATAGTGTTTGAGGCAATGGTATATGTGTCTCAAACATAGTACATCTGACCAATCTGTTTGGAAGCTCTAGTAATAAAGACTCACCCAATTTGTGGGATAAGTAGGCCCACCTCAACCTGGTTACAACTCAGGATAGGGAGCCCCGCTCTGCAAAGATAAGCAAGCGTAAGCTAATCAATACAATTTGCTAATTATTGGTGCCAGGAAATGTGAAAAATATCGATATTAACCAACAAAAATAATCAGAATAGGAGGCATACAGTCTAGTGCGCGTGACACTAAATGAATCCAAAGGATGCACATCATACATGGACAGACCTAAAGGAAAGGTGATGTTAAAATTCACCCCTCATTGATGTTCTCAGAGGAGGTCACACATCCAGTTGTACCTTATTTTTATGTGCGCCCAAAGGTGCACAAAGGACAATTACCACCTCCAGGGAGACCCATCATCTCTGGTATAGGTTCCTTGTTGGAACCCCTATCAACCTTTGTTGATTTTTTCCTGCAACCATTGGTGCTTGAGATGCCCACGTATCTCCAAGATACAAAACACCTATTGCGCCTCTTGAACGACATTTCTTTTGACCCTGAGCAAGATTTTTTGGTTTCATTTGACGTAGAGGCGTTGTATACCTCTATACCACAGGATGAAACGCTAGCAACAGTTGAGATGCTGTTACAATCAAAATCAAGAGATAGCATCACTCCAGTTCATTTTATAATGATGTGTGCACGAATGGCAATGAAGGAGAATTTCTTTAGATTTGAGAAGGACTTGTTCTTACAAATATCGGGAACATCTATGGGCAGCATTTTTGCGCCCAGTCTAGCGAATTTGTGTGTACACACATTTGAGCAGTCCATAATTTTTAGAGAAGACAATCCCTTTAGAAGCCATATAAGCATTTGGAAACGATACATTGACGATGTGTTTGTGGTGTGGAGGGGATCATCTGACACCATTGTGGCTTTCCACACTTGGATGAACACACAGAACAATTTCTTGAGGTTTACAGTTGAATATTCGAATATGAGTCTACCATTTTTGGATATTCGAATCTTCCCAGAGAACGGAGGGCTTGGTACAGAATTGTATTGTAAACCTACAGCCCGTAACTCGTTATTATCTTTTGAAAGTTTCCATCCTAAATCCCTCAGGGAGAACCTTCCTTTTGATCAATTTCTTAGAATAAGGAGGAATTGCTCATCCATCGATAAATACAATCAGCATGCTAAACTCCTAAGCACCCAACTCAAGGAGCGTAACTATCCCAACAAAGTCATACGCATGTCCCGCAAAAGAGCAGCAAACAGCAATCGAGAAGCTTTGATTGATTTGTCCAGCCCCAAAGAATCTTCTGGTAGACTCACTTGTGTGAATACTTATAACACTCACTCTAATAAGATCAAGAGCAGTATCCTTAAACATTGGAAGATTCTTAACATTGGTACAGAGGCCCTAGCACCTCCACTTTTTGCTTTCAAAAGAAGTGCAAATTTTAAAGATCACGTTGTACATACCAGACCAAGAATCACGCACAGTGCCAGTGAACAACAGTCACTGTCGGGGTTGCCACCGGTAAGAGGACATTATCCTTGTGGCTTATGTGCGGCTTGTACACAGACTTAATATATGACAGAGGTCGACATTGGCACTGGGAAACCTTGGTCTCTGCAGAAACACACTAATTGCAATAGCAACAATGTCATTTACCTCATTACGTGCCCTTGTCTCTTGCGATATGTGGGCATGACCACACGAAAGGCTAAAACCAGAATCCTTGAACACAAGCGCACCATTCGATGTAAGAGGAGGGCAACAAAAATGACAAATAATTTTTTGGATCTTAACCATCAGGCAGATGACCTGCGTTGGACAATTTTGGAACAGCCCCTCATTCCTCAGCATATCACAGACATTTCCAAATTTCTCTTTAGAAGAGAACAGCGGTGGGTGTTCCGCTTAAAAAGTGACATCTCAGGGCTCAATGAGGATATCCCCTGGCTGTCTCTATAACGTTATGCCCTTCATTGTAGTTGGTTTGCCATCCGCACTTTTAATAAACAACTGGTTGGTCAAATGTTTGAAACCAGGCATACACAAAATTATAAATGTGTTTATCATGATTTTGAATATGAAACCCTTTCCTCTTTCTCGATTGTTTATTGTTATAAAAAATGTGGCTTTGCCATTTATCGGGAACGATTCCCATACTTGATGTGGGTATTGGCTGCCGATACTGGGTTTTCTGTAATCATGTAAGCACTGACTTGTCTTTCACTCTGTGACTTTGTTATAGCTTTATATCAATAAAGCTCGTGCTTCAACTTTCATCATTTTTAAAAAAAAACATACCCTCTTGCTGGGTTTTAGTCTCTATCTAATGATTGTTTCCCATGTGCGGGCTCTCCAAAAATAGCCACATGATATGGGTGATCGTAAGATACCACAACGCGCATGCGCTTTCTGAAGCACACTATTTCCCCAACAGCTAGCGCCGGAATGGTGACAGGCAGCACTGTTAGACATCTATGGGGTCCCTGCATCCTCCCATGGAGATAGGCAAGGTTGTTAGACACCCATGGGGTCCTTACATCCTCCCACGGAGCTTGAGACAGATGGGTATTTATTTCCATTTCACTCACCCCGTCGGTACCTCCGGTTGCAATTTCTCTACTACGACGGAGTACCGACGGAGAGGTGAGTGTAGAGACACGAGTATTAGTTAACAATAGTTCCGAGATTGCTCGGCTTGTGGGCTGTGTTAGGTTCTGTCTATAGTTTTGTTGTCGTTGTCCTTGACTTGGAGCAGGATGCGTTTTTTCCGATGGTGGGAAATTCGGCATGAACTTTAGTCTGAATTTCTAGTCGCCCAGTTTACTTCACTTTGACCTCCTCTGAGAACATCAATGAGGGGTGAATTTTAACATCACCTTTCCTTTAGGTCTGTCCATGTATGATGTGGATCCTTTGGATTCATTTAGTGTCACGCGCACTAGACTGTATGCCTCCTATTCTGATTATTTTTGTTGGTTAATATCGATATTTTTCACATTTCCTGGCACCAATTAATAGTAAATTGTATTGATTAGCTTACGCTTGCTTATCTTTGCAGAGCGGGGCTCCCTATCCTGAGTTGTAACCAGGTTGAGGTGGGCCTACTTGTCCCACAAATTGGGTGAGTCTTTATTACTAGAGCTTCCAAACAGATTGGTCAGATGTACTATGTTTGAGACACATATACCATTGCCTCAAACACTATTGGTATTTATGAAAGAGGTTTAAATACTTACTTTGTTTCTATCTGTGTCTTCTTGTTTTTGCTTTCAGACAAGTTCCAGCGAGATTGTATCCGCAAGAGCATCAACTGGTTTGGTCTTTGTTTACAAACTTTATTTGCACGTGTGTAACACTTTCTAGCAGCAGCTTTGTTTTGGTCCTGATGAAAGCCATACATACTCTTGAGATGGTCATTGGCTGAAACATGTCGACCTTTTGTCACCAAGCAGTCTTCAATAGTAACTGCTTTGCACGGTTTTTTATTTCTGGCAGGACTAATGAGGCAATAAAAAATCATTTTTTCACTAGCACTAGCCAGTTTTAGATCACATTCACACATCCTTTAAAAAACTTTTTTTTTTTTTGCGCTGCGCCCTCACTTCACACAAGTGCTCGTCTTTGTGATCTGAGTATCCTAATTCTCCATATAAAACATCCCTGAGCTCCCACCTCTCAGTGCGGTGGTTGCAGCCCTCAGTGGGACTAGGTTTTCCCACTGAGAGGAGAAAGCCCAAATGATGAAGCATGTCACCTTCTGGTGAGTGAGGGCATTCATCCTGAAAGGGATCCTTTTCCTTTTCTTTATTAGGGCACTGTCATTTTAGACACAGCTTGATTACAATATTCCTATTTTTCATGCTCATGTTTTAAAGTTCCTCAGACCCGAGAAGTTATTTGTGTGTTATATACATTTACTTATTTCTCCTTCTGCAAAAGTCAACAAGCAACATAAATGAAAATATCCAGTATCCTATGTAGTGGATGAAGTGACCAGCCCAGGATCACACACTGTTGTCAAATTCAAGAGCCAAGATTACATCCCAGGATTTCACAATTAACCAACATATACTCCGCACTCTTTTTCAAAACTGCACCCACACACACTCGTGCTCTCTCAATATATTATATTCATGTGCAGAATGTTTTTAATGGAGAAAAAAGGCAGATAGGTTAGGTTTGTTCCTTCTTTGCCACTGAATTTCTCTTCACCTGTTGCCCTTCCTCTGTTTGCCTTTCCTGGTTAATATTACACATATAATACATGGAAGTCTGAAATCCCTGTTTAAAAGCCTGTCTCTAATTACCTTATTGCAGACGATTTGCGATGTTCCTAGTCGACTGTAATAAATGGTTGAGGAATATTAAACTGTTTCTGATCACTGCTAGTGAGGCTCAGTATGGGCTTATGAGAGATTTATAATATACTTTGTTCTTGTTGCTGGACTAACTCAGTTATGAACTCCTCCCACTTCCACACCTCCTCCACCTTTCCTCACCTATCCACTTCCAGTAGGGTTGGATTGGGATGAAAATCAACCTGTGCACACTAAAAAAAGAGTGGCCCACATTTGCAGATTGCCTTTCCGCAAAAAACTGCTAAGGTGAAATTTTATTAAAAAGGGGGCGGGTCTATAAAAATGCAATGATTAGTTTACACTGGTGAAACACACCTGACAAGTGAGGCCACTTTTGCTAAGGCCACCTGCCCCGCTCAATATGCATACATTAATGAGCCAGCCCAGCGAGAGAAAGGTAGTGACACCTCCGCCACGTTGATAAAAGGGAAGTAATGGACCCCCCATCTGCCTCCAGAAAGGCCACTCAGGCACCCACTGGGCCTGTGGCGGCATCCTAACGACGCAGATCTTGCCTCCCAGGCTGCCCAAAAAAGCAGCCCACAGGTGATAACTCGGAAACCGGCCCCATGGCCATTGCCCGAGTGCCCGCGTTACCAATCCGACCCTGACTTCCAACTCTCCTCCTCCATCCCCTCCCACTTCTATCCCCTTCTCTCTTCTTCTATTCCCTCCCCCTTCTCCTATTCCCTCCCACTTCTATCTCCTCCTCCTTGTCTCGTCCTCTATCCCCTCCCGCTTCCACCTCTGCTCTTCTATCACCTCCCACTTCCACCTCTGCTCTTCTATCCCCTTCCACTTCTATCCCCTCCTCCTGGTCTCCTCCTCCATCTCCTCCCCTTCTATCCCCTCCTCTTTCTCTTCTATCTCCTCCCCCTTCTATGCCCTCCTCCTCTATCTCCTCCCCCTTCTATGCCCTCCCCCTCTTCTATCTCCTCCCCCTTCTATGCCCTCCTCCTCTCCTCACAGCTATTCGTTCATCACCTCTCTATCTCGGACCTCCCACTGCCACCCCACCTCTCCTCGTCTATCTCCTCACACAGCCCCCCCTACCTCGCTTCCTCTTCGCACAGCTATCTTTCCCACGACTCGTCCTCCTCTTCTGCCTCCTACACAGCCTCAGTCCAAGTGGCGTAACGAAACTTGAGGGGGCCCCGCTGCAAGTTACATGGAGGGGGCCCTCCAAGCTCCAGAACACAGTGCCGTAGGTTGGCACCTGGAGCTCAGAAGACCCCCCTGCACCGCGAGGACTATGGGAGCTATCGTTACACCACTTTCCCATAGGGGATCTGTATATGATAATCTGATGTGACACAAACCAGCTTTCCCAGTAGAATGGGCATGTAACAGTAGAAGACACATATTAAAGAAAGGTCCTAAAACGGCAAAAAGCGCAGGATGCTTCTTAGAATGCCAACCTATGACTGTATCTACGAACTTTATCAGAATTTCACAAAAGGGTAAAGTTACTAGTTGATTACCTGTCACAGAGCACAGGATGCACCTGTAGTGTATACAGATCATTGTTTTCAGAGTCAACTGATGTGATCAAAGAAAACACTAGGAATTGCTTAGGTTGTTAAATCAAACATCAAAGGTGGAAAACTGCATTCCTATTGACATGGAGTGACCTTACAAAAATGTTTCGAAGGCCGTGAGCCATCTTTCAAGGAGCAGTATGCGATGCCGGCTGTAAGAGCGCTAGGGGACTTAACCAGGCTCAGGGGCACAGCTATCATTAGTGGAGCCGATGTAGTGGAACTAGAGCCTAGGGGCGTGAGGGGCCCACTGCACTGTACAATGGCTGCATTTGACTACTCAACCTGTAAGCAGGAGGATGATTTTCCTTACTTGCATTAGGGCAGTAGGCACCCTTGCTATGCACTGACCACCTGTGTCATTTATGCAGCAGCTTGAATGAAATCTCCCGGGAGTTGCTTATCTGTTTTCTTAATTGAGTCAAGTCTTGGTATGCAGGACATTCAAAGATCCCAGACTCGGCAGCTGATGAACATCATGTTTTAACAAGACCGATTAATTACACCCGTCTTTTAAAATGAAAGCATGACAAATAAATCTGAAGTGTATAACTATTCATTTTAAAAGCATTTAGCTAGAGTTGTGTTTTACAAACAAAAAACATAAAACAACTGGTCCTACAGAGCGTGGGTGTTAGCACTTAGGGCCATATGTAGGTGGCCTAACATTTACCACTTCATAAATACCGAATTTTACCGATTCGGTATTTATGAAGTGGTAAATGCTATGTAGGTAATCCATCGGTAATATTTACCGATTCGGAATGGCTCGGTATTTTAGAATCGGTATTTACCGATTCGGTAATGGTAACTGGCTTCCCATTGATTCCTATGGGCCAGGAGGCCCATAGGAATCAATGGGAAGCCAGTTACCATTACCGAATCGGTAAATACCGATTCGGTAATGGGGGGAGCACAATCAAGGGTGGCAGGGTGTCACAGTGACACCCTGTTGCACCCCTGATTCCTGCATGTGTGCACATGTGGCACACATACATGCCCTAAGGGCATGTATGTCTGCCACATTGCACACTTCTAAGTGCAAAAAAATGCATTTTCAAAGCCATTCGTCATTTACCACCAACTTTTAGTTGGTGGTAAATAACGAATCCACACAACACCCACACACTCCCCCTACATCTCATTTCAGGATTCGGTATTTACCGAATCGGTAAAATTACCGATTCGGTAATTTTACCGATTCGGTAAATTACCGAATCCTGAAATGTTCCCCCTACATAGCAAAAGCCTAAATACCGGTCGGTAATGGTATATTTACCAAAAATCGGCCGTTACCGACCGGTATTAGGCTACCTACATATGGCCCTATATCTTCAAACTAACAAAAACCAGCGTCACCTGTCACGTGGGCTTTCTGCGTGCTTATTTCTGGAAAGTGACACAATCCATTCATCAACAGAACCTCTTTGCTAAGTAAATCACTGTGTTTGTCGATGTCCCAAGCTGAACAGTTAGCATACACGCACTATACTCATTTATATGGGCTTTCAGCCAGCCCTCTTCATCCATCAGTCTGTTATGTCATTCGCATACACCATGAGACACAGGGTCAGCCCACTTCAGCCACTGGCTTACTTCTCTGTGAGTGACAATATTCTGCTGTCACACAAAAAAAGCAGCCCCTTTGTACAATTGCAAAGAAAGCATTCACATCAAGGGCAAAGCAAACTTGCTTTATTGGCATTGACAATGTCTTTTTTTTAGGGTTCACTGGTCCACTTCGCTGTTTGTTTTCGTTAGCGTGCGCGACAAATGACTTGGGACCCAATGTTAGGTGTGGACTGCAGATACAAACATCTGATTGACTGAGACATTTTACTGTTCCCTTTGTGTGAACTTATTTTGGTATAAATAAGTATTGCATTGTCTGTTTTTGATGTCAACAATCCTGTCCAAACTTTATAAATATGCATGTTTATTATTCAAGAAACCACACAGCCTCTTATAGGACTAAACATCTTAAAGCAGTATAACGTAGCCATGAAGAGAAGGAAGTAGAAGAGATGAGAGAAAACAACCACACCCACATGAGTCGTATAGTCCTGTGTCGCATGGGAGAAGCCGAGCCATAGAGAGATTAATTTTATTTCATTTCTTTACAGTGCACACCATGCTCCCAGAGGCGTAGCTAGAGCTTGTGGCGCCCGGGGCTATCCCTCAGATTGCCGCCCCTGGAGAGGCGGGGGGGGGGAGGACGGCGGGCACTTGAGAGAGGTCAGAGAGACACATAGTATCGCCGCTAATAGTTACCTCGATCATGCAAGTTACATGCACATACATAACACAGTCCAAGGCTACACAGTTGAATACACCGGTGACTGGCAGTAGAAAGGAGAACATACAGACTGCATGATCTATCTGGGGACTCAGAAAAACCACATGTGACATCCATCAGAGAGCTGCGTGAACGATTACCCCTCAGCCCAATGCAAACATGCACATACATGACAATGGTGGGAGGGCCCCCTGCACAAAAACGGTGAGGGAGGAGGGAGACAGACATGAATTCATTATAGTAAATTCACTGAAAACAACACAAAGGTTAATATGACTTTATTGTTAGGTCTTGTAATAATATAAAAACTATTGTTTTAGTTTGCCGCCCCTCTTAAAACACACCAAAAATACAACAAAACGCGGACTCGGACTGAAACAACCATGCAGCCACTGAAAGACACCAACCAGGGCACAATTCCAGAGTGCACAGTGTCCACCCATTGTTTTCACAGGGTGAACACCGTCCACCCTGCCAAGAAGTTGGGCTCCACAGAAATATGCTGAACTTGTCCAGGTGTCATTTTCAGACTCCCAGACACGTTCAGCAGTACCTGCACATTGTCTGCTTTTCATTTCCAGCAGCAATGTGCAGGCAGCGAGGGGGGCTTTTTTATATTCATCTCCAGCTGGACCAAAGATAAAGGCCAAGTTAAGGGGCCATTAGGCCTCCTTTTGATCGAGCGGCCTGGAACCTCATACTTAAATGTAAATACAAACGCCCCCCCCTCCCTTAGCTATGCCACTGGCTGTACCCCAAAATCCAAAGGTTCTTAGACACAATTCTAGAACAGAAAATTCGGGAAACTGCTAAATCATTGTGGTGTAAACCAGGGGTGTTGCAGGGGATTGCGCTCGAGCACATCAAGGATCGAGGATTACAGCTCACCTTTCATGGTGGAAATGGGTTGAACGCACATCTGCTTGCCCTCGACCATGACACCATTTTTGGGCCGATTAGTGCGTTACTGAATTTGAGCTTCAACACGGGCACCTGCTTTATTTATATCTGTAAGTGCTTCCTGTTGAGGTTTAATTTTTGTGACCGGAGCATCGTGCCAGAATGAATCCTGCCCTGCATATTTATCCAATAAGATGCCACGGTTTTGTGCAATACCTCCTCTACTCAAATGGAGTACTTTCTACTGGCTAATCAGTAAGTGCTTCCTCGTTGGGTAAATGTATAGTGCCTTTCCTACACTGGATCCGCATAACGGACCAGAATAATTGTCTCCAGTGACTTTGTGTGTCTGTAAGTTTGCCTCGGCGCCGGGTCCTTTGAGTAAGCTGTCCATCATTCTGTGAAAAGGGCGGAAAGTCGTTGCATACCGAGGGTGTGCGTGAGGCCCAACGAGCGGGGCTTCTAGGCAAGTTCACATGCCTCCTGTTTATAAAAGGTCAGAGCACGATCTCAGCAGCAGATGAGGAGCAAGAACCTCCTGGTCACAGGAACTACACGAGGATTGTGCTCAAACATCAAGGATGCAAAGACCTCCATCGAGTATTACAGCTCACCTGGTAGTTGTACACAGCGACGTGAACAGTGAACCTTACCAAGAGCATTACAGCTCTTAACAGACAGACTACTTTCCGGCACAGGGAGATTTGCCAGGATTTATGAGATGTTCAGCACTCAGCAGAGGTCTGGATTCAAACCAGATGCTATCTGGTTGGCAAATGTAACCCCTCCCCGTGCATTTTTTCCTGGCCGGTTTTCCACGCTTCGATGGTCCCAGCCCCAAGCAACCACAAACGCGGTACGTGGCGAGCGGCTGCGGCAACAGTGGCAAATATGAAATATCACAGAAATAATAATTCAAAGCGCTGTACGTACCACAAATACAGCAGACCCTTGCGATGTTGCGCGCCTCCGTTGGACTTAGATTGCCTCTTGCGCATGCACTGCGGCCCATGTACGCCTACGAAGATGAGGGCTCGTCGGTTGGATCCCTGAGCTGAGAGAGCTCATTGGAGTCTTTCCCCGCTGACCTCAGTGACCCGGACACGCACGCACGCACCACACCACCACTATGCTAGGGGCTGCGCGCGCCGCACTGGTGGCCCGTTGTGACAGCCTTTATAATTTATTTGGGGACACTGACATTACTGTAAAGTGTCAGACAGTGAGTGTGAGAAGTTGGCCTGGTATATGATGTTCACTAGTTAAAGTGACCACCTTGTACCATGCCAAGCAACCCTTATGGTGTGGTTGTAAGTCAACCTTTTCGGACCAGCTGCCCTAGTGGTAGCGTAGGCTAAGCAGTCTTTCAGGCTAAACTCGTTTTGGCATGTTAAGCAGCTGTTTTACCATATGTAACCCCCCTTTATACCAATGAAAGGACACCACACAGATATATATTCAAAATATATATGTATTTATTACTCAAAGTATCCCCTAGACTCTTTATGAGCACAGGAGCACAAATCGTTAAACAAGAAAGTATTACAATATACAGAAGTTGCACTTTATATGGATGGGCCCTGGTGGCCACTCAAACCATATACTAAAATAGTGGTATAAGTACCACGAACAGGAAAGGGAAAAGGCCTCTAGAATCGCTGGGCCTACAAGGAGCTAACTTTCGTTAGTGACCAGGAGGTCCACGGGTCGCGTGTGCAGTGAAGAAAGTCACACACGGGCTCCCATAGGTTTTCAATGGGCGCGTAAAAGTTCAAAAGTTACTGCTAGAAGGGTCTTCTGGATGGACTACGAACTCAAGACTTTAAACACAGACACTAGAGATGTTTCTCTACACTTGGGCACCGGAGTGCCAGCTTTACCTCACCCACAGGAAGCGGGTGCATAGGTCTCGAAGTGCGTCGGGTTTCGTCTATCTGTTCAATGGAGCCTGATGAAAAAGATGCTGCAGGCGGTCGGTCCAAAAGAGATGCGGTGGATCCAAGGGTGGATCGGAGTTGTAGAAGACCTGAAAGCAGAGGGGACAGTGTTCACAGTCACTAGCCAGTGACCAGCGTGGCACCAGGTAGGTACCAGGCGATGTCGGGTGCAAACAGGTGAAGAGGTGTAGCTTGTCTCTGCAGCCACGTGGTCCCTGAAGGTCGACGACGTCCAGGAGTCGGTTCACGAGCTGTCCCACGCAGGCTCTCGCTGTCGGCGGTGTTGGCGACTCGAAGGAAGCAAACAAGCCTTGGCAAAAGCAGGAGTCGCAGGAATTGAAGAAAGCTGTTGGCTTTGACCAGCAAGGTCAGAGGGGCTGCTCCTTTGGAGGGAAGCAAGGGCCAGTCTGGAGCAACCAGACCAGCATCGTAGTTTTCAAAGTAGGTCGCCAAGATGGCCACTAGCCAACGGGTCAGTAACCGGTTAGGCGTGTCGAATTGCAAAGTGCAGAGGTTCCCCATGCAGATCGTGGAGATGCTGGAGGGCTCACCTTTGGTGCAGATGCTGCTTGGATGTTGGGCTTCTCAGGACCCAAAGCACAACTTGGAGGGAGCCTCTGTTGTGGCGCTTACAGCTTGTCAAGTGTCTTTCCAAGATGGCTGGCTCCACGTGTCTCGGTGCCTCCACGGGTTCCTTCTTTGCAGGGACTGTGGATCGGGCTGTGAGAGGTCTGGAGATCCAGTTCTGATCGGTCTCTGGGCTCGGGCTCCGGCGGGAGGCGGCGGCAAAGCAGATGTCGAGTTGCTGGATGGTGCTTGCGTTAGCAAGATGGTCACTCCCTGACCATAGGGGAGATTTCCTTCAGTCTTCTGTGCAGCAGAACGTCGAAGTTCCCGTCTTCTTCTTAGTTTCAAGTTGATTCCAGGATGTCTGAAGTCTTAGGACACAGCTCCTACCTTTAAACGGATTCTAGGGGCCGGACTACCTGCTAGGTCCCTCCCTAAGGGTGGGACCAGGAAGGGGGGTGGTTACACCCCCAATCCTTTGTCCAGCTCGCCCCAGGTCCGGGGCTGGTGTGCCCCAGGACCGGTTTGAACTGGCATATGCACCGAGGCTCCTTGTGAGCCTCAGGCATGTCTGATTCCATTCAAGCCCTACCTGACAAATACACAAAATCCTGTCTGGGGTGGTGCTCGCACCTCCCCTGGCAGGAAACCCTTTGTCCACGTCTCCTTAGCTGGAAGGACTCCCAGCAGCAGAAGGGCAGACTTGTGTCTGTGGTGGCAGCATCCATTTTGTGGAGCTAAGGCTATGTCTGATTTTACCCGGGTTTCAGGTACTGTACATGTCTTGTCCCTCTAGAAGGGTGGAATGCTAACCCCGTCGCCAGAATTAGCGAGGGGTTAGTATTCCAATTCGTATGACACCTTACTCGACATGTTTTGATAAAGCCAAACCAAAGATAGCATTTAACCGCAAGGTTCATAATGCACTTAAGAGTATATGGTATGGCGATATCTGGAAACGGTAGAAGGAAGTTGTTCCGACCACTGCAGACAGGCTCAGCTCATGCCAGAGCACCATCTCACATGGAACCAAGCACTCTGCCTTCAGGATTGTTAAGGCCTGCCATAGGAGTGGCTGATAGGTTACCATGTGTTCTATTTAAGGTTAGGTATAGGTATACTACACCTAAGTAAGAGGTGGTTACAGCAACTTACCCCAGCTGAGTGATCAGCCAGTTGTGTCAAATTTGTTAGGCCAGTCCAGGGGTGGCACAATACATGCTTCAGCCCCTGGTAGGCCTTAGATACACCAATGCCCTGGGTACCTAGTGTACACTGGTACAGGGGCTCACAGGGTGATCTAGTTCCAATGGGTTATGCACCTGGTGCATAGTGTCAATTTAGTAGAGAGAACAGCAGGCTGGGGGTCTGATTGGCAGGCCCACAGCCTCAGTATGTCAAAAACCAGTGAAGCAAAAAGCAAAAATTTGGGGTGATCATAGGATAGCAGACCCTACTCTCCTACACAACCCCCCCCCCCAAACGCAGGGACATTAAACTAGCCTTGACCAGCCTCGTCTTCATGTCCTAAGTGGAAGTACCTGGAGAGACCATCTGCATTCCCATGGTCAGTACCTGGCCGGTGCTCCACTGTAAAGTCCATCCCCTGTAGGGAAATGGACCACCTAAGCAGTTTGGGGTTTTCACCCTTCATCTGATTTAGCCACAAGAGGGGCTTATGGTCGGTCTGAATCTTGAAGTGAGTGCCAAACAAGTATGGCCTCAGCTTCTTCAGGGCCCACACCACAGCAAAGGCCTCCCTCTCAATAGCTGACCAATTCTTCTCTCTGGGGGTCAACCTTCTGCTGATAAAAGCAATGGGTTGGTCTTGACCATCTACATTAAGTTGTGACAGCACAGCTCCCACACCCAACTCAGAAGCATCTGTTTGGACAATAAACTCTTTGGAGTAGTCAGGACTTTTCAGGATAGGTGCAGAGCACATGGCCTCCTTCAGGTCATCAAATACCTTTTGACAGCTTACTGTCCACTGAATCTTTTTGGGCATCTTCTTGGATGTCAGATCATTAAGAGGAGTCACAATGGACCCATAGTTCTTAACAAACTTCCTGTAGTACCCAGTCAAGCCCAAGAAAGCTTGAACTTGAGTCTGGGTGGTTGGAGGGGACCAGTCCTTGATGGATTGTATCTTACTCTCCAGTGGTTGAACTTGACCTCCACCCACAAGGTGGCCCAAGTACACAACCTTACTCTGCCCTATCTGGCACTTAGTAGCCTTGATAGTGAGGCCTGCCTTTTGCAGAGCCTCAAGTACCTTCTTCAGGTGGATCAGGTGATCCCCCCAGGTGGAGCTAAAGACAGCAATGTCATCAAGATATGCTGCACAAAAGTCATCCAACCCAGTAAGGACTTGATTCACCAACCTTTGGAAGGTGGCAGGTGCATTCTTCAGACCAAAGGGCATCACCACAAATTGGTAGTGCCCACCTGGGGTTGAGAATGCTGTTTTGGCCTTAGACTCCTCAGCTAATCTGATTTGCCAATAGCCAGCTGTCAAATCAAATGTGCTCAAAAACTTAGCAGAAGCCAGTTTATCTATGAGCTCATCTGCCCTTGGAATAGGATGTGCATCTGTCCTAGTGACAGCATTGAGTCCTCTGTAATCCACACAGAACCTCATCTCTCTCCTGCCATCTTTGGTGTGGGGTTTGGGGACCAGAACCACTGGGCTAGCCCAGGGGCTCTCTGAGGGCTCAATGACACTCAATTGCAGCATTTTGTGTACCTCAGTCTTTATACAGTCCCTGACGTGGTCAGGTTGCCTGTAAAGTTTGTTCTTCACAGGAAGACTGTCACCAGTGTCCACCACATGGGTACACCAGTCAGTTTGACTAGGTATCAGTGAGAACATATGTTGAAATGATTGTAGAACCTGTCTACATTCAATCTGCTGATGCTCAGTGAGGTTGCCACCAAGGGTCACTCCTCCAACTGAACCATCTTCAGGGTTCTGAGACAACAGGTCTGGGAGAGGGTCACTCTCTTCCTCCTGTCCCTCATCTGTAGCCATGAGCAAGCCCATGTCTGCCCTGTCAACATATGCTTTTAACCTGTTAACATGGAGTACCCTGTGGGGACTCCTGGGAGTGCCTAGGTCTACCAAGTAGGTAACCTCTCCCTTCTTTTCCAGGATTGTATGGGGTCCAGACCATTTGTCTTGGAGTGCTGCTGGGGCCACTGGCTCCAACACCCATATACCTTCTGTCCTGGCTGAAACTCAACCAAGACAGCCTTTTGGTCATGCCAAGCTTTCTGTAAGGCCTGGCTTGCCTCAAGGTTTTTGGATGCCTTCTCCATATACTCAGCCATCCTGGAGCAGAGACCAAGTACATAGTCCACTATGTCTTGCTTAGACTTTTTGAGAGGTAACTCCCCTCCTTTCTTCACCAAACACAGTGGGCCTCTTACAGGGTGCCCAAACAACAATTCAAAGGGGCTGTAGCCAACTCCTTTTTGTGGGACCTCTCTGTAAGCAAACAGAAGGCAGGGTAGAAGGATGTCCCATCTTTGCCTGAGCTTTTCAGGTAATCCTTTGTACATACCCTTTAGGGTCTTGTTGAATCTCTCAACAAGCCCATTGCATTGTGGGTGATAAGGGGTGGTGAACTTGTAGTTGACACCACATTCCTTCCACATAGCTGTCAAGTATCCTGACATAAAGTTGGTACCTCTGTCAGAAATGACCTCCTTAGGAAACCCCACCTTGGAGAATACTCCCAGTAGGGCCCTGACCACAACAGGAGCTGTTGTGGTCCTAAGGGAAATTGCCTCTGGATACCTGGTGGCATGATCCACTACCACCAGTATAAATCTGTGCCCAGATGCAGTGGGGGGATCCATGGGACCCACTATATCTATCCCCACTCTTTCAAAGGGGACCCCCGCCACAGGTAGTGGTATGAGGGGGGCCTTTGTTGTGCCACCTGATTTGCCACTGGCTTGGCAGGTCACACAGGAGCGACAAAACTCCTTGGTATCTTCATTCATGTGAGACCAGTGAAAGTGAGGGACAAGCCTGTCCCAAGTCTTGTTCTGGCCTAAGTGTCCTGCTCGAGGAATATCATGGGCCAAGGTAAGAAGGAAACCCCTAAATTGCAGAGGTATAACCAACCTCCTGGTTGCACCAGGTTTTGGGTCTCTAGCTTCTGAATAAAGGAGCCCATCATCCCAATACACTTTATGGGTACCTTGAGCATTCCCAGCAGCCTCAGCAGCAGCCAGCTGTCTGAGGGGTTCAAGAGAGGGACAGGATAACTGAGCCTGCCTCAAGTCAGCCCTAGAAGGTCCCCCTGTCCCCAGAAACTCAACCTGGTCAGGTGCAAGCTCTTCAGGAACAGTTCCTTCAGGGTCTTCTAGATCATCTTCCTGGGAAGGCTGATCATCGCTTGCAGGCAGGGGGGAATGCACAGCCTTAACCCTCCTGTTCTTCTTCTTGGAAGGTGCTTGGTCCATGGTTCCAGGATCCAAGACCTGAGGTTCAGTAAGGCACTGTTTGGCCTGTGACCTGGTCACAGCAAGGACATGTGGTGATATACCTAACATCTCTGCATGTGTCCTGTACTCCACTTCTGACCATAGAGAACTCTCTAGGTCATTGCCCAACAAACATTCTACTGGGAGGTCTGCACTAACCACAACCCTTTTTAGGCCAGTTACCCCTCCCCATGAGAAGTTAACAATAGCCACACTATGAGAAGTAGTGGTATTGCTGGCATTGGTCACCAGGTAATTCTCACCTGGTATGTACTGTCCAGGATCCACAAAGCCCGGTGTCACCATAGTGACACTGGCACATGTGTCCCTGTAGGCTTGAGCCACTTTTGCATTAATCAATGGAGTCTGTCTGTACTTGCCCAGGTTACTGGGGCTCACAGTCAGGGACAAATCCATGTCCCTATCACAGATCAAGACTGCCTGTGTAAGGGCTCTGTCTAAGTCAGAATCTCCTTCAGTTCCCATAGTGATTCCCACTACACCCTTTGTCTGGGGACCAACACTGCTAACAGTACTACTGGGAGCAGGTGCCTTAGGGGCAACAGTGTTGGGGGCTCCACCCTTCTTACAATCACTAGTCCAGTGAGTTGTATTCTTGCAAGATTTGCACCAGGGTTTCTTTGGACCTTCTTTCTTCTTTCCTTTAGATTGTTGGGACCCACCCTCATTAGTACTAATTTGGGGCCCTGTTGAAGACTTCTGGTCTTTGGATTTCTGATCACCCTTTTGGTCTGTTTTCTTCTGATCACCCCCTTGGCCCTGGTTCTGGTTCTTTTGCTTAGCCCTGGTTCTGACCCATTTGTCTGCCTTCTTTCCCAATTCTTGGGGAGAGGTCAGATCCGAGTCAACCAAGTGTTGATGCAGTTGCTGGTTTTGACAGTTATTTAAAATCTGTTCTCTGATCATCAAATTGTACAATCCTGTATAATCAGACACCTTACTTCCCAGCAACCAACCCTCCAAAGCCTTAGTGGCACATTCAATATATTCAGACCAGTCCTGAGTCTGTGTCTTCTGGGTATCTCTGAACATTAACCTGTACTGTTCAGTGGTTAAGCCTAACCCATCAACCAGGACACTCTTCAGGGCTCTGTAGTTTCTGACATCCTCCTCCCTAACAGTGAGGAGTCTATCTCTGCCTCTCCCCTCAAAGGAGAGCCATAAGATTGCTGCCCACTGCTCCTCAGGAACCTGCTGCACTTGGCAGGCTCTCTCAAGAGCAGTCATCCATTTGTGGATGTCATCCCCACTTTTGTAGGGGGGCACAACCTTGGACAGCTTCCTATTATCAAAGACCCTATCTTTGTCCTTTGGGACAATGCTGCCACCAGTGGGTATAGACCCACTCTCTCTAGGTTGCCTAGCCTTGTTCAGTTTCTCTTCCATCTTCTAGCTCCTGCCTCCTGATCCTCAACTGAGCTTCCTGCATTCTGGCCTCATGCTCCCTCCTCTGAGGGCTGGTCATCCTTCTCCTGGAGTGACCTTGAGAGCCTCTAGAGGCATGAGAAGCATTAGAGTCACCCGAGGGATTCCTCTGCCTCCCAGACCCCTGGTTAAGTCCACTGGGGAGATTCAATGGGGGGAACCCATTGTCATTCCCCAATAGTCTTAAGTTAGCTGTGCCAAGTATAACACTTGGTACTGGGCTATTTCTCCCATCAGAACTACTGCTACTATCAGACTCACCCCCTTTGTCATTCTCATCCCTATGCTGATCCTCATCATCTAAGGGGTGACTATTAGAAAGGGGTGCTTCAGTAGCATCTTCAGAAGGAGGGCCTCCTGTTCCAGTCCCTAAGGGGTCTAACTGGGAAGCTTTCTTGAGAGCTCTTAGATCCTCATCAGCTTGTAAGAGTTCTCTGAGTTCAGCAGAGGTAGGGTTCCTGGGCTGTTTAAGGCCCCTGATATTTGCCAACTGCCTGAGCTCATTCTGGTTTAGGGTAGCAAAGATGGATGGTGCCCTCTGGGGGTCACTCTCGACAGAGATGGGTACATTGGACCCCTCTGCCCCAGCCATTGCTCTTAAGTGTGGGTGGATGTGTTGCAACTACCTACACTTAGGTTTTCCTACTAAACCTATCTAGTAGTTGTAGTCAGGGTGTGCTACTCCCTTTGCTCTACAACAACTAAGTTCAGTAGAACTTAAGTATATAACTATTCTTGTTTTATATGTACCTAAATGTACCTGTATGATCTTTCAATTGGTAACAAAGAGATTACAGAGGTAAAACACAGCAAGCTCAAATCCAACCGCTGCTCACCAATGTGAGAAGTTGGCCTGGTATATGATGTTCACTAGTTAAAGTGACCACCTTGTACCATGCCAAGCAACCCTTATGGTGTGGTTGTAAGTCAACCTTTTCGGACCAGCTGCCCTAGTGGTAGCGTAGGCTAAGCAGTCTTTCAGGCTAAACTCGTTTTGGCATGTTAAGCAGCTGTTTTACCATATGTAACCCCCCTTTATACCAATGAAAGGACACCACACAGATATATATTCAAAATATATATATATTTATTACTCAAAGTATCCCCTAGACTCTTTATGAGCACAGGAGCACAAATCGTTAAACAAGAAAGTATTACAATATACAGAAGTTGCACTTTATATGGATGGGCCCTGGTGGCCACTCAAACCATATACTAAAATAGTGGTATAAGTACCACGAATAGGAAAGGGAAAAGGCCTAGGGACTCTAGAATCGCTGGGCCTACAAGGAGCTAACTTTCGTTAGTGACCAGGAGGTCCACGGGTCACGTGTGCAGTGAAGAAAGTCAAACGCGGGCTCCCATAGGTTTTCAATGGGCGCGTAAAAGTTCAAAAGTTACTGCTAGAAGGGTCTTCTGGATGGACTACGAACTCAAGACTTTAAACACAGACACTAGAGATGTTACTCTACACTTGGGCACCGGAGTGCCAGCTTTACCTCACCCACAGGAAGCGGGTGCATAGGTCTCGAAGTGCGTCGGGTTTCGTCTATCTGTTCAATGGAGCCTGATGAAAAAGATGCTGCAGGCGGTCGGTCCAGAAGAGATGCGGTGGATCCAAGGGTGGATCGGAGTTGTAGAAGACCTGAAAGCAGAGGGGACAGTGTTCACAGTCACTAGCCAGTGACCAGCGTGGCACCAGGTAGGTACCAGGCGATGTCGGGTGCAAACAGGTGAAGAGGTGTAGCTTGTCTCTGCAGCCACGTGGTCCCTGAAGGTCGACGACGTCCAGGAGTCGGTTCACGAGCTGTCCCACGCAGGCTCTCGCTGTCGGCGGTGTCGGCGACTCGAAGGAAGCAAACAAGCCTTGGCAAAAGTAGGAGTCGCAGGAATTGAAGAAAGCTGTTGGCTCTGACCAGCAAGGTCAGAGGGGCTGCTCCTTTGGAGGGAAGCAAGGGCCAGTCTGGAGCAACCAGACCAGCATCATAGTTTTCAAAGTAGGTCGCCAAGATGGCCACTAGCCAACGGGTCAGTATCCGGTTAGGCGCGTCGAGTTGCAAAGTGCAGAGGGGCCCCACGCAGATCGTGGAGATTCTGGAGGGCTCACCTTTGGTGCAGATGCTGCTCGGATGTTGGGCTTCTCAGGACCCAAAGCACAACTTGGAGGGAGCCTCTGTTGTCGCGCTTGCAGCTTGTCGAGTGTCTTTCCAAGATGGCTGGCTCCACGTGTCTCGGTGCCTCCACGGGTTCCTTCTTTGCAGGGACTGTGGATCGGGCTGTGAGAGGTCTGGAGGTCCAGTTCTGGTCGGTCTCTGGGCTCGGGCTCTGGCGGGAGGCGGCAGCAAAACAGACGTCGAGTTGCTGGATGGTGCTTGCGTTAGCAAGATGGTCACTCCCTGACCATAGGGGAGATTTCCTTCAGTCTTCTGTGCAGCAGAACGTCGAAGTTCCCGTCTTCTTCTTAGTTTCAAGTTGATTTCAGGATGTCTGAAGTCTTAGGACACAGCTCCTACCTTTAAACGGATTCTAGGGGCCGGACTACCTGCTAGGTCCCTCCCTAAGGGTGGGACCAGGAAGGGGGGTGGTTACACCCCCAATCCTTTGTCCAGCTCGCCCCAGGTCCGGGGCTGGTGTGCCCCAGGACCGGTTTGAACTGGCATATGCACCGAGGCTCCTTGTGAGCCTCAGGCATGTCTGATTCCATTCAAGCCCTACCTGACCAATACACAAAATCCTGTCTGGGGTGGTGCTCGCACCTCCCCTGGCAGGAAACCGTTTGTCCACGTCTCCCTAGCTGGAAGGACTCCCAGCAGCAGGAGGGCAGACTTGTGTCTGTGGTGGCAGCATCCATTTTGTGGAGCTAAGGCTATGTCTGATTTTACCCGGGTTTCAGGTACTGTACATGTCGTGTCCCTCTAGAAGGGTGGAATGCTAACCCCGTCGCCAGAATTGGCGAGGGGTTAGTATTCCAATTCGTATGACACCTTACTCGACATGTTTTGATAAAGCCAAACCAAAGATAGCATTTAACCGCGAGGTTCATAATGCACTTAAGAGTATATGGTATGGCGATATCTGGAAACGGTAGAAGGAAGTTGTTCCGACCACTACAGACAGGCTCAGCTCATGCCAGAGCACCATCTCACATGGAACCAAGCACTCTGCCTTCAGGATTGTTAAAGCCTGCCATAGGAGTGGCTGATAGGTTACCATGTGTTCCATTTAAGGTTAGGTATAGGTATACTACACCTAAGTAAGAGGTGGTTACACCAACTTACCCCAGCTGAGTGATCAGCCAGTTGTGTCAAATTTGTTAGGCCAGTACAGGGGTGGCACAATACATGCTTCAGCCCCTGGTAGGCCTTAGATACACCAATGCCCTGGGTACCTAGTGTACACTGATACAGGGGCTCACAGGGTGATCTAGTTCCAATGGGTTACGCACCTGGTGCATAGTGTCAATTTAGTAGAGAGAACAGCAGGCTGGGGGTCTGATTGGCAGGCCCACAGCCTCAGTATGTCAAAAACCAGTGAAGCAAAAAGCAAAAATTTGGGGTGACCATAGGATAGCAGACCCTACTCTCCTACAGTGAGTGTCCCCAAATAAATGATAAAGGCCGCCGCTGCGGGCCACCAGTGCCGCGCGGCGCCGCCCCCAAATTAGTGCTGCCTGGAGCAGACCGCCCCCCCACCCCAATCCTCCCTAGCTACGCCACTGCATGCTCCTCTGTTCGTAACTCTCTCTCGCAGGCAAGATAGCTTTCTGTGCACGTCAAAGTAATATCCTGATATTTTGATTTTTGTATTAGTGTTGTTTCCAAAGAATCCCACTAGTACACAAATGTTTGTTTTAAGTCAGCGGTTCTCCACCTTTTGACTTCTGTGGACCACCAGTGAATCATTACTGGAAACCAGGGACCCCTACTGAGCCCTTATTCAAAGCCAGGGACCCCCTCCCTAAGCAATTTCTACGATGTGAACCTCCAAAACCATTTACAAAAATGCAGAAACCAGTAAATAACAAACAAACAAAAACTTAAATATTTTATTTAATTCACAATCAAATATAGAAAAGTCAAAATTTTAATGGAAAGGTTGGAGCTTTTCTGAATTCTTTTTTTAATTCTTAAAATGGAAGCGAGATGCAAAACTCTGACATATCACTTTATCTTTTTTGCTCTTAATCCAAGATCTTTTTGTTGCCGCCTCAATTGAGGCGACCCGTCATCCAAAGTGTATTCTGTTTGCAGCACCTGCAATACTCTAAGAAAGCACGCTAAAGATACCAACCTAATTTTTAGCCTTCAATTTAAAATGACTTCATATTTACAGAAAGTTTTTGAATTTTGTAATTTTGCTTCTTTACTTATATATACTTTATAAACCTTAACGTTTAATCTTCGAAACAGTCGCTGAGCCCCTCAGCAGGAATAGCAGAACCCCAGGGATCCGAAGAACCACATGTTAAGAACCACAGTTTTACATGATGGTGGAACACGAAGTGTGGCTTTTTAATTAACATTACCGTTGAGAATTTGAGTGTGGAGAGCGGCGGTAATCGAACCTGCTGACATTAGCCTCTAAAACTTAAAGGATGAATTTATTTTCATCAACAAATAGTAGATTCACAAAAATATCATGTAGAATTCATTACTAATTTCTTGAGTAAAAGTGCGGTATTAGAGTGCCAGACCATAGCTGTAAAATGAAACATGAATACTGTTTACTCATCCACACAGCGTTTCAACCAATGAGAGCCCTTCATAGGTTTCATACAATGAATTTAGAAATATATAAAGCTCACCTTGTTTGAGGACTTTCCAGAGCAAATAAAAGCAAACAAAACCTTGTATGGTTTTTGCTTGTCACGCAGGAACTCCGAGCAGCCACAGAGCACTGTGCGGCCCTCTGCAGCTCGCCCCCCCCCCCCCCCCCCCGCACTCCAGGGGCTGCGGGGGCCTGTGTTACGCCCCTGCTCCATCCCCCCCCTCCTCCACTCCCCCTCCCCCACATGTCGTCCAGGTTGGCAGGTTTGTAAATCTGCCTTTGCCCTAAAAATAAATAAAATTAAAAAAAACTCTGGCCGAGCCAGCGGTGGGCACAGACTGGTCGCCATTCTTGAGTCAACCCTCTTATGTGGGTACCAGGGCGACGTCCGAAGCCCCGCCCAGCTGGTATATTGCTACTAGTTCTTGGGCAGCGGTGGATGTGGACAAAAACCGGCGAGCATGGTCTGAAGTTAAGCACCCGCTCCGGAGGAGCCACTCTCCCTGCCCGCTGTGAGCAGTGTTCGAAACTACGGCAGTGCCCGCCAAGAACACCCGGCCCCTGGCAGGGCCAATAGTAGGGCATGGAGCAGTGTTCCAACGGAGGAGTTCTGCTCTTTGCCCGCAGCCAGAGGCCACAGGGTAGTACCAGAGAAGGTGGCAGTGCCCTCCAAGGAACCCGTGCCCTTGCCCACAGCCACAGTGCAGCTCTTCGCCCAGGAGCCCACAACTGCACTGGAGCACCAGGTGCGCGGGGAAGTGAGAACAGGTGAGGTTTGGGGCAGGACTGATAGCTCAGGTGTTGCAGGCGTCTGACCCGTGCTTTCAGTGGCCATGTAGTCCAGCACCTGTGAGCAGGGGCTCTGGACTTTGACCTTGAAACTAGTGAAACTTCACAGCAGGAAGCAGATACTCTGGGAAAGAGGGAGCATATATCTATAATTTCAACCTGGCTCTAGGACCCACCCACTGCAGCTCTTAGCCCTGCGGCCACGTGTCTCGTCACCTTCCCAACGCCGCTCCGTTCTCACATGAGCACCGGTGCCCCACACTGGGCTGACACTGAGGCCTTGTTTTCCGATGGAGCTTGACGTTTATTTTCAAAGTACTTCAAAGTAAAATAAGTTATGTGAAAATCTTGCTGTGAAATAAGTTTTTTTTTTAGAGCACTCAACAAAAATTTAAAGTCTGTAAGTGAACTCTGCTGATATTTTAGAATATATCAGAATTAGTAAAGTACAAATGAAGCACATTTTTTGTAATTCTGAAGTATTGTGCAAACAACCATTTGAATACCATTAAAAAACACATCCATACACTAGGCGATTACTTTTCCACTTTTTTATCAGTTTGTGCTCAGTAAAACTGTATGGTAATTTCAACTGAAAATGTGTTGTCTGTAATGGCAGAGTGCTACCACACCATGCATACTCCACACTACACCACTCTACTTTACACCACCCCACTCTACAACACCCTACTCGACTCTATACTCCACCACTCTACGCCATGCCACTCCATTCTATGACACTCCACTCTGACACCCTCCGACCCACTCCATTCCGCAACTCAAATTTAAGAGTTTATATAGCGCCAGAATCGACTCAGAGGAGTATCTCTGCGCTTTTGTGGAGGCATATCAGCTGTACAGCGAATGCTGTGGGGATAGAGTAAAGGAGGTAGTACCACATGGGCCACCATGGGAGGGGGAGGTCTCGAATGGGAGTGCAGTGGTTAGCTGGGGCCAGCAGGGGGTGCCAAGCGCATCTGTTACAACCAGAAGCCAAGGAGAAGGAAGGAATGGCCCTAGTAAAGGAAGTATGGCGAACTCCTCACCCACGCACACAAGGCACTCCACAACACCAGACCAGCATACCTCAACAACCGACTCAGCCTCTACACCCCCACCCGCTAGCTCCGCTCCGCACACCACGTTCTCGCCACCGTTCCCCGCATCCGAAGAGTGACCGCAGGCGGCAGATCATTCTCCCACCTCACCGCCAAGACATGGAACACCCTCCCCATCCGCCTACGCAGACCGAAGACCTTCTGAAGACTCCTCAAGACCTGGCTCTTCGAACAGTAGCAGCTCTCCTCTCCCCCCCCCCCCCCCCTCCAGCGCCTTGAGACCCTCACGGGTATGTAGTGCGCTTTACAAATGCTTTGATTGATTGACGCTACCATCCACAGTGCAATGGGATTGTGAAAGGTTCAACATGACCCTCAAGGATATGATCATGGCACAACCAGAAAAGCTTAGGTGACAATAGGAATTTCTTACTACCGTGCCTTCTCTTTGCCTACAGAATGGTTCCACAGAAGGGGGTTGGCTACTGCCCATTTAAGCTCCTGTTTGACACCTAGTTAGGTGTCCATTGTGTCTGGCTAAGGAGGGCTAGGAGCAACCTCTCAAACCTCCTATACAGGATATTGTGGAATAGGTCCTTGGCCTGCGTTCATGTATGGCTGAGTACATGAAGAAGGCCAGCAAAAATCTTGAGGCCTGCCAGAAGCTTCAGAAAGCTTGTCATGACCAAAAGGTTATACTGGCTATTTAACAGCCAGTACATAAAGTGTGGGTGTTGGAGCATGCAGCCCCAGCAGCTCTCCAAGACAAGTGTAGCGACCCCCATACAAGCCTTGAGAAAAAAGGTGAGATCACCTATTTAGCTGACCTAGGTACTCCTAGAAGTCCCCACGGGGTACTTCGGGTGAACCGCCTAAAACCTTTTGTTGACAGGTCTGACATGAGCTAGCTCATGGCCACTGATGAGGGACAGGAGGAAGAGAGTGACCCTCTCCCTCATCTCCCCTCTCAGGACCCTATTGATGGGTCAGCTGATGGAGTAGCCTAGGCAGGCAGCCTCACTGACCAGCAGCAAGCTGATTGCAGGAAAGTTCTTAATACCACATGTTTTCTCTGACTCCCAGTCAAACCACCTGGTGTGCCCATGAAGTGGACATAGGTGATAGTCTGCCTGTACACAGCAACGTTCACAGACAGCCTGACCATGTCAGAGACTGCATCAGGACTGAGGGCCAAAAGATGCAGGGGTTGGGGGGGTCAATGAGCCTACGCTAGTCCAGTAGTCCTTGCGCCAAAACCTCACACCAAAGATGGTAAGAGAGAGAGATTAGGTTTGTGTGGAATACAGGGGACTCAATGCAGTCACTAGGACTGATGCCCATCCAATTCCAAGGGCAGAAGAACTTATTGATACTTTGGCCTCAGCCAAGTATCAAAGTACATTTGACCGGACTGCTGGCAGATCAGATTCTCTGGGGAGGCAAAGCCAAAAACCGCATTCTCAACCCCTAGTAGGCATTATCAATGTATTGTAATGCCTTTTGGTCTGAAAAATGCACCTGCCACATTTCAGAGGCTGGTGAACAAAGTCCTAACGGGTCTGGAAGCCTATAGTGCAGCATATCTAGATGATATTGCGGACTTTAGTTCCTCTTAGGAGGATCACCTGGCCCACCTCAGAAATGTTCTAGAGGCCCTGCAAAAAGGCAGGCCACAAAATGCCAGATAGGGCAGAGTAAGGTTGTGTACTTGGGTCACCTGGTAGGTGAAGACCAAGTTCAAACGTTGGAGTGCAACATCTAGACCATAAAGAACTGGGTAGCTCCCACTACCCAGACTCAGGTCAGAGCTTTTGTGGGCATGACTGGTTACTACAGAGGTTTGTTAAGGGACATGGGTCTATTATTACTCCCCTTAATGATCTCACCTCCAAAAGAAAGTTCAGTGGACAGTTAGCTGTCAAAAGGCATTTGATGACCTGAAGCAGCCCATGTGCACTGCTCCCATTCTGCAAAGTCCTGATTACTCCAAAACCTTCATTATCCAGACAGATGCTTCTTAGATAGGTGTAGGAGATGTTTTGTCACAATTTAATGCAGAGGGCCAGGACCAACAAGTAGCTTTTATAAGCAAAGGATTGACCCCCCCCCTCCCCCCGGAGAAACGTTGCCCACTATTGAGAGTGAGGCCTTTGCTGCGGTCTTGGCCTTGAAGAAGTTGAGACCATACCCGTATGGTACTTACTTAATTGTTCAAACAGACCACAAGCCCCTCTTATGGCTTTAACAGATGAAGGGTAAAAAGCCCAAATATTTGAGGTGTTCCATTTTGCTACAGGGGATAGACTTTTCAGTGGAACATAGACCTGGGAGTAACCATGCCAATGCAGAGGAACTCTGCAGATATTGGTAATTAGAAAATAAAGACTCAAATGAGCAAGGTTAGTCTCATCTCCTTTCATTGGATGGGAGGGGGTGGGGGGGGGGGGTTGGTTTGTGTAGAAAATTAGGATCTGTTTTCATGGTTACCCCCACCTTTTTCTAGTGTAATTTTGTTTTCTTACTAATCTGACTGGGATTCTGCTTACCCAAGGCATAGGTACACCAGGGGTCTCCCATGGGCTACAGCATGTATTATGCCACCCATGAGAGATTTCTCAAACTGTGACTACAGGCCTGCCATTGCAGCCTGTGTGAGCTGGTGCTGGCACTCCTCACCACAGATATGTTTCCTTATATCTGTGGTCACTGCACTTAAAACCTATGAGTCACCCCTAAAGCAGGACTGAAGGCAGGTTGCTTGGTTACAAGTGTGAGGGTGCCCTGAATGTGCAGGACACCCACTACAAATCTAGGAGTCTATCCTCCCGGCTTTGTAAGTGCAGTCAGCCATTTTATACATATAGTGGACATCAAGTCAAATACGAGATGTCTATCTAAATATTGGCTGCACTGAAACCGGTCAGGTTTGGTATCAAACATGTTCGAATCCTACCCCAAAACCGATTCCAGTGTTGGACTGGGTGGCCCCCCTATATTACTGGTACCAACCTTTCAGGGTCCAACAGCAAGCTAGTGCTGCTGCAGACCACAGACACAATTCTGCCCTCCTGCTGCTGAGTCAGGCTCGAGCAGGGGAAGGTAGAACAATAGGTTTCCTGTCACAGGGAGGTGTAACCGCCTCCCAGACAGGACTTAGTGCATTGGCTGGGGGTGCTAGCCAGCGCCACCAGACAGCTTTGAAGGGCACATTTGGTGCCCTCCCTGCATACTCCAGTTGAAACCAGTTCAGGGAGCTGTTGGCTCCATCTCTGGTGCGAAACTAGACAAAGGACAAGGGAGTATTCTCTCCTCTGTCCAGTCCCTCCTCTGGAAGAGACCCCCTTAATCATCCCAACTCTTTCCTTTGGGTACTTAAGGGCTTCCTAGTGGGTGACTCTTCAGATTTGTCTTGGGACAAGATTCAGATCCGAAACCACTTCAACTTCAATCATCTGGGCACTGGTCTTGTCGTCCTGCATCATCTGTGCTTCATAAAGGTTCTTCTCCAGGCCTGTGGGCATGAAAGACACCCAAAGGATTCTCCCTTGGAGTGAAAACGTCACTCCACTGCATCTGCAGGCACTGCAACTATGCTGACTGTTCTGCTACTCCTGACGTCCTCCGGACTTTGAAAGGCCCAGCAGCACAGGAGGTGGTTCTGCAACTCACTTGAGGCCTGCACTGTCTTCTCCGCAAGTTTGAAACCAGTATCCCTCGTCGGAACCGCTGGAGCAGGACCCCTGTGCACAGCTTCAACTTGCCGTTGCCAAGGCTTGCTGACTATATCTTCGGGCCCCAAGAAGCTCTAGCCTCTAAAATCTCTTCTTACCAAGATCTTCGTCCTCATGGCATTCTCTGCACCATGGGCCTGGATCATCAGTGAGCTGCTTGAGGTCCTCATATGACTTTGGCCTGTGGGTCATCATGAGGGTCTTCTTTGGCTCCAGTGGGCTCTTCTGCTTGCTCGGGCCTGCTCTGACTCTCCTGCACTTGGCGAATCTCTTGAACCTTTGCCCTCCCTGGTTCTCGACTTACGTTGTGGGACTGTTCGTGAACAGCTCCTGTTCTTCCACAGCATCGCCTGGTCCTCACAGCTGCAGAGACCAGGTAACTGTCAACTCTCCTGCACCTTCCGTCATCTGTGATCATTTGTATTCCGTGCCTCCTGGTCAGGAGTGGTGGTCAACTGCTTGACCACCCATTTATTGACACAGGTGCTATAGATCAGTAGCCCTTCTATTCATGCACCGCAATTCTTTTTAATCTTGCCCCACCCCTGACTAAATGAATTTGAACCAGGGGCAAGGAGGTAATTTTAACTTCACTCCACTCCCACCCTCACCACTCCTGATCACCATCCGTGATCACTACTGCGAATAACCAGTTGGTCTCCCTCCTGGTGGAGAAAAGCACAGATAAGACCCAACAATGATGCTTTTCATGTAAGAAACAAAACCGGACAACCAAGATTTACCGCTACCTCGTTCACAATCAGCACTAGATGCTTGAAACGTTGCGCAGATATCAACAAGCTGAGACACCACACTATACTGAGCAGCATTGCGTACAGTGAAATTCACCATGTCTTGAAAGGTGGTAAATAACCCACCCTTTACATGTTCTGCACCACATATTTATAGTCTCTATATTGTCGAACAACATCTTCTGGTGTTTTGCAATTACCCAGGACCAAGACATTTTTATACTTTTCTACAAAATTTGTATATTTTCAGTCCCAAAATCAAAATGTGATTGTGTTGCTATTGCCTGGATTTCAAAACTTGCCCATTCTTTCAGCTCATCTTCAGGGAACCTTTTTTGCATGTGCTCACAAAGAAGGGAAACAAAAGACAAAATAGGCCCACTGTCAAACTCTTGCCTTTCCTTGTACAACACCATCAGATCTCTTACATTGCTGCTCCAAAAGACAGTGTCCCCCAAATACTGTTGCTTAACTTGGCCAATCTTTGCTCTTGCATACTGTACAGCTTCAACAGTAGTCAAAGAACTTTTTAGGTCTCGCGTGAGCCAGCGCTTTAGCGCTGCTCTCGCGAGAGCTTTTGTAAAAGGGGGATCTGGAAGTGCAAACTAGTGCTTTTCAGGCCTCCAAATACAGTGCATGTGCGCCGGGCGCGCGCACCATTTGGCAGCCTGAAAAGCACTGCCTGATCACTTTCCGGCCGCTTTGATGTCCTCAGTGAGCCGCGCGGCCACTGAGGACATCAAAGCAGCCGCAAACGTGTACACCATTTGCCGCCCCCTTCCTGCTTGTTTTAGTTATAAACTAAACTTTCACGTTTCCACGACGATGTGTGAGCCAATAACTTGCCAACACAATTCAATACCGCGACGTTTGGGTTATAGGAGCAGTTCACATTCGGGTTTCTCTATTAAAGACGCAATTTGAAAAGATTAAGCAGTAGCTATCACAGCACAACAGTCAAATACACGGAACAATGGCAGACCTGCAAGACCCGGAAATGTAAAGGGCACAACATGGTCAGCAGGTTTGAGACTTCGTAGCGTGAGAAGAGAATCGTCCCACATGTTAAGTCGCCCAAATCTCCCCTGTAAAAAAAAAGTGTCTCCAGCACTCTGCAACAAATGGAAGGGTGGCCCCCGTACACCAGGAACCACAGTTGTGAAACACTATCCTCGTCATTGATTCGAGAGCTCCCTGCTCCATCCTTACTGCCCAACCTAGGCAGGATTAGCCCTCACAACCACGCGGCATATATGCCTGTCTATAGGCTGCGCCGCGCAACCCCATACACCTCTCAAAACGTATGACAGACTTGCCAGCCTATAGAGCTCTACACGTGTCAAGGTGATATCCAGTGGAGGTGATTCATCAACCGCGAAGCACGGGTTATGTAAAACCCCACTGATTCACTTGGTAAAGGCATTTTGAATCCTATGCCCACAGATTACCAGAACTGGCCACTCTGACCTATAACCATACCCATGGTTAAAACAGGGCAGGCTTTCCACTCCAATGCTGCTTCACATCCGAAGTACCGTGTATCCGAGGTTTACCTCTATAGACACAGCTCTCGCACAAACAGAAGCCACACGATTCGAATTCAATTCCCTCCCCCTCTCCCGGGTAAATCTTTTGCATTCCCATGGGACATTAGCATTTAAATGAAACACACACACAGCGAGCTGATCAGATTACAATTCCCTATATGCTAAAATGCAAGCATCTTTTTTTCCTTGGGGGGGTGGCATGCGGGACATACATGCTTTGGGCAGTACACGAGTGACTGTCATTCAAACGAGCCATCCAATGTTCTACATACACACAGAAGGTATGCTAAAGGGGCCCAAACACATACTGCATCTGGAACAGGGATAACATGCCCCTCTATTCCAGGACAATTCGGCAGAATTCAAATAAGACCTTCACATATATCAAATGGTTAAAAACATGTACAGTTGCTAAAACGTCTGTGTGCCAGTGCAAATTCTGCGGTACTACCTTGTCCAGAAAAAGTTAGATGCCAAATTCAATACAAACTGAGTGTCACGTTGCCTTTTGTGTCGTTGGAAAGCAGTACTCTGCAGTCCCCTCGCACCCCCTGCCTGCTTTTGTGTGAGATGCCCTTGGAGGTGGCAGCCGGCCCTTCCCCTGCTCCCCCAGTTAACAAGGCTTTTGACAACAAATACACGGGTGAGGAAGCAGCAGTGACCACACCCCAAAGACTATTCAAGCTCAGGCCCAACAGACTTGGGTACAGGTGTTAGCCACGTTGACTTGTCCACAAAGCCCTCCCCCTCGCACATTCTGAAGGACCGATGACTTCAAGCGCAATGGTTTTCAGGGAGCTAGAAAGAGTGAAACACTAAAGGCCAACAGCAGGCTACCTCCCTTTCAGATGGACACATATACTTTTTCCAGTAATCATAAGCATACGCGAGAAAGGAAGGCAAGTTAAAATGAACTTTTACTTAAATATTGCGTTTATTCTGATGATATTTTCGTATTTCATCCATCCCAAATTCTTTGAAACAATGAATGGTTATATATTTTTTTATCTAGTTGCCGACATGTTTCACTTTATCAAGGCCTTCTCAGTTCTTGGAGTGATGCATCGACCTGTATGAATCTCCATTTTCATATGTGTCTTCCCGTATCCGGACCAAACTCAATCCGGTCTTTACTTAAAATTATGACTTTGTGTTACAATATTTATATAAATCCACCATTTGCCCTTAACTCCATAAAACGTGAGGTTCAACTCGTTCTGATTCTAGACACTACGATGCACTTTTATGCCTTTTTGCTAAAAAGACACTGGGTGCTCGACAAAAGTAACTAGTTAAGTTATTTGAAATCCTTCCATATAACAACATGCACTAATATTTTGCCGTAGAACGGATGATCATATAATATACTCTTCCTTAGCTCGTTACTCCCGGTCTGAATGACTTATTTTGAGGAAGAGCTGATGCGGAAGCCATCCAATGCAAACAGTATATGTACCATGTGAGATTATTACTGCATTAGATATCCATGGCACACGCTGATGCTAAAGGCACTCTTGTTTAACATTTCTATGTCGTGCATGATTTTCAGTATTCTATAATTAATGTTTTTACAGTTATGTTTTACTGTTATGGTTTATACTGAAAACAAAGATGTATTTACAGCCTTGATCCCATCCACTTTTAATTCAGCAACAACTATAGGTGAGTCAAGGGCTAAGCCGTGCCCCAGGGTGAACGGGAGAGCAGTTTAGTGGCGTCAGAAACCTGCACCCAGCCACCTAATACCAACTTGACCAACGGGCGTAGGTAGCTGCTTCCGCTTCCGGTTCACGCAACACTCAACCAACCCATTGTGCATCCGGTTTGGCGTTGGCCGATAGGAAATAGCTGAGCAGTAGTGTCATCAGGTGCTCGCCACAAATAACAGCTTTTGGCCAAGAACAGGGTTTGCTAAATACAGACCACTCTAGGGGCGCCCCTGCTACACGACAGGACGAAACCCACCTCTCACCTAAGTTGCTTAAGACTAACGAGAACTTGACCGAGGTACAGGGCGCCGATGACCATATATTTCACCCGCCTATCATATGCTATGGCATTCTAGGCCTTGAAAAAGCCCCAAGCTCACTGGCTGTCCAGGGCCATTGCCCGTTTTGGCTGAGCAAAGTCCCCTCTACAGGCTGAGCAATCCTACTGAACGAAGAGAACAATTCATGTGGTAGGAATTAAACCATACAAAATACAGGTAACAACAAGCATTTGCAATGCAACAGGTCTCGCATTTACGTGAGTTTGAGCTGTTGGCATTGTAAATGACAATGCCTTTTATTTATGTTTTGGTTTTGAAACATAAATAAAACACATTGTCATTTATAATGCCAATAGCTTAAACTCGAGTAAATGCGAGACCTATTGCATTGCAAATGCTTGTTTGGAATAGTTTGCACAAAGATGCATATTCACCCAGAATGTCATTAAGTACTGCAAGTGAAATATGGGAGTTTGATAGCTTTTTGTAACAATATTAGCATATTTAGCTCCCGCGCTGATTTTTTTTTTCTATCAGCAGGATGCGCGCGCGCATCCAGCGCGCATCCTCCCATTTAAAAACGTTTTGCGATGTTTTTTGGGGGGTTTCTTGTGCCTCGGTTCTACCGAGGCACAAGATGGCTGCCAACACTTCCTGATTCAGCTGGATCATTCTCCTCAACTTTCTCATGCTCAAAGTACTTAAGAACAGCCTCGTAATTACGAATTAGTGCACCAACAGCAAAATACCTTGAAAGCCACCGGACTTCATTCAGTGGTCGAAAAGAGACCACTTCACATTCAGTGACCGATGCAATTTCATCCAGCTTGGACTTCCTTGCAGGAGATCTGGAGAACACAGTGTAGACAGTCCTCAATAATGTCTCCATCTCTTTAACCATTGGAACCCTTTTCCAGGCATCATCAACTCCCAAATCTTCGCGATGGGCGACACAATGCTGCTCAACTAGATGAGGTATGGATTGTTTAAGGCGAGTAGCAACACCATTATTCTTACCCAGCATCACGGACGCACCATCGGATGTGAACATGGCCATTTTCATAAGGTCCAGTTCATTGGCAGTGTAGAATTCTTTCACAGGAGTAGTGATAGCCTCAGCATTACAATTAGTCAGCTTCACTATGCCCCCAAACTGTGTTTTGTGCTCTGTTGATGTTACAGGTCGGAACTTGAAGTACAGGATGAGCATTTTTGTAACAGAAATATCTGTGCTCTCATCAATTATCAATGTGTGACACAAAGCGTGCCGAAGTTCTGCCATAGCTTCACAGTGTATCACGCTATTGATGGCCTCAAGGAACTCAAAGGCATAGTTCTTGCTCCTCCAGCGGTCTAGTATCTTGACATACAAAGCTAGGTGGTCATGGATGTCTTGTACAGATAACATTGAAGTATTCATCTTGACTGCCAGCAACACGTTGTTCATGAGAATCTTTATCTTTCAGGCTTAGATATTTGGCGTTAAACTACTTCCCTTCTATTTGCTTTGTCAGTGGCAGGGTCTGTCAGCATTGCCCGCACTCCATAATCAAACCTGGCAGCAGCACTTCTGTTTCTCAATATCACCATGGCAGCAGACTAGTGTACTTTGCTAAGTAGATGGCGTTTCATGTAATCCAGTTTCCAGCCATCACTCCATTTCTTCCCTGTGGAAAAGTCCCCAACAATATTGGCTTCGGCACATGCTTTGCACATCAAGCCCACGTCTGGACTGTATTGAAAAAGTTCCCCGAGTTGCACGCGAACCTTGCTTCTTGATTTCTGCGTCTCAGCCTCCACAATTTCTTTCACCCACTCTTCCTTGAATACAAGGCAACATTTCTTCCTTTGTGGTGAAGCACTGCACTCTCCCAAAGTTACAGCTTTGCGCTTGAACATTTCCGTGCCCGCCGGTTTGAACCTGCTGTGCCACAAAGCCTGCAAAATAAGGGGACATGGCTTACGTTGACGCCTAGCTCATGAATGCAATCTGTTATACTACAATGTACAAGATGCACCACAGTTTAACTCTATCAAACAATTACCTCTTCTGCTTGAACTCGCGCACGCCTGTTTAAATGTATGGGGTTCTGGCTGGGAAACTTGCAACAGAAGAAAACATGGGTAAGTATATTATACTACAATGTTCAAGATGCACCACAGTTCAACTCTACCAAACAATTACCTCTTCTGCTTGTACTCATGTACGCCCGTTTAAATGTGTGGGGTTCTGGCTGCGAAGCCTGCAACAGAAGATGCACTACTTTAACTCTACACAACAATTACCTGCTTGTTCTGCCTGTACTCCCGTCTGCCTGTGCAATTGTATTCGTAGTATGGTCTCACGAACCTCAAAAGAAAAGGGGTGCAGATTGTGAATCTATTTACCCAGCAACCCCCAACCAAACCAGGAACGTAAACAGAATTACCTTGTCTTTGAGGGTACTCGCACCTGACCACTCATATCCAAATACCTTACAGACTGGAAACCTGCAATTGAAGACAAGATAGTCAGCAAACGCTTGAAGAATTACAAACTATGAATGGGACCGGTCTAGAGACCCCAATAGGAAAAATGACCAAATAATTACCTGGGATTCCAGTCTAGGACAAACAGGCGTGTGCCCATGTGTTTCATTATTAGCATCCATTATCTTAAACTGGTCTATAAATCTGTATTTTGTCTTACACCTTCTGTGATGCAGCTTTTCCCAAGCATTCAAACTGCGCAAATGATTGCGGTGGGTGAACAAGGAAATTGACAGGATTGAGCAGCACACAATCCATCAAAAGATCCCACCTGAAGATGCTGCAGTGGCGTGCAAAAAATGCGATAACTAGGTTCTAGCAATTTTCAGGCAACCATAAATATGTCAAGATAACTCTGAAGAATGATGGACCTGCTGCAGAGAGATCTAAGTTTTGTCTAGTGGAAGTTGACTCATCATCAAGTAGCCGAGGAGGTTAAAAAGCCGGATGAAAAGCTGGTGAACCATGCAGATCACAAATTTACATGCAATGTAAATAGGTCAGTGCATTACTGCTTCTGTCAGAAAGCCCCTTTTGTTACTTGCAGTTTATAAGTTTAAATCCTGTTGGATCTGGCCCTTTTGGCAGGTTCACCCCTAAACTTTTTGCATTTATCCTGGCCTTTTTTTCCCTATGTAGTGTTAGTAGTTTTAGGCCTATAGGCACTTTTAGCACTGTGTCCCAGTGTAAAGTGCGGGCGCTCTGTCTTACATGTAGTGAGACTGGCCTGCCCTCCCATAGGAATGCATGGGGGATATGCGTGTCCATGGTAGTTCCTGATGTGAGAGGAGTGCAGGGGCGAGTTTGGTATGTGCAAACTCGTGAGAATAAATGCTGCGCAATGGTGTGCGCAGATTTATTGTGACTGGTGGAGAAGTGCCACTTCTAGAAGTTGGCATGTCTGTGTGCTGTGTGATGTGAATTGCCTGTCTGGCTTGTGATTGACAGGAGCTGAGAGGGCTGGGGAATTCCAGGAGCCAGGATGAGTCTGCCCGGTGGTGAATGGAGAGATCTGCATGTAGATGGGTGGGTGGAGTTTCACCTGGGACTTGAATGGGGCTGGTCCTTCCCTTCACAATGCTGGCTCCACCTCTTGTGGTGCGTCTGATGTCCCTGACCTGTCCTGTGAATAGAGAGGGGAGCGTGAACAAAACAAAGTGCTCCTGAACCAGTTGTATCTGGTTCTCCCCTTGCGCTACAGTTGCAGAACAAAGGAAAATGCTGTATAAAAGAAGGGGCTGTGACCCCATAAAAATGTTCTTGTTGTGGACTTGAATCTACCAGGGGCGTGCTGCTGCTGGGGCTCAGGGGAAGGCATGCCTCCCTGGGCCCTGCCCTTGGATGCCTGGAGGACAGCTTCTTGGGACCCTTCTGCCTTTGCTGGGAGCTGTTTTGCTCCATCTTTAATGACCAGGACTTCTTGGACCTCTGGCTCTTGATATTGAACTTTCCAGGCTTTCAGCAGCCTTCCTGCACTTTATTTTGAGACCTGGCGTGCTTCGATTTAATTTCCCTAGGAGAGGGAGAGCCTGGGGGCTGAGCAGCGCGGTGCTGCAGCCCTTGCCGAGGGAATCCCCCTCGTAGGGATTCCCCCCTCCTTGGGGGCTTTTGCGGGCACACACCCTGCTTATTTCTCTTCAGTTAAACAGGTGCCCACCCTGCGTCGTGGCGTGTATTTTTAATTGATGCACTGGTGCCCACCCCACGACTTTGCCCTCCTGGATTGAGCGGGTGCCCACCCCGCTTGCTATTTTATCCTTAAATTAGAGGGAGCCTTCCCCTCGGTGATCAAATCCCTGCCGCAGCGAACCGCGGCCCGCCTGGTTGTGGGTGGGGCCTGCGGACGGAAGCAGGAAGAGGAGTACGGCGGGAAGTCCCGCCCGCCGAGAAGAAGCTGCCCGGAGGGAGGAACCTGGCGCTGAGGGAGAGCCCCGCGAGCACCAGCAAGTAAAGCGTGAAGGCGGAGGGGGCTCGAGGCACATTGCCGGTGCCTGTCCCCACCACGTGAGGAAGAGAGCTCTGTGTCCCACTGGACAGAGAGAGTCCCCGAGGAGCGGGGGCTCTCCAGTGCATGCCGCACCCCAGAAGCAGCCTATGCGGGGCTCCCATGAGTGAGGAAAGCCCCGGAGACAGAGCCCTGCCCTCAGACGGAGGAGTCTCCAGAGAGCAGCCCAGTAAGTTAAGAAGGGCTGGGGGGCTCCGTAGGTGCTGTGTTCATGCCGACTGCGGCACTGTAGATTAGTGGTGTTGAGTGGTCCCGCCAGGGAGTGGGCCACTCCAACCCGGGGCAAAGTTATTTGAAAGGTCCCGCGGGGGCCAGAAGGGCCCGTGTTCTTTCCTACCTTTGGGGCCATACTTTATTCCAGAGCCCAGGTGGCTCCAACATTTGGCCATACTTATTTACAGGGCCAGAGGGGCCATTGTCCTTTCCCCAGTGCTATGGGGACAGGTTTATTTTCAGAGCCCGATGGCTCCAACGTTTGGCACATTTATTTCAAGGGCCAGTGAGAGCCCATGCCGCATTTTAACTTTCACAGCTGCCCAGCAAGTAGTGGGCAGCTGCACCGTTTAGGTCTTTCTTTTTAGGGGCAGGTCTGAAGCCAGGAGTGAGACGCACTCCTTCGCCCCATCTTTCTCAGCCGCCCAGCAAGTAGTGGGCAGCTGCAACGTTTAGGTTTGCGCAGTGGCACACCCTTGACTTTCGCTGCCTAGGCAGCAGCCCTGACTCTTGGGACATAGGGCATTTGAGCCCTTTTTTGGGATGGCCCATTGGCCAGGGGGGATTGTTAGATTTATAGTTCACTTTGTGATGGTTCCGACAGTGGTCCAGGTGGCCCTGTCATGTGTAAATAATCCCTTGTAAATATGACCTAGTGCCAGGTGGCACCCTGTATAATATGTGCTTACTATTCTAATGAGTTATGATAATACAAAGGCTATTTTTATATATAACCTTGTGTGGAGTTTATTTTGTGGTGGGCCTAGGATGTTGTTGCTGTGTGCGTGCGCAAATGCTTTACACAATGCCTCCGGGATAGGCCTGACTGCTCGTGCCAAGCTACCAAGGGGGTGAGCAGGGGTTATCTTTGGCGTGTAACTTCCTTGCCCTGACTAGAGTGGTGGTTTCTGCCTGGCTTTGGCGCACGCCTTAGCCAGCCAGAAATCACATTTCTAACAAATCCTAATATTAAACAGTGAGCTATTAACTACCAAAGAGCGGCATTTCCATTCATTGCAATGCCAGAAAACCTGCGACAGACCACCCGAGCAGAAGAGTAACATAGCTTTTTATTGTAAGAACGTAAGGGTGTTTTCAAACAGTAAATAAAAAAATTCAGCCTAGAATTTAAAAAGCTGCATCAAGAGGAATAACCTTCAATCTTGTTTTACTTGCAGAGATTTTTGCATATTTCCCACATCTTCATTGCTTTGATTTTGTTCACAAGAAAATGTCAACCTTAGCCATCGAATGCTAGTCATCATAAGTACATTGAAATTATGAAAATGTCACACATAAGCAATCTGAAACCTTGGCAGCTATGCTCACTTTACTAAGAAAAGAGTAGAGCAGGTTTAAAAACAGGGCATGTGCTTTCAGAAAGTACACACTGTGTTTTTAAACTTGCTCTACTCTTTTGTTAGTAATTGACAGGGTTGCCTCGGCTGCCCTTCTTGTTCAAAGGGACAATTATGGGGGTTTTCACCAACACAGTTTTAGGAGCTTTTTAATTGGAACTCACACTAGTCCACCCATTAGCTTCTCTTCTCACCTGCCAAAATGATTGCTGAGGAGTTGGCAGCTACGTATTCATGTTAATCAGAGCCCCTTCACAGGCTGTGATTAACATGAATACTTACACAAAAGCCAACAATCTGGTGGTGGTAGTATTGGGAGTGGTGGTGGTGTTGTTAATAAAACAGGCTTTTGAAAACAACCCGTCAGGTGGCTTAAGTACAGATGACATGTAACACAGATGTGCTGTTGTCAGCTTCAGTCCATTAGCACAGGATTATGTGCTACCTAGAATTCACATGACTTAATTTGCTAATCATTTCTAAATCCATTTTACTTGGGGGCTGGAAACAGACATGAGATAATGCTGGTTAAAGTGATCGAAAGCAGGCACCCGTGTTAAAGGGGTGGCCATGCTGCTTAAAAAAAAAACTCGAGCAGTTTCAGCTGAAGCAGCGCATGTCCAGCTTGCAGTAAGAGAAACTCAATAAGTAAATAGTGCATCAAGACTAAATAACAGGTCCTGTGTAACAACTGAAGTAAAAGGGCCAGTCGCCATGGGAGGGTACAATGAAGATAAGGCCGTAATAAGGAGGGACTAACAAGCCTATTAACGAATCCCCAACATTCTATAGGAATGAGCAGTCCTGCATCAGGAGAGAGGCCAAAACACCTCGCAGTCTATAGAGGCCTTTTAAACAGTCAGTGAAATTTACATCAATACACCCAGTGGGTGCATAAATCCGTTTAAACCCCCCTACCAGCATTTAAATAACTGCCCACAGTCCAATCCATTCCATTACCATCATTCCATGCAATATGTTTAACATTAGTTAACATAGTTTTCTCTATTTTTGTGTACCTACATCAGGGTCATTATGAGCATGTTTAGTGGTCCGTGGCAGTAGCAGCAGTCCTCCCTGGAGGGCGGAACATTAACCCCTCAATCGGCCACCTGATAAGTTGGAACTTCACCTGTCATTTCACCCATTGCAAAGTGCGGATCACTGCTACACCATCGCTCGTATGGAGGCGCTGGTTCAGACACCCTTGTTGTCTTGCTAAAAAGCAATGACTGGCTGCGCTTATGTTGTGTTTTATAAGAGCTAGTGGGGATAGAATCTGCGGTGCAAATGACAGGCCAGTTGTGGGATTGGAGAGGGAACAATTTGTCCACTTTGCGTTTAACAAAATAGTCTTTGCCGACTTGTGTGCTTATATGCACACCTATGTCAGCTTTCCTTTTAATTTATATTATTTCTATGGTATGTTTTCTTAATGTGCAGCTATCAGTTTTGTGCTAATCTCTGTAGATTGCAGAACAGTCTTGTCTCATTTTCCCACCCTTTAGATTCATTATCTTTATTCATATGTACATTATTCTATCATTTTCATTTCTTGTTCTGTCCTTTATAGACCTTTTTGTGGAATGACGTATATGTGCAGCCTGATCATTGTCTTAAAAGTGGTCACGAGACTGGCAACACAGTCTTGGCGGAGTGGTTTCCACAATGTTGCTTGTGTCACCACGATGTTGGTCGGTCCCAACTTCCCCTCTGCGGAGGCTATACGAAGGGTTAGATATGCGGTGAGGGGGTACGTTTCACTCCTCTGGCCCCAGCTCCCCATATGTCCGTCTACCCCTCCACCCCCACTTAGTTTCTGTTACTGTCCTGGGAGGCCTCTGGAAGTACTTTCTGAAAGTACACGCTGTGTATTTAAACTGGCTCTACTCTTTTGTTAGTAAAGCGTGGTGCGGGGACGATTGTGGCCTTTTGTTTAAGTATTGATGGTTATCCCAGCCCGTGAAGAGGCTCTGATTACCATCAATACTTAAAGAAAAGGCCACAATCTGCCCCGTGCTCTGCAGCCACATGCCCACAGCCCCCAAGCACACAAGCCCCCAAGGCCACAATCTCCCTTACCTGACGACTCCTCCGGCACGCACACCGCATTCAAAAGTGCCTGCTTTTCGCGCCGCTCGCTTCTTTTAAGCGACAGCGCGACTCTCTCTCGCGACATCCTGGCTGTGTGCGCGCTCCACAGACGGCAGTGCGCGCTGACGTCAGGACAGGTGTGCGCGCGCCTTAAAGGGAACAGTGAGCCTAAATTATAATGCATTGGTTTCAAGCTGCTGTTTTTTCAAGATCTGTAATGTGTCGCTCTGACAGTTACAGTATTTCTTTCGAACATCTGAGTGGTTGGTAACACCTTGAGTGAAGAGTTGTTTATTGAATTTCTCTCTAATTTCTGAAAAAACATAAAAAGGCGAATACTCTTGATTTTATCTTGAGAATAGACTGATATCTTAGTCCTCTTTATTCAGGTTATCTGCCTCTGATTACCAATATGTCAGAAAAAGAGAGAATCTCCTGAGGTCCCTGAAGGAAAAATTAGTGAGGAGATTATTAAAGAGCTGATTCAGCATGAGATGAGGAGCAGTGTGAAAGAAGCAAAACCAAAGGAAATGATGGACGGAGTGTTGAACATTGCAAGCACTCACAGTGCTGATCTGGGTTCAATCCATCACCGTTCTTTAGCCCACTCTGCCACCCCAGTTCAGACATGACCCTGTGCCTCATGGGAACAGTCGAGCCCGAACTGCCAAGCCATGCCTTCCCTGGACCGGAAACAAGCTTCCTAGGACCGGTTTCTGGCATTTCAGCCGTCTTCAGCCAGGCTTGCTTGAATCCAGTGGCAATGTGAGCAAGGGACTCACGTCTGAGCATACCCTGCCAACTTATGGTGAACAAAGCGATACAAAAGGGGGTGGTGATGGACAGAGCATCAGAACCAATCAAACACTCACACCCAGTCAACAGATCTGGGTTTGATCCATCACCGTTCTTTAGCCCACTCTGCCACCCCAGTTCAGACATGGCCATATGCAAATCAGTCTGACCCTGTGCCTCATGGGAACAGTCCAGCCCGAACTGCCAAGCCATGTCTTCCCTGGACCGGAAACAAGCTTCCTAGGACCGGTTTCTGGCATTTCTTGCTGGAAGACGAAAGGCGGTCCTGATGAAGATAAACCAAAAACTAGGAGATTTAGCTGGCCAAGAAGCCGCAGAGCTGACCTATATAGGCTGGTTGAAATTTGTGGCAAGAAGTGTGGAGTCTTTGAAAAACCGTGGCGATGGGCAGAGCTAGAAGAAAGATAATAGAGACATGAATCTTTTGTAGAAAGTAGGTTTCTGGTGATGGTGCACACCAACATTGAGGAGGAGCAGTCCCTGTATTACTCAGAAGGTGTCCATGTGTCCTTTCGAGGTCATTGTATTGGAGTTCTGTTTCACTGCAGGAAAGAGATGACAAGTGAGATATAAAGATGCAGGAATTCCAAAAGGTGTGGGGGGAGGAGGGGGCGCAGAGTGCGAGACGGAAGAGGAAAGTGGTGAGGAGAGAGGAAGTGAGTGATTGAGGCACTCCGAGTCTACTCTCACTTTCACAGGTTCAGTGAGGTTTTATTTCCATTCTGATATTTTCAGAATTTAAACTTCACCAGTTTTAATTATTCACAACAAACTGTCGTTACTCATGTACATTCTACAGCAAAGCATGAGGAGATAGGGTTGTTTTTACGCTCGTTTATTGTCTGCGTAATCTAAATAAACAGTCCGAGAGGCACCCAGCTGTTGGCCAGGAAGCAGGCTGTGCTCACTGTAAGCCCCACCCTTAAATATATGGGCCACGTCCCTTAATAAAAGCTTCTCTGCGTTTTACATTTCCATAGCGCTTATTAGATTCCTGGTTTCGCTCTCTGCCCGCCGCCTTTCCCGAGACTTCCCCCCTGTTGTACATTATTGTATTGAAAGCCGTGGTAGAGGGATCGGTTTCTGGTGGGTGGGATTACCTGGTGCCTATTATTTATTCTAGTGCTGTTCTGCCCTTCTGTAGTTTTGTTGAAGCGCTATACAGTGAGTGACAGCAGTGAGGAGCGGGTCGCCTCGGGGCAGAGGAGAGGATCCAAGAGAGCAGGGGCTCTGTCCTAGTGCCGCCTCGGAGGGAATAGGTACCGTGAGTGCTGTGCTAGCGCTTCCGGCGGCGTCCGAGCGTAGGCTCTGCACATCCGGCGGTGGAGCGGGCGAGGCCAGCTTGGGGGGGGGCAGCCGACCGCAGGGAGGTCCCCCTCCCCCCCCCCCCCCGCGGTTTGGGAGGGGTTTTGGGGGGGGGGGGAGGCTGGCCTTCGCGGCCATTTTGTTGTTGGGCTAATTATTTTGTAGCCCAAAAGGAGCCCAAGTATATAGGCAGGGCCGGCTTTAGGGCGGTGCGACCGGTGCCACCGCACCGGGCGCTGGCTTCCTGGCGGCGCCGTGCTTTAAAGTTTATAATGCTTTTGAAGCACCTGCTGCAGCGTTTTTTTCACCCAGCAATTAGCAGGCCTCACATAAATGTCACAATAACTCCTGTGATTAATTAACCTCCTGGAGAGAGATCAGCATTTTGCATAGTTGATGATTTGATTTATGTGAAGTTAGTGCAGAGGGTTAATATGCCTGCTGCAAAGAACGTGTACCAAGTAGATTACAGAGTGCATATGATGTAAACAGATCAGCAGGTTACTGCTTTCAAAGGAAACACCTTTTGTTACTTGCAATTTATAACTTAAAGTCCTAATATAGAATAGTGAACTATTAACTTTCATCCTAGAATTGCATACACAGTGCAAAGTATACATTATTAGAACATTGATTAATGTTGCAAAAAGGATTAATTTGGCTAGAAATCGATTCTTATTATTAAAGAGAACTCCCAAGTATGCTGTTTCTTTTGAGTTTGTGCTTCTCCACACCAAGCACTCTAAAACTATACTGCCTACCAGTATGGATGACATGTGACTCCTACACTTTTAGTCCTTTGGCTTATGTAACATTTCCTATACACTGATTTACACACGTATGATTGATTGTCTCTGTGTTGTGTGTGTGGTGTAAAGTGCTCGGACACCCTACACTGGTATGAGTGGCGCTATATAACTAATTCAATGCATCTGAGAGAGTGTGGTTATGGAGACTTCGTCACTGTTAAAGGGTGCTAGTGAGAGAATCCGTGGTGGAGGTGGTCATTGGGGGGGCACCAACAAACATTGTCGCACAGGGCGCCACCAGCACTAAAGCCGGCCCTGTGCATAGGCTTTGGGCTCCTGCTCCCAGCCACCATTTTAGGTTTTTGGTGACCTGGTGGCTGGGAGCGTAGCTCTGATATTTTTGTGGTGGATTTTTGGCGGTAGTTTCGTGGATTATGGCAGCAGAGGACTATCGTGTTGTGGAGGCCCTCCGGCTCCTGTCCGAAGCGGGCCGGATGGACCTTGTGGTAGGGGAGGTCGCGGGGCCAGCGCGACCTATTCGGCAGGCTTCTGCGGGCGTGGCGGCGGCCGCTTGTACCTCTCCGAAGCGTTTGCGGGAAATTATGGTGAGTGAGCGGGGCCGCGCGTGCTTTAAAAAGGCGGCCCCAGCTCGTTTGTCACGGCTTGATGTCCTTGGAGCGCCGGGGGAGGAGGGTGTTGAGGGCGGCGTTGGAGACGATGTGGGGCGTGAAGGGGCCGTGGTATTCGCACCAGTGTTTAGCGGGCGCTCTTATTCCTCCCCGCTGCGAGAGGCAAGCGTGGGGGAGGGCGCGGTGTGAAGAGGCGTGCTGCCTCGCTCCCCGTAGCGGCGGCGGGCGGGGACTGCATTGTGGAGCAGGCGGGGAGTGGCAAGAGCAAGCGGTCAGGTCGTCTGGCTGTAGGGAGTAATGCGAGTGCCAGGGGGGAGGGGATGTAGTAGGCGCGTGGGGCGCTTTTGCAGCACTTGAGGGCGTGGGCAGCATTGATGACAGGGGAGTTTCTCAAGGAGCAGCTTTGAATTTAGGGACGCTCCCCTCAGGTTTTGTTAGTTTAAGTCACATAGAGAGGGCTGAACTGGCAGTGAAGGGGGTGGGGGTGCCTGGGGATACAGGAATGCTTAGCCCATTATTGTTTTCTCCCCCACCTTTGGGGAGAGTTGAGCCAGGGTCTGTTGGGGGCAGTTCGCTGGGAGAAGGGGAGTGGGCTCAGGTTGGGGGATGGAGTACACAGCATAAGGAGGTGTCTTATGAGGAGTTTGAGACCTTAGGGTCTCCTGGGTTGTCGCTATCAAGTGTGTATGGTTCTCCTGTCCAGGGTAAGGAGGGTAAGGTATTTGTGGGTACAGGGGGGGCTGGTTTTGGAGAAGGAAGGGGGGACGTTCGTGATTTAGAGCCGGCTGGGGGGGGCCAGGACTGGGAGGGCTTGGATATTTTTCCTTCATGGGCGGAAGGGGTTCGGGTTCTTGGGGAAGGGGACGCTTGGGAGCATTTTCAGGTGCGGAGGCGTGAAGGGGGTCTTGGCCAGAGGTCATTGGCAGAATTTGGGTCTAGAGAACGTGGGAGTGCGGCTTTGGAAAGCCAATTGGTGCGTGGGGACGGTCAGTCTTTGGGTTCGGCGTCTGCGGTGGTTAAGGCAATGTTGGATTGGAGTGAGGATGAGGAAGGGGCGGTTTCTCCGCCTAGTGGTGGTGTGGTTCAGCAGGCAGCGGTTAGTTTGCAGGGACCCAGTACACCAGTCCAAAATTTTTCTTCACAGGGTAGGAGAGGTTCCGGCGCAGCAGGCTCGGTAGGGCGTGGTGCGGCCCAGTGGCGCCGAGGAGCAGGGAGGGTGAGGCCTTGCGCGGCACATTCCGTACTGGTGAGGGATCCCGTCGCGGCCAACGCACAAAAGTCTGGCGCGACTTCGTTGCCCCCAACATTAGGCAGGTCACGTTGGTCAGCTGCTACACATGGAGATTTCGTCGCGGCCAGCGCACGAAGGTCCGGCGCGACTTCGTTGGCCCCATCGTCTGACAGGTCACGGTGGTCAGTTTTTACACATACATGGATTTTCATGAGAGTCAACGGAGGGGGGAGCACCGGCGGGTACAGTCGGCTCCCCCGCTGGGTAGTCCATCAAGGGCCATGGGGGCCTGTCATGCAGGGTCCGGGAAGGCCCGTGCTGTGGAATTTGCGAAAGATGTTTTGCAAGTGGAGGAGCCACTTTTGCTGGATTACGATGAGGATAGCCCCGAGGAAGGGGAATTGCGGGAGTGTGAGGGGGGGCCCTCTCATATGTCTCGTAGTTTTTTGCAGGTTTCAGGAGCAGTACCCCCTAACCAGCCAGTGGTGGCCAGACCCAAAAGAGAGCGCGGCCCATCGGTGAGGGCGCATGGGACGGGTGTTTCTTATGAGAGGTCAGCGGGGCGGCTGGAGACCGTCCGAGCATCCTCCTTAGAGCCAGGTGAGTCCGCTACAGCACAGGCCAGACCTAAAATGGTGTCTGTGGGGACAGGAGGGGGGTGGAGTTGGGAGGTGACGGAGGGGAGATTGTGTAGGGGAAAATATGTTACAGATGCAGGGGTTGGAACAGAGGATGGGGGATTAGTGCTGGGCACCAAGGTGGAGAGTGGGACTAACACGGACACGACGGGAGGGAAGGAGCCTTTGTTCAGTAAGGAATTGAAAATTAAGAAACTCCCTTATATGGGTGTGACAAAGCCTTTGGGTGCCCATTTAATGCTGGCAACGAAGGAGCGCAGATGGAAAGGGGAATATGTGGAGATTCTGAAGCTGCTTCATAGGGAGGTGCGGGCTAAAGAGGGCTCTAAAGAGGAAGAGTATGAATTGGCAAAGCGCCCTAAGGTGCCGTTGACAATTGAGAATTGGACGGCGGCCTTTTTGATTTACGCCAGCGTTTATTGTGAGAAATATCCGGAGCGCTGCGTTGCGATATTTAAGTATATGGATGTCTTACGGAAAGCCCAAATTACGGGTAGTGGTTATGCTTGGGCGCAGTATGACGAAGAGTTTCGGTCACGAATGGCATGGGATTCTGAGGCAAAGTGGGGAGAGTTAGATAATGATTTGTGGCAGCATACAATGGGGGCTGCACCTGGGGGCAAGACTATTTTCACTGCCAGCGGCTTGCCATTGGTTTACCGGCCCTTTCAGGGAAAGCCCACCCGTGGCGGGGTGGGGAGCGTGGTTGCGTCACAAACTGGACTCGGAGCATGTTGGGATTTCAATAAAGGGTTATGCACATGGGCGTATTGCGAGTACCGCCAGTAGTGTTCTAAGTGCGGGAAGAAACACCCCCTCGTCAATTGTTGGGGCATTAGGCAGCCAGGAGTGCAGCAAGGTCAACAGTCCGCAGCGAGCACATCTGGCATACTGCAGCAACACCAGAGTGGTCGGGGAGGCAGGGGAGCACAGGGTACTGGGCCAAAGGGCTCCTACGCCAATTAGGCTGGCACACCTGGGGGTGGCATTGCAGGGGTACGAAGATATGGAAGCGAAGCAGACATTGTGGGAAGGGTTTCAGTGGGGATTTAATTTGGGTTACCAGGGCCCGAGGCTCAGAAGATGGGCAGATAACTTGAAATCGGCGGCAGAACATAGCACAGTGGTGCGGGAGAAACTGATGAAGGAGGTGCGCGAGGGGAGAATGGCTGGGCCCTTTGATGATTGGCCGGTTCAGAATTTGATTATATCCCCTATTGGGGTAGTGCCCAAAAAGGAAGAGGGGCAGTTCAGGCTGATTCAGCACTTGTCATGGCCAGAGGGGTCGTCAGTAAATGATTTTATTGATGAAGCTACAGCTTCAGTGTCATATTCCTCAGTTGACGTGGCTATGTCACTTGTGGTGACCGCGGGCGCAACTGTAGAGATGGCAAAATGCGACATCAAGTCGGCTTTTCGGTTGCTTCCAGTTCATCCTGACGATTGGCCTCTTTTGGGGATTCAGTTTGAGGGCAAGTGGTACGTGGATAAGGCATTAACGATGGGATGCTCTGTGTCATGTGCTCTATTTGAATGTTTTAGTACCTTCCTTCAATGGTATTTTACACAACGCACCGGTCATGTTTTGGTCACGCATTATTTGGATGATTTCTTTTTCGCTGGTTCCCCGGGCTCCGCGGAGTGCCAGATGGCTCTGGACACTTTCCATGAGCTCATGGAGGAACTAGGGGTGCCATTGGCGCCTGAAAAGACTGTGGGGCCTGCTACAGCGTTATCCTTTTTGGGCATTGAAATTGACTCTGTTGCGATGCAGGCTCGTTTGCCTGATGACAAAAAGCTTAAAATGCTGGACTTGCTAGACAGGATGTTGTGTAAAACAAAGGTGACGGTGAAGGACATTCAGGTGTTACTGGGGCACCTCAATTTTGCTTGCAGGGTGGTCAGGGCGGGTAGGACGTTTTGCAGGCGTCTAGGCCGTGCATTGGCGGGGCAGCATTTACCGCACCATCATGTGCGCTTGTCAGCGGGGGTGAAGGAGGACTTGCGCATGTGGTCGGTTTTCTTGCACTTGTTTAATGGTGTGCCACTGGCTAGAGGGGAGGATGTGCAGTGGGATGCTCAAATGTTCTCAGATGCAGCAGGCAGTGAGGGGTTTGGCATTTACTGGCAGGGTAAGTGGTGCGCAGAAAAGTGGCCGCAGGATTGGAGAATGGAGGGAGGAGCATTACTTTCTTGGAACTTTTCCCGTTACTGGTGGCTTTGACCATTTGGGGGAAAGAATTGGCACATAAAAAGGTGCTCTTCCGGGTGGACAACATGGCAGTGGTTGAAATTGTCAACAGGCAGTCTGCGAGAGAGGAACAGATTTTGAAGTTGTTGAGGGTGTTTGTGTTGGGCTGTCTACGTTATGATATTTCATTCAGGGCCTTGCATGTTCCGGGTGTGGACAATGACATAGCGGATGCTTTGTCTCGTTCGCAGTGGGGGAGATTCCATGGGCTGGCCAAGGAGGCGGACAGGACACCGACCCCGATGCCGGAGCATCTTTGGTATGTAGGCAACGTAGGGTATTTCAACTGGTGGTAGGTTCTCTGTCTGCGTCCACGCGGGCCGCATATGCACTTGCCTGGAAGGAATTTTTGGCATCTGGTGCTGTCAAGAGGAGAGAGGCTTGGCGTCGTTCTGAAGATGTCATTCAGTTTATATTGGACCTCATTGACAGAGGCTTGTCTAAGGTTACGATTGCCGGGAAACTGGCGGGGATTTCTTTCATGGGGAAACTCCTTTGGGGTTATTCCCCTTCTGCTGGTGAGGTGAGGAGGAGGATGCTTGAGGGTTGGGCTAGGGAGCGGGGAGGGGCTACTAGGGTTCGTTCACCTCAGTCTTGGCAGATGTTGGCTCGTTTGTTGGCGATTTTACCTGCGGTTTGCAGGGACGATTTTGAGTTTTCATTGTTCGCCACCCTTATGGCATTTATGTTTTTTGGGGCCTTTCGGGTTTCAGAGCTTTTGGGTACTAAGTCAAAGCGGGGCATTTGCTGGCGGGATGTGTTTTTCTCGGACAAAGGTCTGAATATTTGGCTGGCCAGTTCGAAAACTGATCAGAGGGGCTCAGGTAAAGGGGTGTGGTTGGAGGCAGGGGCTCCTAGTGCTACTTGTCCGCTGCGATTGGCAAGACAATGGAAAGCTTTGTCGGGAGGGGCCGGGAGTGATTTGGTTTTCAAGCATATCAATGGCGCGCGGGTCACAGATTACCAGCTGCGTATGGTTTTGCGTAAGGGGTTGCAGAGGATGGGGCTGGACGGGGCTCAGTTTGGTACTCATTCCTTTAGGATAGGGGCAGCGACTGAAGCGCACAATAGGGGTTGGTCTCAAGGGGACATTATGCGGCTAGGGCGTTGGTCCTCAAATTGTTTTTAAAAATATGTGCGAGTTAATGCGGGTGATGCGCACGCGTCAACCCCCATGTTATGAGTCTCATTCTGTTTTTCTTTTTCAGGTTCGGTGGCCGGGCCCCTTTCAAAGGAGTTGACTGTTTGGATTGTAGGGCATTCATTTGTCAAATGGGCACGGGTTCAAGCGTGCGACAGTTATTTTGGGGAAATGTTGGGGTTTAATGAGAACTTTTTAAAACTGTTGTGGAGGGGTAAAGGGGGTATGCTGTGGAAGGACCTTGTTCCGTTGTTGAATAAGACATTGGTGAGGGGCCAGTGCCCGGATGTTTTGTTGATACATTTGGGGGAAAATGATCTTTCTGGAGTTAAGGGTGTGGTGCTGCTAAGGGCAATGAAGAGGGATTTGGCCTTATTGAAGGAGCGCTGGGCGGGATGCCATGTTTTGTGGACAGAGTTGGTCCCGCGGAGAGTTTGGAGAGGGGCTGTGAATCCTAGAGCTATTGATAGGGCACGGAGGAAAGTGAATACAGAGATTTCCAGGTTTTGCTGCAGTTTGGGGTTTGGGAGAGTGACTCACAAAGATATACGTTTTGAGGCGGTGGAGTTCTTTCGTGATGATGGGGTACATTTATCCAGGCTTGGCATGGATTTATATTTACTAGAAATCAGGGAAGTTTTGTCCAGGTGTGTGAACGTTCAAGGGCATGGGCAAGGAGTTTAGTGGTTTTCTTGAGGGGGGCAGAAAGAGGGTTGGGTGGTTCCCTCCACCCCTTCTTTCTGAGTGGCGGAGGTTATTTGTATTTTGACAGTTTTTGCTGAGGTCGATTGTTTAATTGGGAAGTTGGTTTATCGATAGGGAAAGGATAGGTTGGTTAGTTTAGTTCGGCTACACAGGTTGGGTGAGTGATAGCTGTAAAGGGGCAGGCAGGAGAGTTTGATTTAACGGAAAGTTTTGTATTCATAGGTTATATGGGGTAGACGGTAATGTAATGTTTGGTATTTTTTGAAATGTTGTAATGTACGGGCGGGGGGCGGGTTCGATAGAATTTAGGGGAGGGGGCGGGGTCTGGGGGTTAGGTATACGTTTATTTAGTGAGGTTTAGTTTTGGAAGGCTTTTGCCAAGGTTGTAATTTGTAATGTGCACCTGTTCCAATAAAAGCGGCCTTTTTCACACAAGCTACTGGTCAGTGGTCTGCTTCCCCCCGCTCCTCCCTGCCAAGGGAGGCTTGGGGGGGGCAGCCGACCGCAGGGAGGTCCCCCCCCCCCCGGGCGGTTTGGGAGGGGTTTGCGTGGGGGAGGCTGGCCTTCGCAGCCATTTTGTTGTTGGGCTACTTATTTTGTTGCCCAAAAGGAGCCCAAGTATATAGGCTTTGGGCTCCTGCTCCCAGCCACCATTTTAGGTTTTTGGTGACCTGGTGGCTGGGAGCGTAGCTCTGATATTTTTGTCCCTCCCTCCCTCCCTCCCCAAGCTTTTAGAATTTACTTTTGTTTTTGGGTACTCTCTTTTTCTTTTGCTGGGGTGTTTTTGTGGAACAGGTGCGCAGGGGTTTATTGTTATGTATTTGTCGCTTGGAGCAGGTGAAGTGCGGAGGTTATTTGTATTTTGACAGTTTTTGCTGAGGTCGATTGTTTAATTGGGAAGTTGGTTTATCTATAGGGAAAGGATAGGTTGGTTAGTTTAGTTCGGCTACACAGGTTGGGTGAGTGATAGCTGTAAAGGGGCAGGCAGGAGAGTTTGGTTTAACGGAAAGTTTTGTATTCATAGGTTATATGGGGTAGACGGTAATGTAATGTTTGGTATTGTTTGAAATGTTGTAAAGTACGGGCGGGGGGCGGGTTCGATGGAATTTAGGGGAGGGGGCGGGGTCTGGGGGTTAGGTATACGTTTATTTAGTTAGGTTTAGTTTTGGAAGGCTTTTGCCAAGGTTGTAATTTGTAATGTGCACCTGCTCCAATAAAAGCGGCCTTTTTCACACAAGCTACTGGTCAGTGGTCTGCTTCCCCCCCCCCCCCCCCCCGCTCCTCCCTCCCAAGACAGCGAGCTGTACGCAGTCACCAACAGGACCGGAGGCAGGGACTGAGATCGCTCACTCTCAGCAGTGTTGCCAGATTTTTGGAGCATTCTCTAGCCCAACGCCAACCAAAAAGTAGCCCGATATTGCTACTTTAAGGAAGGTGGGGCAGGGACAGCGTAAATTGTATGTTCTTACTAAATCTGAAAAGATTTCAATTCACAATCTTTACTTGACTCCACACTCATTTAATTTCTCCCTTGATCAATGCTCCAAGCGGAGCTGAAACGCAATGGGATTGGTGTTGCAGCAGGCTTCCACATAGCTGCCAAGGTTTCAGATTGCTTCCGTCTGACATTTTCATAATTTCAGTGAAATTATGAGTGACATTCAGTGACTATGAGTGACACTTTCTTGTGAACAGTATAATGTCACCCACACTTAGTGCCATGGCACAGCCCACAGCCTAGGTCAAACACCTGTTTCCGTGCAAGGCTGCAGAGAAACAATATATTAAACAGAGATTTGAATAATCGGAACTGTCTCACTTGCTGGCGAGAGAGATGGGGCGATGGCAGTGGCCTCCTGGTTCGGGCCCTGGCACTTATTATTTGACATATTAAGCACTGCCCTGCCTCATTTAAAGTAGGGGAGGGGCTAAACCAGTTCCACAGTCAAAAACCCTCTCCTCAGAAGTACCACAACACCTTGACGTCTACGGTAGAGGCCCTTTAGGACGGCAAATTAGCCCACTTAGGTAAAGTGTCTCAACGTTGCTCTTCCTGTCCATGATCCCCATGAAAAGCCTGATGGATGCAGGCAGGAAAAAACACAAATAATGCCTTATATGCAGTTGAAGACAACCTCTCAGTGCATCAGGTGCATTGATTCTAAAACAACAAAATGCTGACCCGGTCGGAAATTCAGTTCAGTGGTCTTGAAGAGAGGCCTCTTCATACACTTACTGAACAGCAGGTATGATGGCGCACGCATGGTGTTTGGGGTAAGCTGTTCCATGTTCTGAACAGGTGTGAATCAAGAGGCCGGCACAGGACCTAAATATTTTTTTATGGACAGGCGATGGCGCAAAAATAGCGCCCCATTGTATGCGCTAGTCAGTAGGCACATGTCATGCTCCGGACACCGAGGGCGCCCACGTAACTCCAAGCAGACACGGGGACATGTGATAGATGGCAAGGAGGCAGGCGAGCAAAGAAAACCATGATACAACTACCCGCACAGTGTGCAGTGGTAGCAGTAATGCGGACACTCGCACTGTCAGGAGTCAGCAGACCATCAGTAACAGCTTGAGCAGCACAAAAATCCCAGCCTCAGGAGCTGTGCAGCACTAGCATCACGGCAAGGATGCTGCTGCCGGGTCAGCACACCGCATGTGTGCCATATCGAAACCGAATGTTTCACTCCTGAATGCGGGAGTCTTTACTGCCATTGTGAGAAAAATCAAATTTGTACGTTAGGATGCTATCTTAAACCTATTGTGTACGTTTTGGTAGACTAAAGTTAAGTTTTGTACTAATGTTTTATAGTTGCGTTTAACATGTGTAAAATGCATTTCATAATTCAATTCATCTGTTTATTTATAATTCATTCAGTATTCTATACGTTACTCCAACATTTCGATTCTGAATGAGCCTTTGATTATTCACCATTACATAACCCCACCTGTCTAGTTTAAGAGGGCTGACCAATTTTAACACGGAGTGCAGTTTGAAAAGTTGCGTGTTTTCCTGACCTTCTTCTGTGTTGCAAGCATGTTCTAATGTCTTATGTCTATAGCCTAAGTTCTATCCACTTATCTGTAACTCCTTTGTAAGCGATGACCTTGACCGTCAAATAGTGCCAAGCTTCTGAACATGAATTTTCATGCCTGGGAATTCTTAGGGTTAGGGGAAATGGTCATCTTTTGTCTACACTAGTCCATCTGTCCCTTACCTGCTAGCCTCATTTTGAGAAGGATGTGCACTGTTATCTCGGGCGCACAGCGCTCTGGCACACTGGAGTTCAGTCATGCATTATAGCAGCGCTCAGCTTGACAGCTGAGGAGGTGCTATAATGCGTGATTTTGCATTTCAGTGAGGTGATGCGGACCACCGCACTGAAATGCGTTAGGCTAATGCCTGATGCGTGGCACTTGGCAGGGCTGCAGCCAAGTACATATTTGTCTAATAAAGCGCTTTGAATCCTGAAATCAGGCTTTGACGTACTGGTGGAGCAGTTGGTTGAGATATATATATATATATATATATTCACTGAAAAAACCATAGGTTTCACACATGTTATAGTTAGCTGGACATTTTACTGATAAAAAACCAATGAAATTCCCCCGTTATAGTTAGTGCAGGCAACTATAACTCACGCGACCGCAATCCTCTGCTGATGCTAATACTGTATTTAGACAATTATTTGCCCATGTCTTCTTCCATTAAATTTTAGCTATACATATATTACAAATATTTTTTTTTCATAAAGGCACATATGTCATCAGCAGAGGATTGCGGTCGCGTGAGTTATAGTTGCCTGCACTAACTATAACGGGGGAATTTCATTGGTTTTTTATCAGTAAAATGTCCAGCTAACTATAACATGTGTGAAACCTATGGTTTTTTCAGTGAATATATATATATATATATATATATATATATATATATATATATATATATATATATATATATATATATATATATTCAATGAAAAAACCAAAGGTTTCACACATGTTATAGTTAGCTGGACATTTCACTCGTAAAAAACCAATGAAATTCCCCCGTTATAGTTAGTTCAGCTAACTATAACTCGCGCGCCCGCAATGCACTGCTGATGACGTCACATATTACATCACTCATGACATGGTCAGTGACATCACTCATGACATCACTGGTGACATCTCAAATGACATCACTGATGACATCATCCAGTGAATGTGTGTTTTTCTGAAAATTAAATATGTTTTATATATGTATATCTCAAGGTCGATGGAAGAATAAATGGTTATATAAGTGTCTAAATGGATGATTTGTTTTTGAAAAATTGATTGTGTAACTGACTGATTAAGTGTATCTTAGTGAATACATGGCTTAGTGAGTAATGTTTAAATATGTAAATATCTGTATCAGTTTCTCACTTTGTGTATAAGTGGCTGCATGGGTTGGTGAGTAGCTACATGGGTGTCTGTAAAGGTGTTAGTTGGTTTTTTGAGTATCAGTCTGAGTGTCTGCATGGTTCGGTGGGGGGTATTACGTAGTGCATAGGTGCATGAATGAGTGACTCACTGTATGTGTTGAAGACAGCATGTGTGAAGGACTCTATGGGTGGATGAGTGTGTGTACGGGTGTGTTAGTGAGTGAATGACTGTCTCAATAGTGTCTTTATGAGTAACTACATATGTTTTAAACTAGTATATGTGACTATTGGTGTATATAAGTGAGTATATGTGAGAGAGAGAGATTGAAAGAGTTCCTGTATGAATAAGTATGTGGTTCTATAAGTGATTGTTTAATAGTCTAAGTATGTGTAAGTTTCTGTAGAAGTAAGTGTGGTGGTGTGTGTATAACTGTATATGCAAGTAAATGTATGTTTGATTCTTTATTAGCATGAGTGACTATGTGAGTGAGTAACTCTATGGATGAGTGGCATTGTGTAACAGGATATATAGGTGCATGAGTACATATGATGAGTGAGTACATGTATGAGTGACTGTATAGGACTGTTGGTGAAGGAGTGGATGTGTATGTGGATCTTAGAATTACTGAAGAGGTTGTTGTAACTGGTATTGGTATGTCCATTGTTTTGAACATTTTAGTCTCTATTTTTGAATGTGTGTATCAAAGGATATATTAGGGTGAGAGGAGGTCTGCCACTCTATCACAAGGATGATGTCATCAGTGATGTCATCAGTGATGTCATTTGAGATGTCATCAGTGATGTCATGAGTGATGTCACTGACCATGTCATGAGTGATGTAATATGTGACGTCATCAGCAGTGCATTGCGGGCGCGCGAGTTATAGTTAGCTGAACTAACTATAACGGGGGAATTTCATTGGTTTTTTACGAGTGAAATGTCCAGCTAACTATAACATGTGTGAAACCTTTGTTTTTTTCATTGAATTTCTAAGGTTTTTTAAATGCTAATTCCTAACTATAACATGTGTGAAACCCATGGTTTTTTCAGTGAATTTGCAAGGTTTTTTAAATGCTAATTCTTATATTTACCTTTTTTTTTTTATTTTATTTTTTTTGCAATGTTTTTGACATATTTGTTTAAAAAATTTATATCCTCTTTAAAGACTATGGTTAAATTTTAAAAATTCTACAATATATTTTTTATTTTTACCTTTTTTTTAAACTAAACAGGTAAGATTTAGTAGTATAACATAGTGAATCTTATTTTCCCTTTTTTTTTTTATTAGTATTTTTTTAACGTGCGCGTACGGTAAGCGTACGTCTTGCTGTTAGTACGTTAGATTTCTACGCTGTTTGCGTTCAGTTACGCAATTTGCGTAGACGTGCGTCACGCGCACGCGGCGCGTAACGCGTACGCTGCACGCGCATGTTACGCGGAAGTGAAGGGGCGTGCCTGTTTTGCGCATGCGCGCGTGTCTTTTTTACGCGCATGCGTACTTTTACCGTAAGCGCTCCGTAAGCGCACCGTAAGCGTAACGTACGCGCACGTTGGGTCATGTGATCAAGAAACAACACTTTTGATTGGTTTTTACTACTTTCAGTTCTAGAACTCTCCTACACCACACCCATTCCCCTCATTTCTGCTTGTGATCCCTTTGGAGAAGGAGCTGAGTTGTCTTTGTGATACGATGGCAGAACAGCAGAGCCCTTCTCAGAGTGAGGCTAGCAGCACTACCTTGAGGCAGAGAAGGAGGAAACAAAAGAGTCTTTCATATGAGAGTATTTTTCTTTTCCAGAGGGCAAGAAAAAGGTAAATGCACCTTTAGTGACTTGTAAGCTGTGTGACCGTGTACTTTCAAGAGCGAATCCTAACAAGAAGTATTCCTTTGGGAATCACACTATGTTGAGACACCTTCATGATGTACACGGTAGGACATATGCACGACATACTGGAGGAAACCCTTCAGTAAGTCAACCAAGCACATCCACAGCAGCTCAGCCTGGTCCATCATCTGCAAGGCCGAGTCCATCTTCGGCAGGTCAGCTGAGCCCTTCATCTGTGGGGGGAGCATCTCCTTTTTCTGGTCCTCTGGAAACTAACCCTCGGTTTGCGAGGGTTACAATGCGGTGTGCCCATTGTCATGGTCTAATTTGTCATAGGGAGACCAGTGTTGCCCTAGTTAACAATAAAATAGACCAGCACATTTGTCCTACCGACTAATATTCCCATTCTTTCTTTCCTCTGTCCCTGTACGAACACAACGGCTCTTTTAAGAGCCAACCTTACCTTTCAACTTTTTTTTATATATTTTTTTAAACTTTTTTTTAATTTTTTTTTACCGTACGCGTACGGTACGCGTAGTTTTTTTTTTTTTTTTTTTTAAAAAACACTAAAAATCAATTATCACATTACAAGGTCCTTGAGAGATTACAATGAAAAACTGAAAATGTGATTGTGGAGAAGTGGAAAAAAGGGACCATAAAATTTCTGACTTACCATACCCACTCAAAAAATTAATTAAAATTTAATTATAATTGCTATAAAAATGGTTCAAGTTTTCGTAAATTTTCTTTCTCAATCTGAAAAAGTATTAATATTTAATATAAGATTTTATAATACAGTACACATATTTACATATTTTCCAAAAACAATTTTTTGCCTTTTTTTTGCTGTTTTCAGAATATATTGCATTCATCACTTAACAGCGGGCAAAAAAAATAACAATCTCAAAGATTGTTTAAAAAAAGCCCAGAATCAATTCTCAGTTAAACATAATATTATAGAAATGCAAAATATTATTCATTTAAAATATCATCTAATAACAAAACCTATTTCTAAAAAATACCGTCTGACACATTTTGAATCCACTTTTCAGATTCTTAAAAAAGCACATGTCCAAACAGCTTTTTCAGACCAGCAACATGTGTAACCTGGGTGACTGACTACACTCCAGCAAGGGCAACCAGCCTTAGTGATGCTAAATGTATTTGCATTACTGACTGCAACCTCAAACCCCACTCAGTTGTGAATACTGGCATGATTCCACAGGATTAGCAGCTGGCTGTGTGCTAAGAGTCTGGTTCTGCATAAAAAAATAGCTCCCCCTTTCCATCTAATGCAAATGTAAAATCACCAGAGCAATACGCAATAAATCTCTGCCTGTAATTCCTCTTTCCACACAGAGTCATGTTTTCATATTAGTCAGAAAACGAAATTTCTTTGCCAATTGGAAAGCACACCTACTACTCTTTTTCTTTGGCAAGTGATAAGTACTTTTACAATCTGACACATTTTGAATCCACTTTTCAGATTCTTAAAAAAGCACATGTCCAAACAGCTTTCTGAGACCAGCAACATGTGTAACCTGGGTGACTGACTACACTCCAGCAAGGGCAACCAGTCTTAGTGATGCTAAATGTATTTGCATTACTGACTGCAACCTCAAACACCACTCGGTTGTGAATACTGTGCATGATACCACAGGATAAGCAGCTGACTGTGTGCTAAGAGTCTGCTTCTGCATAAAAAAATAGCTCCCCCTTTCCATCTAATGCAAATGTAAAATCACCAGAGCAATACCAAAAAGCTTTCTGAGACCAGCAACATGTGTAACCTGGGTGACTGACTACACTCCAGCAAGGGCAACCAGCCTTAGTGATGCTGAATGTATTTGCATTACTGACTGGAACCTCAAACCCTAAAAGTATTCCTTATTTATACCAGTACACCTTAATTTATCGTAAAAACATAGTCCATATTATTTTACATGTTCCTCACATTTAAATTTCTCCCAAAACACAAAATAATAAACACAACTTCAACAAAAGGAATTCCAATTCTATTATTCATTTCTTAATTTACCATATACATCCCCTCTCAAACTCTTAACTCACCTTTAAAATTAGTTAGTTGTGAAAGAAATGTGGCACTCAAACAACAGATTATCAGAGCCAGGATCTCTGTTCTGTACACCTCTCTCCTCTCAGCAGAACCAGATAATGGCAAAGTTTCCCTCTCTTTTTCCACACATATACATGTAAGTTTCAAATCTCAGTGCTTCCCCCTTTTTTTCAAATGTAATCACACATTTCTATTGGTTGAAAACCAACCCTTTTCCAAAAGTACCCTTCCCCCAACTTGACTTCTGCCTAGTACCCTTCCCCCAACTTGACTTCTGCCTGCTACCATAGCAACAGCTCTTGAAACACTGCTGTGTAGAGTTAGGTCAGAAGTTCACCAAACAATGTTTCATTTCCAAAGAGCAGGAGTGCTTGACTTTTCAAACCTAACAGCAAATCCATAGTACTGTTCTTTGGTAACACATTTTTCTGTACCAATACAAAACATGCTTCTATAAATTTACACATACAGCCTAGTTTTTATTGTAGAATGGTATGAAACAGCCAATCAGTTCTTTTTTTAAAAAAAAAATATGTATGCCTCCATTTCCAAACTGTCTTTCATTTCTTTTTCCCATTCTACTGAAATACACCTCCTGAGTGCATCCAGATCTCCTTAGAAGATGCTCACAGTGTGGATTGTAGGACACAGCTATGTCTTCTGGAGTGAAAAGTATGCAGAGAAAACAGGTATGGTGAGAGACCTTGCTTTGCCAAATGTAGACATTAAATGGATTGGTCAGAAAGGGTTAAAGTGGCACCAATTGATGCCATTGGTGAAATCCTTCATGCAAATCCAACACCCTGACCTCATAATAGTGCACTGTGGTGGCAATGACCTAGGCACTTTGACTGGGGTAGGTCTGGAAATGCTTATGAAGGAGACCTTTGCACAACTGTTTTCACTTTTCCCTAAAACTGCCTTTGTGTATTCTAACATATGCCAAAGGCAAAAATGGAACTTGTCCAATCATTTTTGTCCGCAGATTGACAAAGCAAGGAAGCACGTCAACAAATCTGTTTCTGCTTTCCTCCGTGACTATGGTATGGGTTCCATTTACCACAACAACTTGCGTTACGACATGCATGACATTTATAGAGGAGTTGGTGTACACTTCAATGATGAAGGGAACAGAGTCTTCCTCTTGAACCTTAGACTCTGCATCGGTACTTACTTGTAGGTACCACTAAAAAATCACTTAATAAACACAACGGCTCTTTTTAGAGCCCCCTAATATCTAAACACTTAAATCTGCATTTCATTTCATTTTTTTTTTTTTTCTACCGTACGCGTACGGTAAGCTTACCGTACGCGTACCCCGCGCTTTTTTTAAAAATTAATAAATGTTTTTTTTGTACTTTTCTGTCCTTCTTTGACCCCCTTTCAAATGTTAGGGGGTCTGTAACTCTCTTCCTTGCCCCCTTTTCAAGTTATCTCCCTTTTTTTTTCTGACTGAAACACACGAAATGGCGGCCGCCGCTTCCTGGTTTCGACCAATTCGAATGTTTACTAAGATCTATCAGCCAATCAGAATCGCGCTCGCGCACGTCACCGTACGCGTACGGTAAGCGCACCGTAAGCGCACCGTAAGCTGGCTCAGATATATATATTGATTTAAAGGCTATTTTCTCAGAAACTACTGAACAGATTTACACCAGACCTACAAAAGGCACTTCCTTGACCTGAGGACTACCTCTCTGCCAAATTTCAAGTAACTCTGTTCAGCCGTTCGGGCTGTAGCTGTGTCTAAAGGTCCTATGGAAAAATGCATGGGAAAAACGCGTTTTGGGACCCCCCTTTTATCTCAGCCCCCGCTTGACGAATCCCCCCGAGACTTTCAGGGTAGGAGCGGAGCGTAGTGCCCCACCTATTTTGAAATTTTCGCGAGGATTCGTCGTCCGGCACCAAAGTTATTCAAAATAGAATGTTGCGGTTTTCCTATGGAAACGTGGTCCTAACTATAACTACCTACTGGCGACCGCCAGTAGGTAATATATATATATATATATTCATATTCTTTTGCCATTTTATATAGGAGGTATCGGAGGGCTTTGCTTGAACACTAGTAACAATACTCAAGGGCACATTTTATTATTTATTTCATGCACTGGGCGATTAAGTGATTTGCTCAGATTCACAGCATATTGAGCCAACACCGAGACTGGAACCTGGTTCCCCAGTTATAAGCCAGCACCTCTGGTGTATTTTCAGCAATTTTGACTAATGAAATTGGAAATGTAACAAATGACAAATGGTGAAAGTATGGGTGAAACATATCCTGCAAGAATAAGAGAAAGGATTTGCAGGTGATGGAGGAAGAGGCGTGACGATCAGCATTAGGCTTTTAAGTTTTGGAATGCCCAGCATTTGGCATCACAGGTGGCACGCTTATGAGAGAAATCCTGGACTCCAGCACCTACTTTTTTTAATTGAGCAGCTGCGATTGTCTCAGATATGTGTCCTTTGGATTAATTTGTGCATCTGTTCTCCCCTCCCACCACCTCCCCCACGTACTCTGGATCACAGTTGGGCGTACAGGGAGCGGAGGCCTCGGGTAAACAGGCAACCATCAGTTTATAATTGTCATTATCTGCACCTTTCTCCCAGTGCTTGCAGTGCACCTTCCAGGAGCGGTGTTTTGAAATATGAGCGAGGCAGCAAGGTCATTCGGAAATCGGTCATTGATTTCTTTAGAAACTTACATATATGTACATTTAGCCATTTTCAACACAGACATTTAGTAAGTTTTAAAGCTTCTTTTCTCAGATAAAAGTTGACTAGCTTGTTCAACAATTCTCCCCCTTTTTGCAGATAACAGAAACTGAGCACTACTGTTACAAATGTCTCTATTTAAAGGGAGAACGATTTTCTCTGAAAACGTTTGACAGGAATTGTTCATTTTGAAATAATTTGTATGTCAAAAGATTATTGCACAGCAGCTTAACTCTATCAGGCTTGTTTAGTCTGGTGGTTCACTGACTGTGCAGAAAATGAGCATAGGTAATGAAAAGGGTAACGGAGGGCGACCACGCCCTCCCCCCAAACCAATTCCCATATTACGAAGAAGCCATGTCTCTCTCCCTGGGAACATACCTTTAAAGTTTATCTCTGCTGTCCTCGACTCGCCGAGCAGGCAGTGGCAGTGAAAGGAGAACGATTAAAATAGATGAAGGACTGAACCTATCCTATTACTAACACATTAAAAAGTAAAAAATAGCACAAAATAATTTATAAAGTAGCCCAAAATATAGCAACCCGCACAACCCAAAATTTTACCGCACAACTGGGAAAAATATAGCCCAATTGTGCGTGATCTAGCCCAATCTGGCAACAGAGTGCCGCGAGGCAAGGCTGTGCGGCAATTATTCCAAGGTGAGTGGCCACGGTGGGGGCTGGTAGCGATCAGGACGCAGGCAGTGGGGCACAGATGCTTCCTGGAAGCCCCGCAGTGTCAGTGGCCGTGGGTGGGCTTGGGGACCAACTCCCCGGCCGGGAGCTGTGACACCCGCAAGGACTGCCCCCCCACGGCCATGACCCCCTCACTGGATGTGGCCATGAGGCCCCCCTCCTGCTTTGCTGCAGGCCGGAGGATCACAGCTGGGCCCGGCTGGGCTGAAGTGAGCTGCGCTGCACAAGTACATTAGGGGCAAGGCCTGGTGCGTGGACCACCTACATGCGCCCTGCATAGCACTGGGGATGTTCCCCTGGAGGCCTGTGTGGATGGCTAGAGCGACCCAAGTATAGCAGCTGGGCTGATGTCCCACTCTGGCCCATTGCATTCACCATACTAACGGCGAGGCCCTGATCAGATTGCACCGCATATGGAGCATGTAGGCGGTAATTGTGCTGTTGTGCCGATTCCACTGTGGCCTAAAGGATGAAATGAGTGGACGGAGGGCTTGAGCAGAACGGCACTGCGGAGTGAATCCTTCCCACAACTTGGGCCCACCCATCCTTGTCCAGCATATTTACAGTGAGGGGGTATGGGGCGTGTAGGAGAGTAGGATCTGCCTCTTATAGTTACCCCCACTTTTTGCTGCTGTAACACTGTTTTTCGACTTTAGTCTGGCTGGGGCCCTGCTATTCAGGACCCCAGCCTAGCTGCTTCCTCTCTAAATTGATTCCATGTACTTTAGGTACACTCCTGATTGGATTTTGGGGTACCCTTGTGAGTCCCTAGTATATGGTATACTATGCACCCAGGGCATAGGTACCCCAGAGGCCTACCAGGGGCTGAAGCATGTATTATGCCACCCCTGGGAAGCCCTCCAAAATGACACCACAGGCCTGCTACTGCAGCCTAGGTAAGGTGGTGCATGCACCCCTTACTGAGATATAGGTTTACTATATCTCACCTATCACTGCACATAGAAACCTATCAGTCACCCCTATGGCAGACCTTATCAATCCGGAAGGCAGGGTGCTTGGCTATATGTGAGAGGGTGCCCAGTCATGAGCTGAGCCCCTCTGCAGCCTTCGGAATCTATCCTCCGGGGTTGTCAGTGGTGCAGCCTGATCATATACTTTTAAGTGCATTATAACCCAACAGTAAATGCTAACTTTGGACTGGTTGCATGGAAACATGTCATGTTTGGTGTCAAACACCTTGGAATCATACCCCCACACCAGTAACTGGTGTGGTTGTATGATCCCACCCTTCTAGAGGGAGAGACATGACAGCACCGGTATACACCGTACCAACTTAACTGAGCCCTGCCATCACAAAATGGATGCTGCAGCCACAGACACGGGTCTGGCCTCCTGCTGCTGACCGAAACTCCAGCAGGGGAGGTCTGGACAATAGGTTTCCTGTCACAGGGAGGTGTAACCACCTCCCAGACAGGCTGATGTGTATTGGGGCTGGGTGGGAGCACTCTGAGAGTGCTTTGAAGTCCTGCTCTGGGGGCACATTTGGTGTCCCTGTGCATAGTCCAGCTCAAACCGGTTCAGGGGCTACCAGCCCCTGCTTTGGCTTGAAACTGGACAAAGGAAATGGGTGTAGCCATCCTCTTTCCAAACCCTCCCATAGGTGGGTCCCCTGAGTTAGTACAACCCCTTTCTTAGGTATAAGTAAGGAAACCCTGGCAACAGGACTTTAGATACCCCTGGACGAAACTCTGCAACTGAATCCTGGAACTTCGACGCTCTACTCAAGATTAGAGGACTGAAGAAATCTCCCTTGGGGTCAAGGAGTGACACCCTGCTTGGCAGGCACCAACGAAGCAATCGCCAGTCTGCATCTCCGAAGTTCCCACCAGACCCCGAGTATCTGCAGCCCAGGAAGAAGATTTCCAGACTTCTCAGAGGCTGACCTGAGTCCCCAGCAAAGCTGAGACCCGCAGTCCTCGTGAGTAACGTGGAACCGGAACTCCAGGTCACCGTGCACATTTGCAAGTGTATTGACTTCCCGACGTCTCCCGAAGTCTTGCTTTAGGTTACTTGTAGCCCCTGCCCCGAGCACCATCTGCACCAAAGATTGTGGGCCTAAACTCCACGTGTCCCGTGAGCCCGCTTCTTGTATTTCAGCTTGAGGCTCCTTCGCGATCCCTGGTCCCTGTGAAGGCAACTCTGATTTTCCTTGGGCTTTCCTGGTTGCTTCAGACGTGTCTTGACTTCCCACCGCGTGGTGAGTCCCTCAGACCTTGCTGGTCTGCACCGAAGCATCTTTCTCCTTTCTGCATCGGTTGCTGTTGCCAAGGATTGTTGTGTCCAATCCAGGCACCAACGCTGCAGCACTCGACATCCTTTGTGGGACAGCTCGAATCCAGCTCCTGGTTGTCCTCGACGCTTCCTGGTCCTCGTAGCTGAAGTGTCAAGCTTCACCTTCTTCACCTGAAATCACTTGACATCAGTGGGCATTCACTTATCGTGCCCCTGGTCACTGGCTAGTGACCCAGACTCTGTCCCCTCTGCTTTCAGGTTCTTCTCATCTTCGATCCAGGCTTGCATCTGTTCGGACACTTCACATCTTCCCGGCAGCAGCACTTCTTCGCCAGCTCCCATTGAAAACAACGACGCGACCCGACACCATTTGACACCTATGCACCCGGCTTCCCGGGGTAAGGTAACTCGAGTACTCCGGTGCTGCCATGGGTGTTGACCCTAGAACTTCCTAAGTCCAAAGGGTTTGTTCCAAGTTCATCTCTAAGTGTCCCTAATCCTTAAAAATCTAACCGCGACTTTCCCCATAGAAGTTAACGGGAGCTCGCAGATGTGTTCTTACACTGCACACGGCCCCCGTGGGTCCCCTGTGTCACTACCTTGGGTGGTTCCTTGGGGTCCCAGCGATTCTACAGGCTCTAGGCCTCATGTCTAGTTAAGTCGTGGTTCTTATACCACTATTTTAGTATATGGTTTGGCTCGCCCCTAGGGCCTAACGTGTATTTGTGCTATTTTACTGTAATATTTGGAGTGTAACTTACGTGTTTTGACATCTAGCCTCATAAAGAAACTAGTAGGGTGTGTTTAGAAATAAATACATATATTTTATATATATACCTGCTGTGGTTGCCTTTCATTTAGCCATTCAAGTGATTATAGACTGGTAAAACAAGCTGCTTTACATTCCTTCAAGACTTAGCCTGAAGGCTGCTCTCCATATCTACCACTAGGATAGCTTTCAATAAAGGTTGTCTTTAACCTATCATCAATAAGGGGTTGTTTGGACTGGTGCAAGGTGCCCACTATAACTAGTGGACAGCATATACCAGGCCAACTTCTCACAGGGCGCAAGGGCCCTAAGCAATGTACCCTGTCCTTCAAAACACCGGCTACTAGTACTGCGATGCAACAGACCAGCATGGAGGAAGGAGGAGTGATGCATACAACTGAGCAAACTAGGCCTGACAACTTGTTGTTGGAATTGAAAGCGGGCTTCAGGGCACTTGACACTCGCTTCGATGCCCTTGAAAAGAGGCTGGAAGCTATGGGGGTCCGACTGGACCAGCAGGAAGGGCGTCTGACTACGGCAAAAGGCAGAATCTCTGATCTGGAAGATGGCGCGGCCCAGACTACCAAGACATGTGAAAGACTGGAGAAACTCCTCAAAGCTGTAGCTATTAAGAACAAGGATTCAGAGGCATGCGGGTGGAGGAACAACATTCGTATTATGGGGGTACCCGAGTCTACCAACACCGGACAGCTAGACCATTCTGTGGAAATGCTCCTCACAGATTTATTTGGGGGTGAGTCCTTCACAACTACATTTGTATTTGTACGTGCACATCGCATCCTAGGACCACGACCCAATCCAGGCTGCCCGCCTAGACCGATCATAGCCAGGTTATTGAACTTTAGAGATAGGGATACTGCCCTACGGATGGTGCGTGAGAAGGGCCAATTTGAATGGCTGGGTTCGGCAATATCCTTGTATCCGGACTTTACTGTTATGGGGCAGGAAGCACGTAGAAAGTACACAGGGGTAAAGGCAACCCTACGGAAGATGGGGCTATGATATGGAATGCTATATCCAGCACGGTTGAAGGTAGACATTGACGGACGGTCCCAAGTATTTGACTCTCCTCATGACGCCCAAGAGTTCTGCCCGAAATACTCCAACGCTGGGAAGAAGCAAGGCGCGCCGTCGCCACTGAGGTCACAGGACATACCAGACTCAGGCACAAGTGCTGATCTTTTCACCACTAGTTAAGTACACAGAGTTCCTGTTCAAGTGCAATGGGCAGGTGGTGATGTGTTAAATTACATTCTAGCTGCACCACTGAGAACCCATGCTAATGCATGTTGGGACACCGCCATGGACGATTAACATACACGTTACAGGCACTCAATGCAAAGATATGGGGTAGTGGCGGGGTGTTGCCACCCCTCAAGTGCAGACGCACCGGTTTAAGTTTTTGCAGGCTCATGGCACAATTTGTTTTTGTCTATATCATTATTCAACCATGGTTATAAGGGACAGGGATTTCCCCCTAGAGTTAGGTAAGGGGTAGGGGTGGTGGGAGGGGGGTAATGGGGCAGATAGGCTAAAGTTTGTAGTCTGGTTTTCTAACAGTTGCAATTTGCAGAGCAGCACTACAGGTCTAGGTGCCAGTGAGATTAAAATGCAAGACATAGACCATGGTTAACAAGATGATTGCAGAGGCCAGTGTGCTTATGATGTCCTGGAATATTCAGGCCTAAATAATAGTGTAAACAGGTGACCAATTACATGCAATACCAACATGTGGACATTGCCTTTCTACAAGAGACTCCTCTCCCAACAAATGCTAGGACATCGTTGGTATCGGACTGGGGGGCACATAAATATTTTGCAGGATATAGTTCGTATGCCAGAGGGGTTGCAGTGTTGATCCATAAACGGGTGCCGTTCCAGGAGGAGGAGGAGGTCTATCGTGATTCGGGGGGTATTATTTATTGGTGAAGGGATGTCCATTTGAGCACTCCGTCCTATTTGTTAATGTATATGCTGCAAATGTTGATGACCCTGATTCTTTTGACACTATCCATATCTACATGGAACGCATGGGGGCAGATTACATATACATGGGGGGACTTTAACTTGCTGCTTGATCCGGAGCATGATAGCACAGCGCATGCAATGGTCACAAAACCAAGGGCGAGACCGGTGGTGTTGGATACAATAGAAATGTTTGGGCTAGTGGATGCATGGAGATATCACTGTGCAGACCGCGAAGGGTATACCCATTACTCTGCATCTCATAACACCAGGACAAGCTTTGATTACTGGTGCCTATCCGCCGGGGTGGTGATATGGATTGACACAGTTGCCCTCCTGCCACGCACACTATCTGATCATTCTCCTGTGCTGGTAAAATTGAGGATCCCTAGAGCAGGGGGGTCGAGCGACCGTGGAGGTTCCCAGACATGGCCCTGAGGGATGCTGTTTTTGCAACAGAACTGGGGGAAGTGATCACTGAGTATTTCAAAATAAATGTAGGGTCAGTGAATTCCAAGGCCACGTTATGGGAAGCCTTTAAGGCATACGCAAGGGGGGGTTGTTTTTCAAAAAATGCTGGAGTACTCAGGGATTTGCGTCACACGCTTGCGCAGATAGAAATACAGCTACTCGAGCTAGATTGTAGAGTAGATAACGATACAGGCTCCCCCGATCCACAAAGACGTGCAACGCTGATGACAAAATTTTGGGAAGCCGCGCATCACAAGGCACACTTCTTAGGCAAATATGCTGTGGCTAGGCGGTATGGGGAGGATGAGAGGCCTGGTAGAACGCTAGCTAGACTGATGCAACAGTCCTGCAGGCCCATCTACATAACTGAACTGATTGGAGAGGTTAAAGAGCAGATAACTGCTACTTTAGGAATTCTAGAAGAGGTACTTGGGTATTACACAGCACTATACACTTCGAAAGCTTCCGAAACCCCCTCAGACTACAATGATTACCTCGATGAGGTCTCAGTGGTCTGGATGGAAAAGGCGCATCAGGAGTTCCTGGCTGAGCCCTTTACGGAGGATGAAGTAACTGAGGCCATTAATGCACTGAATGGTTCCAAAGCACCAGGGCTGGATGGGTTTACGGGTTGTTTTTATAAAAAAATACAAGAGCCTCCTTACACCCCATCTCATAGACCTATATCAGGAGGCAATAGAGGTAGGAGAACTTCCACCCACTTTGAGGGAAGCAGTTATAATTTTTCTGCCTAAACCCGGGAAGGATTACAGAAATGTAGCTCATACCGACCTCTATCTCTCTCCTAAATTACAATAACAAAATTCTAGCTAAAATACTGGCTACATGGGTTGCACTAATTGTGGAGAAACTGATTTCTCCAGCACAATAGGGTTTCATCCCCCATAAATCAACAGCCATTAATCTTCGCACGTTATTTGCCACACTGCACAGGATATCACCATCGATCCCAGCAGCCGCTGTCCTCCTTGATGCGGAGAAAGCTATTGACTCGCTTGAGTGGCCCTTTTTATATGCTACTTTGGGGAGACTTAATGGCACCTTAACGAATGCATTTCAACTCTCTCGCGGAACGCGCCAGGGGTGTCCACTATCTCCCTTGTTATTCGTAATAGCTCTCGATCCACTAATGCGACATCTGCTAGAAAGACATAGTCACAGTGGATTACAATTTAACACTGGCCCCCTATTACTTACCCCCTATTACTTACACTATATGCTGACAATATTATTCTATATGTACAGCAGCTGGACGATAACTTAACACCTCTGCTCCAGGAAGTGACGAGATGTGGTACAAAGTCGGGCCTGAGCATAAACTGGGAGAAATCAGAAGTATTCCAATTGACTGAGGCAAGCTGTGGCAGAATGGTGGACTATGCACTGACATGGTGTGATGATTCTGTGAGATATCTAGGTATCCATATCCATAGAGAAAAAGACAGTATCCTCCAGTTGAACTATAGCCCGATGATGGAGAAATTAGGATGCAATATCGATTGTTGGCTTAAACTGCCTTTATCAATGGCTGGACGAATAGCTATAGTTAAGATGATGGTACTTCCACAATTTTTATATCTCTTTCAAAATATCCCCATACCGCTATATAACAGCTTCTTTACTACTCTATGTATGTTGTTGATACAGCTGGTGTGGGGTGGTAAACAACCCCCATTGGTTGGGATGCTTTAGTGCTGCTGTATGAGAGTGGTGGGTTTGGGGTACCAAACTTTCAGATTTACTACCTGGTGGCGTAGGCGAGCTTTGCCCGACACTGGTATCATGCAGACATTAGGATCTCATATTATAGACCTGAGGCCGACATGGCGCTTCCGGCACCACTCGATACCCTGCTGCCGTGTGGGTTCCCACGTGACCCGCAAGACATCCAGACACTGTCCACAACCAGCTGGGCTTGGTATAAGTTACTGCGAGTAACCGGATCTCATATATTGTACTCATCCGCACCGCCTCTCTTCGGGAAATGGCTTGGTCCCCATTTTGTAGGAGACTTTAGTGAAGAGTACACTGGCTAAATACCAGCTAACAACATTCGGTGACCTATTCCCTGGCAGACATATTTTTGGTGTACGGAAGACCCATGTTTCAGTAATTCCACTATAATGGACCACTTTGTGTGGCAAAGACTGCAGGGGACGCTGCGCATAAGCATGAGCAATTACCCCTTGGAACCTTCTGAATTTCCGATCCTTACCAGGGTAATCAAGGATAGGGATGGGATTCATTTGATGGCGCGGATGTATAAGGCAGCAGTGGCACTGCTTCTGTGTCACGACACAGGGAGGGCGGGCGGCGTGGGAGCACGATCTTGGTTACCTGCTAACGGATGGGCAGTTGGGTCTGTGCTGTGCGCAAATACGCCGAGTGTCCCTAACCATCGGCATAAGTTGTTGCATTTTAAATGTCTTTGGAGGGCATATATGACACCCAGCAAATTACATCGTGTGGACCCCTCCCGTCCTCATATCTGCCCGAGGTGCTGTTCCCCAGAGGCCGACTTTGCACACATGACATGAACCTGCGCCAGAATAGAGAGCTATTGGAGATCGGTCTTTGGGGAAATACCCAAGATGGTGGAGATGGAGGTTGCGTCTTTGCCCTTGATGGCGTTGTTGGGGTAGACGAGTATGCTCAGACGGGAGTCCCGTGCTCTCCATGCCACTGGAATCAAGCTATCCTGGCTGAAGAGGGGTGAAACCCCGAAACCGGTCCTAGGATGCTTGTTTCCAGTCCAGGGAGGACCTGGCCTGGCAGTTCGGGCTGGACTGTTCCCATGAGGCACAGGGTCAAGACTGATTTGCATATGGCTTGGTTCAAACTGGAATGGCATGGTGAGCAAAAAAAGGATGGATTTAGGCACAGATCTCTGTACTGGGGTGAATGTATGACATTGTTATGCATTCAGTCCATCAATTGTTGTTTTTCATTTGGCTACACAGCATGACATACTGCAATACCGCTAGTGATACCTATGCACAATTGCAACCAGGCCCTTAGACATCTGGCAACGACTTCAATCCTACCTCCTGGCAACACAGGACGGTAATAACACTCCAACACAGGTGCAGCCCGCGTCCACTGGTATCGAAGTAAACAGGGACATAGAGGAAGTAAACATACCATTGTAGAGATTGCTGTGTACATAACTGGTTGCTCTGCCTTCTTCACCACAGAACAGATTATGTATCTATTGTATTGTGGGTCTTGTTATGTATGCACTTGGACACTTGACCATGTAAGATGCTGTTCATAATTTTGTTCTGCTTGGCTGCTGCACTTTAATGCTATGCTCTTTTTCTTTTCTTATTGTAATAATAAAAAAAAAATGTATTGATTTTTATTCAAACGATGTGCCTGGTGTGTCAGCTTTCCAGGACGACATACTTATATTTGCCAAAGATGTCGTGGAACATAATTACATTCTGGACACAAGTTTTAACAATTATAAGCAAATTTGGTATGACTGTGTCCAAGGACAAATGCAAATTTTTAAGCACCAATGTGGAGTACCTTGGTCATTGTATCACAGCTGAGGGTGTTAAGCCTAAATAGGACCTTGTTAAGGTGTTAAGGGATGTGCTTTTCTATAGCAATAAGGATGAGTTGAAATCCTATTTGTGGTTGAGCGACTATTATTCCAGGTTTGTAAGTGGATATGCCACTCTTATGGACCCTCATAAAAAAATGCTGAAAAAAACGAAAATTTTAATTGGGAGCAGTAGAACAATACATTATTTTTTTTAAATTAAAGATGTACTGACCAAGCTCCCAACATTGAAGTCCTGCATCAGTGCATATCAATGCCTAATCCCTGTCGAAGCAAGCGCAGTTGGCTTAGGGGCTGTTTTATGTCAACATATAGCGAATCCGCAAGTCGATATTGCTTTTGCATCAAGGTTGTTGTCAGAGGTAGAGATGAAGTACAGCACCATTGAGACGGAGGCACTTGCTTGTGCATGGTCCATCGAAAAAATCAGAACATATGTATGGGGGACACATTTTGTAATATGCATGGATCACAAACCCTTAATTCATATGTTGGGCTTCATCAGCATCTTCTAGACTGATAGGATTGTATCTAAACTTTAGCAGTACAACTTACATGTAAGGTGCATACCTGGCTGTACTAATGCCAGAGCGGGTTGTTTGTCTACAGTTCCCACTCAAGACAAAGAGGGGATGCACAATGAGGAGCTATTAGGGAATGAGTGTGCTGTGGCCAGTGTTGATGTGGTGGAAAGTTATCAGATTAGCTTCAGAGTAGGAGTGCAACAAAGTGTGTGAGGACGATGATATTTTAGGAAAAGTTAAGGAATATGTTCAACAGGGATGGACACGTGTCAAACAGTTTATAGATGATCTATATTGATTTCATCAGATAGCTGACCAGTTTACTGTGGAACCGGCATATTATTTTGTGCTGGTCAATTTGTTGTACCCAACAGTTTGAGGTCAAAAGTCATGAATTTGGCTCATAGGGGGACACTTAGGTTTTACAGCCACTAAGAAAACTTTGAGAGGCTGTTTTTGGTGGCCTTACATGGACAAAGAGGTGGATAGTTTTACTGGTATGTCTCACGAATGGATTGTGTCCAATAAACACTGGAAATTGTAAGATACTCCTCTCATTCCCACTCTCTTACCCCAGACGCCATGGTCCAAATTACGGTTTCGATTTTGCTGCACCTATTTTGGCCATTCCTGGTTCATCTAAGTATTTAATTTTGCTTACAGACTATTTTCCCAGGTGGATATATCCCGATTATGTAGCAGAAACAACCACTCAAACTGTCATCCAATTTTTAGAGAAACGTTTCACTTTGGAAGGCTATCCAGAGGAACCTGTTATGATAATGATCTTCAACTAGTATCAGGAAGGCTGGAATCATTCTTGAAACAAAAAGGTATTAAGCATTATAATTTAGCTCTGTATTCGCCTCAGGCCAATAGTGTTGTTGAGAGAGCTAATTGTTTACTCAAGGAAGGTATGAAGACTGCTTTGACTTGTAGTGAGAACGTAGAGGAATATGTTCAAAGGATGATGTGGGTGTTTCACAATACTCCCCATAGTGTTACAGGTGTGTCACCTTTTTGTTTGTTGAGAGGCAGACAATCTCACGTAGGATTGTGTCCCACGTGGTTGACAGACAAACCTATTTGTAAAACTCAGGAACAGATGAATCTAAGTAAAATCAAATCTAATGTGAGGGCTGCTCAACATTAAATTAAGAAATATCACGATTCTAAGAAGAGGTTGTTTTGTGAAAACATAAATGTCATTTCTGTGAGAAGGTGACCTGATATATGCTGTCCACTAGTTCTAGTGGGCACCTTGTATCAGTCCAAACAACCCCTTATGGTGATAGGTTAAAGACAACCTTTATTGAAAGCTATCCTAGTGGTAGCTATGGAGAGCAGCCTTCAGGCTAAGTCTTGAAGGAATGTAAAGCAGCTTGTTTTACCAGTCTATAATCTCTTGAATTATCAAATGAAAGGACAACCACACCAGGTATATATTTAAAATATATGTATTTAAGTTAACACACACCCCTCTGGTCTCTTTATGAGGCTGGAGTTCGAAGTACTTTGTTTACAAGTCAGCAATCATCAGTAATAGCACAAATACACGTTTGGGCTCTAGGGGTGTACCAAACCATATACCAAAATAGTGGTATAAGAACCACGACTGAACTAGACACAAGGCCTAGAGCCTGTAGAATTGTTGGAACCCCAAGGAACCACCCAAGGTAGTGACACAGGGGACCCACGGGGACTGTATGCAGTGTGTAAACACAACCGCGGGTTCCCGTTATCTTCTATGGGCAATGTCACGGTTGGAAATTTAAAGATTAGGGACACTTAGAATCGAGTCAGGACCAAATCATTTAGGACTTAAGAAGTTCTATGGCTAGCACCCACGGGAGCACCGGAGTACTCGAGTTACCTCACCCAGGAAAGCCGGGTGCATAGGTGCCTTTTGGTGTCGGGTCGCGTCGTCGATTGCAATGGAAGCCTGCAAAGAACTGCTGCTGCCGTGAAGAGGAGCAAGCCTGGATCTAGGATGGAAGGAACCTGAAAGCAGAGGGGACAGAGTCTGGGTCACTAGCCAGTGACCAAGGTCAGGATGGGCCAATGTCCACAGATGTCGGGTGCTTCAGGTGAGTTGATGGGTGTCTTGACTCTTCAGCCACGAGGTCCAGGAGGTGTCGACGATGTCCACGTGCCGGATTCGAGCTGTCCCATGAAGTCTGTCGAGTGCTGTGGTGTCGGCGACCAGAATGGACCCAACAAGCCTTGGCAAAGGCAAGTCACAGAAATTCAGAGAAAGAACTGCGGTGCAGACCAGCAAGGTCTGAGGGACTCACCCAGCGAAGGTAAGTCAGGGCACGTCTGGATCAACCAGGAAAGCCCAAGTAGAAAAGGAGTTGCCTTCGTGGGGACCTGCTAGCCAACGGGCTAGTGATCGCGAAGGAGCCTCGGGCGGTCGCACTTGAAACTGGCCCACGGGTCACTCGTGGAGTGGAGGCCAGCAATCTTCGATGCAGGAGGTGCTCAAGGCTGGGGCTACTCAGAGCCAAAAGCAAAACTTCGAGGAAGCCCAGGAAGATGCTGTTGCTGCAAAAGATCACAGTGTCCAGGGGTCACGGTTCCACGTCACCCACGATAGCCACAGGCCTCAGCTTTGCTGTGGACTCAGGGTAGCCTCAGGAAAGTCTGGAAATCCACCTCTGGTGATGCAAAGACATTGGCGTCTGGCAGGAGCTTCAGCGATGCAGACCAGTTAGTTGCTTCTTTGGTGCCTGTCAAGCAGGGGAGTCACTCCTTGACCCCAAGGGAGATTTCTTCCATCTTCTAGTCATGATAGAAAGTCGAAGGTCCAAGACATATGTTGCAGAGTTTCGTCCAGGGTAATCTAAAATCCTAGGGACTGGATTCCTATACTTATAATAAGTTTAGAGGATGGACTAACTCTAAAGCCCCATCTATGGGTGGGCTTGGAAAGAGGGGTGGTTACACCCATTTCCTTTGTCCAGTTTCGCGCCAGAGCAGGGGCAGGTAGCCCCTGCAACCGGTTTGAACTGGACTATGCACAGGGACACCAAGTGTGCCCACAGTGCAGGACTTTAACGCACCATAGAGTGCTCCCGCCCAGCCCCAATACACATCTGCCTGTCTGGGGAGGTGGTTACACCTCCCTTCGACAGGAAACCTACTGTCCAGGCCTCCCCTGCCGGAGTTTCGGTCATCAGCAGGAGGCCAGACCCGTGTCTGTGGCAGAGGCATCCATTTTGTGATGCCAGGGCTCAGGAAAGTCCTACCGGGTTTGACCAGTGTGAACATGTCTCTCCCTCTAGAAGGGTGGAATGATTCCCCCGCCGCCAGAACTGGCGGGGGGTAGTATTCCAAAGCGATTGACACCAAACACGACATGTTTTGATGCAGCCATTCCAAAGTTAGCATTTACCTTAAGGTTATAATGCACTTAAGAGTATATGGTATGGCTGTATCACAGAACAGCCATAAGGAAGTATTTCCGAAAGCTGCAGAGGGGCTCCGCTCATGCTTGGGCACCCTCTCACACAAAACCAAGCACTCTGCCTTCAGGATTGTCAAGGCCTGCCATAGGTGTGACTTATAGGTTTATATGTGTCTGTATATATATGTGGATATAGGTAGCCTATACCATGGTAAGGGGTGCAAGCACACCCTTACCCAGGCTGCAGTAGCAGGCCTGTGGTGCCATTTTGGAGTGCTTCCCAGGGGTGGCATAATACATGCTTCAGCCCCTGGTAGGCCTCTGAGGTACCTATGCCCTAGGTACATAGTATACCATGTACTAGGGGCTAATAAGGCACTCCAGAATACAATTAGATATGTACCTAATGTACATGCAAACCATTTTAGAGAGGAAGCAGCTAGGCTGTGGTCCTGATTAGCAGGGCCACAGCCAGACTAAGGTCGAAAAACAGTGAAACACCAGCAAAAAGTGGGGGTACCCATGTGAAGCAGATCCTACTCTCCTACAAGTTCCTGGGTCAAACTGAAAGATATGAGGCCTAGGAAGTTCAAAATAGATTTTACATTTCTAGGTCCATTTAGAGTATTCCAAGAGACGCGTTCATCTGTGACATTGGGAGGTGGGCATTGGTGGGCCAAGGGGAATCTGATTCAGTTGAGTGACTTTCAAAGTACAGTGTTGAGAAATAAAATGCAAATGTCTGGGGATTTGTTTTTAAACCCCTGTTGATTCCATGGTGAAAGGGAACAGTTCTACTGGTTCTTCTCAATCACATTCTATGTCTACCAGTGAGGATGTCCAGTTAGAAAATGTGGTTGTTAACAATGGTACTGGTATAATTTCTAATAGCAATGGTTCTGGCGGCCAAGGTATTAATTGCTTTGGGGGTTGGATTAAACTACAAGAAGTGGTAGGCACGCTAAAAAACCTTATTATTTGCACGACTTCGATGTGTAAATGTGTTTCTCTTTTACATTGCTTATTATTATATCTTCTTTTGATTAAGGGGGAGATGTGTTCTGCATTCTGTATACTGGTTGTCATGCTGTGCATCTTCCAAGCATGATTCCAGGTTCTGAGTTCCCATCTTGGAAGAAGGTTGTCTGTCAGGAATTTTTGAAGGAACTGTAGAACTGGAAGGACGCTGGTCGCTGGGCTCTACACCTTTACATCTTTATTCCAATGAAGTGGATCATTCATCATCTTACTGTGTGTATTATTGGGGGCCCCACTTCTACACAGTAACCTGTCCTTCACACTGAGCACTTCAGCCACACAGAGCTACAGCAGGGAGGAGCCAAGACACATTCTCTTTTCCAATCTGCCCTCACTGCTCTTTCGCCCCTTCCTTACTCGTTTCCACCTATCTTCCTTTTTTCGATTCACCCCCCACTCATCTTTATACTTCCCCTATTCTCTCCTTCTCCATATTCCTTTCTCATCCTTCCTTCTCTGATCCCTCCCTCCTTTTTTCTCTTAACCTTTTGCTCCCTTCTCCATCCTTCTGGCCCAGATTTGCACCTGCTCTGATTCGCTTCTCCCGCTCTCACTTCTGCTTCTCCCTCAACTTCCCACTCTTCTCTTCTCCCCTCCCCTCCCTTCCCTTCCCTTCCCTTCCCTTCCCCTCCCTTTCTTTTGCTTTCATTGTAACCTCGCCCTCACAAACCCTCTCCTCAAAGTAACTTACAGCAGGTTGATTGCCCACTGAATAACTCAAGGCAAGTGGAGGCCATGCTTCGGTTCCACAGGTTTTGGAGCACAGACCGGCCCTTCTGGCTACCGCCTGTTTCCATGTTATTCCCTTGCTTGCAACACTGGCTCAGCAGGCGTGGTTCCTCATTTCAGAAGACTAGGGATTCCTGAAATTATAAATGGTATTTATATAGTGCTTACTGATGAGGCCTTGAAGCGCTTTGTGGAGAGTACTCCAGAGCCCCTGGTAGGCCTCTAGAGGCCTCTAGAGGTTAACAGTTAGAAGATTAGAAAAAATCATTCTTGTGCATTGGTTGTGTTAGGTTTGTGCTCTTGAGTTATTGTGTGTTTAGTAGAGTCTAAAGTAGGGTCAGAATGAGGGAGATGGATTTGAAAAAGGGCAGTAGTAAGTTGTTTTTGTAAGTAATGGTCGTGTTTGCCTGTGAAGCTTGGAATGAATGGTTGTTTGGCCTGTGCATGGCAGAACTCCAAAAAGATCACACCGGCTTGTGTCTTTCTTTGCACCAGCAGGCCTAGTTCACAGCCCTGCCTAGAATCGTTTTTTGAGTTCTTATTAAAATTTCCAGAGAGGCAACAAAACATGCATTGTTATTAATAAAGCTATTCAACACCCATGTTAATTATTTCAAACATTGGGCCCTGGGAAGTAAAGCAGAGGCGGGGCCCTGGGGGCAAAGAGTGTGGTGTCCTAGTGCAGGGCACATTCATGCACAGGCAGTGGTGTAGCATAGGCCACTGCAGCTCCTGCACTCAGACAGGAAATGGTTATGAGGGCACTGTTCTCATTACAGACCTCCTTTTAAGGTACCAAGGGCATGAGGGCTTCTACAGAGTCTGTGGCCGGAGACGGGTAAATTCAAACATGAGTAGTTCATGAGCTGTATCCTGTGTAACTAAGGGATCCACATGTGGCCTAGGATCACACTGGCACCTTCTTCTCCTGCTCCGCCTCCTATTCCTCTTCCTCAAATCATCTTTCTCCTCCTGGTCCTTCTGCTCCTCCCCATCTATCGCCTCCTGGTCCTCTTCCCACGCCAACCCCCACCCGAGCCTTCTCCTTCTAGCCATAATCCTCATCTGCTGGTCCTCTTCCTCCTGCTCTTCCTTCTATTTCTAAGCCATTCCTACCCCTCTTCCTCCTTACCAAGTCCTCCACCTTTATCACCAGGCCTCAGGCCTCCTGCAGGTCCTTGATGTCTCACTGGATCTGGTCCTCTGGTTTCCCTTCTTCTCCAAGTCCTGTCCTTGTCCAGGTCCGTGTGGTCCTTCTCCTGGTCCTCCAGGTCCTCTGTCTTCCTGGATCTGGTCCTTCTAGTTTTTCTCTTACTCTTGGTCCTGTCCTGGTCCAGGTCCGTGTGGTCCTTCTCCTGGTCCTCCAGGTCCTTCACATCTTGCTAGATCTGGTCCAGTGGCATCACTCCTTCTCCTGGTCCTGTTCCTTCTCCTGGACCTCCATGTCCTCTAGGTCTTCCTGGATCTGGTCCTTCTTTTTCTCTTTCTCTTGGTTCTGTCCTGGTCTAGGTCCGTGTGGTCCTTCTCCTGGTCCTCCAGGCCCTTGACATCTTGCTAGATCTGGTTCAGTGGCATCACTCCTTCTCAAAGTCCTGTCCTTGTCAAGGTCCGTGTGGTCCTTCTCCTGGTCCTCCAGGTCCTCTCGCTTCCTGGATCTGGTCCTTCTAGTTTTTCTCTTTCTCTTGGTTCTGTCCTGGTCTAGGTCCGTGTGGTCCTTCCCCTGGTCCTCCAGGCCCTTGACATCTTGCTAGATCTGGTTCAGTGGCATCACTCCTTCTCAAAGTCCTGTCCTTGTCAAGGTCCGTGTGGTCCTTCTCCTGGTCCTCCAGGTCCTCTCGCTTCCTGGATCTGGTCCTTCTAGTTTTTCTCTTTCTCTTGGTCCTGTCCTGGTCTGTGTGGTCCTTCTGGTCCTCCAGGTCCTTGACATCTTGCTAGATCTGGTCCAGTGGCATCACTCCTTCTCCTTGTCCTGTCCTGGTCCAGGTCTGTGTGTTCCTTCTCCTGGCCCTCCATGTTCTCTAGGTCTTCCTGGATCTGGTCCTTCTTTTTCTTGTTCCTTTCCTGCTCCAGGTCCATGAGGTCCTTCTCCAGGTCCTCCTGATTCTGGTCTTCCTGGTCCCTGTTGTCCCGGTCCTCTTGCACCTGGCTCGTATAGTCCTCCAAGGCTCCCGCATCCCCACCCTCCTGGTCCTCCTGACTCCTCTCGTAAGGAGTGCAAGAAAAAGTTTGCGGGGTGCTGCAGCACCCTCAGATGTCCAAACACTTTCATCTTATTGCCGCATTCAAATGCAGACTCACAAATGTTGGAAAATTGTATCTGATAAACTGCATCAAAATCTATTGACATAGACATCTGTCTTTGGCGTTTTCTGATCGCCAAGTGATATTATTCTGTTACTGTAAACCTACTTATACTGTGGTACAGCAGAATGAAGAAAGATGACAAGATAATGAACATTTTAGAATGCACATGGAGCTTGTTGTTAAACGTGTGTGAGGCACACACAGCTGTTGGACAGGGATATTTCTGTTCTGTCTTACTTTGTTGATAACATAGTCAATGTATGCTGTAATCTGTGCTCCGCACATACAACGTTTTGCACACAAACTGCCACATTAACGCTAGCATATTCATGTTTAAAATGCTGATTTTGGAGGCATAGCCTAGCAGAAATTCATAGGGTATTACCTGCTGATTTAGTTCTCTGTTCAAAACAGGCATAATTGTGTTAATTTAACTTTGTGAATTTGGACATTTCACTTTTTTAGATGAATTGCATGATATTGTTTTTGACTTATAACATTCATCTTTCCCATGTTTGAAATGTTGTGCACTACACACGAGAGGATACATTAACCTCTAGTAACATTACTGTCAGACCTGAAATTTTTGGTGTGGCTTTCTCCCAAACTGTTTGCCTTCCCTCCTCATGTTTTGCTGAATTTGTTTTTGTTGGCTTTAGGACTGCTAACCATTGCTAAGGTGCTTGGGCTCAGTCCTCTAAACATGGTAACATTGGTTTACTCCCAATTAGCACTTTTAAATTACTTGTAAGTCCCTAGTAAAGTGATATTGCATGTACCCAGGGCCTGTAAATTAAATGCTACTAGTGGGCCGGCAGCACTTATTTTGCCTCCCCCTTAAATAACCTTTTTAGGTCTCGCCTGACCCAGCGCATGCGCTGGTCTGGCGAGACTTATTGAGAGGGCTCCAAAAAGTGCTACCAGGCCAGCCTAGAGCTACAGTGCATGTGCGCGGGCGCGCGCGCCTTCCCACGATTCCTTTCACTTTCGTGGCCGCTTTGATGTGCGATCGTGATCGCGATCACTTTCACGGCCGCTTTGCATAGCCAATAGGTCTTGCTTTTGGGACCTTATAAGTATTTAGTTATGCAACTGCTGCATGGCTAAACACTTATAAGGTCCCAAAGGCGAGACCTATTGGCTATGCCAATGCTTGTTAAACATGTCTAAGGTCTGCCATTGCAGCCTGTGTGCAGTTTTAAACTGCCTTTCAACCTGTGAAAATAACCCTTTTGCCTAGTCTCAAACTTCCTTTTTTGGTTGAGCCTACAGTGTGCATGCGCTGTCCAGTCGCAGCCGGCATGACTCGCAGGTGGGGGGCAGATGGGGGTCTCTCTGCACCGCCGACATACAGGAAGCAGGCAGCCTCTCTCTCCTCCCCTAAACCAATCACAACGCTGCAATGGCAGTGTTGTTTTTGGTTAGGTCGACGACCTCACAGGCGTCTATAGGGAGGTCATTTTCTCTATCTAGGCTGCATACAGCCTAGATAGAGAAAATGCAGAGTGTGTATGACTGGTTTGGTCAGCCCTGGGACCGACCGGACACTCAGCGCACTCAGAGTGGGAAAGCCACTCCTCCTCCCCTGGACTCCGGCAGGACCGCCCACCTGCCCGCCCCGAACCAGGCATACCCTTCCGCTTTCTCGCAGTGCAAGAAGCAGAAAGATAAAATGGTATTTAATATACCATTTTATGTTTATGCTTCTCGCACTGCGAGAAAGCAGTGGGGCAACGCTCCTCCGCCCCGTGGAGGAGCCGCTCCTGGCGCTGCCTGCAAGACCTCTGGTAATCACTTACCAGGACACTATTCCCGACTGCTGCTCGCCATAAGTTCACTCCATTGCTCGTCCTAATTGCTGCATTCTGACTCATTCTGGCAGCCGAAAGCTCACTTCCGTTGAAGGCAGAGGAGCACTGGGCAATTACAGGCTCCTTACGGTTTCCTTCATTATCTGTTTTTTCCAGGAACTCTTTTTAGGTCGAGCTTTAGCAGCAGCGCGCATGCGCTGCTCATTCTGTGAGGCATGCAGTAGTAGAGTATGGGGAGACAAGCTGCCCTCACTCTCCGCCCATATTTTTCATTGGCTTCTGGCTTTGTCCTTCGTAAATTTTGTCTTCTGATTATTTGGCTTGTTCGTCCCGCGTTATTATAGGTATATCGTCATTTGTACCCTTCTATGGCTATTGGCCCCTTTACTTTGAGTGTTACACTGTACGGTACGTGTTATTTAGAGCACTATTTTTTTTCCCCTCCCCACCTGCACTCCTGTTGTCCTTGCCTTCTCGCCCCCCTCCCGCACGCACTCCCATTGCAGTGCCGTCTTCCCCCTCCCCGCACTCCGATTTTCTGTACCTTCTTGCACCCCCTGCTTCCCCACACTCCCGCTGTCCGTGCCTTCTCGCCCCTCTACCCCCACCCGCACTCCCGTTTGCAGTGCAATAGGTCTCATGTAAATGCGAGTCCTATTGCATTGCGAATGCTTGATACAGTGGCATGCTGCATCGCAGCCTTAAAACTTGTGGGAGAATCGCGTGATGCTTCACTTGGGATGCGTATGATAGTGTTATTATTTTTAGGCGTGGTTCCAAAGAGCTGTACCTGCTCCCGGCACTGTACAGTCATCGCTAGATTCAGTAACATTGCAACACCTTTAGGATTTCTCCAACCTCCGCGCCCGACTCGCCTTTGGGTTTACAGTTGTTTTCTTTTATTGGCAGTCATTTACGTAGCGCTGTACGCCCCGCTGGTATATATGTTTGCTGATTTTTTTATGGCCTAATTAAAGTGGTGAGGTGAAGCCGCCTCTCTTTTTTCTGTAGGCACATTATAAATCATGCACATGTATTTTCAGGGACATATTTCTGAGTAGATACTGCGCCACGTTTGAAACATAAAGGCTTTTATGTTTGAAGTTTATTCTGCTTGTTTGTTATCACTTCTGTTGCAATCATAAGCAAATAAAGGGTCTTAGAAATGTTAAAATCACTTACAACCAATGTTCTACTTATTTTTTATCACTGTATAATTGGTGCATTAAATGTGTCGCATTTTCTTGAGAACAGGGCAACACCAAACGAAAGGTACTGCTGAGTATGTTTGAATATGATGGAAGTGAACTCCTTATTGGAGTTCCGGTGGAGCACAACCAATGGGACCCTTTGGTAAGGGCGAACAATTGGATGCTAAAAATGGCGTAATGCAGCAGCTTTCAGAGTCGCAAATAGATGGAATCCCAGGGACCTTTCCCCATCGACCTGTCTTCACGTGTGTTTAGCTGGGACTCAGTTGCTAAATATTTCATTATTTACCCAAAAGTCTAAATGATCACAGTTTCCCCCAAATAACAGAGGTAAAGCATATCTGCCATTTCCTCTTATCATTGGGTCTACCCAATTTTTGATTGGTTTTCCACAAAATATTATTTTTTATGGGGTATTCTTAAAGGCAAAATATGAAGCACGTGACTTCAACATTAGGAGTCGTCCCCGGTGTCTGCTCCAGCTATCGCAGCTTATGGAGTGCTGCAGCATCTCACGTGCCAGACCTGCTTGCACAAGGTCACACCTGCTACAGTCATCAGGGAAGAGACAGCAAAAATCACACAGACAACGCAAAGAACATGTGTGAATTGAAACCTGCCTTACTTCCCATTCAAATGTGTGACATGCACGAGACGGGCGCTGCACCCACAAGCCGAAATTGCATAAAATGCCAACATTTCTATCCCCAGCCTTGACAATTGAATTGACACAGTAGTGAACGTGCTTTGTACCAAGGGATGGTGTAGAAGACAAGGGACGCGAGCCGTGGCAGGTTTTCATAAGTATCTTCCCTGCATCACTCATTAGGTGTGAGCACCACGCTTTGGTTAACGTCTCACGCTGGTATCGGTCCTTGGTAGCCTCTTTCTTTTGAAACATTAACTTTTGGTGCAATATGCCGACATGGGACCACATTGTACTCCTGTTCCTGAGCGGTCTGTGGATTTTGTGTTTGATGCATGTCAATCATGGTCACAATTAAATGAAATAGGTGTACTGATTAACGCACCCTCAGAAAAATCAACTGCTGGACACGTGTTTGAGGTTAACTGAACATTGTAGCTGTTTTAAGGTGGAAAAAGGAATACCTGGTGGGCTAGGTAATCCAGGTCATCTTGCCATGTGTTCTTTACTGCGACTTTTGCCCTTCATTTGTCAAAATATGAGTAGCCACGAGTTTTACAATACTTGCAGTCTAGCATGTGTTCCACGTCTCCCAGGGCGCCTCCCTTCCAGTCCTGGGCTTTGTAAAACTCAGTGCAACCTATTGCACAAGTCCAATGGATATGACTCGACTAAAACTCCCAGCATGCATTCGGTCAAGAGGAGACGTCAGGCATCTCGAGTGACTTGGAATGGTCAAGTAGCCGCAAAGACACCTGTTAAGTCCAGCGCTATAAAGCCTCGAGTCCGTGGCTGATCGTGCGTAATAAACAGTTATTACACCGAGGGCCCGGGAGAGCTAGTGTCACGCACAGCCTCGGCAGACGAGCTTGGAGACGCACAGATGAGATTTCTGATTGCTGTCCTGAGGACCTGGGTGGGCTGGTGTCACGCACAGCCTCGGGACACAAGTTTGGAGATGCACACATGAGATTTCTGATTGCTGCCCTGAGGGCCCTGGTGGGCTGGTGTCACACATAGCCCCGGCACACTAGTTTGGAGACACACAGATGCGTTTTGTGATTGCTGCCCTGAGGACCCGGTGGGCTGGTGTCACGCATAGCCTCGGCACACGAGCTTGGAGACGCACAGATGAGATTTCTGATTGCTGCCCTGAGGGCCCTGGTGGGCTGGTGTCACGCACAGCCTCGGCACACGAGCTTGGAGACGCACAGATGAGATTTCTGATTGCTGTCCTGAGGACCTGGGTGGGCTGGTGTCACGCACAGCCTCGGCACACAAGTTTGGAGATGCACACATGAGATTTCTGATTGCTGCCCTGAGGGCCCTGGTGGGCTGGCTGCTGTCACACATAGCCTCGGCACACGTGTTTGGAAACACACAGATGCGTTTTGTGATTGCTGCCCTGAGGGCCCCGGTGGGCTGGTGTCATGCACAGCCTGGGCACACGAACTTGGAGACGCACAGATGAGATTTCTGATTGCTGTCCTGAGGACCTGGGTGGGATGGTGTCACGCAGAGCCTCGGCACACAAGTTTGGAGATGCACAGACGAGATTTCTGATTGATGCCCTGAGGGCCCTGGTGGGCTGGTGTCACACACAGCCTCGGCACACGAGTTTGGAGACACACAGATGCGTTTTGTGATTGCTGCCCTGAGGGCCCCGGTGGGCTGGTGTCACGCACAGCCTCGGCACACGAGCTTGGAGACGCACAGATGAGATTTCTGATTGCTGCCCTGAGGGCCCTGGTGGGCTGGTGTCACACATAGCCTCGGCACACGAGTTTGGAGACACACCGATGCGTTTTGTGATTGCTGCCCTGAGGGCCCCGGTGGGCTGGTGTCACGCACAGCCTCGGCACGCACAGCCTCGGCACACAAGTTTGGAGACGCACAGATGAGATTTCTGATTGCTGTCCGCTGCAGTAATAGCAACGCAATTGCTCGGACAGAGAATCAGTTTTCCTAAATTGAGATTTTAATGGGGTCAATTTAACTAAGTGGTGGCGATGCAAGCTATGAGGTGACATTGTGGAGTTTCCCACAAGAAAATGTGTTGTCACTTCAAAGAGGTGCCTGTCAAGGGTTTCACTGGGACATGCATGCTAGACGCAGGAGTTATGCAAATCACACCCCTCTGGCGATGGCCTGCAACAACCACAGCTTTACACTCTAAAAATAATTACACTTTCACTCCCTCTGACAGCCTGCAGCTTTTTCATCCGTGTGATATCGAGGTACCTTGCTAGTCGGTGGTTAATAGAAACCAGGAACTGTTTGCAGTTACTGTTCTACTGCAGTGTGGCCCGCTCTGTGCTCCTAGACAGGGCTGAGTGCCAAATCAGGACATGAGACATCTCACTTGTTTACCGGGTGCACTGCAAGGCTGCCCGGGGGGGTTGCGCAGAAGCCCCCCTTAAAAGGGCGGCCACCTTAGTGCCACAGGAAGGCACTGGAGTCGCCGGTCTCGTCCCTGGGCCACGGCCACGGAAGACGTCAGGCCGACCCACTTCTGGGGAGGGGGGAGGGGACGGGGGTATTTAGGCTGTCCCCGCCCATCCTTCGCCCTCTGGTCCCTCGACGTCTCGCCTTGACCGTAGGTCGCAGCTTGCTCGTCGTCATCCAGCTGCTTCTGTACATCCGTTGCGGTGAGTGTGCCGGTGACCACCCCCCCGCCCCGGCCCTGTCCCTGGGCAGTACCAGGCAACGGGGCCCTGTGGTCGGAGTACCATGGGTGGGGGGGGGGGACCGCGCGTGGAGACCGGCTCAAGGTGTCGGCCATGCGTTTGCGGGTGTGGTGGGGGGCGCAAGGTTTTAATGTTTCGCGCAGGCCCTCTTCATCTCTTCCCCCGGGATGCTGTCCCCGTGCCTCGGGTGGGCGGTTGGGCCGACGGCAGCGACTCGGTCAACTGCGCTTCGCACTGTGCTCCGTGTAGCCTCGAGGGCTGGGTACGGTGCTTCAGCGTTGCCAGGCAGTGTTCAGTTCCCTCCGCTGCCGACACTGCATGTAAAAAAAATGTTTAATTCCTCCATGCACTTTTGGTCGGGTTGGAGCCTGGGGTCGCCCCCGGGTCTTCGCGCTCGTGGGGGATCCCGCTCCCCCCTTCTGGTGGCTTCCCTGCCTACGCTGCGGTCGTCACGCGGCAAGGTGCTCCATCGTCCTGGGGGATCTGGGTTCGGGTCCCGGTATCGACTCTCACCTCCCGCTGAGGCTGGTGATACCACCAGGGGTGGGGGGGCAGCGCTCGGCGGCGTGCACCTGGTCGCTAGCTCCGGCATCGCGACCCCGCTGGGGGGGGGCGAGGTGCGGCACTGAGGTGGTGCCAGCGTTAGGCCCCACGCGGTTGCGGGTGCCCGCGCCCCGCATGGCTCTGTCATGGGATTTAGTTCCCCCTCGCTGCGCCCTCGGGTACCCCCGGCGTTGCTCGGACCTCCCGTTCTGCGCTTCGGCGGGGCATCGACTACGGTAGCCTCAGTGGCGAGGACCCTCTGTTCAAGCCCCGTGGTCGAGTCCACAGCCGGGGATCCGTGGCACATCCGCACCCGCCCTCCCCGCCCCCGCGCCTGGTATTGTATTATTGGGTGCCGCCGTCTCCATTACTCCGGGGGGATCGAGGTCCACCGGCGCGCTGCCGCTTATGGTGCGGGAAACCATGGTTCGCGCGGCGAGGCCGCGTCTTCACCCTGTGTGTCAAGCCCAGCTTTGCAGGATCCGGTTGCAGCAGAAAATGGTCCACCTCCAGATATGACCCACACCCAACCACTAAAGGGAACTGGGTGTGCGAAAGATCAGGCGGGGGAAAGGAAAGGAAGGGACAGCAGTGGATAAAAGGATCTGAAACAACAAAACAGACAGGGATAACATACAATACCACACTACTCTCAATAAGGTCTCACTAGGAAAGGAGGTATACCTGTCTTAACACAAAGTCTCCACACCTTATACCAGCCGGCTCTCATAACACCCTCTTGGGACCTGAATAGTTCGAGCGTATGGGTGACCCTCCTGATATGCCTCTCAGGGCTCACCACTTGTCCTGCTCAAAAGTCACAAACATAAGATCCACTGGAGATGAATAAGCTCTCCCTCACTGCACCCCCCTATTGTCTTTCCCTGATTCTTATTTCCCCAGGTCGGCCCTTTTCCAGCCTGGACCTGTGTCTCCAAACGTTCCACCCTAGGCGCCCTGTTCCCCGTAGGCCAATGTCTCGTACTTGGTCTATGACAGACGGATTGCAAAGCACACTCGGTTAACTCACCCAGGCTGCAATCCTTTATGGTTCTAGCACCGGCTTTCTGGGTAAGAGGGCACCCAACCGCGGTTTCTCTCTCACCTGGCGGCCGATGCCGTTGCCTCTGCCGAGACGCTCTGTCTCTCCCTAGTGCGTGCCTCTCAAGGAGACGCCCTCGACCAGTTAGGGCATGCCTCCAGGGCTGCTCGCACCAACGGTCTGCTCTGTTCAATGGCGGTTCGCGTCTTCCGCTAGCGCCCTCCTCGTAGGCATCGTCCTGCTCAGCGCCGTGACTCCAACGGCGATCCGCGTCCTCCCTCCTCCGCTCGCCGCCGAGGAAGAGAACAATCCCCAGTCCCAAAATTACGCCCAACTTCCTGTGCGCCCGCGCTTCCTATATCCTGTGAGCCCCCGAGGCTCATGGGTATTGTAGTTCTTGGGTGGCGCGGCACGGTCGGATCCTGACAGTTGGTCCCCCTCCCCTAGCGCCTTCCAGGCCCGGGTTTCAGGGGGAATCGGCGGTGAAAGGAGTGGATGGCTCTGGGCGCGTGTACATTGCTCCATGGTTCCCATGAGTCATCTTCTGCTGGATATCCTTTCCAGGAGATGAGATACCACAACTCTCCTCTCTTGAGTTTTGAATCTTTTATGCTTCGGACTTCATATTCCAGACCTTCATCCTGTAGTACCGGAGGTGGTGCTTGTTGGCGAGTCCCTCGTGCCGGCTTTAGAAGGCTGCAATGGAACACCGGGTGAATGCGTAACGTACCCGGTAACTTCAATTTATACGTCACAGGATTGATTTGACAGAGAACCTGGTAGGGCCCTATGTAGCGTGGATGAAAGATGCTTCGCATCTTAAATCGGATGTTCTTTGTTGACAACCAGACTCGATCCCCGATCTGGTAATGCGGTCCCTCTCTTCTGTGTCGGTCTTCCCATCTTTTGTAAGTTGCTTTAGCTTGCATTAGATGTTTTCTCACCTGGCGATGTACCAACAGAAGTTTCTTGACTTGTGACAGTACCATGGGCTGGTTTCGTACTTCTTCGGGAAGGGAGATAGGCAGAACCTTTGCTTCGAATCCGAATGTGGCATGGAATGGAGAGAGGCCAATGGAGCTGTGCCACGCATTGTTGTAGGCTAGTTCCGCCATCCAGAGCATGTCGATCCATGAATCCTGAGCCTCTCGGGCGTAACATCGAAGGTATTTCTTTAGGGTTTGGATCAACCTCTCCGTTTGTCCATCTGTCTGCGGGTGGAAGCTGGTTGATAGAGATGACTCGATGTGTAGGGCCTTACACCATCCTTTCCAAAACCTCGCTATGAATTGCGGGCCTCTGTCCGAAATGATGACTTCTGGTAGGCCGTGCAACCGGACCACATGGTTTAAAAGGAGTTGTGCCGTGGCTCTGGCGGTGGGGAGGTTAACACAAGGGATGAAATGCCCCATCTTTGTGAGCCCATCCACTACCACCATGATGGCGGTGTTTCCTTTCTCCTGGGGTAAGCCTGTAACAAAGTCCATACTGATGTTCTGCCAGGGGCGACGTGGAGTGGGTAAAGGCATGAGCATTCCTTGTCTTCCCCGTGTGTCAGTTTTTGCTCTCGCACACACTTCACATTGCGCCACCCAGGATGTGATGTCCTTAGGGAGAGATGTCCACCAGAAATGACGTTGTACTATTTGCATGGTCTTTTTTCTTCCTGGATGTCCTGTTAATGGGGAGACGTGACACCATTCGAATGCCTTTTTCTGTAGTTCTTTGGACGGCAGGAATACCTTGTTTTTATAAAAAGGCAACCCGTCTTTCACTGACCGATCTCCCTTGCCTTGCGCCCAGTTGTCCCAATCCACTCGTGGGCTCAGTCTTCTTATCTCTGACAGAAAATTTTCCGCTCGTACCACGCACAGCACCTTAGAGGGATGGATTATGTGTTCCAGCAGCCATCGTGCCCTCCCCCGTCTGATGCACGCGTTCAGCCGTCCGCAGTTGGGCCTCCGCCCGCTCAACCTCCTTCAGCAAAGTCTTCCGCACTCCAGCGGTGGACGATATACAAACCCCCCGAACAACCGCCTTAAACGCGTCCCATTCCGTCGCCCGGCTCGACGCCGTTTCCGAGTTATTCCTAAAATACTGCTCTATGCATCCGCTAACCTCAGCCCGGAAAACCGGGTCCTCCAGCAGCAAGGGGTTTAGACGCCACGTAGGAATCGCCTGCCGCTGCCTGGACCATTGCAGCACCCCCATACAGGGGTTATGGTCCGAGATGGTTTTAGCCAAATATTCACTATGCCGCATCAAAGTCTGAGCATCCGGGGAACACAGTACACTATCCAATCGAACATACAACTCGTGGGGGGCTGAGTAGAAGGAGTAATCCCTATCCATCGGGTGATGTGTCCGCCACGTGTCCACCAACCCCCAAGTGTCCTGCCAAGCTCGTCTACTATTGGCCACCCGACGGACCACCGACTGTGCCAGAGGCGGCTGTGACCTATCCAGCTCAACATCAGTCACAGAATTAAAGTCCCCTCCCATCACCACCGTCCCCGTCAGATACGCCGAGAGCTGCCCCGACAGTCTGGAGAAGAAGGCGGCCTGGTCTACATTAGGGGCATACACACTACATAAGGCCATGTCCCTCCCGTCCAATCGCCCTTGTACTGCTACAAATCTGCCCTCCGGGTCCACAAGCGTCGCCAAAGGCTGGAAAGGAACTCCCGCCCTCACCCAAATCAGGGCAACCCGGGAAAACTTCGAAAAGGTAGTATAGAATAATTGGCCCCGCCAGCGCCGCTGCAATGCCTTCCCCTCCTCGCGATCTAAGTGGGTTTCTTTGAGGAAGGCCACCTGGACCCCTCTCCGTACCAAGTAGGCATGGACTTTATATCTCTTCCCCATAGAGGTGAGCCCCCTCACATTCCAGGTCAGAAATCTCAATTCAGGTGGGGTCCCCATCCCATCGCCTAACCAACCACCCTTTCCTGGCCCTCCGAGGCACACTGACATTCCCCTGAAACCACGCAACTCTCCAACTCCCCGAACGCCCTCCCTTCCCCAGAACAGGTGCTAAACCGCAGTTACCCATCCAAATACCACCCCAAGCAAAAACCAAACACTCTGGTAGCCACCAGTGTCTCACAACGTCCGTGAGGGTGAGGTGGTGGCTCTGCGCCAGACGGGCTTGTCGACAGTCCCCTTCTGTGCATCCGCGCCCAGACTCTGCAAATCCTCCCCCGGTGTTCCTTGCCCCTCAGACCTCCCGCTCTCTCCTCCAGGCCCCCCCAATGATCCCCGCCAGCAATCCGTCGTCAGGTACCGGTCTCTCTCCCAACCCCGCAAAGCCAGGCCAGGGCCCCCCCCCTACATACATCTCCCGCCCTGCCCATGTCCCTCTAACTGCACCCTGGGGAATCCCCGAACCTTCAAGCGTCCAGCAGTTCATCCGCTGTCCCTGGGGTCACATCAGGCGGCAACTCCACTTCCCCGCCAGCACCATCCGAGAGGGAGGCCTCCGAGCCCCTCTTGGAGCCCGAATCCTCACTGGGCTGGGAGGCCGCGGCCCCCGATATCACAGAGACTGCCCGCAGCGCCGCCCGCCGCTCCAGCACCGTCTGGGACGCTCCCGGCGATCGGACCCCTGCCGTCCGTATCCTAGCGCGTCTGCTGTGACGGGCCCTCGCCAGGGTCCCCGACGGCACCTCCTCGTCCGCATGTGCCGCAGCCCCAGTCCGGACCGATTCCAACCAACTCCAGGCCGCTGCGGGGTCGTTGAAGAAGGATGTCTTACCGTCCAGTACAACTCGGAGGCGGGCCGGGAACAATAGTGAATACTGCAGGCCCTCGTCCCGTAGCGCCTTCTTCACCGCCTGAAAGGAGGAGCGTCTGCGCTGGACCTCCATGGGGTAATCTGGATAGATAGAGACCGGGACATTCTCCACTTGGTAGGGGCCCATGGTTCTAGCCTGCTGAAGAATAATATTGCGGTCCCTGTAGTGCAGCAGGCGGGCCACTACCGGCCTGGGAGGTCGGCCCGGATCCGGGGGCTGGGCCGGAACCCTGTGCGCCCTCTCCAAGGTGTAAAACTGCGTAAGCCCCCCCGGCGCCGCCACCTCCTTCAGCCAGGTCTCCAGATAAGTCAACATGTCTCCCCCTTCAATCTTTTCGGGCAGTCCCACCACGCGAATGTTGTTGCGGCGGTTACGCCCTTCCGCATCTTCGGCCCTCTTCTCCAGGATCAACACCCTCCGTAGAAGGTCCGCCGTCTGAACCTCCACTACCTTCTGCACCGGAGCCACCAAGTCCAACGCGTCCTCCGTTTGCTTGACCCTGTCCGCCAGCTTCCTGTGGTCTGCTCGAAGCAGTCCCAGATCGGAGGACACCTGCGCAATGTCCGTCTGCAACGCAGCTCGGGTGTCCGCTATGGCCTGCAGGATTTGGTCCATCTGGCGTTGCTGGAGTCCCACCGCAGAGTCCGCGCGTGTCCCGCCATCCCGGTCGCCAGCTGAATCTCCCACAGAGTCCGCCGGGTTCGCTCCCAGCTTGGGTCTTGGTTTGCCCATGCTCCCGGGTCAGGGAGCACACCAGGGGGCCGCAAGGCAATCTACCTCCAGGACAAATCCCAAAAGCAGTGGCTACGACGGGGCTCCGACACTCCCCTCACCAGCAACAGGGCGCTATGCACCCCTGCCACCGAACGACGATGACGTGCTCCCCGAGGGGCCCCAGCGAGGAGATCCCGCACCACTCCCCGATGACCGTCTTCTTGGCTGTGCGGTGCAACAGTTCCGGCCCCACCGCAGTCCGCTGCCCTGATCCCTCACTGCATCACCAAAGCAGGCACCGTCCTCCAGCCGTTCGGTCTGGGCTGCAGCCCAGGTCCAGCCAGTCCACCTCCTCTGTGGCTCCCACGGAGCCGGCCGTCCACCTCCCGGTCTCCAGCCAGCGCCTCTGGGGCTCCCGCCCCCACTCCGTCTCCGGGGTCGCCGCCCCCACCACGGGCCTCACTCAGCTCTTTGGGCCGCTGCCCCTCCTCTGAGCATCTACAGCAACTGGGCCAGGCTGCGGAGGGGCTCCAAGCACCAAGCCTCTCCCCCCGGCTGGGCTCCGTCCCGTTCTGCCTTCCGCTGCGGCGGAGCCGCCACTTCCGGTTTCCCCCGCCGGGCGTGCCTCACCTCCGGGCGGCCCTCGATTCACTGTGGGCCGCGGCTGCACCTCTTCGCACAGGCCGCACAAAATGGCCGGCGGCGGCTCGCGCCCGCCGCGATTCCTGTTGCGGCGCCAGCCCCCGGCGCCGCACTCCGCTCTGCTGCGCCGCTCTCGGGGTCCGGACCAAGTGAGGCTGCCCTCCGGGATTCTCGGAACACCGGGGGCTACAGTGTGTGCAGGATTTCGGCTGGGCTGGATGCGGAGCTCTTTGCTCACGCGTCCATGCCCGTCGGCAGCCAAGCCACGCCCCGGGAGGAAAACAAGCATTACCTCTCCGTCCTCTCATTATGAAATGAGGCATGAATTCCTCCACAGTAGTCAGTGCAGAGCTTGAGTTACTGTTGACTGGGACGCAGGCGGTAGATTTATGGCGATGCTGAGGGAGCGGCCTGCACCTGAGGGGACTCAGGACTGTTACTTTCAGGCCTCTCACTGATGTTGCCTTGGGCCTTGTTTATTTATGGTTGCAGCCAGGCGCACAATGCCCATAGGGATAAAAAGGCTTTAGCAGACCCCCCCTGCTGTGTCCCCCACCCACGTCGCGTGTCTCAGCCCTGGCTGCTACAGCTTGAGCCGCTGTGGCATCGGCCGGGCAGTATCTGGAGTCTATCTCCGCCACAACTGAGGTTTTCACAGGTCTTTAAAAGACCATTTACATATCTACATACCTTTGTAAACTGGTTAATGAGGTTTATAGTTGTTAGGTTTCGTCTTCCCAGCGCTTGCTGTGCTTGTGAAATCTATTCTTTTTCATATAAATCTTAAAAGGGGCAAACATCCCAACCCTCGCTTTCCTGGCTTTTTTTTTATTAGTTCCTGTGATTGCCACTTTTCCTCCATTTCTATTGGCTCTAACATATTTTCCATTATTTACCAATGCTTGTTCCTTGTCTGCTTCTCTTATCAGTTTCCCGGTAGCTGAAATACTGTTAACATCAACTATTTTTTTCATAAAATTTCACCCCTTTCATGTTAAAGCAGATTTATGTAGCCTATCTATCACCCTGAGACATTAAGTAATTTGCCCAGAATCGCAGGATTTTGCATCACTGAGAATCCAACCGGGATTCCCACCTCTCGAATCAGCAGCTCTGGTCACTGGGCCACAACCCCTGCACTCCCATCATACCTTTCCATCCTCTGTCTCAGCCCTTGTAAATACCATAATTACACACAAATTAGTTTCCCGCCTCGTGCATCTTTCCCCAAAGATAAGCAGGCAACACGGAGACAGTCTCATCACAGCTAACTCCTTACGCGGTGCATAGTTCTTTATTGAGACATATTCAAATGTCTGTGCTGCATGTAAGCAAAACAGGTCTCTCCCAGACGTTCTGAGCTAAACATCCAATGTAAGGCTTCAGGTAGAAGCGGCCAGCGACGTGCATCCTGTAACAACAACAAAACAGGCGCACATGAGGTTTACAGATGTATTCTCCGAACTCTCCTCGTCACCTTCATTTTGAGAAAGTGTGGTGTTTCCTCTGGGCTCAGCGTGGCGCGCGGTGTAAGTGTCAGCCTCCCCCTCGGCCCCTCCTTGTCTTTATAAACAAAGTTTTACTTCCCTTGATCGAAAAAAGAGATTAGGTTTCAACGCCTTCTGTGGTGGTTCAATGTGCTTCTGGCGAGCCGAAGAGACCGGCCCAGAACAATCAGAGTGACAAAGAGAAAGCATTCATTCCAATGGGTTATGTGGTGTCGCGGGTGTAGCAGGACCCGGACAGCAGTTCAACTATCCCCAGTATCGGGACACCCTGCAATGACGACACTTGCTCTGTTACTATCTCTGGGCCAAGACCCCGAGCAGTCTTGAGCCCTTTTATTTATACCCTCGGGCGAGCCCGCCCTCGAGGTGCATGGATGCGTGTTTGGCGTGCGTGAACGGGCCGGGTGGCTCCGTCACTACACCCCTCCAATCTTTCAGATACATGAACCCTTACGGGTAAGTCTTTAGTCTTTCTTGGCGCACCATGCAAAATCACTTAGTCTTTGGCTAGGGGTTGGGTTCGGCTAGAGACCATACTTCTGGCTCCAGGGGTTCTCCGTGACTTCCAACCCTTCTCCCTCTGTTCCTCTCTCCTGGAACTCAGCTCCTTGGCTCGGTGGTTCTTCTGCCACTTCCGTTTCTCCATCGGATGGGTGTTGTGTTTGCTCTGCGTTGCCAGGTATGTCTCTCGCGGGGACTGCCCCCTCCCCGTCTTCCGAATCCCTTCTGACTTGATCGGTAGTTGGCACACACTCTGTGACCTTCTTGAACCAGGAGGTGTTCCTCGTGACCACCCAGTTCCCCTCATGCCCGATACCATTGTGCCGTGGACATTGACAACTTCCCATACCTCTGGCTCATACGGGGTGCGATACTTCAAGTTCGGGTGACGATCCTTTACCACGACATGGTCTCCAACGTGGATGCTGATGGATTGAGCTCTTCGAGCCTGGCTCGCCTTGTCATTGGACGCTTTCCTTCGTGCTTGGGCTGCACCCTGATCTAGCGTGGGTGGACTCCACGAGCTGTCCATGGGGACGCAGTCTCTTGCTGCTCTCCTGAATACAAGGTGGGCTGGGGCACACTGAGTGGTGCAGTGTGGGGTATGGCGATAGGCACCGAGGAACTGCGAGAGGCACTGTTCAGCATTTTCTCCCTTCTTGACCCCGATCCTGAGAGCTCGGTTCATGGTGCACATGAACCGCTCCACCTCTCCATTCGCCTGGGGCCATTGTGGCGTGATCTTCCTGTGTCTGATGCCCCTGGAGGCCAGGTAGTCTTTGAAGTCTCTGCCTTGGAACAGCGGCCCATTGTCAGATTTAATCTCCTCAGGTAGTCCCATCATGGCAAAGATGCACTCCAACGCTGTCTTGACGTGGTGAAACGTTGTTGACGATACCACCTCCACTACCGGGAATTTCGAGTGGGAGTTGACAAGCACCATCGTGTTCCGCCCGTCTGGAAAGGACCCAAAGTCGATGCTTACTTTGGACCACGGCTCCAGGCATGGTCTTCCATGATCACCGGATGTGGAGCGGGGTCACTACCCGTGATGTTGCAGGAGTGACAGGTTTGTACCACTTCTTCGACAGCCGTGTCCATTCCCGGGAACCAGACTTTGCTTCTCAGTCTGGCTTTGGTTTTCGAGATGCCTTGGTGCGCCAGACGGACTACCTCCTTTTGCAGGCTTCTTGGAATGACCAGTTTGGTCTCTCGCAAGACTACTCCATCAAGGCCGACGCTGAGTTCGTTTTGCACCCTCCACACGTGTTGTCGGAAAAGTTGTTCTTCTGCAGTGAGGACAGCTGACTCCATCCAGGAAGTGACGCCTGTTTCGGTTGGTTAGCGTGGTCTTTACCTTGATGAGGTATTCGTCTACCTCTGTCGCTTTTCCAATGTCTTCGAGCGTGAGGGCGATAGGACATGCTTCAAGAGAGACCATCCGAACAAACTCCTCGGTGCATTCTTCATCTGTGGGTGCAGGCGGGGATTGTGCCATGCCGGGGTGATGCGACAAGAAGTCGGCAGGGTTGTCAGCCCCGGGCTGCAAGACCACCTCAAAGTGGTACGCTTGCAGTTGCACTGCCCACCTTTCGATCCGGGGGGGAGCGAGTTGAGAAGTGCCAGCGAAGAGTGGGACAAGCGGTTTGTGATCGGTGATCACTCGGAATCCATGTCTGTAGAGGTACAAATGGAAGTGCTGACACTCCCACTTGATGGCCAGGGCTTCGAGCTCTATTTGGGCATACCTCATCTCTGTGGCAGTCAGCACCCGGCTGGCATATGCGGTTGGGACCCATTTGTTGGACTCTGTCTCCTGCATTAAGACTGCCCCCAGTCCAACAGGGCTGGCATCCACTACGACCTCTGTGCGTCGATTAGGACGAAAGTACGCCATGACTCGATAGTCAACGAGGGCCTCCTTGACGGCCTGGAATGCTAAGTCCTCCTTCGCCGACCAGACCCACAGCTGGCCGGACTTTGTGAGGGCACAGAGTGGTTCGGACAAAGACACCAGATTGGGGATGAAGCGGCCACAAAAAGTGGCCATCCCCAGGAAGCTCCAGACTTCAGTGGCTGATGTTGGCCCTGGGGCGGAGCGTATGGCCTCCGATTTCTTCAGATCTACTCGCAATCCATCTCTCGAAGATATCCCCGAAGAAATCTACTGATTCTCGGTAGAACGAGCATTTGGCTCTGTGTAGGGTGAGTCCATTGTCCGCAAGGCGTTGCAGGGTGGCTCGGAGGTGTACGTGGTGTTCCTCTAGCGTCTTGGAAAACACTAGGATGTCATCGCTCAGGTTTATTACGCCTTGTAGTCCATTGAGGGTTTCTCTTATTGCCTTCTGGAACACCTCCGCCGCCGAGGATACGCCAAAGCTCAGCCTCTTGTATCGCTGTAATCCGACGTGAGTAGAGAATGTCGTGATATTCCTACTTTCCAGGTGGAGTTCCAGCTGATGATACACTGCATTGAGGTCCAATTTGGTGAACCACTTTGCGCCGTTCAGGTCGGCGACGATGTCATCCATCGTGGGTGTGAGATGGCGTTCCCTCTTCACGGCTCTGTTTGGCAAACGCATGTCAACGCAGAGCCGGATGGCTATCGGCTGCTTCGGCTTAGGGGCTACGACGAGGGGGGACACCCACAGTGTGGGCCCTGACACCTTCTCAATTACCCCGAAGTCCTCCAGCTTCTTCAGTTCTTTCTCCACTTGCGTCCGCAAGTGGAACGGCACTCTTCTGTGCCGCAGCGCCGTGGGCCGGACTGTTGGATCGACATGCAATTTGAATGTCTTCCCCTTCAAGCAGCCAAGACCATCAAACAGCATGGGAAAATCTCTCAACATCTCTCGAGCGTGCACATCGTGCACCTGGTTCGCAAAGAACACCAGCTCCAGATCTTCCGCCGTGTGACAGCTAAGGAGCGTGCATCATCTTCCTTCCGTGACATGGAATTTCATGGTCATGCGGTGACCTTCGCTGGCGATCTCAACCTCCATGACTCCTCGTAGTGGGAGTGGGTCGTCGCTGTCGTACGTGTATATCCTGGCCTTGGACGGCAGGAGTGTCAGGCGTGGGGATAGTTTGTGGTATTGCTCGCTGTCCATCACTTTGACTGACTCCCCAGTATCTATGAGGGCACTCACAGGGGATCCTGCAACGGTGACGTTGCACATGGGTGGTGGTCAGTTTTTGTTCCTTCCCTGCCGACGAAGGATACGAAAAAGACGTTGTTGTCTTCCGTTCCCAGTCCAAACCCTGGTGGGGTGTTGTCCACTTGGTTGATCGGGTCTTCTAACGTGAATTGCCTCATCGTCGTCGAGAGCTCACGTGTGCGTGGGGCACTGCCCTGTTCTCTTCCACTCCAGCAGACCTTCGCAAAGTGGTTGAGTTTTCCACACGGTGAACAGGTCTTTTCTTTTGCGAAGCACCAACCCCCTGGGGGTGGTCCAGGCCACAATTTCCGCACGTGCTTCCTTGAGACAGCCTCATGGTTCCTCTAGATTGAGGCGACCTTCGTTAAATCGCATCCACTCGTTCCTCCTTGATTGTGGGTGTCTGTGGCGAGATGGGCTGCGAGGAGGGCCGGTTGAGAGCCGCCTCCATCTCGTCTGCACAAGCATTGGACAGCTCGTGGGATCTGGCGAGCACTAGGATCTCGTCTAGAGTGATGCCTGACTGCCGCAGAATGAGGCGTCGCAGCGGGACTGACCTGCATCCTAGAATGAGCTGCGCTCTTATCTCTTCCCTCTGGTCTGGCAGCGTGCAGGAGCTCGCAAGTTTTCGTAGAGGCGCATAGAAGATGTTGATGGTCTCAGCCTCGCCCTGCCGTCCTTGTCGAAGCTTGAAACACTCGAAGTCCGGGTTTATCTGGGGGTCACAATGGAGGTTGAACGCTTGAACGACCCCATTGTAATAGTCATTCGCTCCTCTATCCGGCAGGGTCTCGAACAGGTCGTATAGTTCGCCACCTCCGTAGCACGAGAAGCGACCTCTTCATCCTCCCGTCGGTCTCTCTCACGCCAATGAAATAATGGTCTAAGCGACCAATCCAGAACTTCTAGAGCGCTGCGGCCGTGGCGGGGTCTGAGAGCTCGCTGAATGGCGGCAGGGGTGCAGCAGTGGCCTGGCCAGACCGATCATGGGCTGGTGGAACAGCTTGCTGGGGGGGGCGACGGTTGCGCCACTGGGGGAGCACCACCACCATTGGCACCTTGCCCGTTCATTCTTCCAAGTGGGTTTGCTGAGTGAGATACAGGAGCGGCGCGGGCTGGCGACGTTGAATGGTGTCGAGCACGTGTGGGGAAAATCTTCTGCTGCCAGTCAATGGCTCAGGTGTGCACACGAGAGGATGGGTGCAAGCGACCTCGCCGTGGGGTCACGCTGATGCTTGCAGGTGAGGAGCAGTGTGGCCTAGATAAGTCAAGGCGATGTGCAGGGACGTGATGTGGCTCACTTTCCAACCCAGAGACATTTGCGCCTTGAACAGTGTAGCTGTTATTATTTTTTCAGTTGCGTTATTTTCCTCTTTTTTTTTTTCAGGATACAGCTAGGGGCGTGGCTCGCTGCTCCCAGTGACACGAGAGAAGGCAGCTCCCCTTATGGTGACTGATGAGGCAGGAGACCGGTGAGCGCCGAGGGTGCGCCTCTGCCCGCAGGGTGGCGTCTCGGGACGTGCACTCTGCAAAATGCGTGTGAAATGGCAGCCCACCGGCTCGACCACATGACAGTGGGAGCACGGCCGGGCCGATCAGTGGCAGGGTGAGGGCGCGGGACACGGGAGCGCCAAGGGCCCAAGCAAAAGGGCAGGCCTCACCTCGTGCGCGGTCCTAGCACAGATGACAGCAGGCCGTCGCCGGCCGAAGCGGGGTGTGCGGCGCCTTGACACACGCCGGCAGACCTCCGATGCCGGCAGCAGGTGGACAGCAGGGTGGGCACCTGAAACTCTCGCAGGAGGCGTCGGCAGAAACAGCTCGGCAGGCGCCTGAACAGCAAAGGCAGCGGCTGGACTCAGACGGCAGGGGCACAGCAGGTGAGGATTCAGCGAGGCGTGAGGCAACCAGCCTCGTCGCCAGTGTGGTGTTGCGGGTGTAGCAGGACCCGGACAGCAGTTCAACTAGGCCCCAGTATCGGGACACCCTGCAATGACGACACTTGCTCTGTTACTATTTCTGGGACAAGACTCCGAGCAGTCTTGAGCAGTGTTGCCAGATTTTTAGACCCGTCCCAAGCCCAAAGCAGCTCAAATATAAGCCCAAAATAAGCCCAACCAGACCAGTTTCAGTCCAAAAACCAGCCCAAACTCGCAACTCTCAAATTATGCAGAAATAGTCATCAGAAACCACTTATTTGAGATTATTATATAGCAATAGCTAGATCCAATGTTATCAGAACACTACAACCGCAAATGTTCACATAAAAGATAACAAGTCGATACAGAACATCTGATTCAGAGTGCTTTACTTATCATATAGCACTCATTCCTACTTTTACTATAAGTGAACTTACTTCAATTTGTGCTTGCTTCTACATGCTGCGGCCAGGCCCCATGAGTCGACGGCCACAGCAGCACAGGGCTGCACCACCAGGCCAGGTCTGACAGTCTGAGACCCGAGAGAAAAGTGACACAGTGCATAGCTGCCAAGGTTTCAGATTGCTTATGTGTGATATTTTCATAATTTCAGTGACATTCAATGACTATGAGTGACACTTTCTCGCAAGCAAAAATCAAGCAACGAAGATGAGGTAAACATATATAACAAATTACAGCAATTTCAGCAACAAGAAACTCTACAAAGATCTTAAAACTATTGTAAAGCACCAGAAATGGAAGGGCACTATTCAACATGAAAACAGACTGCATAGTTGCCACGTTTTAAGAGTGCTTAGGTGTGACATTTTCAAGGTTTCAGAGTACTTATGAATGACATTCAACTGTTAAATGTATGACACTAAGAGTGACACTTTTTTGCGAGCAAAATCAAGAATTTAAGTTCATATAAACAGATAAACATACGAAATGACACTCATTTAAGCAAGGACAAGCTATGAAAAGAAAACGAAACTGAGGCAAATCACCTGATCCTACTGACTCCTAACGCTTCTAAGCGGTGTAAAAAACCCTGAAAGTCCCTGACCACACCTTAACTGCTCTAATATTCACTGAATATTCACTGAAAGTCCCTCACCCCACCTAACCTCCAGCTTGACAGGTACTCACTGAAGCTGGAGAAGAGGACAGCTGGTCGGTCTCTTCGTTCTGCACATAGCTGCCGGTAAACTGCTAGGAATCAGGCCCTACGCGCCGCCGATTCCGATGAAGAGAGCGGCGAGGTGAGCGGCACGCGCGTCACTTTTTTAATAAAGCGCACGGGGGACGGGCCTCCAGTATTTCCAGGGCCGTCATTAGTAGCGCTTTCCCGCGCTACTAGATTGACAGCACGCTTACCCAAAGAGACTGTGTCCAGCAAGTTGGCAATAGCAGCGGGTGCGCTTGCACCTGCACACACAGACACACACCACTGCTGCCTTCAGCAGAGGTCTAGCATGCTCCGCCTCCTCCTCCAATGATGTCTCAGCCACGCAGCGCGCTTTGCGTTCATTGGCTGCTGACAATGCCACTGCTCACCACTGGTTGGCTTAGTTGCTTTAGTGTCGGCGCCGCCCCAGCGAAAAAATTGCGCACAACTGTTGGAAATAAGCCCAAAAAGTAGCCCCCCGCCAGCTATGAGTTTATCCCGCACAATTGGGAAAAATGTCGCCCAATTGTGCGGGAAATAGCCCAATCTGGCAACATTGGTCTTGAAGCCATTTATTTATACCCTCGGGCAAGCTTGCCCTCGGGGTGCATGGATGCGTGTTCGGCGTGCGTGAACGGGCCGGGTGGCTCCGTCACTACATCTTAGAGAAAGAAACCCTGAGCGCTCTTGACTTGACAATGCGGTTTTATTTCGTTTTGCACAGAGCAGCCTAAATGTTTTCGGAAATCGCTGTCGCCTAATTAAGGGGCCTATACAGATGGCTACAAGTTTCAGGACTGCTGAATGAAGTAGCAGTGCGAGAAAGGGGGGGACACATTTATTAAGTACCCTTTTATTGTGCTTTTAGCTCGGTGCCTCGCTGACACAGTAGAAACAGCGCTAGAAATAAAGGCGTTTAATCGCCCTCACTGACGGAGGAAAGCATAGCTTGAAACTGATCCACCTGTCAATGTCGCTGAACCGACAGTTTATGGATTTTTAAGATCAAGCCATTTCTCCCTGCTCAGACATGCTGCATCGAAGTACTTGTGCTTGTACTCTCTCACTTTGACTATGATTGCATCCCTAGGGATGCTGCTTTTCATAGTAGGCTCCTTTCTGACCAGTTCCCACACTAAACTGGACCGCATCACCTCATTCGACCACTTCTAAGGACATCCATTGACTCTTACGCAAGCAAACATCAAACTCAAAGCACTTTACGCCTCATACAAAGTCATCCACCCCAATAAACCATGCTAAGTTGCTGAACACTATTTCCAAGGCTGTAATAGCAACACACCACCCCTTAACTCCCAGACCCAACTTTGAAACCATGCCAGCTCTATTCCTGCCTCTTTCTGTGCCACTTATTGCACCGGTGCAGCTGATTGTGATGTTTTCTCAGTCCATGCTTTTGTCAGCCAGCCCCCCTTGCTTCTGTAACCTGTGCGTTGCCATGTGTTTGCCAGTCCTAGCTAGAGCTCCACTGTACTTTGCGACCCTGTCTGTGCTTCTAATAGAATAAACAAGCATTTGCAATGCAATAGGTCTCGCATTTGCCATTGTAGATGACAATGCCTTTTATTGATGTGTTTTGAAAACCTGCAAGCGGTGCGTAAACACACACTTTGTAGGTTTTCTCAACACATACATAAAAGGCATTGTCATTTACAATGCCATATTGCATTGTAAATGCTTTTCGCAGTGTTTATTCTATAAACAATCCCTTCTGTGCCTTCCTTCTCAAGCCTTTTTCCACCGTTCCGCCCTGAACCTCCCTTCCTGCATTACTTACAGAGTGTAAACTGCAATGTAGTTAAAATAAAGCAAATCAATGCAGCTATGCATACACTTCTTGACGTCTGGATCTTTCACAGGAACAACAGGCTGCACTTTTGAGTGTGACATCGCAAATATGGTCGTGGATAATGGTTCTCACGACTGGCTAGACTGAGTCAATTACCTTACGCAGACTAAAAACATCAATTGGGAAGTGGAGGAGGATAGTGAAGTCTAAGTGAGAAAGGCGTGGACACGGAGGTTAAAAGCACAGAGGGTGGAGGCATTAAAACCAAGAGTGGGGCACATGGGGAGGAGGCAGAGGGTGATTAAGGGACCTCTTAAGTCTGAGCACAGGGGTGAACTACAGTCCAAGCTGGGGGTGGGAGTTCCTGAAGTCCAAACACAGAGGAAGGAAGCATCTAACTGCAGCAGGAAGAAAAGATTAAAAGCAGTGTCAGGGAAGTTTAATAAGAGGGGATAAGGAACACAATAGCATAGGGGCAGAAAAAGCATTACAGAGGGAACCAATTGAAAACAGTCGAGACATATGTACAGCAGAGGTAGGGGCAGGGAGGCACAGATGGTCAGTCACATACAGGACATGGAGAGGATCAGTAAATTAAACATTAATAACAGAGGTAGAGTTTAGAAAATTACTGCAGGTAAACGTGGGCATTGAAGCCCAGCAGCGGTGGTACGAGGCGAGCATTGTCACCTTTGTGAAGAAAATACCAGTCATACTGCGCATGACACAAGTTTCAGTACTTCACTCACTGACAGCTTCTGAAATTTGTAAGGGAGTAAATCCTATATGTAATTCGACTGACTGAGCAAGTGAAGCACACGTGCCCAAACATCCAAAGTAGGTGAGGGTCAGCTCAGGGGAGTAGGGACACACTGCAAGTAGACGGATATTACGGAGGCTAATGAAGTAGCAAGCGCTGGAGAAAACATCTTAACTGAAGATGACAGCATTCCACACCATGATATTGTTTTCGGACGGGGCTCCACTCACCCCGCAGGGGGATTCTCCTGCAGCCTGCGGGGAAAGAATGACACCATACAGCTATTCTCAGACTAGCTAGTGCCAAAATCATCCTCTGACTCAGCAGAATGAACTGTTCCTGCGCAAAAAGCGTGAGGCTCCCAACCCAGCTTCGGCGAACGTACGCCGTCACTACGCTAGCAGCGTGCTAAGAATAGAGACGAGAATACCGTATCCCAGTGCCAATCTGGTTCAGTCCTCGCTTTCCCCAGCACCTTTTAAAAGTTACCTCTTAAAACAAGATAATAATTGTGCCTGTCTGGATCACAGTATCTAGAGGGGGAGGCCTGCGCCACTCTTGCCTGGGTTACCATGGCGAGTGATTTATTGATATCAATCAAGACTGAATAGATCAAAGGCAGCCCGATGACAGACAATCTATCACGCGTCAAATCATAGTTGCAATGAAGTGGGAAGCTGTTTTTTCGGTGGGTGGGTCTGAGAGATGGGAAATTAACTTTTACACCGCGCCTTACCGCAACAGAAGCTGCCACACTGCCGGGGTTAAAAATAAGTAAATAAATAACAACCAGTTGGCTGCAAAGCAAAAACTCCTGATACGGTTAACAGTTTCGGGCACGCATCCCAGTGCCACAAAGTTTTCTGAAGTTTAAAACACACCTTCCCTTCTTACCACCGCCAGCTCACTTTTCACCCGTGTGATGTTATCGTTAAACCTAAAAATGATGGCCGACGGAGCCGCTTGAAATACAGCAAGTTTTTTTATTCGCTTCCTGTTGTCGTGCCTATGCAAGGTGTGAGAAGTTGGCCTGGTATATGCTGTCCACTAGTTATAGTGGGCAACTTGCACCAGTCCAAACAACCCTTATTGATGATAGGTGTAAAGACAATCTTTATTGAAAGCTATCCTAGTGGTAGCTGTGGAGAGCAGCCTTCAGGCTAAGTCTTGAAGGAGTGTAAAGCAGCTTGGTTTACCAGATTAGAACCTCTTGAATAGCTAAATGATAGGAGTTCCACACAAGGTATATATAAAATATATGTATTTCTTTCTAAACACTCACTACTAATCTCTTTTTGAGATTAGAGTCCAAGATACACAATATCACAGTTCAAAAACGACAGTAGATAGCACAATATACAATGGGCCCGGGGTGGGGGGGGGGCCAAACCATATATTAAGAAAGTTGGATAAGAACCACGACTTGACTAGACACAGGGCCTAGAGCCTGTATAATCGCTGGGATCCCAAGGAACCACCCAAGGTAGTGACACAGGGGACCCACGGGGGACGTGTGCAGTGTGAGAACACAGCCACGAGCTCCGTTAGCTTGTATGGGGAAAGTCGCAGTTAAAATTTTAAAGTTTAAGGACACTTGGGAGAGGACTTTGAACCAACCCCTTTAGACTGAGGGGTTCTAGGGCCAACACCCATGGAAGCACCGGAGTACTCGAGTTACCTCACCCATGGAAGCCGGGTGCATAGGTGTCAAATGGTGTCGGGTCGCATCGTCGTTTTCAATGGCGACCTGCTGCAAAGTGCTGCTGCTGGGAAGACGAGAAGTGTCCGGATGGATCCAAGCCTGGATCGAAGATGTGAAGAACCTGAAAGCAGAGGGGACAGAGTCTGGGACACTTGTCAGTGACCAGGGGCACGATAGACGAATGCCCACCGATGTCGGGTGTTTCAGGTGCGAAGAAGTGAAGCTTGACTCTGCAGCCACGAGGACCAGGAGGCATCGACGATGACTAGGAGCTGGATTCAAGCTGTCCCACAAAGGATGTCAAGTGCTGTGGTTTCGGTGCCCGGATTGGACCCAACAAGCCTTGGCAACAGCAACCCAAGATTAAAGATGCTTTGATGCGACCAGCAAGGTCTTGGGGACTCCCTTAGCAGTGGAGAGTCAGGGCACCTCTGGAGAAACCAGAGAAGCCCAATCAGAAGTAAAGTTGCCTTCACAGGGACCCACCAGTTGACGGACCAGGGATCGCAAAGGGACCTCGAGAGGAATCACACAATACCAGCCCACGGGATACTCGGAGAGTGTAGGCCAGTAATCTTCGGTGAAAACGCTGCCCGGGGCACGGACTACAATTAGTCCAAAGTGCAGCCTCAAGGATTGCCAAGAAGCATATGCACTTGCAAATGTGCACGGTGTCCAGGAGTTCCGGTTCCGTGGTCCCCACGAGGGCTACGTGTCTCAGCTTTGCTGGTAGCTCCGGTCAGTCTCTGGGAAGTCTGGAAACCCACCTCCTGTGTTGTAAATTCTTCAGAGCCTGGCGGGAGCTTCGGAGATGCAAACCGGTCAGATGCATTTGAGGTGCCTGCCTTGCAGGGGAGTAACTGCTTTACTCCAAGGGAGAATCTTCAGTTATCTAGTTCAATGTAGATCGTCGAAGTTCCAGGATTCAGCTTCAGAGTTTCGTCCAGGTAAATCTAAAGTCCTGTAGCCAGGGGTTCCTACTTTATACCCAAGGAAGTGGTGAGACAAACTCTAGGGACCCACCTATGGGAGGGTCAGGAAAGAGGGTGGCTACACCCATTTCCTTTGTCCAGTTTCACGCCAGAGCAGGGGCTGGTAGCCCCTGCAACCGGTTTGAGCTGGACTATGCACAGGGACACCAAATGTGCCCCCAGTGCAGACTTCAAAGCATTCTTGGAGTGCACCCACCCAGCCCCAATACACTAAAGCCTGTCTGGGAGGTAGTTACACCTCCCTGTGACAGGAAACCTATTGTCCAGGCCTCCCCTGCCGGAGGTTCATCCAGCAGCAGGAGGTCAGACTCGTGTCTGTGGCTGCAGCATCCATTTTGTGATGCCAGGGCTCTTTTAGGTTGGTACCGGGTATACAGGTTGTGCCATGTTTCTCCCTCTAGTAGGGTGGGATCAACTCCCACACCAGTTACTGGTGTGGGGGTATGATTCCAAGGTGTTTGACACCAAACACAACATGTTTCCATGGAGCCATTCCAAAGTTAGCATTTACCGTTTGATTATAATGCACTTAAGAGTACATGGTTTGGCTGCATCACAACCTCGGAATAAAGATTCCGAAAGCTGCAGAGGGGCTCTGCTCATGCAGGGGCACCCCTTCACATGAAAACCAAGCACCCTGCCTTCAGGATTGTTAAGGCCTGCCATAGGGGTGACTGATAGGTTTACGTGTGCAGTGATATGGTGAGATATAGGAAACCTATATCTCAGTAAGGGGTGCATACACCACCTTACACAGGCTGCTGTAGCAGACCTGTTTTGTCATTTTAATAGGCCGCCCAGGGGTGGCATAATACATGCTGCAGCCCCAGGTAGGCCTCTGGGTTACCTATGCCTTGGGTACATAGTATACCATACACTAGGGACTCACAAGGGTACCCCAGAATCCAATCTGGAGTGTACTTAAAGTACATGCAATCAATTTAGAGAGGAAGCAGCTAGGCTGGGGTCCTGGATAGCAGGGCCCCAGCCAGACTAAATTCGAAAAACAGTGAAACATCAGCAAAAAGTGGGGGTAACTATAAGAAGCAGATCCTACTCTCCTACACACGGGCCAATTAAGAGTGCACAGTCACTTAGCGAAACATCCCAAATAAAATAATAAAAAAACACACGCATGAGTAAATTTTTTGAACGCCACTGACAGAAATATAAAATATTACGTCAAGGTAACCTGTTAAGTTAAAAGGGTACAAAGTTCCGGTAACACGCACAAGGTCTCACAAGGTCGATTTTGTGCCAGTGCTATGCCTACCAGTTCCCCCTGCCGAGCCTACGGACTGTCTTCGCCCAGAACGAAAACTCTGTACAACGAGCCCGCCAGACCTTCACCCGCTGCTGAAATGCCGTAAAGAAAGTGAAAGCGTGACGAAGCGCCGTGCCCGCACAGCAAATGCATGCACATCTCCTGTCCGGGCGCGTGGAGGCACGGCGAAGAGGAGACGGCAAACAGGAGTCCAGGCGCGTGCCCATGCCCTGTCCGGGCAGGCACGCCAAAGGAAGACATGGAGGGAACCAAACATGCTTCCCTGCCAATAGAAAGCACGGACTTGGCAAGCGCGCCTGTAAGAAGCGTGGGTGGAGCTTCTACCTTCGCTTCGCAAGCCAAACCGGCGACAATCGATCTCGCCAGGAGCAAGAAGCGACAAATATGTATTTATTCCTGTCTCCCACAAACGAAAGTGGAAGACTCAGATCTGCCAGAGAATGTGCAACACTGGAAGTCTGCTATTAGGTGTGCAACCTGTGTAAGACATCAGTGAGCAATAGTGATGCCTCCTCACAGTATAGTTCCCTCATTAACTAGCCCTGTCTGCATAACTAGAAGATGGAAATCCCCAATAGCACCTACATTACAAGATTGGAAGGAAGAAGTCGAAAAATGGGGACTAGCAGAAAGTATAGCCATTCGTGCAGAAGAAAGGAAGGGACTGCAGAAAAATCCCATCGCCATGAGTTGGAATGTTCTAATGGCCTCTTTCAAAGCAGCCGACACCTTCAACCCTGGACATTAATACACTAAGGGGCAGATTTACAAGCCCCTTGCACCACTTTTGCATCATTTTTAACATGGGAAAAGTGATTCAAAAGTGGCTCAAGGGGCTTGTAAATAAGCCCCTTAGTAGTTGATAGATGTGGTCTTAGACATTGGCAAGGCCTGGGAATGTTGGCACCAGTGTACATCATATGAGTCGACATAGTCCCAGGTCAGAAACTGCAAAATCTATTACGTAGTATCGGATATCCAGTTAGCAATCTCATCAAGGTATAGTTTAGCTAGCATGTCGTACTTCTCTCTTATTCACTATACAGAAGCGGTCAGCAGGGAGGGAGGGGGCGATAGTTTGACATTTCAGAGTGTTGTATAATGTTTTGGATATATTGTAAACCTATCACTGTAACAGCAGGATCAATTACAACTCACAGCACAGGTAGTGTGCGATAAAACGCAATACTGAGTGATTCAGAGCCGAACAGGTCACTAGAGATATATTGTAAAGTGATAAGAAAATTTGGTCTCATATGATGACTTTGTACATTCTTGCAGAACTATTGATCCACTGACTTAAATGCAGAAAAATTAATAAAGTTTGTTAAAAAACTAGCCCTGTCTGCTTGCGCTCTCCTTCTGGTGGCCCTTAGGATCAATCACTGGCCGCAGTCTGGCACAACCGATGTACTTCTCGATCCCCCTGTTTCTGAAATGTGGGGCGATCCTTATCCTACAGTGGGAGCCTGGACCCCGTCCTAGGAGAGGAACAGATTGTTCATCCCTCTTTTCTGCATAGCTTGAAGTCTTTGGCGCAGGAGAAGTAACAACAAACATCTGAGCAGGGAAAGACTGCACACGATCAGAGCCCAGAGCCGGAGTCTGCTCTCCTTCTAGGCTCTGATAGGACTTGCAAAGTCCCTCGCTTAAGTGAGCTTTTCCAAAAGAAAGTCACGGTTCTCAGTTGCTAAGGCTTCACTGGTTCCCTATCTTCCTACATGCCTCTCTACCTTTAATTAATACCCTAATATGCCTCTCTAGTTGTAATTCGAGTATGAACTTGGACATCGAGTCGGTTTCCAAAAGTGTCTTCTGCTGCTGCATCGGGTCAGTCACAGCCATCTCTTGCTCGCTGATAAAGAATGCTTTGTGTGGTAATAGTTTAAGCTGCTATATCTGTATTACTGCAGATATTTTGCACACCAATGGATTCACAAAAATGTGCAAGGACTGCATTCCTCCTCAGAAATCTTTTTATGGCTTTCACCATCGAAAGGCTGAGATAACCAAATGCACAGGCGTGCAGTAAAATGTGCAGTAATATCGTAAGCACAGGTTATACTATGTGTACGTCTGCATATCTCTCAATCTGGAAGTAGTAACTGTAATACCCTCTGTTGGACTTGGCCCTTTTCCCTGAATTTTTTCGTTTTTTTAATGCATGTTAGATGCAAATATCCAGTGTTAAGGTGCAGGTGCTCCCTTCTCCTAAGATGGCTGCCACAGGCCCCTGCTACTGCAGAGTGGTCTTTCATAGTAGCACCCTAGCTGCCAGGAGCTGGCTGGAGCCCCACAACAATGTTGCGACACCAGCCCACCTTTTTTGTCCCATAGGTAGAATGGGGAAGCTCCTGGAATGTGCTGGAACCTTCTAGAAGGGAGGTGAAGTTTTTACTTTTGCCGCCTTAGAGAGTGGTCACCTGACCGAGGGCTACTTAACAGAGGGAGGGAACTTTTTCTAGTCAGTTGGGGTAAAGCAAACCTGGGGAACCCACGCAGGAGTTTTAGGCGGTAGGGCCTAGTCAGGGACTTATGCCTCTGGAAGTGACAGGGCTTAGGTGCTGCCTTTCAAGTGAGTGAGGGACCCTGTACAGCCCACTGATCTAGCCCAGCGGGAGGGGAACCCCGGGGCCATCTGCCAAGCTGGACTAGGAGTGAACTAGTCACCAACTCAACCCCCACCCCCAAGGAACAGAACCCCTAAGGGCGCCAGAGCCATCTGCGCCATTAAAGACTGCTGAAGCTTACTGCTGAAACCTAATGCTGAAGCTTACTGCTGAAACCTAATGCTGAAGCTTACTACTGAAACCTAATGCTGAAGCTTACTACTGAAACTTGATGCTGAAACTGAATGCTGAAACTTAAAGCTGAAATTGACTGCTGGACTGCTGGGGGATCAACCAGGTACTAGCGCTGTGACCCCTGCGCTTCCCGACCTTGCCTGGGATCCCCCGAGTCAGTCCCACACCGGATCCTGAGCGCTGAGCTCACCGTCGTCCCCCCTTAATTTGTACCCCCCCCGGCGCGGGGACCAGAGGCGCACTCACCGCCGCGGCCCAGGGCCCAGAAGCCTGCCTCCATCGACTCGGGGCCCTGTGGAGAAGCCCGGGGCCCCGCCACTGCCGTCGCAGCTTGTGCCGGATATCGTGGAAGGCCTGGGGAGGCCGTGAAGCCGCCCTCCACCCCCACGTAACGGGGGCGGACTGCGCAACGCTGCCCCCGCCGGTGAAGTGATTGGAGAGACGAGCCGCGCCCCCGCAGGCCGAACTGCCATTGGCGGCTGCGGGCGAGGGCCCCTGAAGCGACCGGGAGCCCAGGTGTGTCGACGGCAACCCGAGGACATCGTGGACCAGGTAACCTCCGGGGGAGGGTGGTGGACGGCCGCGCTGAGGCCTGGGACTCACCCCTTCCCCCGGGAGGCCCGTGGAGGATCCGGTGCGCCCCCTGACGCTCAGGAGCGGCACCGCACCGACTGGCAGCCGCGTCCCGTTGCCCAGCCAAGACTCTGGCCTCCCTACGCGGTATCGTCCCCTTGCTTTGATAGACTGCCGAGCACTCCTTACATCCAGGGTAGAGAGCCGTCCTGGGAAAGGGGACCCTTCGTGTAAAGACCTTGACGTCGAGAACCATGGACAGGCTCTGAAGCGCTAATAGTTTGTCACGTGTAGCGCTATGTTCTCAAGTCCTGCTCTGAAGCGCTCATAGTTGTACCGTGTAGCGCTATTTTCTCAAGTCCTGCTCTGAAGCGCTCATAGTTGTCCCGTGTAGCGCTATGTTCTCAAGTCCTGCTCCGAAGCGCTCATAGTTGTTCCGTGTAGCGCTACGTTCTCAAGTCCTGCTCTGAAGCTCTAATAGGTTGTCATGTGTAGCGCTATGTTCTCAAGTCCTACGTTGAAGTGTTTTTAGATTGCTAGATGCAGCGCTAGGTGCCCAAGTCAGGTTGTAAAGCGCTAGTGGTGTGGGGTGCGCAGCGATATGGTTAACCGCTGTGTTTACTGCTCCCCCAGGATCACCAGGTATTGCCAATGGACCCATGATGAAGTGCTTTTGAATCTGACGCTAATGTATTCAGGTATTGCTAATTGAACCATAATGTATGGCTTTTGAATCTGACGCTAATGTATTCAGGTATTGCTAATTGAACCATAATGTATGGCTTTTGAATCTGATGCCAATGTATTCAGGTATTACCAATTGAACCATAATGTATGGCTTTCGAATCTGACGCTAAGGTATTCAGGTAATGCCCATTGCACCATAATGAATTGCTGGTGAATCTGACGCCAATGTATTCAAGTAATGCCCATTGCAATCTAATGAACTGCGTTTGCATCTAACTTGATTAGATAAACTTAATTGATTTCCATTGATCCTACGGTGTGGTGTACATTATTGCGTGCGTTTCCTGCTTCAGGGGATGTGTGTGTTGTATGGTCGCTTTACACTTAAGCCTTCGGGTGCCCACCCGCTCGAGTCACGTTACCCCCTTAGGGCCCGGTGACCCCAGGTCTTACATTGTTGGCAAGCGGTAGGATTAGGACCTGTGACCATACAGCACCCTCCAGTGAAGCGGAGGGCGCCGCAATTAGACGCCTATTGTGTTTAAGCTCTGCAACTGTTTATTGCTGCATTTATTAAATTCCACTGTCCAGACTGAGGGTGTAGAATCCTAGTTAGCCTGACACTGTCACCCGTATCCTAGTATTTTTTTCCTTGATATCTAGGTCCCCACCTGTCACGATGGAGTTCCGGTTAGCCGACCTTGAGGGGTATACTGTAAGGCAGCTGAGAGAATTCGGGCAGGGGATGGGGTGCCTGGGGTGCGGAGGGCCAAAGGACCGGAACTCTGTACCGCCTTAAGGGCATGGGTAGAGGCCCACCCAGAGGGGAGAGAGGATGAGGGACAGAAGGCGCAGGATGCACCTCAGGAGGAGAGCGCCCAGGAAGGGCTAGACCTACTCAATGTAAATGTGTCTGAAAATGTGCCACCAGGCAGACGTTCTGGGGCCAGCAGTAGGACAGGGTCTAGGAGGAGCGCGTCTCCAGAGGAGTATGAGGACAGGAGGGAGGAGAGGCAGTTAAAGTGGGAGCTGGCCAAATTAGAACAAGAGAGAGAAAACAAGAGATGGGCAATGGAGGAAAAGAAGCTGGCGCACGAGCTTCAGCTGAAGGAGTGGGAGCTGCACGCTCTCCAGTTAAATGCATCCAATAAGGACAATGGTGGCAGCGTACCAAAGGCTCAACAGGAGCCAAAATTCTATTTACCCAAGGATGATATCGCCAGGGTGTTTGAGGAGGCATTGGGAGGTGACCCTGAAGGGGGTGGTGCAGGGATCTTCCAACCCAGCGAGGTGGGAGAGGTGGCGAATAGCCCAGCTAGGTCCCCGGGAAGAGAGAGGGTTGTAGGGCCTCACGACCTATCTATAGGAAGGAGTGAGACGGGGAGGTGTCCCGAGGTGCCCCAACCGCAGTCTCAGGGCCTGGAGAGTTCCACAAGGGAGCCCCAGGTTGGGAGCCTAGGCTGTCCTGATGTGCCGTCCAGCGAAGGGGATCCCCTAGTGTCAGGAGAACCCGGGGCGACTGTCATCAGAGCTCCTGAGGTTTTGGGGTTGGCCCAGTCGCAGGGTTTAGATCCTGGGCTGGGAGGCCAGGGACAGGTACTGCCTGACCTGGCGGGTGGGACATCTGTAAACAGTGTCCCCCCAGGATTATCTTCCAGGGGTACTACTCCCGTTGGGAGGGTGCGGAACTCTGGGAGGGGGTGCAGGGGGAGGGAGGACTCGCCCCTGGCACCGGTGCAGCCTAAGGTTTTAGACCCTGGGTTCGGGAACCAGTTGCAGGGTCAAGGCCCTGGACTGGGGAGAGAGTGGTGGTCTGGGGGTGCCTCGCATGGGAGGAGGGTGAAGAACCCCAGAAGGAGAGGTAGAGGGAGGAGAGCCTCGCCCCTGATGGCTGGTCAGCCTGAGGGTGCAGACCCCAGGTGGGAGGACCAGTGGCAGTTTGGGACTGCAAGGAGAAGTAGGGGAGTGGTCAACGGGCACTACAGACCTGGGGCTACTGCTCCCCACTCTGCAAGACCACAAGGGCCAGAGACATCTGGATGGCCATGGGGCCGGTCCTGGCCACAACCAGCTAGGGAGCCCCAGTGGGGTGGCTTCGTTGGTCCAGGGAGGTTTGAGAGGGAACCATCGGGTTCCAGAGTGCAGGAGAACCTGCGGGTGCTCCTGCAGTTGCGGGCATGCGTCCACCTTTTCTCGCCCCAAGCAGGGAAGCCCATCAAGGCATTGATCGGTCTACCCTGGCTTTTGGCTGGAAGGGGGTTGTGTTGGACTTGGCCCTTTTCCCTGAATTTGTTCGTTTTTTTAATGCATGTTAGATGCAAATATCCAGTGTTAAGGTGCAGGTGCTCCCTTCTCCTAAGATGGCTGCCACAGGCCCCTGCTACTGCAGAGTGGTCTTTCATAGTAGCACCCTAGCTGCCAGGAGCTGGCTGGAACCCCACAACAATGTTGCGACACCAGCCCGCCTTTTTTGTCCCATAGGTAGAATGGGGAAGCTCCTGGAATGTGCTGGAACCTTCTAGAAGGGAGGTGGAGTTTTTACTTTTGCCGCCTTAGAGAGTGGTCACCTGACCTAGGGCTACTTAACAGAGGGAGGGAACTTTTTCTAGTCAGTTGGGGTAAAGCAGACCTGGGGAACCCACGCAGGAGTTTTAGGCGGTAGGGCCTAATCAGGGACTTATACCTCTGGAAGTGACAGGGCTTAGGTGCTGCCTTTCAAGTGAGTGAGGGACCCTGTACAGCCCACTGATCTAGCCCAGCGGGAGGGGAACCCCGGGGCCATCTGCCAAGCTGGACTAGGAGTGAACTAGTCACCAACTCAACCCCCCCCCCCAAGGAACAGAACCCCTAAGGGGGCCAGAGCCATCTGCGCCATTAAAGACTGCTGAAGCTTACTGCTGAAACCTAATGCTGAAGCATACTGCTGAAACCTAATGCTGAAGCTTACTACTGAAACCTAATGCTGAAGCTTACTACTGGAACTTGATGCTGAAACTGAATGCTGAAACTTAAAGCTGAGACTGACTGCTGGATTGCTGGGGCATCAACCAGGTACTAGCGCTGTGACCCATGCGCTCCCCGACCTTGTCTGGGATCCCCCGTGTCAGTCCCACACCGGGTGCTGAGCGCTGAGCTCACCGTTGTCCCCCCTTAATTTGTACCCCCCCCCAGCGCGGGGACCAGAGGCGCACTCACCGCCACGGCCCAGGGCCCAGAAGCCTGCCTCCATCAACTCGGGGCCCGCAGAGAAGTCCGGGGTCCCGCCGCTGCCGTCGCAGCCTGTGCCGGATATCGTGGAAGGCCTGGGGAGGCCGTGAAGCCGCCCTCCACCCCCACGTGACGGGGGCGGACTGCGCGACGCCGCCCCCGCCGTTGAAGTGATTGGAGAGGCGAACCGCGCCCCCGCAGGCCGCACTGCCATTGGCGGCTGCGGGCCCTGAAGCGACCGGGAGCCCAGGTGTGTCGACGGCAACCCGAGGACATCGTGGACCAGGTAACCTCTGGGGGAGGGTGGCGGATGGCCGCGCTGAGGTCTGGGACTCACCCCTTCCCCCGGGAGGCCCGTGGAGGATCCGGTGCGCCCCCTGACGCTCGGGAGCGGCACCGCACCGACTGGCGGCCGCGTCCCGTTGCCCAGCCAAGACTCTGGCCTCACTACGTGGGATCGTCCCCTTGCTTTGATAGACTTCCGAGCACTCCTTACATCCAGGGTAGAGACCCGTCCTGGGAAAGGGGACCCTTCGTGTAAAGACCTTGACGTCGAGAACCCTGGACAGGCTCTGAAGCGCTAATAGTTTGTCACGTGTAGCGCTATGTTCTCAAGTCCTGCTCTGAAGCGCTCATAGTTGTCCCGTGTATCGCTATGTTCTCAAGTCCTGCTCCGAAGCGCTCATAGTTGTTCCGTGTAGCGCTACGTTCTCAAGTCCTGCTCTGAAGCGCTAATAGGTTGTCATGTGTAGCGCTATGTTCTCAAGTCCTACGTTGAAGTGTTTTTAGATTGCTAGATGCAGCGCTAGGTGCCCAAGTCAGGTTGTAAAGCGCTAGTGGTGTGGGGTGCGCAGCGATATGGTTAACCGCTGTGTTTACTGCTCCCCCAGGATCACCAGGTATTGCCAATGGACCCATGATGAAGTGCTTTTGAATCTGACGCTTATGTATTCAGGTATTGCTAATTGAACCATAATGTATGGCTTTTGAATCTGACGCTAATGTATTCAGGTATTGCTAATTGAACCATAATGTATGGCTTTTGAATCTGACGCTAATGTATTCAGGTATTGCTAATTGAACCATAATGTATGGCTTTTGAATCTGACGCCAATGTATTCAGGTATTACCAATTGAACCATAATGTATGGCTTTCGAATCTGACGCTAAGGTATTCAGGTAATGCCCATTGCACCATAATGAATTGCTGGTGAATCTGACGCTAATGTATTCAAGTAATGCCCATTGCAATCTAATGAACTGTGTTTGCATCTAACTTGATTAGATAAACTTAATTGATTTCCATTGATCCGACGGTGTGGTGTACATTATTGCGTGCGTTTCCTGCTTCAGGGGATGTGTGTGTTGTATGGTCGCTTTACACTTCAACCTTTGGGTGCCCACCCGCTCGAGTCACGTTACCCCCTTAGGGCCCGGTGACCCCAGGTCTTACACCCTCACATTTAGATTGCTAAAGAAACTCATTTCCAACCCATGAGTTTTAGACAGTTTCTCAACCTTACACCTGGCCTGTCAGAATCCTCTCTGAGATTTGTAGAGCTGTTCTACTTGCCAAGCCATATTCATTCTTCAATTATCGTTCTCACCGGGCAACGAAAAGAGTAGATGTTCAGTCCACTCAAACACATATTCAACTGAGTCACTGAGTCCACAGCAACATAATGTCTCACATGTGCTGACCCAAATGATCACCAGCCTACGAGCTTTTCTGATTAGTATTTTTGTTTTATTTGTTGGGAATGGACAGGAGATGGATATAAGAGTAGGGCTATGTTACTCAAACAGATGTAAGTCAAAGGCTTTTATTCTGCATGTTCCTTGCATCACTGATGCTCAAACTTTTTCTGCATCTCAGCTACCGTCACAAAGCAACTCACCTTCACCAAGCCAGACTTCCTGTTATTTGCTATGAACAGCAAGAACAATCGAGCCCAAACGTTGATGATTGACATGACGCTCTACGGCTGTGAACCACAACTTCCATCCAACATGGAAATACTCACCCAGGACACCAACCTCACCTCAAGGAAGACATTGTCAAGGAATCAAGGGCACCTTGTGCCACCTCTCTCTACTATAGGTGAAACGGTTCCTCTCAGGAACTGAGCTCTGAGCTACCTATCAAGCCCTCTTACTCTCACAGCTAGATGTTGACAGTGCTGCGCACCATGGCCTAAGGCCTCTCCCGTGGCCCCCATTAAAACCATCTTACGCTCTGCAGCATCATCTCTAATCCGAAGATGCATTTCCACATCAGCTCTTTACTGATGAACTGCTCCTGGCTCTCCTTACCAGCTCACACCATCTTATAAACTAGGTGCATCTTATACCAACCATCAAAACCAGCACACTCGCTTACCTTGCCGACAGCCTTAACATCTTCAGTGGCTCTCCGCAGCACATCTGCAGCAAGGACACGATCAAACTTACGGCAAACAAGGCAAAAGGCCTTCGCCATTTTTGCACCCAGGATCTTGAACAACATCCCTGTATAAATCAGTATAGCCACAACTCACAGCAGAACACTCACCTCTTTTTACTGTCTACTCCTACCCAGAGAACCCAGCAACCTCTTTAATCATTTGTCAACTAGATCTTTGCCTTTGACCCTGTACTGCACTCTATAGCCTTTTAGGTTTTGCCTACACAGCGCTTGCTGTGTGGTTGTGAAATCTCTTGTATTTAATACATCTTAAAACGGGTCTCTTAACAGTTACAATGGCTGAATTACTGTGTTCATTCACTTTGGTGTGGAACTTCCATTTTTGTTAACCCTTGGCTGCATGTATTTACGATACTTCTACTAAAGCTGTTCACGCTGTTTAAGCCCCATTCACCGTCAAGATACAATCTCTTCCCATGGAAAAGGCAGACAGCGTCTAACAGTATGCTGGAATGCTTGCTTTTTATTAATTTGTTGTGTAAAGCAGATGCTTTAGCCTTAGAACGTTTGTGGCATTTCCTATTCATGCCTCGGTTCCTTTCTTTGCACTTTGTAGGCATTATCGGATTGATTTTTTCAACTCAATCTATTCAGTCATTATGATCAAATTCTAAATGTCGTAATAAACATTGCACTTTAAAAAATAAAGTTAATATACAAGAGCTATGCTATATTTTAATTCTAAACAGGCAGCCACAAGTGCAGTTACCTTGCAAACAACAGGGCCATGATTTGAATTGCGCTGCAGGTACAGCAGGTGCAGTAGCACTTGGCCCAAAAGTTGTCAAAACTCCTCTGAACACATAATATTGCTACATTTGATAAATAAACAGGCAGTCACAATTGCAGTTACCTTGCAGTTGAAAAGGAATTGATTTGAATAGTGCAGCAGGTGCAGTGGCACTGGGGCCAATAGCTCTAGGGACCTCACTAAACCCAGATTATTGCTAAAATTTAAAACTAAACAGGCAGTCACAAGTGCAGTTACCTTGTAGGCTGCAGGGTCCCGATTTAAATGGTGCAGCAGGTGCAGTGACCTCAGGTAAAGTAACAACAAAAGAGGAAGGGTAATAACACGACTAGTCCCCTCAAGGGAAAGTATATGAACCAACGAAGTCAGTGTAGTCTCAAGAATGCACTAACCATCCAAGAAAGCACCGGTCTCCAGAGTCAGAACCTACCCAATAAATTACAGGGAGGAAAACAGACCTAAGGAGGTAATACAAGTTATGTATGGAAAGCCCTCACTCACCAACCTGGTTGGTGACATGCTTCATCATCGGGCTCCACCGGGCATGGCCGAATGCCATCCCAGTGTGCTGCAACGCCAGGTTACTGCGGAGCGGGATTGTGTGTGGTGACAGTGAATTTAAAATTCCCAATTAAGTAAAAAAAATAGTTTATTAGTTTTGCTAATTGGAAAATTAAAAAATAATAAAAAGGAGTGAGGGTCAAAAAATAACAGACCGGGTTCACTCCATGGCGGTCAACATGTTTCTGCCTTTATGTGTGATCTACAGGCTTTCATCAGGACCAGAGTGGAAGTGTGGGGGCCCCGGTGGTGTGAACGCGCTAAGGTTCACCCTCCCGTGGGCTGCTGTGTGAAAAATATATAAACACAGGAAAAATCCGCCAAGAAATATGATGGTGGAGAGAAACGAGTTTACTTGTGAGGCAAGACCGTTCGTCGCCTCAGGGATCCCGGGGTGGAGGTGCGAGCAAATATGGCACACCGCCCTCGCTGCTCGGCACCCGTTAGGAACCTACAATGCCTCGAGCCACCGGGTCCAGGTGTGCCATATGTGGTTTCTCTCCACCATCATATTTCTTGGCGGATTTTTCCTGTGTTTATATATTTTTCACACAGCAGCCCACGGGAGGGTGAACCTTAGCGCGTTCACACCACCGGGGCCCCCACACTTCCACTCTGGTCCTGATGAAAGCCTGTAGATCACACATAAAGGCAGAAACATGTTGACCGCCATGGAGTGAACCCGGTCTGTTATTTTTTGACCCTCACTCCTTTTTATTATTTTTTAATTTTCCAATTAGCAAAACTAATAAACTATTTTTTTGACTTAATTGGGAATTTTAAATTCACTGTCACCACACACAATCCCGCTCCGCAGTAACCTGGCGTTGCAGCACACTGGGATGGCATTCGGCCATGCCCGGTGGAGCCCGATGATGAAGCATGTCACCAACCAGGTTGGTGAGTGAGGGCTTTCCATACATAACTTGTATTACCTCCTTAGGTCTGTTTTCCTCCCTGTAATTTATTGGGTAGGTTCTGACTCTGGAGACCGGTGCTTTCTTGGATGGTTAGTGCATTCTTGAGACTACACTGACTTCGTTGGTTCATATGCAGTGACCTCAGGACCAAAAGCTATAGGCACCTGTCTGAACACCTAAAATTGCTATATTTTAATTCAAAACTGGCAGCCACAAGTGCAGTTACCTTGCAGACAACGTAGTCTTGATTTGAGTGGTGCAGCAGATGCAGTGGCACCGGGCCCAAAAGTTGTCAGAACTCCTCTAAACACCTCATATTGCTATAGTTCCCTACTATACAGGCTGTCACAATTGCGGTACCTTGCAGTTAAGAAGCTTGAGTTAAATGGTGCTGTAGGTACAGTGGCACTGGGGTCATAACTTCACTAAACACCACATACTGCTTTATTTTACTACTAAACAGGCAACCGCAAGTGCAGTTATCTAGCAGGCAATAGCCTCATGATTTGAATGGTGCAGCAGGTGCAATCGCATCGGGGCAAAAATTTGTCAAAACTCTTCTAAACACCAAATATTGCTATATTTAACTACTAAATAAGCAGTCATAAGTGCAGTTACCTTGCAGGCACTATGGTCATGATTTCGATGGTGCAGTAGGTGCAGTGACACCGGGGTCCAAAGCTCTAGGAACCCCTCTAAACACCACATATTGCAAAATTTTACTACTAAACAGGCAGTAACAAGTGCAGCTACCTTACAGGCAACAGGGTCATTATTTAAATGGTGCAACAGGTGCAGTGGCATCATGGCCAAAATGTGTTATAACGCCTCTAAACACCAAATATTTCTATATTTTACTAGCAAGCAGGTAGTCACAAATGCAGTCATCTTGCAGGTACTAGGGGCATGATTTGAATGGTGCAGCAGGTGCAGTGGCACTGGGCCAAAACGTTGTCAGAACTCCTCTAAACACATAATGTTACCATTACATCAATTAATTGTATTATTTCCCCCTTTCATTTTTCAAAAATGTGCTATTACATGCCTGCACAGTAGCACTTGTAATAGCACAATATATTGCCCTTTTCTACATAAACAAGTCACAACACTTAAATAGATTTTCTGTAACTTTTATTATACAATTACTCAGCAAGCTACAACTTACAACAAAAAACAGCTTATTACTATTTAACATAGGTCAAACTGAATGCATTTACCAGTGCTTGTTTTCACTGGTTCCATTACTCCCTGGGTTCCCACTTTGCCTATTCCATACATTTTACATTCGCTGCCACAGTGGGAGAATGCATTTCATGAAAAGGCATGTCACAAGTAGGGATGGCACCTTTCCAAGTTAAAAATACAGGTTATTTGTTGTCGAAAGAGCCTGCAAATGACTGGCCTTGACACTAAATAGGGTTGTAAATAAATTCTGTCTTTATTTCCTTTAATTATTAGTCATGGGTCATTCATGAAGCTCTTGAACACATTTAAACGTGCTTTCTGTTTATATTTGCTGTTTGAAGTATGCACATATAAGTGCTAATAATAATACAGACTTTCGGTCACTTTACATATTTATGTACTGGTTGGCACATAAAAATTCGTAGCTGGCAACCCTAATCACAAGACTGAACGTTTGTTGCAGGATCAGCACATTATTTTTGTCCTCCACTCTCCTCTCCTGGTTGATGCCATAATAGCATGTTATAGACGGCTAGCATAGGGTTTCAGATATGTTAAACTATTGCTTAGTTACTCCAAGTGTCTGACAATACATCCTGCATTTAGAAAAACCCATTCCTAATTCTCACACTTCACTTTCATGCTCACTGTGCACCCACAGTGATCACACTGCTCACCATGCACCCACGCGATTCACCCTCCTCCTACCCTAGACTTACACAAGCACACCGCTTACCCTGCATACACATGACACCCAACCCACCTGTCATTTTCACAGCTCACCCTACACTCACAGCTATCACACTACACTGACACTGCCCACCATCCACTCATGCTGTTACCCTGCACTCACACTGTTCTTTCTCCTCTTACTCTGCGCTTACACAAGCTCAGCGCTCACCCAGCACTCACAGAGACCACACTGCGCTCATGCCTCTCGCCATGAACTCAAGCAGTTCTCCTTCCACTTACCCTGCGGTCACATAAGCACATCGCTCACCCTACACTCACAGTGATCACTCTGCACACACAATGCACTTGTGCTGATCACCCTGTACTCACCCTGCAGTCACACAAGCACACTACTCACCCTGCACTTATGTGACACTTCACTCACCTGTCAATCTCACTACTCAAAATGCAATCTCACCTAAACAAGCACATCACTTACCATGCATTCATTCGTCCCTCTCTGCACTTTCACCCGCACCCAAACTCATGTGGTCACTCACCCTGCAGTCTCACCCTACTCTCACACTGTTGCATCCCTCACCCTGAACTCACATAGGCACTCCTATCACTCAAACAGCTCACCCTCCACTCATATTGGCACAGCACTCAGTGTGCATTCGTCATGAAAACAAGCACATCACTCACCCTGGAGTCACAACACTCACTCTGAACTCCTTCCTCTCACCCTGCACTCACACAGACTAGCCTCTCAGCCTGCATTTATATAGGCACTTTATTAATCCTGCCTGCTCATAGGGACAATAGTTTTCCGGAACTCATAGGGACACACCATCACCCTGCACTAACTCCGTTCACCATGCACTCACTAGTCACTCTCATAGAACACCTTTCACTCTTGCTGCACACCCTGCACCATACACATGCACACCACTCACACTGCATTCACACCACTCACATCACCCTACACTCATGCCTCTCACTCTGCATGCACTCAGCTTACCCAACACTCACATGGGCCCTCCTGTCACATTGCATTAATGCAGCTTACCCAACACTCATATCAGCGCATTTTTCATCCTACACTCGTACCACTCACAGTGCACTCATTCACACTATTCACCATCATGAGCACACCTCTTACTATGTACATATAAAAATTCCACAACTCTCATGAATATACACATATTTCTACTAAGATAACCACAGAATATCTGCTCTCTCTGTAGTACTAGATTCCTACTTAATTCCATCTGCAACAACGCGCCTGGTGCAAGAGGGGAGAGTAGACGGAGAATGTGAAATGCCACGAGGAGGGACACTAGGGCTGAGGGTTTGGGGTATGGTGCTGGATTGAGGATTGTGTAACTGCACTGCGAGTTCTGGCCTTCTATTCACCACAATACTACACTTCGGGACATGTTTTTTTTTTTTACTTTGTAAGCTGGGTCTCGAAATTCCAAAACATCCATGGTTACCGAAGAAGTCAAGCATTTCATAACATCAGTTAGATGCTGTGATATTACAAGTAGGAAAATGGATTAGTTAATTTCCAGTACAGTAACTGCATGATCCACATGTGAAACCATATGTAAGCCCTGGGCAGCTGTTTTAAGGAAGTGAACTTTTAGTCACATCATGCATGTAACAAACCTTGACAAGGCAATATAATATTGTTTAATAGCGTATAGAGAATATGCTTTTATTAAGCTTCACCAAAAGGCAAGGCATTTATAGCAGAAGCAGCAGGGCAAGTTGTTCTAATAAAATAAAAGCCGATTGACTAATGGGAGTGTAAGTGGCAGTGTGTCTGTGTGTGAGTGTGACAGAGTACAAATGTACGAAAGTGTGCAAGAGATATAGTGACAATGAGTGTGTGAGACAATGTGTGTGTGAGAGTATGTGTTTGTGTATGAGTGCATGTGTGTTATGCATGCAAGTGTGTTGCTGGTCTGGCATACTGGAGGTTAATTTTGCCTTATGGACAAGGGTGCTAATAGCATATGGATGGTAGATGATACCTATGACAAACTACAGCCCTGACATGGTTCTATTTAGACTAAGGGCAGGCAGAGAACTCCGCTTAGCCAGTGGAGTGTGCACAGTTTTGCCTACTCCGCTGAGACCGCAGAGTTTAGGCAAAACTACGACACCGCAGTTGAGTGGAGGTAGCCAGCCCCCCCTGATAAAATAGGCTCCCCGCCTCCATCCCTCTAATAAAAAATATTTTAAAATGAATTTAAAAAGAAAAAACACACTTACCTACATGCACATTTCTCGCAAGATGTACGTCCGCTACAGGGGTTTGCACGAGAGAGACAGCGAGGAGGAGGCAGCCCGGGATGCCACATTGCACACAAGCGTGTTCTTCTCTTTTTAAATTTCATTTTAAAATATTTTTTATTAGGTGGTGTGGAGGCGGGGAGCAGAGTGGAGTGCCACTGAATTTTTTCCCCAACTCTCGTGAAACTCCGCATAGTGGCACTACGACAGCTCCACCCAGGGTTAATTTAGACACTGTCATTGGCTCTGGTGATTCGAACTGTCTAACTGAGAGAGCCGCCAACCCAGTCATACCCAGCAGGAGGGACACAGAACATGCGCCACCACACTTGGTCAAAGGCCCTGAAATTACGTATGTACTTCTTTGCATTTGGGTTGACTTCACAGCAAAATGTTGAACTGATATTTGAGGTAATTCTTGTCATAAGATTTCCTGTACTCATTTTATTTGTGGTGTCAATGGCAAAATCTTGACTCTCGTATACCGGAGGGAATTTTTACAGGATCCCATGACTATGGCTGAAGTGTCCTGCAGTAGACTGAGCCAGATGTATAGACAAGAAGGCTTGATATGTTTCGTAATGGTGTCTCTTTTCAGATTTTAATGCAATATAAACAAAACATGCATATGTGTGGCTGAGAATATCGTCTTGAAATTATATTGATCTATTTTTGTCTTCTTTTCTTCCTCTAGCTCTTCAGGTGTGGACGGGCTCTCCGGGCTTCTCTGCAAAAAGAAATGAGCCATAAATACATTTTCATGTGTCAAAATCAAAGCATTTCCATCACCAACACCTTTGGAGGGTAAGAGGCAAAGAAGCATGTCACAGTAGAAAGAAAAATATGAGGTACAGCTAGACTGAACTATCAGTAAATATTCTCTTTGTTTCTGTAAATAATTTCTCCCCTTTGTTTCTGTCTTGCACTATGTGAGAGTTAAAGCGATACCCCTATTCCTTGGGATAATCGATAAGTTTAACAATAAAAGGTCTAGATCAATTATAATGGTTGCACACTTGTCCTAGCACTCTTCAAAGACAAATTATATGGATTCTGCTATCATTTTCTAATTTTTATCATATTGCCTTCTGGGATTTTTATTTTTTGTGCATCCGCTTTTAAGAAGTTTCCCTTTTTGATTGGAAGAAAGTTGGGGCTAGACCACTCGACCCGTCACCAACACCTCCTGTGCCCCATGTTCCTTGCCACACCCACCTCCCGTCTAGGTAAAAAAAAAAACACTTTTGGCCCTGGGTACTCATGCGCTACACCGCAACTCTCCAGAGTTGTGGCAGCAGACCAGAGTCCACTGGGGCAATCCTCCATTCCTCAGGACCGGATTCGTCTTATTCTTCTCCCCGAAGGGGTCCTTCAGGTTTCTCCCATTCGGTGGCTTCCTTGGTGGTCTCCAGTAGAGTTGGACTCTTCCTCCTCTCGGCAGGAACTCGAGGGGCGGTGCCTTCTTCAACGACTTCTGACTTGATTTCCCAAGTGTGTGTATCCTCGTTCCTCTTCTTTCACTCCAGTTTCTGTGGTTTCATTTTGTCCCGGCGGTCTTCATCTGACTTGTTGAATCCTTTGTCTTGTTTAAAGAAACAGTCACCATTTACTGCCTGCGTGAATGTGGTGCGAGTTTGTGTGACCTTTCTTTCTTTTTCCTTCCAGGTCTCGGGACACCGAGGGAGTCAGATGGGAGGACAACAAGGAGAAGGATAAGTAAGTGAAGCCCCCCAGGGAATCAACCCCTCAAATATACATGGTAAATTTCTGGCACAATCATATTGTATGTACTCCTTGACATAAGGAAATCACCCATGAAAAATGCTGACCTTGGTATAGGGGAAGTCATGTCTGACTTATGACATTAAAAAACTGTATCTACTCCTAGGAAAGGCCAGTCTTCCCCGGTGCACCATGAAAGTACTGGAATATTTCATGAATGCCCTATAAGGGTCTGAGGACTGTAGTAAATTTGACCACAAATGTTTCTTCTGTTAACTTGTTTTGTTTGCTGCAATTTGGGGGATCACGCCCCACCATTACATAGATCTTTAGTCTGCACTAGTGAGCCGAATTTGCAGGGTGTAGAGGGGACAGTTTAAGAGTTGAGTGCACACTGTCTCTGCAGAAAGGACAAGAGCAGAGATTTCCTAATGAATAGGCCTGGGCATAGTTCGTGGTGTTTTGCTACGCGGAATTCTGCGAAGTTACAAAAAACTCTGCGATGTTCCACGAGTGGCGGAGGGCAGTGTGAACTGCAGTTTGTGCTGGTATTTCTGCCGCTCGGGTAGAAACTCTACCCGAGCGGCAGCTCGCGCTTGCGAGCTCCGCAGAATGCAGAAAACTCTGCAAACTCCGCGAACGGAGCAGAGTTCACCGCCCAGGCCTACTAATGAAATAAAAGTGTTGTCTAATTGTAAAAGGGATATATTTACTTACATTTTAAAAGTGGCTAAGCCTGTCACTCTCTTAATCTATCTGTAATTGTTTGCAGTCTATATTTACCATTGAGCCAGGTGGCCCAGGCTATCCCAATAACTGTGAATCTGGCTTCCATGGCTGCTGGGAGCTGCATGTGTGAGGGTGGCTGCCGTTGGGAGAGCAAACTGGGGCAGCAGCAACAGGCATGTCCATCGGAGTACTGGGATGGAAAGGCAGAACAATTTGCTTATTTTTCATAGCAGAAATGTAAATGGAGAAGTAAAAAACCCGCACAGACGCCTTTGCAGCCTTAATGTGCTTAAACACTGCTTTTTGCTCATTAGGGACCACATGCATCAATGAGAAAACTGGTTGCAAACGGACAGATTAGCAGAATCTGCCCCTTTGCGACCGGTATTTTTGCATTTGGGATGCATCATCCCAAATGCAAAAATTGCAATTTAAGGAATCTCTAAATAGCGATTCCTTAAATTGCGATTGCATTTAAGGAATCCCAAATTGAGATTCCTTAAATGCAATGCATTAAAGTTAAAAAATTAGCGATTTCGCTAATAGGGGGAGCAAATTACCATGAAGTTGAACTTCATGGTAATTTGCAAAAACTTTGAAAAATGCACTTTTGTGCATTTTTCAAAGTTTCATGTTGCGCACACACATGCCCTTAGAGCATGTGTGTGTGCAAGATGTACTCATATGCAGATTTCAGGGGTGCAACAGGGTGTCCTTTTGACACCCTGGCACCCTTGAAATTGCATGAGCAATTTGCAATTCTCTAATTGAGAATCGCAAATTGAGAAAGTCTTCCTATTCATTCCTATGGGCCTCTAGGCCCATAGGAATAAATGGGGAGGTATTCCTTAATTGCGACTCGCAATTTGCGAGTAGCAATTAAGCAATGTTTAGAAATCGCTATTTTGTAAGCGATTTCTACATGCATAGCCTTTTGCTATTCCTTATTAGCGAATCCTTATTTTTCGCTATTAAGGAATCGCAAATGGCATTGTTGATGCATGTGCCAGATAATGTTTATGAGGTTAGGTACCACTGCTCCAGCGCGAGACCGGGAAGAATGGGGAATAACATGTACCATTACCCTCCCTGCGTCGCAGACCCGACGTCACACTAGCTCATTCACACACGCATTCATTGGTGGGGCCCATAACACCAACACTCACACGTCTCTCTCACTGAGTCTGCACACACAGGAAAGATGAGAAATGCACGCGCTGGACATGTGGGGGGGGTACCTTATTACCTATAGGAAAATATTTACATTAAATACATTATGTACATCTGCATCTGTAGAATCCTAGCTTTAACATCAAGGCACTCCACCCACTTGGTCGATGGACCAATTAGTTGGATTGGTTGATGGTGATTGTCAAGACCAGCTTAACCTCACTACAACAATATATTGAAATGCATAATTAATTGACTCTAAAAAGAATCACGAACACCTGAAATCATTAAAAAGATTTTATGCAATTAATTTGCATAAAGGAAATTATCATTTATTCTCTCACTAATAATTTTCACTTGAGCATTGCCATTTATTCAGGACATAAATCAAGAAACGGTTTAATAAAAGTCATAAAGAGAAAATGTAGGTTTGCATTCATTTCATTATTCTCAAAATGGTTAAAAATCAATCCTTGGTCATGTAACTGACAGAGGGTTCCAAAATGAAGGATCAGTGAACCATAGTTAAAAACATGCATTTAATTCTAAAGATTTCCTACACTAAAACCTTCCTACCCAGCACTAAAACCCCAACTTACTTAATAAACCCTTGACCTCCTCGACGGCTTCTCTCACCCAGGCTAGTGTCCCGCAACGATCTCGAACCTACAGGGGTCATCAGTGCACAGTCTGGCATAATTCCAAGCTCCCAGCATCTCTCCAAAGCAGCTTTTTCTCCTCCGCCTTCTCTGATACTAAACCCCAATTTTGGTCTGATATTTATACTGTTTGCTGGCTCTCTACCCTCAAATGTTTCAACTCATGTCGTTTCTCTTGCTCTGATTGGTCATGACAATGCAGTTCTCAGCTCTCGGATGTCCGTTCATAACAATGTAGTATTCAGCTCCCAGGATGTCCATTAATAACAATGTAGTTCTTCGCTCCCAGGATGTCCGTAAATAACTTTGTTTGACAAGCTGATAGATACAAATTCGACTGTCCACAGTTCAGTAGCAGGCATTCAAAGGTTCATTGGCAGGGATTCAACTGTTCAGTGTCAGGGATTCAGCTGTTTCCACGTGTTCATTCTTTGGCAGGCATTCAACTGTTTCTCTTTGGCAGGAATTCAGCTGTTCTCGTGCTATCATTCTGGCTCTCAGCCACTACCGCTCGAACATAGTCAGCTGGAGTTGCAAAGTTCAGTGGAGCACAGTGCATGCACGAGGTTCCTCCAGCCAGATGATGCAAGCATTCTCTACCGCGCAGAACCAGGAAAAACCACCAGCCAAACTACGATAAACACACACAAAGAAAATTTGAATACACAGAAAATACGTGTTTTCTGTCCCCCCACCAACCTGGGCTAATATTTATCCCCTAAAAACTGTTACCTAGCGGCAAAGCATCACTCTGCAAGCCATTAAAATGAAGCAAAAGCAGCATGCAATGCACAATGCACACTACAACCGAGACCTGCACTATTACACTATTTAAATGCGCAAAATTGATTAAACGTGCGTTTCACACCATTAATTAATATGTTAATCAAACCTGTTAATGCAGAGCATTTCCCACATGTAATGTGTGTGTTTGGTTAATACACAGCAAACAAAATTAATATATTACTTTGTTATGGGGGGGTGATTGGTCTGAACGGGATACACACAATATCTTCTGTACTCTGCTCCATCACCACCCGGTTCTGGAAATGCTTGTCCTGCGCCCTTGCTGGGAGCAGGGCTGGCTTATGGGTGATGAGACCGGCGCAGGTGCACCTGCCGCTGACTTTTAGGGGGGAGGGGGCACTGTGTTTAAAAATAGCTTTTGTTGTAAAAGCACATGAACTTCCTTATGCATCCAGCAGTTTTCAGGCAACAATAAAATGTCAAGGAAAGCTCTGTGATTAATGTTCCTACTAGTGAGAGATCAGAATTTTGTTTAGTGGCAGTTTAGATTAATCTTGAAGTAGTGTGAAGGGTTAATGTGCCTGCTGCAAAGAACGTGTACCATGCAGATCACAGAACTAAGAGCCAGATGTAAGTCCATTTGTGACTCGCTACAGTGAATGTACAACAGTGTCTCAGGCACTGTATGCGATTCCCAATGGGGTCACAAATAGCATGCCTCCTCAATATTCATGAGGCACGCGCAATATGCGTCCCCATTGGGAATGGCTAGCATTCCTAGGGATGATGGCCTGCTAGGATCAGCAGACCACCACGTCTGTAACTGCTTTTTTAAAAAGGAAAACGGGATGCATTTAAAAAAGAAAAATGAAACTTTTCAGTTTCATTTTTTAAGGGTAGGCAGTGGTCCCTGGGAATACTGCCTGCTCTTAAAAAACAGTTTAGCAAACCCTCACAAAGGGCAAGGGGTCCCTAGGGGACCCCTTCCCGTTTGCGAGGTGTTTACAACTTATTTGAAGTAGGTGGTAAACTGCAAGTGTTTTGTGGCCGCAAATGCGGTTGCAAAACAATCATACATTTCATTGAAATTCGCTATTAGGGAGGGACGCCCTTGGCATGCCCCTTTCTAAGAGCGAGTCGCAAACCGTACATCGGCCCCTAAGTGTGAGTGAACTATGAGTAGCACTATAAAAAAATGAAATGTACATCTGAGAGAGGCTGTGGAGAGATGAGATGCACTGTTGAAGGGTGGTAGTGAGGAAATTCATGGAGGATGAGGTTTTGAGGGAGGGGGCATCAAAAAAGACTGTCGCACCAGACACCACCAGCGCTAGAGCCGACCCTGGCTGGAGTGTTAGCCCCCCCAAGTTCGGGCATAGATCGCCCTGGTAGCAGATGTTCATGGCTTCAGTCAGTGCTCTGTGGATGACTCATGCTTTTTTAGGCAGGAGAGAATTACTGAGTTTGCAGACTCCACGGGAGGCACAGTGGCAAAAGCTGGCTCACATAATTTTTATGTATTTACCGGTCTGTTTCCCTTGCTGTGGAAAAGCAGCTCCATCCTGCTAATCGCTTCGGGCGTCATTTCTTTTCTGGCATTACTTTCTGAGAGGCTTCAGAGGTAGGCCTGGCTCATGAGTCACTCTTGGTATGTTTCATTGTTGCAGCATTTCTTCTGCCAGCGTGTTTATTCTTCAATGCATGAAGATAAGAAGGGCAGCTAAGATTCATTCTGTTTCTCTTGTTAGGCCAAGGCAGCATTTTGCAAGCTTCTTGAGGTGCTGCAGGGTGTGAGGATCTTGAAGGGCAGCAATTAAATAAAACAAGCATTGGCATAGCCAATAGCTCTCGCCTTATAAGTGTTTAGCGAGAGCTAATGGCCTTGCCAATGTCTTTGAGCTATGTTGTAGAGCATTGTGGCTGTTGTGCAGCATGTTGAAAAGTTATAATAATAAAACATCATAAGAATTTTTGTTACTTTATATGTAACCAAGAAGACATTATGTGCAACTGGACAACCCTATTAAAAAATTATTAGTATAAAAATGTGGAGTGGGAGGTCATTCTACGCTTTAGGAGCAATGTAAGAGAATGCCTGTCCTCCTGATCTGGTTCTATGCATGTGTGGGATGTGTGAGAGTAGGAGTCTTGCAGAGTGCAGGTGGTTTGGGTGGTTGGTGAACGGAGATGAGACAGTTTAGGTAGGTGGGGCCCAAGCTGTGTGGTGCCATGTGTATAGATGCAATCACTGGCAAGCTTCAAGCACTGAATAAGTTATTTTTAGGTCAAGCCAGGGCCAGCGCGCATGCGCTGCTCTGCGAGGCTTCTTGTAAGCACTCTAAACTTCTCCGTGTGGGTCTGACTCCCCCCACTCATCGGATTGGCTTTTGCGTGTGTCTTTCAAGAATGAAAGCAAACGAATGGCTAAAGGCAGGTGCATGTCCCACCTCTTCTGCAAAGGTTCACTCCCACGGCGTTTTGCTTACGGGAGCGAGCAGCGGCGGAACGCAGGGCGGCAGCTGCAGTGCCTCCTTGTCTCCGTGTGCCCGCCCCCACCACTCCTCTTTGTGTCCCTGTGTCCCAAATATCAGCGGCAAAGACAGCCAGCTGCCCCCCACTCGCCCCCCTCTCCAAGGCGCCCGAGGTAGGTTCAAGAGTGCACTCTGGACTGATTGCTTCTACCTGTAAACTTTAGCCGATAGCGTCTGTGCATCAAAGTTGTGTTCGCTGCGTTACATGTGCGTCAGTGCTGCACGTTCAATGTCTTCGCTATTTTATTCTGAAATATGTGCAGTGTATTTTCCCATTTCATCCTTTTGAGGTTGATACATTGAATGTGTTTGAGTCGGGTGATAGTAACGAGCACAGTACTATACGCTATATGAAACATGCAGTAGTAGTCCCACAAGAGACGTAGGCTTTGTCCTTGACTGCTTGACTTCTCTTATGTTATTTTCGCTCTGCGTCACTGTTCTAGATGACTAAATCACTTAGGAGACCACGGAAAAGGTTTGAGTATTTGACACAGTTGTGAAAACGTTAAATTCAGCACTGCACTAAAAAATCACGTGACGCAGATTGTAGCACCCGTAATTGTCAAATATGTGTGATGTAAAAGTATAGCCCCGCTCTATAGTGCTGTCTCAAGTACACGCCCCCCCCCATACAGGTTTAAACCGCCCTCAAGACACAATATAGTTTTATGTACAGCACCTGAAGTTTATAATGTTCCTGCTATAATAAAATAGTGCTTTATAGAACATCTGCTGCTGCTCAGATGCGTCTCTGGGTTATATCAAACCCCGACATTAAAATAAAGGAAAACGTGCCCTGAAGCAGCCCGGTCTCGCCACACAGTGCTGTAAAAGCACCGCATTACATAATACTGTGGGATAAAAGCAGATTCAGCTGCTCTTTCTTTTTCTAACCCTTTCCTAATCATATTCGGCTGCACTTCCCCCATGTGAAGAAGAAACCATTTTTAATAGCTAATGATTTTACAAATTAGCTCCCTTTTGTTTGGTGTGCATTAAAGCTCTGTTAAGATAAAACAAGCGCTGAGAATTGAGAGCGTCTCGGGAATACTCGTGTGTTCACTAGCTTCTGGTGATGCTCGCACTTTAGAAATCTGGGCCACTTTCACGAAACTTTCTGGCCCCCTAAGGGTCACTCACCGGTATAAAACCCAAAGTTCCAAACAGAAAGCGGGAATACTGGTTCATTTTCTGTTTTTTTTACAACAACAATTGACATTGCGACTGTTGAAAATCTGCAAACATTGCAAACTGAACACAGACGCAAATGTAACCCTGGGGCATTCCCAAGCACGGTGGCCTGGTCGGGAGGGTCCTGCATTTATGGAGGCTGCCCTGCGTGTTTGCATTAATCCGCTCAGCCGGCCCCGGCCCCCGTGAGGGCATCTGGCTTTAGTCGGAATCATGGGTGGGGGGAGAGGACGCTTAACTCCCTGCATTCCAGCTCAGGGGCTTCTCGCCACCAAGCGGAACATAAAAGTGCCTGTTATTACCTCCCAGAATGTTCATTGTTTCACTTTTAGTTGATGCCATTGTATTTTGGTGGGTGGTATGGGCCTGCAAAAGTCTCTAACCTTCCGCGTGCATACCTACAAGTCGTTTCTTTCTCCCCTTCTAGTGAAACCTTGTTGCTTCATTTTTTTTTTTTTTTTTAAGTTTTATATAGCGCGAACTAGACCCGAGACATCGGGTATCAGAGCGCTACATAGCACCAGTTTCATTACAGAAGGACACATTCATTTTTTTTGTTAGGCACGGGGAGAATAAGTGATTTACCCAGAAACACAGGATGTTGAGCGTCGTTCCCGAGACTCGAACATGGTTCCCCAGCTTCGAGGTCGACCGCTCTAGCCGTAAGGCTACATCCTCTCCCCTTAATTGTGATTTTGTTTTCAGTTCGTAATGTCCCCACCGCATTTATTGTAACTTTTCTGTTATTCATTGTTTGCCGTTGTCCGTCAGTTTAATTCTTGTGTGTTTAGCAGCTTTATGTGTCCAGTGATTGCTGATCAGAAACGTTTCTGTGTCGCCATCCCCATCCCCCGAAACAAGGTGTGCTATATCTGCTCCCCCTACCCTCTACTGTGGCTTTAGCCCCCATCCCACCCACTGCTGTAGCTGAAACCCTCCATCCCACCCACTGCTGTGGCTGAAACCCTCCACCCCACCCACTGCTGTGGCTAAAACCCTCCATCACACCCACTGCTGTGGCTAAAACCCTCCATCCCACCCACTGCTGTGGCTAAAACCCTCCATCCCACCCACTGCTGTGGCTAAAACCCTCCATCCCACCCACTGCTGTGGCTAAAACCCTCCATCCCACCCACTGCTGTGGCTAAAACCCTCCATCCCACCCACTGCTGTGGCTAAAACCCTCCATCCCACTGTCTGTTTTCGGTATATCCCTCCCCATCCTGCCTGTTTTGGATATATCCTCACCAATTGCATGTGTGGGCTTTCTGCTTGTATGCCATTTGTTACTTCTGTGCTAGTCTCTGGCAAAACACTTATAAGGTCCCAAAGGCGAGACGTATTGGCTATGCCAATGCTTGTTAGTATTGAGGGCACCCATGACATAATAGTTGTTCTGGTACTATCTACATCATTATTAGTATATGGGGGAAGAGGAATGCTCAGTATGTTTTTGAAATGCGATTAACTCATGGTGTGCATGAAGCAGTGTGTGGCCCTTTTTAGGTCTCGCCTGACCCAGCGCATGCGCTGGTCTGACGAGACTTATTGAGAGGGCTCCAAAAAGTGCTACCAGGCCAGCCTAGAGCTACAGTGCATGTGCGCGGGCGCGCGTGCCGCGCTTTACCGTGATTACTTTCACTTTCGCGGCCTCAGGGCCGCTTTGATGTTTGATCGCGATTGCGATCACTTTTGCGGCCGGACGGCCGCTTGGCATAGTCAATAGGTCTCGCTTTTGGGACCTTATAAGTATTTAGTTATGCAACTGTTGCATGGCTAAACACTTATAAGGTCCGGTCCCAAAGGCGAGACCTATTGGCTATGCCAATGCTTGTTTTAGTTGTGGGCCGGTCTCATGACCAAGTGGGTGCCAGTTTTCACTGTTGATTTCTCTGATGTTACCACTTTTTCAACTAGCAGCTTTGCTAATGGGGGGCACTTTCATTTTGGTGTCCAGGCCAAAGTATTGCCCCAATTCGACCCTGCCTGTATTATGGTTTAAATTGTCTCCTGTGCCCAAATCTGTATTATTCCAGGATTCTGAGAGAAGGGGCTGAGATTATTTATGCGTCTTAATGTGAAATATTTCTTGGACAAGTTGCTGTTATTGCCCATGTTGTGGGCTGTATCACATCTGGAGTTAGGGAAAAGAAGTCATTAATACCATTTACAGAGATATTTCTTGGGTGATGGAGTGAGACATCTCCCATACAATAACCTGCATTGATATGTCAGCTTTGCAATATTGAGTTGTATGACTAGGAGTCTATGAGAAGCTTTGCCTTGTGTGGGCAATATTCTTGCTTTTTAAGACACCAAATGAACGTTTTCTGGTGTGTATTGCTTGTTGCATTGCTCAGACTGTAGTACACTCTGTTGTAATATCCATGGAAGTCTGGGACAGGTGATACTAATGGTAACTCGACTATCGTAAACCGTGATACATCAGTGGAGACAAAGTGTTGCACTCCCTTATGCATAGGGACATCTGTATTGTTCCTGGAAGTCTTGGAGAAGTGCTCGAACGGACTATATATCTGAAGTATCCACGGGCTGAAACTAATGATGATGGAAATAAGGTAAACAAATGCAAACTGAAATCTGTTCGAGTGGAGGAGTGAAAGGGGGTCTACAGAGAGGGAAAGGGGACGGGGAGGGCATTGCAGGCTCAGGATTAGTCGGTCTAACTGCATGGAAATTGAACAGGAGGGTGTGGCGTAAAGAAAAAAAATAGCGACCAGGGCAGTGCAAAATTCTGTAAAATGTAATAATCGTGAGAACGAGAAGCAATTTTGGGACAATAAGCGCGTTGATATGAATTTACTGAGTGGTCACATTTTCCAAATTTCATGGGCAGTTTTGTAAAAATTTCTGCATTTTTACAAAACTGACGATTTTCGCAATTTTTGTTTGCAAATCACGAAATCCTGGAGGGTCTGCTTTCTGGTACATGACAGGCTTTGCGACCCCGTGGAATCGCTGCAGTCAGCGGCAGAGTCCCATGTCCCCACCTCACCCTCCGACAGCCATGGATGAGGAAATCATGAAGATAATAAACCCAAGAGCCAGCGGAGTTAAAAAATATTGGCAATGCTATAGGTCTCGCATTTAAATGCAAGACCTATGGCATAACAAACAAGCAGCCGCCATTGTCCTGGCTGCTTCATAAGTGAAAGCGGGCATTGCCCGCTGATTGTAAGCAGAGCACCTCGTCATGCCTAGCGTAGGAAAATCTCAATAAATAAAATAGTGCATGTACCATGTAACAACCAAGTAAAGGGGCCAGTAACCATGGGAGGTTCCAAATGAAGACAAGACCGTATTAAGGAGGGACTAACAAGCCTATTAACTAATCCAAAGGCAGCATTTAGGAAAGACAATGACACAAGCCAATGAAAAATATTGACGGAGAGTGGGAGCGGCTTTTCTCCCATACTGTACTGCAGCAATCTCGCAGAGCGAGCAGCGCATGCACACTGCCACAACCTCGACCTAAAAAGGCCAGGAGGGCTGGGGCCAAGTCAGTTGATATCCTCCTCTTCTTCCTTCAGCACAGCTCTTTGGTCCTTCCTCTCTTCTTCTTGCTTGTTTCAGGAGGCATGGTTCAGGGTTGCCCCTAAATACTAGATTTAGGGGCATTTCAGGTAGGTACAGGTTGGGACCAATGGGCTCCTTCCCTTGGGTGGGTACACCCCCTATCCTGCCACCCTCCAGTGGGAGGGGTAATAAGCCTCACTCTTGTTGGCTGGGTCTGTCAGGAATCGGGCACAGCGGCGCCTACCTTGCGGATTCCCGAGGTAAAAGACTACATTTCCCATTATGACAATGCGGAAGAAGGGATAAAGGCGCTCTGATCGCGTGAGCCGGCGCGCGCAATTCTGCAGTCATTTCCGTCCTGGACTGTTTGGAAGTAAGTGCTGATTCAGAATATCCTGACCTGGCCGCACGGACACCCTGTGAAGACTTCAGGGGCCGGATAGAAGCCGCGTCGGAACCGTGAGTACCGCGGGAGAGAGCCGTTGCCACTCTCGCGGTTTCTGGACTTTGTTTTCTTATTTGCCCCGAGTGGAATACGACGGGCGGCTGCCGTCTGTTCCCAAGGAAGGAAGAAGAGACGCATAGTCCTTTTCGCTTTCCCTTTTCCTTTTCTTTCTAGGCACAGCGGAGCGCCGCGATGATCAGGAACCGCGCGCTACCGTGTGTACACAGTGCTGGACTTAACTGAACAAACTCAGGTAATTCCCAAGAGACATAAAGCGGTAAACCCTACCGCGAACTTCCATTGTGGCACATCGAGTTTAGCGTCCTCAAAACTCTCAGGGAACTCCTAGCGGAGTACGGCGGTGACGGAACCGCGTACTGCCGTGGGAGCCGAGGGGGGACACGTTTCTGTTGCAAGGCATTTTGGCTGCTGACAGAATGGCTGAGGAGTTTTGTTTCTTTGAATACGCACCACCATTGGTTGCAGAGGAGTTACTGCCTGGGGTACGTGTGAAGGAGTAAGAGCTGGTGCAGAGTGCATGGAAGGGGGGGTGTAAAACACCATTAATGTTTGTGGTATCTCATTGCAGAATTGAATTGCATCAACGGCTGTTGAAGGCACTCTGTGGGAAGGTAGACAGCATTTCCCGTTCCCAGGTACAGCAGACTACTCATAGCGAGACCTAATGAGAGTAGGTTCACCTGCAAAGGTCTTACGCCTGTGTTCCTTTTTTGTTACAGGTTCTAATTCCCCTGCTGTTCCCTTCCCTATCCTTTCCTTCGCCTGATCCGTCGAACACCCTGTTTGTTACACCGGGGTGTTGGTGATATCAGGAGGTGGACCTTTTTCTACTGCCGCTGGATCCCGTGGAGCGTATCCTGACAGGGTCCCCCCATCTTCAAGAAGGCGTGGACTGAGTTGTGCTTCACCCCGCCTCCCCACCTGGGGTGGGGTTGGCAAAGGTGGACACACCACTCCTCTTATCTTGGTTTTCCCACCAATTCTCCCGCCCAAAGTGGGGGTCAGAACCGATGCGGGCCAGATGCTGGGAGAAGTAAATGGCTGTGTCAGCTCACAAAAGTGGCAACACTTTAAAGCTTCCCATCCGTGGACCCTGCCCATCCTGGGGGAGGAGGTTTGGCACCTCTGCCCAGGATGTGCTTTGTTTCCAGACTCTGAGAGTGGGAGTCTCTCAACCCAGGGGTCTAGAATCATATTTTTTATAGAAAACAAATTGGTCAGAGTTCAGTCTTTGAGTGTGTGAAATCATGTCTTGCCTCAGCGTGTACAATAAATGCTTAACACAACCCTCTGATAAAGCCTTACTGCTCGCCCACACTACCACAAATAGAAAGTAAGGTGCTATCTACTTTTACCTCTGCCTACCTTTGCAGATCCAGTGGACTCTGTGCACACTATACCTTACTTTGGTATAGCATATACAGAGCCAGCTTCCTACATAAGTGTAATGCAGAATGCAGTACTTAGAATGAGGAAGTAACAAGGAGAAATAAAGATATTTCTACTTGTTATGCCTCATTGGGGAAAGCGTAGCATTTTGATGCAGTCCCAGGTTTTCTAGATTTAGTAAATATGAGAATGCGCCCAAATCCATGGGTGAATGCTTGTGAATGCCATTGCTCCACCCATGGAATCCCTTCTCAATGCAAGGTAATGCAAGGCAGCGATACGCGCTGCCCAGCGTTACTTTGCATTTTCGAAACCAGACAAAGTCAAAGTGGCTTTGCATGGCTTGGCAAATACCAAAAATGTGTTTGTGTCCCGGCTGCGCCACAAAAGTGATGCCCCACTGACACAAAATCTTAGTAAATTTGTCCGCTAGTGGATGATTCTGGGCAACAGCTGGCATTGTTGGAGTGAGAGACAAGTGGAGAGATCTGCTGGGATGTGCGTTGTTGCTGCCATCTCATACCCGAAAGCCAGTGTGAGACGTAAAGAAGCAGCCACAGTGCACAGATATTTGGGACCTGCCTTAATAGATTAGGTAAAAGTCCTTCGATTGACCCGCAGTATGTATCAGGCTGCTTCCGTTATTCTATGTCTGTTTATAAAGTGATGGCTGGTTTATTGGCTGCACAGTACTGGTTATGGACAATCCTTGTAGCATATATGCCTTAAATAAATGTAAGAGGAGTCAGTTACAGTTGACTGCTGACTACTGAGTGTTATGATATTAGTCTTAGTGTGAGGCAAAAATGTAATGCATGAAGTTGCATAACTATATAATACTCCGGCAAAGCATAGGTCAGCCCTCCTTAACCTTCCTGCTTATCAAAAGTAGTTGCTGGTTGGGTTGTGTCCAATCTGTGGATTGTAAACTTAAGATTCAGCTTAAGGCTGCATCTTTCTTTCCAGGTTTTGTTGCTGGGATGTGTGGTGGTTTAGTTGTTTTGGAAATGGCCATGTTATCAACTATCTTCTGAAGTGTATGTGGTCCTGGAAGCTTTGCATCCTGGGTGATAATGGGTTCGATAGCTTTGTGGCTTGTACTGAGAAAGCAGTATCTCCTACGGATTTCTTATGGTAAGTTGGCATCATGAGAAGTGGTGCAACCCTAGAGCGCAGTGTCCTGCTTTGTTTGTATTGCTTGAATTTAACTTGTAGGTTGTTGAAAATTGGGCTATTAGTTGTGAGGCCATCACAAGTAATAGGTCCACAATTGTCCTCACTGCGAACTAAACACCCCATTGTAGCACTGGACACTCACGGGGTAGGAAAGAGGAGCAGTCCAAGGCCTACTTAAGGCAGGTGGTGGGGGTAAGTAATCGCCAATCACTGCCATGCAATAATAGCACTCAATAAATTATTTTCCAGTCAGTATTGTTTCTATAGAAAAAGGTGAAGTACATTTATTACATACGCACACTACTGAATACTATGTAGTAAATTACAAATATACATTGGCAGATAGAACATACCATAGATGATATTGTGTAATCACTGGTGATGCCCTAGAGGGGTCACCCAAACAGCTCAAGTGAGTTAAATCAGTTGTTTTGGTGCTAAACTCAGTACTTTTGCTGAAGTCATTGTCATTATGTGATAACAATGAATCAATAAAACATGAGCAGACACTACGGTAACTTAATCAAACTTTTCAGGAGTAAAGCTTGTGTTTGCGCATTCTTCCATGTATTTGGCACAGTCCCTAACATAGAGATTATATTTGTGTACTTTCAGGCTTTCCTTAATGCTACCATACACATGGACCCTACAGAGCAAACACACTCCCAACTGTAGAGGAAACTCTTTAGTCATGGGAGTGCTTAAAAGCGGGAGTGCTTAAAAAGGTATTGAAAATCCAGGGAAGGTGATCATTTTGGGGTCACCCGAACTTAGGGTGAGGATTCAGAAAGTAACCTTCTAAGAAGGGCTGTGTTGGTCTGAGTGATTTGGTGGTGGTTCAGTGGTCCTGTTACCAGCACAAGCAGAGATAGGGGTGAAAATGTGTATCGAATTAAAAGACCTGCAAAGCATTCTGGGACGATTTCTCTTGAAGCACTGAATACCAGAAGAGCAGCTCTCTCGCTGTGTCAGGGAGAGCTGCGTTGGGATTTACCTTTTGTTGTCATGTTTTGTAATCGGCCTTGTGTCATACTTTCTTTCTGAATCAGGGTGCTCTGTCCCACCCGGGCACCCCATGCGCTGTCCTCTTTGGAAGACAGTTCGGGAAGCACACAGTGCGACTGCCCTCGCTGGCAGCATGATCAGATGCTGCCATGGTAGCCAGCAGCCTCCATTTGTGTCTGCCTGTTCCCAGGGGCAGACGTGCACTGCATCTGGCCCCCTCCCACTCCCCCCCAGACACGGGCATGGGGAGCAGAGATAGCAGACCACATGGCCGCACTGATGGGGGTGCGGCAGCACTTCCCCCGTCCTCGTAAGTTCAAGGCCCAGGGATGGGGTCCTGGCCCCTCCCACCTCCTGCAGGGACAGTGCTTCCCTGCATCTTTAGAACTTCGGGGGTCCGGGAATGGGGTACCGGGCCCCTTCGGCATGAATCTGCCATGAGATGGGGTTCCATGGGCGAGATGCACAAACGGAGACGGAGCAACACAGATGCCCTGCCCCTTGCATGATACATCAGCAGCTTCTTAGCGCCGTCCCACGGGCCCAGTACGGTCCACCCCAGGGGAGAATATTGGAACCGCAGTGGAGCTCCATGCTCTCCGAGGCAGGAAAGTAGGTCAAAGGTTGCCAAACTTTGGAATGCCATAACTTGGGCCCGATTGGGTTGATTTGGACTATCCTGGGCTCGTTTAACTCCTGGTGGTGAGCTCTATCCGTGAGGGGTAGTTACAGAAACCATCCTCACCTCTCAAGGAATGCAGTCCTAAATAGCTGTTTTTCCTGCTCCCCTGCACCAGTTCTCCTCTGATCCTTTGTTGGTGGGCACAGAAAAGTCCAGGGCTTCCCCCCAAATGGTCTTCAGGGGGGTAAAGGGACCAGCCTCACTGACCCTTGTGGAGACCCACTGGTCCATGGATTAACTGGGCAGAGTCCTTGGTCCCAAGTGGGGGGTCATGTGGTTCCTCCTAATTCTCCATGGCAGTCCCAGGATCCAGCAGCAACGTGTGTAGAAATCCGTAGGCAAGAGAGAGTCTCTCCCTTTTGCAAGAGTTTTTTAAGGGGAGAGGAAGGTTCCAGAAGACAGGCACCCTGACCAATCTTGAAGTGCCACATCGTCTCTCCTCTCCTGTCCCAACCCTGCTGCACAGCATGTTGGGACAATCCAAAATGGCATCATCCAGGAGCCACTGGTCATATCAGCTCCTGGGGTCTCAGTTCCACCCCTCGCTGACCTCATTGCAGGGGCCTGCAAACTTGAATTTCAAGGAGAGCCCCCCACTGGGTTGGCTCCAGTTGTCTGGGCACTCTCCTTTGTCCTGTGGGCTTGGGCAGGCCCATATCTGGTACAGTGTGACAGCTGGGTGATTGATACAGAACATTCCACCCCACCCCTTTCCTCCTCAGCAGCCGACAGAAGTATTGCTAATTGCTCTTTTTGTGTGGGGGTGGCCTTTGTTACTGATGATAGAGAAATTGTTATTAGCTGGGCACAGCAGGGTGAACCTGGGCTCTGATCCTGAGCTGAACCAGGAAATTATGGAGATTCTGAATGACCCGTTAGATGTACAGTTATCATTTTTGAGATTACCATATATTGATTTCTTGCACAGGTTACACTCCAATTCAAGATCTCAATGGGAAGTAAAACTAAACTTTAAGGCAGGTCTTTCCCAATATGTATAATGGGGTACCACTGTCATTAGAACAGTAAAGCACACTGACTTTCCTTATTAGTGTAAAATACCCTCAAAAGAGCTATCCCCGTTGAATACCTAATCCTACAAAGTCCCCATCACACCGGGCTGGCTACCTGTACTCTGTTACAGGGCTGTGCATGCCAGTAGTCTCCCACATGCAGCCCGCAGATGGGTGCACGTGTGTTCACATGTAACAGGGAAAGTGTCCCTTACCCTTGCTGCGTCGAAGCGGCCTTATCTTAAAAGCTAGATGTTTGGGGAAAACATGCCCAGTCCATTTGCCATGTGATTACCATGGGTGACACACAAGTAGTGAGGTCATTCGCAGTAAAAAGTACAAAAACCATGTGATCAATAAAGCAAGAAAATTCAAGCGTACTGCTGGGGCAGAACCCAGTGCAAAATAGGTTTAGTGGTCTTTTCTGCTGGAGGCTCTGTAAACAATGCAAAGTGCCTTGAACATTGCCCTTCTTACTTAGATAGCCAGTGGAGTGATTGCAAGACTGGAGTCATGCGTTCTTTGGGTGAAGGTGTAGAAGAAGTCGTACAACAGCATTTAGCATGAGTTATAGTTTATGTATGATGAATGCGGGTGCTCCAGGGTATAGGTGGATGACATAGTCAAGCTTGGACATTATGAGTGTGAGGATGGCTTGCAATTTCTGTTGGTCTACAAGGTATGGCATGATGCAGCGTAGTGTTTCCATTGTGTAGAAGGCATTCTGTTTTACGTTGTTAACACGTGGTGTCTAATATAGCTTTGAATCCATGGTTACCCCTAGGTTTCTTACTTTTCTTGATATTGTTGGTGGGGGCTCGTGTTCCTTAGGCCATATGGCAGTAGGCTGGTATTTTTATCATTGTCCACAGGTCATAAACTCTGTCTTTGCGGTATTTAGGCTAAGATAGTTATTCTTCATATATGTGTTTTATGGTCTGAAGGCAGCTGTCAAGTTTTAAATTGTAGAGGTCTTCCAGACCATACATTGTTAAAAATGATTTGGGTGTCAAATGCATTGTTGTATTAGGTGAGGTTGAATGATGTAATCGGGTTTGGTGAGTAGGTTAGGCAGATGTTTAATAATAGAGGGGATATGATGGAGCCCTGTGGAATGGGCCTGTGTTGTGTATGAGGAGCTGATATGAAAGGTATTACCAACACTAGTTCACTGTCACAGCTGAGAGGCCAAGAATTTAATGGGCCTTAGCTAAGCTCCCTTCTCGCCTTCTTTCACATATAGTACGTTAAACAAGAATATGCTGCGTGAAGAGTCAGGTTGTTCTTAATCCAATACCTTTCATGATATTTCCTATTCCTGATATTTAAATAGTTGTCACTGCCTAAACCTACCGTTCAGAAGCAATGTCCAATCAGGAAACTCCAGATTCCGATATGCCATAGTACTTTGATTAGCCTTTTGTTCTGGGACAGAGTTATCACAAGTCAGGTACGACTTACATTGGACTGACATTGCTCCATCCTACACCGGCCTGTTGTGAAATGTATATTATGATGAGACAATGTATCTGCTCTACAGATTGCAAGACCTAGATAGTTTGTTAGGTTAAGGTGCCTGTTGCAGAGGGCTGCAAGTGACCCATCTAGCTGTAGTGTGAATCTGACAGAACCCAATATGGCCTGCCATGTCACAAATGGCTGTTCTAACACACTACCTTTCAAAAATGGTTTAATATTTAATAAGATTAACTCTGCTAGGGTCAACATGCTGAGGATTCATCACCTTGAACCAAATATTGTGGAAAGTATAATCCGGGCATGAGGCTGAAAGCATTTGTATTATAATTGACCTCTCTAAACAGCAGCAGAGCATTGACTAACATTTTCTGATTGTTGTATATTGTAATTTAAGATCTGTGTAGTATGAATCTGGTTTTTGAAATTTTTAGACCTTTGAAATTCTACTTCTCTTTATCTAATTTATTGTCATAGCAAATAAATTGCTGTTATAAGCTCCTATGTAATTGATGTACTAAATGCATAATATTTGGTGAACATTTGTGGTAGCGTTTTTATCAGGAGAAGTGTGAGAACACTGTGTGGTAGGACATTTGTGGATTCACTCAGATTCTATTAGCACAGTCTGCTTTCACTTTTGTTTTGCTGTGTATCGTCAGTGTGCACAATGCACTACGCAATACGGCAAAACACAAAAATCCAAGTTGGGACTTGTGAGAAGCATTTCCCCCTCATGTCGACTTTGATTTTGGAAAACAAAGTGTTTCTGGTCTTTTTACCAGAAACATTTTTGTCTTCAATTTTGGGGATGACCCGTTGAAGTCGACGCAATATGAATGTAGTGTGTTGGATGTCAACGGATCATTGCATGCCCACCAATGTCGTATCCAACAAGAGTTAACAACTAACTGCAAGCATACGATGGCCACATTGTACTAACTTCTTTGTTCGATGATCATAGGGGGCTACTCCAGTTCCAGGCAGCCCCAAGGATGGTAGGCTTCTGGGACTGGGGAAAATCGAAAAGCACAGTGAGCACAGAAAGGTGGCAGGTGCTGCTGTTGGCCACGCACAGCCAAGAGAAAGTTTAGGTTGCCATTCATGGTTTATGGAGAAGAGGGCCAGAGAGAGAAAAACATTTACTGAAAAGTATAAAGATGATAGCAGGCCTGATGTATGTATCTATCTATCTATCTATCTATCTATCTATCTATCTATCTATCTATCTATCTATCTATCTATCTATCTATCTATCTATCTATCTATCTATCTATCTATCTATCTATCTATCTATCTATCTATCTATCTATCTATCTATCTATCTATCTATCTATCTATCTATCTATCTATCTATCTATCTATCTATCTATCTATCTATCTATCTCCATAGGAAATGTCTTTTTTGTGTTGCTTATAACTTCTAGTTAGTTTGACAAACCATCACAAAACTTTCCAAAAAACAGTGCTACTTTTTGACTTGTTTGCGCATGGAAAGTTTGTGCACAGAGCACACCTTCACGGGAAACAGTGACTGGATTCCGCTAGTATCGTATCAAGGGGTATGATTGTGGCAGCTTTATCTGTTGGGTGATTAATGTCTTTAAGTATGTTATATTTAGGAGTGGGCAGAACTCTGCAGAATCTTATTGAGTTTAATGTATTGGCTGAGTTGTTCCCTCCAAGAGTGCATTCAGTACGTGCCTGAGTTACCTGAGTATTTTGTAAATAGTTGTGTTGACAGTGGTCAGATGGAAAAGTTACTGTCCTAGTAGCTCACTCAATGAAAGGATTATGAAAGTATAAAATAAATGAACCACCCCTAAAATACCTCAAAATTAGGGAGCAGCTATTATGTCAAAGCTAATGGACTCCTGATGATTATCAGCTATTACCAGCGTCATTTGTAAAGTTTGAGAGACTGGGCCCAACAAAATCTCTCCACTGTCTACAGTGTGAATATTTTAAACCTTGTCTCTAGGCACAAGAGGAATACCCAACTCTTTGGCAAAAGATGAATCCCGAAGTTACCTGTGGCACCAGAATCAATCAATAAGTCTAAAGAAATACTGTTGTTCAATTCCCATTGTAAACATACAGGTACATGACAATGTTTGAGAGGAGGTTCACAACTAGTATTGCCTAAATTTGTAAAGACCCTTGAGTCTAAACTACTCGGCGATTTGGTCTCCACAATTTCTTGACTTTAGTGTTTCCCTCCACCTCTGAGGTTGTATATGCATTCCTAGACCTCACCTTGGGTTTACTAGTGCAATCTCTGAGGAAATATTCCGACCTTCCACAACATTGACAAAGTTTCTTATCTCTACCCCTTTGCCATTAGTTGTTGAAAAGAAGACCACAGAGTCTCCTAATCTACATTGGTTCCATCTCCTCCACCACCTGGCCCTCCATCTTTTTCTCTCATGCTTTGTATAAACCTGATTCTACTTTTCCTTCATCAGATATCCTTTCTACCAATCTGTAATCTAACGTGAAGATCAGGTCAATCATCTGGTGGATTATCCACCGGGGCCAGGAAATCCTTCAGGTCTTCTTGTAAACCCCTATAAAACAAAGAAGTTCACTTCTCCTTAGGTTGTCCAGATTAAGCCACAAGTCTGTTAAAGGTAGTCAAATAAGTGATTAGATCTATACTCCCTTGTTATAGGTTTAATAATGTTGTGTCTCTGGAGTACCTTAAAGTATGTTTATCAATCAGGTTTCTCATCTAAGCTCTGAATTCCGCCTAATTGTATACGATGGGATCATCCCTTTCCTCCAGTAGTATTGACAATGTAGCTGCAGTTTCCCTAGATATGAAAGTGTAAATGCCACACAAGATCAGAAACATACTGTCAATTGCATTTTGTGTGCAAATGACCATGATTTAAAAAGGTAGTGAATTTATAGGATTCCCCATAAAACCTCTCCTGGGGGGCTAATGGAACAACATGTGGGGCAAGGACCAGAATCATTGAATTGGGCACTCCTTCCCCACCTACTGCGCTGGCCTCTATGTCCGCTGCCTGCAAGTTAGCATAAACAAAGGTAGGTGTTTTGAGTTGAAACCTGGTAAGTGTGTGTGTGTGTGTCCCAAACTAGTCATGGCGTTAGATCCAACCCCAGCCCCAGTTCTACTTGGACTACCTTGTGAATTGTTTAACCATTGCACAAGCTGCTGTGTTTCATTTTGGACTGTTGTACCACCTGTGTTGACTCTGTTTTCAGTTTGTAGGGATACTAGTACATTAATTATGCCTGCCAAGGAGGGATTCTGATATTCCATCTCGCTCAGACAAGAATGTCATACTTGGGCTTGCGATTCTGTAACATCTAGGCACAACCAATTCTGCCTTGGTCATGCAATCTTGTGGGAGCGAGATGTGAATATCAGGAGCAAATACCCTATTCCACCAAAGTCCTGCCAACACCTGATATATGATGTAACTCCAGGCGAAAACAGAACCCAGGGCAAAGGGGAAGTAGAAAAAATAAAACAGGAATGGCATCTAGGGGTCCCTTTAAGGTGATTGCATCATTGCTCAGCCCTGCAGATTCTCTCAGTGTTATAGCATTGTGGTACATCTACCATAATATGATGAAGATTTTAGGACTTTCACCTTTTTCATAAATGAATATGATATACATAGAACATAACTGGTGGGTCTAGCTCTTACCTAATACCTCCTTTTCCCCACTTTAAATCTAGTGACTGGAATCCCTGAAAATGCAGTGAAAATCATGAGAAAAATGAAACAAATAATGGAAACGGATTGCATAAAAGACTAGAATATCAAACAATGAGTCTTTAGAAAATCATAGTAACTAGGCCTGGGTTGTAAACTTCACTCTGCGGGCGGAGTTCAGAGTTTGCCACTCCGTGTTCCGCTTGGAGCATGGAGTTCGGCAAAAACTCTGGCTATGCCGCGTAGTGGAGTTTACTGATGCTTGCCGTATTTAACAATAAATTACCATTGATCTTCTTTAATGTGATCATGTTTTGTTGACATTATTGATACATATGTAGTATAAACTGTGGCACTAAAGGAACTATCATTATAATGGTATAAAAGCGATGGGCGGAATCGTGTGCCTCCATCTCCTCACGAAGAAAATTCCTGACAATTTAACTCCTAAAGACTTTGGCCTGTCCTCAAGTACTTATAGGTAACGTCTTTGTAAAGGATTCCCACTCGTGCATTCATTTGCCCACATAACACGCTAGCAGCTGTCATCCGTGACCCGAAATGCTTGTGCCCTTAATGTCACACCAGCATCTTCAGGCCCTGAAACACTGTATTTACTGCCAAGTTTCCTGCAGGGGTGCTGCATAGATCAACACTGATGTGTGTAAGAAGTTTTTTAGTAGCAACTGGGACTCTTAAAAATACACTTCCATGCCACCTGCAAACCAAATTTATCACGGTTCAGAAAATTACTAAAAATTCACCTTTAATTGTTACACAACTACCTAGCATTGTGCCTGTATTTAATATACGTGCTAAGAATCTTCGACAGATGTTGTGTTATATAGGTTCACTACCAATAGACCATAAAGCCTAGGATCCCATCTTCCAAAGTGGGCAGCATAGCCACTAGACCACATATCCTAACTATGCCACCTTTAATGCGGTAAATGTGAGAAATGACGACAGAACTTATTGCTCAGTAAAGACTACTACTACAGTGAAGCAAAATGTTTGCTAAGGCAACCTACTTTGCCAATGCTGTAGTAAATAATTTAAACATAACCAACTCACGAGCCAGACTGCAATTGGAGCGCAGCCAATAATGGTGCAGACCCCAATTGCATTTGACAAAGGAGCAAATAAGAACAAAGATGGGTTCTAACATTGCACGCAAAAATACAACATATCAGACATGAAGGCCCCATACCATTGATACTGGCTTCAGGATTTCAAGTTCAGCAAGCTGTTGGATTGATTCCTTCTTGTGTGCATAAATGGCACACATTTAGCATTTAGCTGTGTAAGAGAATCCTCCATTTTGAAGGAGTCCACACTAATCAAAATGATTGTTTAATGAAAGATAATTAGTGCATTCATGGTAGTTTTGAAAACGGGACTGGCAAAAAGATTGCTTGGAGTGCAGACAGTAGTAATTTGTAGTATCCTTTAGCAACACTAGGGTCTTAAGACACAACTTTAAGAAGCCATGAAGGAGGCCAGATTACAAATTACAGCCTCAAATCTAGCCTTAGTGCTATGGAGGGTGTGCTGTGAAACAAGGCTCTTAACATGTTTGCACCATATCTACCTGAGCTCAGTGTCTCTCTGGGGCACTCTGATGATGGTTTGATAATGCTCTAGAAACACCAATGAGTGCTCACTGAACTTGACGAGCTCAATGAGCAGTGCAGACATGCTGATCTAGAAATATCATTGAGTTTTTATTGACATTCTGTATTTCATGTTGGCACATTAGACCATCTGCTGTGGAAACTCCGGTGACAGCTCATTGTGCAAACTGAATACACAAGATGTTCTGTTCTAGGAATAGCAAAAAACCACTGTGCGTTCGGGTATTACGACAAACTTTGCTCAAGAATTGCCAGTGTGAGCTCGTTATCGCTGGGGTGCTCACACATGAAGCAGTGCTCTAGAAACATCTTCACAGTTGTATAGAAGGAGGGACACTCTCAGAACAGTTCCTCATTATAGGGAGCTGAGTTGAGAGGACGCGCGTTTCCTGGATTCTCCACCCTATCTGTGCAGTCTCCACATATGCACCATAAGACGCCTCGATTGATCACCTCCTGCAGTAGAGGTAGCTCACCACCCAAAGGCGCATATCACTTCTGTTTTCAGCTGTGCTCATTCTGAACACACGGTTTTGCTGGTGCCCTCTAGTTAGAGCAGGTTGTTTGTTTTGTTATTGTCCACCCCTTATGATGACCCCTTCCATGTCTGCCTCCCGCCTTTTTGTTGTACTTTATAGTCCCTAGAAGGTGCTCGGCCACTGACAGAAGTCATTTTGAAAAAGAGCTATGGGAATCCAGGGCAGCTCGACTGCAGCATCCTTGGAAAGTCCCGCCTCTTCTCCGTGGGTGTGGGCAGGCTGGGAGCTCATGAGATAATGTGTCAATGTGGTAGAAAATATATACCTACCGCTCGCTGAATTTCTCAGTAACTCCGCGGAATTCTGCAGAGTGAAACTCCGCGAGCTCCGCCCAGGCCTACTTATAACTCTCAGTCACGGTTCGCAGTGTGGAAACAACAAATAATAGTCTTTTCATTCCCTTGTAGAGTGTGGATATCATGAGTTTGACTGTCATCATCCACAAGGTCATGGATTTGCAGCACTGGACGGTGAGAATATATGCAAAGGTATTTTACATGCATGCTCCTTACCAACATAGAAGAGCAGTCAGCTGTTGGTAAACCTTTATCACCTTTTGAATCCCCGCAGGTTCCACAGAGGCAATTCAATGAGGAAAATCACCAGGCAGCCCATACTTCATTGAAGTGGCAACCCAATGAAGACTGCAATGCAATACAGCTAAAACAAGAATGTGGCCGTCGATAATGAACAGGTAAGTATACAAGTAAGTAAACTTTTGATTTAAATATTTACAGGTGCTGTGGCACTCAAGAAAATCCAGCGTGGGCTCCCAGGAGGCCGTACTGCTGAAGGAGAACACGGAACAATAGACCCCATACCCTGCTTCAGCCGCTCTCCCCACTTCTGTATGTCTGGCTGCAAGGTGTGCTCTGCGGCGGCAGCCCTAACATGTAAAATGTGAGGTCATAAGAAGAGCATGGTGGGAAACAAGTTATAGTTAACTCTGCTAACTGCAACTGGTGAATTTCTGTTTTCTTTAGTACAAAATGTAAGGTTGGCACTGAAATTTCACGTACATATAACGAGACCTCAACCTTTGTTATATACATATATATGTAAACCTTCACTCAATATCTTTGTCTATTGGCTTGCCTTTTGCTTCTTCTTACTGTATCCCACAGTATAAGACACTGGGCAGTTTACTGGGACATAAATGTAGTGCCACTCAAAAAAACTGTTTCCTAACAGTAGGGTAGACGTCCCCAGCCTTAACCTGGAATTGCTAGCACCTGTTTGTATTAGGTTGTCCTTACAAGTGCTCCACAGTAACCAAGGCATTTATTGAAAGTCGTGATATTAATTCATCAGCATACATCAGCATGGCTGTATTTACTTATCCTATTGAAATCAAGCACAATTTATAAGATTAGGAAATGTGGATTTGTACAGATTTATGTTTAATCCACACCCCTCAATTTAACATCATGCTCAGGAGGGGCACTTAATAACAACGTGACTTATTGCAGCTTTGTGATAGACTTCATAAGCAGTTGCTTCTGACTTTAGAGGAACATCCAGTAAAGGTCTGAACGGCTGAAGTTTTCTAAAAGACTCCACGCTGTCTGACTTCAAAACGACATCTAATACTTACTTGTGTTACTGTAGGTATGTGAAAGGTCAGAACGAATGGCTTTACCATTGCTTGTTTTTCAATGTGAAAAAAACCTCAGATAAACACATTAACAACTCCACCCCCCAGAAGCAATCCGACCTTGAAAAAAACCCCAAAAATTACCCAAGGCACCAGGTTGCTACCAAAGGTAGAGCATGCAACATTCTCCAGTGGTATAGTCAAGAGAGTATAGGGCGAGGTGGTCGGGTCGGATTCCGCCGTCCAAGGAAAGAAGGAGAGAAGGGGAGGATACATTTTAGCATCAAACACATGTGGGACAATTCACTAATAATCCACTTAGCGTGTGAAAGAAGCGTCAAGGCCACAGTATTGGGGTCTGATCTCATACAGCAAATGTTTGTCACCACTGTGCATATATAGAACATTGTTATGTAGGCCTTCGGCTGAGCCAGAGACATTTTAAGGGATGGGCAAAGCCGGCTCTGGCCCAGGGCCCCAATCTTTCAGGAGGCGCCCTGATAGAGACAGTTCTGTTGTGCACAGTTGGTGAAGTGTGAGGGTCTATGTCACGAGGTGCCCCGACCGGATGAGGAGGAGAACCTGCCTCTATTGACTGTACCTGTGAACCCCCTCCTTTCCCCTCTTTACCTCCAGCAACCCAAAGCCTGGGACAGAGAAGCCTGCTCACACCCTACGAGCGGAAAAGGCGATCCATGTTTCTTTAATTGGGCCGAGCTGGCTGCGGACCCCGCCCCCACGGATAACGCGGATAAAGGGAGGAGTTCCGAACACGGGAGGGGTGAGCGACCAGGAGTAGCGAGTACGGACGGAGTGGAAGAAGAGAGGAGAGCGTTTGCAGAGGAGAGGCGAGAGAGAGAAGAAGACGAGGGACCGGAGACCCAGACCCCGGAGCCAGGAGGCCAACGACCCGGCGATTCGCCCCGCCACGTTTCCGGAGAAGCGTGGCACCAACAGTGTTCGGAAGGAGAAGGCATCCTGGAACGGGGCGTGAGAAGAACGAAAAGCCCACACCAGCGACCAGCAGCCAATCAAGAGACGGAGCTTCCCCTCCCTTATTACCGGGCCAAGACTTATCGCAAAAGAGTGCTCAGACCAATAAAACACACCTCCCCAGCACACCCAGTCTCTGAGTCTCCTTCAAACCCGCTACAAGTGGTGGAGAATGCAGGCATAGGACCAGCCATCTGTACACCAAAGATGGACGAACGAATCCAGCATCTGGTAAAGGGGCAAGAACAGCTGGGATGGATGGTGGAGCAACAGTTGAATTCCGCCCAAGCCGACTGAGACACGTTTAAAACACAATACATAACTGGAAGGAATAAAGGCTATTTGAGACAGGTCCAGCATACGTAGCCCGGGCATAAATCTAAAGATACAAAGGTATGCTGTTCCTAAGAAGGCTATGAATGATTTTGAAGATGTATGAGTCAGGAGGAGATTCCTCCTTAAGGAAAAAGAGCCTCACACATCCGGCAAACTAGCTGTCATATATCGTCAGCATATGGCCCAGATGTCATGTTTCATCATAAGGTCTGCTCCGAATCGGGGCGGCGCTGCAATCCCCGATCGGTGACCTTGGTGGCGCCTTTTAGTGGAGATCTTTATTCCTTTCAGTTGCCGGTAGGTGAAGTGCAGGTGAGGGCCCTAAAGTGAAGTGTGTGTAGGACAGAGTGTATTAAAAATAAGTAGTGGAGATCCTAAGTAATTAATTTTAATGAGGGAGGTCCCACTCTTAATTAAAAGCAATAACGTGCGTAATCTAACAGTAAAGGTGTCTGTATTACGCTACAGTGAATGGTGGTCAACATGTTTCTTGCAAAGGTATAACTAACCGCAATTCTTCAGGACCAGAAAGTTCACACACTTATTGGTAGTGGTAGCAACTGATAAAGCACTTACCACTGGTACAGCACCCTAATAAGTGGTAAATGAAATAAGGTAAAAACGCCCTGAGGTGCAAGGCTTCAGGTTCCAACGAGAAGGCGCTGGATACTAACACTGAATAGTGCAGTGTCGACAGTCCGCAATGTGGGATGCCTAGAATCTTACCCTTCGTCCGCGCCAGCTCGGTGGAACAACCATCTCCGCCCACCTCGAAGGCCTACAGGCAATGCTCAGGGAACCAATCCCCGGAAACCCTCCTCTCACCCGACCCACCACCCCCAGACCCTCAGGGATATCGTTACAAAAATATGTGGCAGGCGAAGATCCCGATGCATTCTTACTTAATTTCGAAAGAGCCGCCTTGGCTTGTGGGTGGCCTGTGGAGAAATGGCCTTTCTTTCTGGCTCCGTTATTAACCAGCGAGGCACAGGCAGCCTATCAGGTCGCCAATGCGACGGGCAATGTACCCTATGCCACCATCTAAACCGTAATACTAGACCATCTCGGGCTGGATGCGGAAGCGTACCGGGTACGGTTCCGAAAGGAAAGGGGAGCCCCGGGAGAGAATCCTAAAACCCTGTTTTTGCATCTCAAAATGGCTGCAGATAAATGGCTAACCCCGGCTTCCAGTTCGAAGGACGAAATAATGGACAAGATCTATTTAGAGCAGTTTTTGGAGGCAGTACCGTTTACCACCCAGAAATGGCTCCGACAACACTCGCAGTTGACTACAGCTCAAGCTATCGAAATGGCCTCTTCCTATGCCAGGGCGCAACCTCGCTCAGCTCCTTGGGACTCAGAGAAAACCTCACGTCCTCTTCCGGTTAAGGGAGAAAGGAAACCTAGAGAGCTTGTAGAAACCAACCCGCAAAAACCCTTGAGAACAGAGCCCCTCTCCTTCAAAGGACCGCAATGCTTTGAGTGTGGGACTTGGGGACACATTGCACGCCTATGTCCTCACAGGAGGCGATTGGAGAAGCCCATGGAAGTAGGATACGTCCCCAAATCAGTTCTATACACGGCGGAGCTGGGCAGTTCCTTCTATGTAAGTGTAAGGGTGAATGGGAAAACGATCCAGGCACTACTAGACTCTGGGTGCAGACAATCAGAAATAAGAGGGGTGTTCGTGGAAGCTAGGCAAGTGATCCCCCAGATAATGGTTTGTATCAAATGTGTACATGGGGACACAAAACCATATCCGGTGGCTATGGTCCACCTGGAGATCCCGGAGGGAGGGCAACACCTAGTGAAGGTGGGAGTGTTGGACGCGCTACCGGAAGAACTGATTATAGGGACCGATAATCCCAACTTCCTGGATTTATTCACACGTTCCACAAACGTACAAACCCCACAAGAGCCGGTAGAGGCGAGAGCGGATCCATCTCGCCCTGCGTACATTACACCAGAGCCTTGGGCAGGGGATAGGAACTTCAAATTCGCACAAGCCAATGATAGCACCCTCTATAACGCATGGGAACAGGCACACTATACCCAGGGAGACTCCAATCCCAAGTTTCCCCGATTCCTTATCCAAAGCGGGTTGTTGTACCGACAAGGGAAGAAGGACGACCCACTACAGCTGTTAGTGCCCATCACCTTCAGGGATCAAATTATGTTCTATTCACATTCACATCTCCTCGCCGGCCACATAGGCACTGAAAAAATGACTCAAAACGTAGTGCAACACTTTTACTGGCCCGGTATCTACACGGATATAAAACAACACTGCATGTCACGCGAGTTGTGCCAAAAAAAGAACATACATAGGCCCCCAGGAGTCCCGTTACAACCCCTCCCCATTATAGGGACCCCATTCGAGAGGGTAGGTTTGGATTTGATAGGCCCCTTACCCAAAACCAGAAGAGGGAACCAGTATGCACTGGTTGTGGTAGATTATGCCACCCGCTTTCCGGAGGCCTTCCCCTTGAGAGTACCAACCTCCCGGGCAATAGCTGAGAAGGTAATAGAGCTCTTCTCCCGCGTGGGGTTCCCGAAGGAGATTTTAACGGACCAGGGGACCCCCTTTGTGTCCAGACTGATAAAGGAGGTATGTAACTTGGTGGACCTACGACATATTAGGACGTCTGTGTATCACCCCCAGACAGATGGTCTCGTAGAACGTTATAACGGGACCCTCAAGGCCACGATAAAAAAAATGCTGTCTGTGAGTGGGAAAGAGTGGGACAGCCTCTTACCTCTGGCCCTGTACGTAATAAGGGGACAAACGCAGAGTAGCCTCGGCTGTTCTGCCTTCGAGATGCTATATGGGCGCCAACCCAGGACCCTTCTCGAGATGACTAAGGAAGCCTGGGAAAAAGATGCCGGAGAGAGTCAAGGCCTGTTGGAGTACACCCAAGACCTGAAAAGCAAACTGGGAAAAATAAGAGAATTGGCCTATGTCAATTTGGGACGAAGTCAGAAACGGCAGAAGACGACGTACGACAAAGGAAAGAAATGGAGGAAGATGGAGGTGGACGACTGGACATTGGTTTTGTCACCATCTGCTACCCGCCGATTCCAGACGGAATGGATGGGACCATATAAAGTAATTGCCACCATAGGAAAGACCAGCTACAAGTTACAGGTGTCCCCTCGAAAGACACAGGTATATCATATTAACTTGCTGAAAAAATGGATCGGCCCCCCCCCCACAGGAGGTACATCTCTCCTTACCTACAACTGACACAACCTCGTCTACGCTAGAGGAGCTAGTCATAAGTGACGACCTCAAACAACAAGAGAAAAAGAGCTTGCAGGAAACGTTGGACCCGTTCTCTCCCATATTTTCCAACGTCCCCGGGAAAACAACCGTGATCGAACACTGTATTGAGATCCCAGCGGGAGCTGTCGTAGCGAAGCGACCATATCGGATACCAGCCGCTCGACGACCCGCCATACAGAAAGAGGTGCAAGAAATGCTGCGTCTGGGGATAATCAGACCCTCCCGCAGCGAATGGTCTTCACCGATCGTGATGGTCCCGAAACCCGATGGCAGTACCAGGTTCTGCATGGACTTTCGAGCCTTGAATCAAGTATCCTCCTTTGATGCATACCCGATACCACGGATTGATGACCTTATCGAGCGGCTCGGAGAAGCCAAATATATAAGCACTTTAGACTTGACCAAAGGCTATTGGCAAGTGCCACTTCGAGAGGAAGATCGCAAGAAAACGGCCTTTTCCACACCCAACGGTTTATTTGAGTTCAACGTTTTACCGTTTGGACTCCACGGAGCCCCCGCAACGTTCCAACGTTTAATGAACGAGGTGCTACGAGACTACCAAGACTTTACCTCCGCTTATCTAGACGATATCATTATTTTCAGTCCCTCTTGGGAAAGCCATCTCCTCCATCTGACCCTGGTTCTTCAGGCCCTACGGAAAGCAGGGTTACGTGTAAATGCAAAACAATCTAGAGTGGGCTACCACAAAGTAAAGTATTTGGGGTATGTTTTGGGCCATGGAGTCATCGAACCTCAAATAGAGAAAGTCAGGGCCATCTCCGATACCCCTTTTCCCTCCATCAAAAGGGAAATGAGAGCTTTCTTGGGGCTCATCGGATATTACAGGAGATTTATTCCCTCATTTTCGGACATCGCTACCCCCCTAAGTGATACACTCAAAAAAGGGACCACTACACAGTTGTTTCACTCACCCACACCGGCTATGTGGAAAGCCTTCAAAGCTTTAAAGGGGATGATCACCACCAACCCGGTATTAGCCTTCCCAGATTACACCAGGCCATTCATTCTACACACGGATGCTTCCGATTGTGGGATAGGGGCGGTATTGTCTCAAACTTCCAAGGAAGGGATGAACACCCCATTCTTTACATTAGCAAAAAACTGTTCCCCAGGGAGGTAAAGTACCCCACGATAGAGAAGGAGTGCCTGGCCATAAAATGGGCCGTTGATAAATTACGATATTATCTTGAGGTTCACCCGTTCACCCTTTACACAGACCATGCCCCACTACAATGGATGAGTCAGAACATGTCACACAATCCCCGGGTGTTGCGGTGGTTTTTGACACTCCAACCCTTCTCATTTACTGTACATCATCGGAAAGGCATAGAGAACAATAGTGCGGACTTCCTATCCCGACACCCTCTCCCCGATCGGGAGAATCCAGGGGGGGGTGGTGTGTCACGAGGTGCCCCGACCGGACGAGGAGGAGAACCTGCCTCTATTGACTGTACCTGTGAACCCCCTCCTCTCCCCTCTTTACCTCCAGCAACCCGAAGCCTGGGACAGAGAAGCCTGCTCACACCCTACGAGCGGAAAAGGCGATCCAAGTTTCTTTAATTGTACGGAGCTGGCTACGGACCCCGCCCCCACGGATGACGCGGATAAAGGGAGGAGTTCCGAACACGGGAGGGGTGAGCGACCAGGAGTAGCGAGTACGGACAGGGTGGAAGAAGAGAGGAGAGCGTTTGCAGAGGAGAGGCGAGAGAGAGAAGAAGACGAGGGACCGGAGACCCAGACCCCGGAGCCAGGAGGCCAACGACCCGGCGATTCGCCCCGCCACGTTTCCGGAGAAGCGTGGCACCAACAGTGTTCGGAAGGAGAAGGCATCCTGGAACGGGGCATGAGAAGAACGAAAAGCCGACACCGGCGACCAGCAGCCAAGCAAGAGGCGGAGCTTCCCCTCCCTTATTAACGGGCCAAGACTTATCGCAAAAGAGTGCTCAGACCAATAAAACACACCTCCCCAGCACACCCAGTCTCTGAGTCTCCTTCAAACCCGCTACAGTCTATTACAGATATTTTGCAGAGAAATGTTAAATTATGTTTCATTCTTTTAGATTAACACTGGCCCGCACATATTCGTATCTCACAGAAATTATTTGCAGTAATATTAGTGTGCTGCTGCTGTTTGACAATATCAAAAACGCAGGTCACTATTCCTATATATTGGATGTAAACACATTTAGAATTTGGAGCAGTGTGCACAGGGCTGGACTGGGAACCAAAACCGGCCCTGGCAAAGTGCTCACCCAGCCCTCCAGGGAGTTGGGGGTGCGGCCGAGCTGTGTGTCCGGGCCGGTTTCGGACGATTTTGTGACAGGGGCCGATTTTGCAGCTATGGTGCAAAAATGGCCCCTGTAACAAAAACGGCCCCCATGGGGCCCATCCTGGCGGCCCACCGGGGAAACGCCCAGTGCCCTCGACGGCCAGTCCGTCTATGAGTGTGTTATAGAACTGTCAGTGGCCTGGCAAAAGAGGGCATGAAAAAGCTGAAACTGGATCATAAATTAAAGGCTGTTCTGAACAGGGGCCCCCAAACATATGTTCGGCCCCAGGCCCACAAAATCCTTAAGATGTCTCTCGGCAGAGCTGTTCCAAATAACAACGAACTACTAGATAATGGCAAGTTCTCAATAGGTGGAAAACCAAAGAATCAACACAAACTCCAGTATGTTGTAAATGGCCCCAAACATTCACTTTTCCATCTAAACTTCTAGGTCTCATCTTGCAATCATCACTGAGTTGATAGGGGTTTTCATAGGAGTTTCTCTTCAGACCTCATCAGCAGAAGCCAGTGTAAGGGAAGTTAAGTGTGTGAGAAGGGAAAGTAAATTGGTTTTGCAAGTTAAAGTAGGACTTAAAAGAGGGAATGGAATGTGCGCATGTGATGGTGAGAGGTAAAAATAGCCAATATGATGATTATCAATCGGAGCTGATGGAATTTTACAACTGGGCTTATTCACACTCACAGATATCAAATACACTCCATTTAAGAATGCCAATAAAATAAGCTTTTTGGACATCATGATTGAGGCTCAAGAAGGTAAACTCCTCACCACACTGTTTACAAAGTAAACAGATAAATATAGTCCTCTCCACTAAAAAAACGTTCACCTTAGATATCCATTTGATATATTTCCTTTTGGACGGACAGTGTTTACAAATCTGAAGAATGCACACCAATAAAGAAGATTATTTCTAAAACTCCCCTAAACTCAAAGTGAGAGGATACCCCAAAAACCTTCTTAAAATGCTCCAAAAAGAGCTTGATTTGTTCCACAGAAGGAGGTTTTAAAAAGGCAAATTAAATATTCAGCTATTCCAAACATTGTCTTGGCACCTTATATCCAAGATCCATTGGTGTTGGTACGAACACTGGCAAGCAGTGCTTGGGAACCCACTAGGTGAGTAAAAGGCCCCTCACACACCAACCTAGTTGGTGTCATGCTTCATCATAGGGGCCCCAACCGGGTGGCCGAGCGCCTCCCGGTTGTGCTGCAACGCCTGACTACAGCGGAGCTGGTGTGGTGTGATGGTGTGATGTTGTGAGAAGTTAAAAATATCTCTGAGAATCCTTGCCGGGGGAACTTTAATGGTGGCGGCTCAGGATATATTAAAATTAAAAATTATGTGTGGTAACTAAGAAAGGAATTAGATTTCGTAGTTAACTATGTGTGTGGTCTACATGTTTCAGCCCGCTTAAAAGTGTGTGGGGCTTTCTTCAGGACCAGAGAGTGCAGTGAGTGGCAAAATAGTGCCACGTGAGTAGTGAAAAGAGAAAAAGAGGGTAATTTACCTCCACACTCGCTAAGGTGTGTGGTAGCGATATCAGCTTAATGGCAGACACCGCAGCGAAAAACCTGTGGGAAAGAAAACAATACACAGACATAGATGCACAAAAGATGCTGTAATACGTAGCAATTATAAAATGCAATCTTTGACTGACTGTGAAGAGCAATCTTTAAAGGGCAGGTGGTCGTACAGATGGTTACACACACGAGGTGACATGCGGCTATTGGCTGGTGCTTCATATTATCAGATGTTAGGGTGGGCGGAGTGTGCCCTTGGTGAGCTAATAGTGAGGCCAGCAAGGAGCGTGTGGGTCGCTCTCGTGAGGAGTGGCAGGCAACTGTGAGCCCGTGACGGCATGTGGCCACAGGCTAAGGTAGTCGGGCTCGAAATGAGCGATGGTGAGACTGGTATATTCAGATAAACTGTGCGTGTGCCAAGTACACTATAGGGCACACTGTATAAAAAAGGAGCGATTACCCTTGAGTGGCGCTCTGCAATTGTGTGCTAAAAATAAAAGCAAGAAGACAAAGGGAAAATATATTACACTATGGCTGAGTATTGTTCGCCGATCAGGAAGGGGAGGAGTGCGCTCCTCCTGACACAGAATCTGTGAAGGAACGGTACAGGGTCAAGATAGGGTAGGTATAGTAATTAGAAGCCCGGCAATGCCGGAATTTGTTAGCGCGCGTCACCTTACTTGGTCTGAGAGCAGCACCCGCTTGGCACCTACTGAGGTCTCCCGGCTCCTGGATGGTGTGGAGTCGAGGACTGTTGGGGATTTAAAGGAGGCGGGGGCCATAGCGTACGTGCTGCCTGTCCGGTGATCGCGCTAGGGGCAAGGCAGGCTGCGCACGCGTGTGTGCGAGGCACTGATTCGCTGTGGGTGGGGAAAGCGAATACAGGTGACCATCTGAGGGGCAAGGCTTGCTGCGCATGCGTGCGTGTAAGGCACTGATTCACTACGCAAATGCGTGTGTCAGGGATGCTGTTACCGTGCGCGTGCGCACAGACAAACGAACTAAGTTTGCTGTACAGCGAGTATCCCCGAAAAGTCAAAAGATATCAAAATGAGTAGGGCGTCAGTGTCCCTACTGGAAATGTTAGAATATGTGGCATGAGTGCCCATACTGGGATTATGTTGAGGTATGTGCCAAGTGTGTTCTGGGGCACAGGGGATCGTTGTGAAAAGACGGACTTGTGATGGCATAGTGGCTACGAAGTAGATGGGTGCAGCAGCCACGGCAGAAGTGACGTTTAAGCCCCTGCTGGGGAAGATGATGTATAAGCCAGAAGAAGGTGACAGTCACACGGTTAAGATCTCCTTAGGCTGTTCCAAGGGATATTATCGTTCAGCCCATTAAGGTGGCTGGAAAGGCGATAGATCCATCTTTGCTCTTGTTCAAATAGGCGGTTCTGGATATTGGGTAAATTGTTGTCCAGGGCTTCCACAACGACCCATCTCATATCGTTGGTGGTATGGCCCTTCTCCAAGAAATGATTTGTCATTTTGGTGATGTTCTTTTTACAGCGTATCGTGCTGCGATGCTCGCAAATCCTAGTTTTTACCTTCCGAGTGGTCATGCCAATGTAGACAAGATTGCATGGGCACGTTATGCGGTACACTACATTTTCGGTATTGCAATTCGTGTGTTTACGAAGCTCCCATACTTTGCCAGGTTCTAGGTGTAGGCTTTTAGTTGTTTCTGTGATGTGGCAAACGCTACAGTTGCCACAGGGGAAATGTCCTTTGATGTTGGGCAGACCCCATGCGTTCAAGACCGTGTTGGTAGGTCTCGGAAGGGGAAGAGGCCTTGTGGACACAACAGTGTCTTTGATGGTACGTGCTCTCTTGTTCGATAGGAGTGGAGGTTCCCAGTTGAATTTGCCTGTATTGAGTATTTTCCAATTCCTTTTGATAATCTGGGCAACTTTGGGTGTCACTGTGTTGTAGGTGGTGACACATGTCAATGGGGGATTGGTGGGTTCCTTATTGAGGTTGTCCAAGAGGCCATCACGATTTTGATTCCTGGCCCTTTTGTTCGCAGTCTTGGTTATTTTCTTGGGGTAGCCACGTTGGTGTAGTTTCTCACAGAGGTCACTGGCTTGTTTTTTATAGTCTTGGATCTCACTGCAATTCCTCCGAAGGCGGAGGAACTGACCGTATGGGAGATTTTCACGGAGGACTCGTGGATGGAAGCTGGTGAAATGCAGTAGGGAGTTCCGGGCTGTAGGTTTAAAGTGTGTCTTGCTCATGAGGCCTCCCGAGGTTGCCTGTATGTCCAAATCAAGGAAGGTGGTCTTGTGCCTGTCTGCGTTGTGTGTGAATCTGAGATTAGGGTCACATGTGTTAATCCATTCGCAGAATGAGGCCAGTGACTCATGTGATCCCTCCCAAATTAGGAGGATGTCATCGATGTATCGCCTATAAAACTTGATTTGGGGAATGCGTGGTGTGCTGTTGTTGAGAAGGTATTTAGTCTCAAAATTGAATACGTACAGGCCTGCTATGCTGGGGGCGAAAACGCTCCCCATAGAAGTGCCGTACTTCTGTAAGTACAGTTTGCCCTGGTACTCAAAGTAGTTTTCCTTGAGTGCTAAGGTGGCGCATGTCAGTACGAACGAGCGTGGGGTTTTGTGTTGCCAATTCGAGTCTCTTAGAGCCTCTTCTAGTACTCTCAGTGTGTCATCTTGGGGAAGGCTAGTGTAAAGGCTTTCCACGTCAAGTGATACGAGAAAGGAGGTGTTGGGGTCATAGTTCATGTCCGCTAGCAGTCCTAGTAGGTCCTTGGTGTCTTTAAGATAAGTACTGGTGGATTGGACCAGTGGTTGCAGGAAATGGTCACAGAAGCGTGACAGAGGTTCAAGCAGTGACCCAATGCCTGAAACAATCGGGCGTCCAGGTGGGGGTTTTTTGTTTTTATGGATTTTAGGGACTATGTAGAAATACGGAATTTTGTCTTGTGTAGTGGTGAGGAATTTTGCCTCATTCTGAGATATGTGCCCAGAGGTTTCCGCATCCTCCACTATGGTTTTGATGCGGGTTTTCAAGGTGGGTGTTGGGTCCCGAGTGAGTAACTCGTAGTTTTTGGTGTCGTTTAGTAAGCGCTCACATTCCTGATGGTAATCTTCTTTGTTGAGTATGACCGTGCCTCCCCCTTTGTCTGCCGGTTTGATTATGATATCTGTGTTGTTTTTCAAAGAAATGAGAGCCATACGTTCTGCTTTGCTGGTGTTTTGGAACGTGTGAGGTTCTTTGAGTGCTTCTATTTCTTTATACACTGTCTGTTCGTATACCATGATCTCAGGTGGTATGGAGCAGGGTGGAGGCATGAATGTGGATTTGACCCTGAGGGTGGTGTCCCCCTGGTCTTCCAGATCGGTGGTAGTCGGTGTGTTTTCAAAAAAGGCCTTAAGTTTGATTTTGCGGAAAAATTCGGCAAGTTCACGATGTAATTTAAATTTGTCCAATTTGGCTGTGGGAGCAAAGCCGAGGCCTTTTTCTAGGATGGTTGTTTCTGTGGATGTAAGTGCATAATTTGAGAGGTTGGTGACTAGGCTCAGCGCGTGCTCGGGCCTGGTTGTTGGTCTCTGGTTTGGCTCCTCGTCTGGGCACCTTGCTGTGGGTTGTCCTGCCAGTGTACGGTGTTCCCTCTGCGTCTCCTTCCGCGCCCTCGTCGGCCTCTTCCTAAAAAAGCCTGTGGATGAGCTTGGTTCAGGTATGGCGGTGGAGGTCCAAACGGCGGGTTCCAGCCGTATCCGAATTGAGGGGGCATTGGTTGGTACAAAGGGGGGTAAGCCAGGTTGGGTCCCTGGGGGCCGTGAGGCCATGGTGGTTGCCATCCGGGTTGTCCGTTTCTGCCTTGTTGGCGTCTGCGGTAGCTGTTGTTGCTGGAACCGCTGCTCGCGGATGAGTCATCATCTGATGAGGTGCCTGTGTTATCTGCCCGGTGGGGTGGTTGGTAATCGGCTTCCGCATAGGGATATGTCTTAGCGTAGGAGAATCTTTTGAGGTCTTTCTGGAATTTGTTAATCTTAGTTTGTGTAAGGCTTTCTTTGTACTCATTGATTTCTTTATTTGTTTCGTCCAGTTTTTTCTTGAATTGAGACAGTGTGGCTTTGAAATGAGATTCTGTAGCTTGTATTTCTATCAGAAAAGCATCGGAAAGGCGTTTGGATGTTTGGATGATAAGTATCATCCAGTCACGGGTACACTTCCATGCAATTTGGGCCCAATCTTTCCGAAAGGTCGGGTCTTCAAGGAAGATCCGTGGGGCATTGGTGACAATAAGGCCCCTGGGTGCCGTGTTGTTTCGTAGGTATTCTGTCAAAATGACTCCGTGGAGTATAGTACGTATTCTGTTGCGTTTTTTCTCATTGAGATTATCCCAATCTGCTGTTTGGGCAATAGATGATGCCAGATTGAAGTCTGCCAGTAGGGGAGGATTGTGAAGTATGCTGTTGACATCGTCCAGTGTGAACCCTAGACCCGGGTTTTCAGCCATAGTGAAAAGAAGAAAGAAAGAAAGGGGAGGAAGAGAAAAAGAGAAAAGAGCAGGCGAGCGTCGTCAGTAGATGAGGCTCTCGCAGCTGTGCGCTGCAAATTAATGAGGAGAACAATGGGAGAGCTAGGGAGGCAAGGGTGCGTCCGTATCCCCTGTCGTATATATTAGATCAATCAAAAATGGACAGACCCATTGGTGTTGGTACGAACACTGGCAAGCAGTGCTTGGGAACCCACTAGGTGAGTAAAAGGCCCCTCACACACCAACCTAGTTGGTGTCATGCTTCATCATAGGGGCCCCAACCGGGTGGCCGAGCGCCTCCCGGTTGTGCTGCAACGCCTGACTACAGCGGAGCTGGTGTGGTGTGATGGTGTGATGTTGTGAGAAGTTAAAAATATCTCTGAGAATCCTTGCCGGGGGAACTTTAATGGTGGCGGCTCAGGATATATTAAAATTAAAAATTATGTGTGGTAACTAAGAAAGGAATTAGATTTCGTAGTTAACTATGTGTGTGGTCTACATGTTTCAGCCCGCTTAAAAGTGTGTGGGGCTTTCTTCAGGACCAGAGAGTGCAGTGAGTGGCAAAATAGTGCCACGTGAGTAGTGAAAAGAGAAAAAGAGGGTAATTTACCTCCACACTCGCTAAGGTGTGTGGTAGCGATATCAGCTTAATGGCAGACACCGCAGCGAAAAACCTGTGGGAAAGAAAACAATACACAGACATAGATGCACAAAGGATGCTGTAATACGTAGCAATTATAAAATGCAATCTTTGACTGACTGTGAAGAGCAATCTTTAAAGGGCAGGTGGTCGTACAGATGGTTACACACACGAGGTGACATGCGGCTATTGGCTGGTGCTTCATATTATCAGATGTTAGGGTGGGCGGAGTGTGCCCTTGGTGAGCTAATAGTGAGGCCAGCAAGGAGCGTGTGGGTCGCTCTCGTGAGGAGTGGCAGGCAACTGTGAGCCCGTGACGGCGTGTGGCCACAGGCTAAGGTAGTCGGGCTCGAAATGAGCGATGGTGAGACTGGTATATTCAGATAAACTGTGCGTGTGCCAAGTACACTATAGGGCACACTGTATAAAAAAGGAGCGATTACCCTTGAGTGGCGCTCTGCAATTGTGTGCTAAAAATAAAAGCAAGAAGACAAAGGGAAAATATATTACACTATGGCTGAGTATTGTTCGCCGATCAGGAAGGGGAGGAGTGCGCTCCTCCTGACACAGAATCTGTGAAGGAACGGTACAGGGTCAAGATAGGGTAGGTATAGTAATTAGAAGCCCGGCAATGCCGGAATTTGTTAGCGCGCGTCACCTTACTTGGTCTGAGAGCAGCACCCGCTTGGCACCTACTGAGGTCTCCCGGCTCCTGGATGGTGTGGAGTCGAGGACTGTTGGGGATTTAAAGGAGGCGGGGGCCATAGCGTACGTGCTGCCTGTCCGGTGATCGCGCTAGGGGCAAGGCAGGCTGCGCACGCGTGTGTGCGAGGCACTGATTCGCTGTGGGTGGGGAAAGCGAATACAGGTGACCGTCTGAGGGGCAAGGCTTGCTGCGCATGCGTGCGTGTAAGGCACTGATTCACTACGCAAATGCGTGTGTCAGGGATGCTGTTACCGTGCGCGTGCGCACAGACAAACGAACTAAGTTTGCTGTACAGCGAGTATCCCCGAAAAGTCAAAAGATATCAAAATGAGTGGGGCGTCAGTGTCCCTACTGGAAATGTTAGAATATGTGGCATGAGTGCCCATACTGGGATTATGTTGAGGTATGTGCCAAGTGTGTTCTGGGGCACAGGGGATCGTTGTGAAAAGACGGACTTGTGATGGCATAGTGGCTACGAAGTAGATGGGTGCAGCAGCCACGGCAGAAGTGACGTTTAAGCCCCTGCTGGGGAAGATGATGTATAAGCCAGAAGAAGGTGACAGTCACACGGTTAAGATCTCCTTAGGCTGTTCCAAGGGATATTATCGTTCAGCCCATTAAGGTGGCTGGAAAGGCGATAGATCCATCTTTGCTCTTGTTCAAATAGGCGGTTCTGGATATTGGGTAAATTGTTGTCCAGGGCTTCCACAACGACCCATCTCATATCGTTGGTGGTATGGCCCTTCTCCAAGAAATGATTTGTCATTTTGGTGATGTTCTTTTTACAGCGTATCGTGCTGCGATGCTCGCAAATCCTAGTTTTTACCTTCTGAGTGGTCATGCCAATGTAGACAAGATTGCATGGGCACGTTATGCGGTACACTACATTTTCGGTATTGCAATTCGTGTGTTTACGAAGCTCCCATACTTTGCCAGGTTCTAGGTGTAGGCTTTTAGTTGTTTCTGTGATGTGGCAAACGCTACAGTTGCCACAGGGGAAATGTCCTTTGATGTTGGGCAGACCCCATGCGTTCAAGACCGTGTTGGTAGGTCTCGGAAGGGGAAGAGGCCTTGTGGACACAACAGTGTCTTTGATGGTACGTGCTCTCTTGTTCGATAGGAGTGGAGGTTCCCAGTTGAATTTGCCTGTATTGAGTATTTTCCAATTCCTTTTGATAATCTGGGCAACTTTGGGTGTCACTGTGTTGTAGGTGGTGACACATGTCAATGGGGGATTGGTGGGTTCCTTATTGAGGTTGTCCAAGAGGCCATCACGATTTTGATTCCTGGCCCTTTTGTTCGCAGTCTTGGTTATTTTCTTGGGGTAGCCACATTGGTGTAGTTTCTCACAGAGGTCACTGGCTTGTTTTTTATAGTCTTGGATCTCACTGCAATTCCTCCGAAGGCGGAGGAACTGACCGTATGGGAGATTTTCACGGAGGACTCGTGGATGGAAGCTGGTGAAATGCAGTAGGGAGTTCCGGGCTGTAGGTTTAAAGTGTGTCTTGCTCATGAGGCCTCCCGAGGTTGCCTGTATGTCCAAATCAAGGAAGGTGGTCTTGTGCCTGTCTGCGTTGTGTGTGAATCTGAGATTAGGGTCACATGTGTTAATCCATTCGCAGAATGAGGCCAGTGACTCATGTGATCCCTCCCAAATTAGGAGGATGTCATCGATGTATCGCCTATAAAACTTGATTTGGGGAATGCGTGGTGTGCTGTTGTTGAGAAGGTATTTAGTCTCAAAATTGAATACGTACAGGCCTGCTATGCTGGGGGCGAAAACGCTCCCCATAGAAGTGCCGTACTTCTGTAAGTACAGTTTGCCCTGGTACTCAAAGTAGTTTTCCTTGAGTGCTAAGGTGGCGCATGTCAGTACGAACGAGCGTGGGGTTTTGTGTTGCCAATTCGAGTCTCTTAGAGCCTCTTCTAGTACTCTCAGTGTGTCATCTTGGGGAAGGCTAGTGTAAAGGCTTTCCACGTCAAGTGATACGAGAAAGGAGGTGTTGGGGTCATAGTTCATGTCCGCTAGCAGTCCTAGTAGGTCCTTGGTGTCTTTAAGATAAGTACTGGTGGATTGGACCAGTGGTTGCAGGAAATGGTCACAGAAGCGTGACAGAGGTTCAAGCAGTGACCCAATGCCTGAAACAATCGGGCGTCCAGGTGGGGGGTTTTTGTTTTTATGGATTTTAGGGACTATGTAGAAATACGGAATTTTGTCTTGTGTAGTGGTGAGGAATTTTGCCTCATTCTGAGATATGTGCCCAGAGGTTTCCGCATCCTCCACTATGGTTTTGATGCGGGTTTTCAAGGTGGGTGTTGGGTCCCGAGTGAGTAACTCGTAGTTTTTGGTGTCGTTTAGTAAGCGCTCACATTCCTGATGGTAATCTTCTTTGTTGAGTATGACCGTGCCTCCCCCTTTGTCTGCCGGTTTGATTATGATATCTGTGTTGTTTTTCAAAGAAATGAGAGCCATACGTTCTGCTTTGCTGGTGTTTTGGAACGTGTGAGGTTCTTTGAGTGCTTCTATTTCTTTATACACTGTCTGTTCGTATACCATGATCTCAGGTGGTATGGAGCAGGGTGGAGGCATGAATGTGGATTTGACCCTGAGGGTGGTGTCCCCCTGGTCTTCCAGATCGGTGGTAGTCGGTGTGTTTTCAAAAAAGGCCTTAAGTTTGATTTTGCGGAAAAATTCGGCAAGTTCACGATGTAATTTAAATTTGTCCAATTTGGCTGTGGGAGCAAAGCCGAGGCCTTTTTCTAGGATGGTTGTTTCTGTGGATGTAAGTGCATAATTTGAGAGGTTGGTGACTAGGCTCAGCGCGTGCTCGGGCCTGGTTGTTGGTCTCTGGTTTGGCTCCTCGTCTGGGCACCTTGCTGTGGGTTGTCCTGCCAGTGTACGGTGTTCCCTCTGCGTCTCCTTCCGCGCCCTCGTCGGCCTCTTCCTAAAAAAGCCTGTGGATGAGCTTGGTTCAGGTATGGCGGTGGAGGTCCAAACGGCGGGTTCCAGCCGTATCCGAATTGAGGGGGCATTGGTTGGTACAAAGGGGGGTAAGCCAGGTTGGGTCCCTGGGGGCCGTGAGGCCATGGTGGTTGCCATCCGGGTTGTCCGTTTCTGCCTTGTTGGCGTCTGCGGTAGCTGTTGTTGCTGGAACCGCTGCTCGCGGATGAGTCATCATCTGATGAGGTGCCTGTGTTATCTGCCCGGTGGGGTGGTTGGTAATCGGCTTCCGCATAGGGATATGTCTTAGCGTAGGAGAATCTTTTGAGGTCTTTCTGGAATTTGTTAATCTTACTTTGTGTAAGGCTTTCTTTGTACTCATTGATTTCTTTATTTGTTTCGTCCAGTTTTTTCTTGAATTGAGACAGTGTGGCTTTGAAATGAGATTCTGTAGCTTGTATTTCTATCAGAAAAGCATCGGAAAGGCGTTTGGATGTTTGGATGATAAGTATCATCCAGTCACGGGTACACCTCCATGCAATTTGGGCCCAATCTTTCCGAAAGGTCGGGTCTTCAAGGAAGATCCGTGGGGCATTGGTGACAATAAGGCCCCTGGGTGCCGTGTTGTTTCGTAGGTATTCTGTCAAAATGACTCCGTGGAGTATAGTACGTATTCTGTTGCGTTTTTTCTCATTGAGATTATCCCAATCTGCTGTTTGGGCAATAGATGATGCCAGATTGAAGTCTGCCAGTAGGGGAGGATTGTCAAGTATGCTGTTGACATCGTCCAGTGTGAACCCTAGACCCGGGTTTTCAGCCATAGTGAAAAGAAGAAAGAAAGAAAGGGGAGGAAGAGAAAAAGAGAAAAGAGCAGGCGAGCGTCGTCAGTAGATGAGGCTCTCGCAGCTGTGCGCTGCAAATTAATGAGGAGAACAATGGGAGAGCTAGGGAGGCAAGGGTGCGTCCGTATCCCCTGTCGTATATATTAGATCAATCAAAAATGGACAGACCCATTGGTGTTGGTACGAACACTGGCAAGCAGTGCTTGGGAACCCACTAGGTGAGTAAAAGGCCCCTCACACACCAACCTAGTTGGTGTCATGCTTCATCATAGGGGCCCCAACCGGGTGGCCGAGCGCCTCCCGGTTGTGCTGCAACGCCTGACTACAGCGGAGCTGGTGTGGTGTGATGGTGTGATGTTGTGAGAAGTTAAAAATATCTCTGAGAATCCTTGCCGGGGGAACTTTAATGGTGGCGGCTCAGGATATATTAAAATTAAAAATTATGTGTGGTAACTAAGAAAGGAATTAGATTTCGTAGTTAACTATGTGTGTGGTCTACATGTTTCAGCCCGCTTAAAAGTGTGTGGGGCTTTCTTCAGGACCAGAGAGTGCAGTGAGTGGCAAAATAGTGCCACGTGAGTAGTGAAAAGAGAAAAAGAGGGTAATTTACCTCCACACTCGCTAAGGTGTGTGGTAGCGATATCAGCTTAATGGCAGACACCGCAGCGAAAAACCTGTGGGAAAGAAAACAATACACAGACATAGATGCACAAAAGATGCTGTAATACGTAGCAATTATAAAATGCAATCTTTGACTGACTGTGAAGAGCCCCCAGCATAGCAGGCCTGTACGTATTCAATTTTGAGACTAAATACCTTCTCAACAACAGCACACCACGCATTCCCCAAATCAAGTTTTATAGGCGATACATCGATGACATCCTCCTAATTTGGGAGGGATCACATGAGTCACTGGCCTCATTCTGCGAATGGATTAACACATGTGACCCTAATCTCAGATTCACACACAACGCAGACAGGCACAAGACCACCTTCCTTGATTTGGACATACAGGCAACCTCGGGAGGCCTCATGAGCAAGACACACTTTAAACCTACAGCCCGGAACTCCCTACTGCATTTCACCAGCTTCCATCCACGAGTCCTCCGTGAAAATCTCCCATACGGTCAGTTCCTCCGCCTTCGGAGGAATTGCAGTGAGATCCAAGACTATAAAAAACAAGCCAGTGACCTCTGTGAGAAACTACACCAACGTGGCTACCCCAAGAAAATAACCAAGACTGCGAACAAAAGGGCCAGGAATCAAAATCGTGATGGCCTCTTGGACAACCTCAATAAGGAACCCACCAATCCCCTATTGACATGTGTCACCACCTACAACACAGTGACACCCAAAGTTGCCCAGATTATCAAAAGGAATTGGAAAATACTCAATACAGGCAAATTCAACTGGGAACCTCCACTCCTATCGAACAAGAGAGCACGTACCATCAAAGACACTGTTGTGTCCACAAGGCCTCTTCCCCTTCCGAGACCTACCAACACGGTCTTGAACGCATGGGGTCTGCCCAACATCAAAGGACATTTCCCCTGTGGCAACTGTAGCGTTTGCCACATCACAGAAACAACTAAAAGCCTACACCTAGAACCTGGCAAAGTATGGGAGCTTCGTAAACACACGAATTGCAATACCGAAAATGTAGTGTACCACATAACGTGCCCATGCAATCTTGTCTACATTGGCATGACCACTCGGAAGGTAAAAACTAGGATTTGCGAGCATCGCAGCACGATACGCTGTAAAAAGAACATCACCAAAATGACAAATCATTTCTTGGAGAAGGGCCATACCACCAACGATATGAGATGGGTCGTTGTGGAAGCCCTGGACAACAATTTACCCAATATCCAGAACCGCCTATTTGAACAAGAGCAAAGATGGATCTATCGCCTTTCCAGCCACCTTAATGGGCTGAACGATAATATCCCTTGGAACAGCCTAAGGAGATCTTAACCGTGTGACTGTCACCTTCTTCTGGCTTATACATCATCTTCCCCAGCAGGGGCTTAAACGTCACTTCTGCCGTGGCTGCTGCACCCATCTACTTCGTAGCCACTATGCCATCACAAGTCCGTCTTTTCACAACGATCCCCTGTGCCCCAGAACACACTTGGCACATACCTCAACATAATCCCAGTATGGGCACTCATGCCACATATTCTAACATTTCCAGTAGGGACACTGACGCCCCACTCATTTTGATATCTTTTGACTTTTCGGGGATACTCGCTGTACAGCAAACTTAGTTCGTTTGTCTGTGCGCACGCGCACGGTAACAGCATCCCTGAAACACGCATTTGCGTAGTGAATCAGTGCCTTACACGCACGCATGCGCAGCAAGCCTTGCCCCTCAGACGGTCACCTGTATTCGCTTTCCCCACCCACAGCGAATCAGTGCCTCGCACACACGCGTGCGCAGCCTGCCTTGCCCCTAGCGCGATCACCGGACAGGCAGCACGTACGCTATGGCCCCCGCCTCCTTTAAATCCCCAACAGTCCTCGACTCCACACCATCCAGGAGCCGGGAGACCTCAGTAGGTGCCAAGCGGGTGCTGCTCTCAGACCAAGTAAGGTGACGCGCGCTAACAAATTCCGGCATTGCCGGGCTTCTAATTACTATACCTACCCTATCTTGACCCTGTACCGTTCCTTCACAGATTCTGTGTCAGGAGGAGCGCACTCCTCCCCTTCCTGATCGGCGAACAATACTCAGCCATAGTGTAATATATTTTCCCTTTGTCTTCTTGCTTTTATTTTTAGCACACAATTGCAGAGCGCCACTCAAGGGTAATCGCTCCTTTTTTATACAGTGTGCCCTATAGTGTACTTGGCACACGCACAGTTTATCTGAATATACCAGTCTCACCATCGCTCATTTCGAGCCCGATTACCTTAGCCTGTGGCCACACGCCGTCACGGGCTCACAGTTGCCTGCCACTCCTCACGAGAGCGACCCACACGCTCCTTGCTGGCCTCACTATTAGCTCACCAAGGGCACACTCCGCCCACCCTAACATCTGATAATATGAAGCACCAGCCAATAGCCGCATGTCACCTCGTGCGTGTAACCATCTGTACGACCACCTGCCCTTTAAAGATTGCTCTTCACAGTCAGTCAAAGATTGCATTTTATAATTGCTACGTATTACAGCATCTTTTGTGCATCTATGTCTGTGTATTGTTTTCTTTCCCACAGGTTTTTCGCTGCGGTGTCTGCCATTAAGCTGATATCGCTACCACACACCTTAGCGAGTGTGGAGGTAAATTACCCTCTTTTTCTCTTTTCACTACTCACGTGGCACTATTTTGCCACTCACTGCACTCTCTGGTCCTGAAGAAAGCCCCACACACTTTTAAGCGGGCTGAAACATGTAGACCACACACATAGTTAACTACGAAATCTAATTCCTTTCTTAGTTACCACACATAATTTTTAATTTTAATATATCCTGAGCCGCCACCATTAAAGTTCCCCCGGCAAGGATTCTCAGAGATATTTTTAACTTCTCACAACATCACACCATCACACCACACCAGCTCCGCTGTAGTCAGGCGTTGCAGCACAACCGGGAGGCGCTCGGCCACCCGGTTGGGGCCCCTATGATGAAGCATGACACCAACTAGGTTGGTGTGTGAGGGGCCTTTTACTCACCTAGTGGGTTCCCAAGCACTGCTTGCCAGTGTTCGTACCAACACCAATGGGTCTGTCCATTTTTGATTGATCTAATATATACGACAGGGGATACGGACGCACCCTTGCCTCCCTAGCTCTCCCATTGTTCTCCTCACCTTATATCCAAGCACCAACAACTGCACAGAAGGCATCCATTCCATGTGGCATAGTCTGCACACAATGGATTTCTCCTCTTCAAAAAACAAACATTGTTTGCTCTAAAAAACGGGAGTTTGAAAGATTTTCAGAGCACATCTTCCAACAACCCATCGCTGTACTCCCGATTTAAATCAATATGAAACCTCCCTCCTCTAAAGGTTTATCCAATCCAATCCAATCTTTCTTTATTTTGGTTATTCACCATAAAAGAGCAAGCACAAGTATATACAAACAGATTTAAATAGTTAAAATAGTTTAAAAGAGGTAAAATAGAACAGTTCATCTAACATAGTGCATTTTAAGTTAAAAAACGAAAAGAAAAGTCATCAACAATCAAGACCTTGGTTTTGCATGTTAAGGAAATTTCTCCTGACATACCACATGAGATTTAGGAAGCGCGAGACCGCAAAAACTATATGATAATCTTTGTTACATTTTAGGATTCTAAAGGCTTCAATACAGGGGTTTGTGCCTACGTTTTTACATAGCTGGACTAACCATCTCTGTCTTGCTGTGCGATATCCTGAACAACAAAAAAAAACACATGAAGTTCAGACTCATCACACGTGTTGCAGGCTGGACGTACACTGAAATTACCCCCTGTCCATTTACATGTGAACGCACGCAGGGGGAGGCAGCCATGTCGAAACTGTACATATAATTTCCTGGCTAGTGGCGGGCGGATTGCATCTAGGCACGCCTCCAACCTGCAAGTGTCTTTTACTTCCAAGAAGAGTGAGGTGAGGGATCCATGAGCGGATTCTGTTTGGAGTTTTGTGGATAAGCTGCACCAGTAGCCTTGTGGTTAATAACTTGTGTGGTGTTCTCAGGCACGCTGTATCAGGGTTTTCCCATTGTTCTTTCAGTCCTATTTTGTAGAGGCCCTCCCTGATGAATCTAAGCCATGGCAATTTTCCTGAACCAGGAAGTCTCAGAATTTCCAGTAGCTCTGATTTGTATTCTTGAAACTCCGGTGTAGCTCAAAGGCGCCGCCAAAATAATGGCCTGCAGCCAATTTAATCAGAAATAGATCTCACCCCTAGGTCCACACGCAGTGGAGACAGGGGGGAGCTAATCGGTAGGTTAAATAGTTGTCTAAGGAATTTGTTCTAGGTGATAACCAGAGGCCTGAGATTGGAGTGCCCCCAGAGTTCAGCCCCATTTAGGGCTGCACTTCTGGTCTGGGTTTTATATAACTTCATAACCTAGCTCACTGGTTTTTGGGATGTTTCCCTAAAGAACTTGGCCAGTCCACCTGTGGTTTGTCACATTTTGAGGTTAGATTTGCTAATTTGTGCCCCCCAAGTCGTATTCTCTGTGAGGGTTAGTGCCAAATAGTCAAACACGGAGACCTGCTCCAAAGGGCTACCATTCATGTGTGGGTTAGGACGTGTGGATTTACTGGGGTTAAACACCATAAATTCTGTTTTGTTGATGTTGATTTCAAGACCCCTAGTCTTGCAAAATTCGCAGAATCCATCTAGCATTCTTTGGATACCCATTGGTGACTTAGAAAGAAGAAGGGTATCATCTGCGAACATCATGGCAGGGATTTGCTTAAGCGCGATTTTAGGAGCCTCAATATCTTTGCAGGTTCTCAGCGCATCGATCAGACCGTCTATATATATGCAAAACAGGATGGGGGCAAGCACACATTCGTCTGACTCCCCTTTTTACAGGGATGGGCGGCGTTAATTCCACATTTTTCCCATATCTAATTTGGGCATAGTTTTCATTATGTAACCTTCTCAATACATTTAGGAGGTAAGAAGGAAGTCCCAGATCGCTTAGTACTTTCCATAGAGCGTCTCTGGGTACCATATCAAACGCACTCTTCAGGTCAACAAAGACCAGATACAGGATGCCCCCTTCCAACTGGACTGTTTTCCAATAAAGGGCTATCAAGTTTGTAGGAACTGCACAGTCTGAAACCAGACATTGACAAGAGACTAATTTCACCACAGTTGCTACAGAAGAATCCATCCACTTGCAGTACCAAAACTGTAGCATGTTTGTGGGGTAAAATGATCCAGGAGATCAAATAACAAATTATAAAACACAAATTAAGGATGATATTTAATGTTTTGAATGCACCCCTAGTGAGTCATTTGATTCAGATGAATCGTTCACTGACTGAAGTTGTCAAACAAGATTCCAGAGAGGCAAGCATGGACAACATCCTCGTAAGAAGTTACCTACAGACCAAAGTTCAAAACCAACACATGATCAAACGAGGTATTGGAATTAAAAACCGTCTAAACTGACCTCTAATGCCTCTCTACTAGCATTAATGCTCAATTAAAACTCTTAACAATTACAGTTTTTAATACACTTCGTGAATTGTAGCGATTCTTTGAAACACACTACCTGACTTTAACCAATAAGCTCCGCTTGAAAAACAAATTCACCTCTTTTGCCTACAAAATATCTTCTATCGCTAAAGGAGGGAGAAAATTATTCGGTATATCCACTCAAGCCAATTTTAATTGTCAGTGTACTATGAATGCCTAGGATGTGTTGGTGTCTCCTAGACCCTCAATCCCTTCATTACATCAGCATTTCTTACAAGGTCACAGCACAGTTCTGAAAAAGATGAATTATCCATGCCCTGCATTCTTCACTCCCGGTGCCATGTAGTAATCTTTGTGCCACAGCTCTGATCATCTAACATTTATTTTATCTGGTTGCAGTACATCAAAGCTACGCTGATTTCGTTCGGCCTAACAGAACTATTCACAAATCCGAGTTCTTCCTCCAAATTCCCAAAAAAGAGACTAAAGGCAATATTTTTGGTAAAGGCAGAATACGATATAGACAAGAAAAATACAGAGCGAAATCTTCAGTAATGTCGTACCTACTGACTACGTCCCCAATGGAGTGAGTATAGGTACTTAGAAAGAGTCAGAAACTCACAGCATAGATTTATTGTCCTGAGATTTCGCATGAATCTTATTCCTTGGATGTTGGGCTTTCCTGCGAAAGGGTTTTCATTTAAAGACTTGAAACCTTGCCCATGTGATAATTGTTTGGTAAAATCTGACCCTCACGTCTTTTTCTTCTGCCACTTGTATAAAGCAAAAAGAACCAGATACTTTTTACCCCATTTAAGACAATGTAATCCTTTACAATGCCGCCCTGCTTTGTATTTCTTGAAAAAGCTTCATTACTCATTTGTCTGTTTTTCTGCAGCTTCATTTCTTTGGGCTTGCAGGCGAAGGAGGCAGTTTAATAATTGAGAATTGTGGCATGGTCAAAAGGTAATTTAACTGATTTTATTTATCTAAGGTGTTGATAAAATAGGGCTCTACGTAGGTTTTTTTTCTAACTTCTTTTATGGACATCTGTATAAGTTTTTTGTAATGCGTTTTAATGGCTCCTATGAGCCCATTAGTTGTTTATCTGCAATCAATTTACAGCCATCAATACCTTGGGGATCATGTTGGCAATGGTGATGTTTGAATTTGTACTGTGTTCACCACTATGGTGAGCGGCACTAATTAACTAAATCCCGTTTGCCGAAGATGAGCTAGATCTGAAGTTTTGTCGCTTAGGGTTTGTAATATATATGCTGCATTTTAACCCCTTACTGTATTTTATTGATTGGTAATGTACTGTGTATTTTAAATCCCGTACTTTATTGTAATAATTGGAAACTTTCATGCATTGTACTTTTATGATCCTTGCTGCTAACTGGATCGAATAAAGTTGATTGATTGATTGATTGTCTCACTGACACTACAGTGCAGTCACTGTGAGCTATTTTTCTGCCTAAATAGTACAGGCTTACGCCCCTAAATATTTGACTATTTGAAATCCTTCCTATACTACAGTTACATTAACAGATACATGAAGGCCCAATGTGTACAAAATGCTGTCTTAACCACACCAGTTCCAAGAGTTTTCCTGAATGTGTTGACGCAAAATGCAGTCTCTCATAATGACTGATAATCCAGACACTGTACTGATGTCCTATGGGCAATTCCAAAAATGTGTACAACACTTCCAGCAAGCAATGACTGAAGGAGACTTATCCAAACCCCCTTCCTAGATAGTCTGGTTTTAGGTTTCGTCTGAGGCAGCGCATGCTGTGCCACTCATGAGAAATTTTGTTTACTTACAGGGGTCTTAGAGGTCACCCATTGCTTACAATTGGTTGGTTTCATCATCAATCTCATTTGATTGCTTATTTTTGGTCAGCACTTTCTCTTTCTGTGTTTGGTGCTCCCCTAGAGCCTGGCCCAAGTACTACTACCTTGCCCAGGTCAATCCACAGCTTGCGCTTTCAGAGCTACTTTTTTCTTAATATTGAAGCACTCTACAAGAGTGCATGTGTTTTCCCTGTCCATCGTGTTACTTGCCCCCATACTCCGTTCATGTTGCTTGCCACCTCCCACCCTTCTTCCAGTGTCCATTGGTTTGTTTGCCCTTCCCTACCTCCTCCCATTGTCAGTCGAGCTGCCTTTCCCCTTCCACCCTACTCCCGCTGTTCATCATGTTATTTGCACCCTCCCAGTGTACGTCAAGTTGCTTGCCCCCTCCCTCTTTCTTCTTGCTATCCATTGTGTTGCTTGCCTCCTCCCACCATCCTCCTGCTGCCCATTTTGTTGCTTGCCCCTTTCTGCTGTATGTCAAGTTGACTGCCCCTCCTGCCCTCCAAACACTGTCCATCATGTTGCTTACGCCCAGCCCTTCTCTCACTGTCTATTGTGTTTCGTGCCCCCTCCCACTCTCCTCCTGCTGTCGCTGTTGGCTCTACCTGTACCCGCCTTAACAAAAAAAGGGTTATGACACAGCAATCGTGGGCCGTGTAATAGCACTTTTTAAACTTTCAGCCATGCTGCATAGCAGCAGCAGTGATGTGCAACATGGCTAAAACATTGACAAAGCCAATAACGTGCGTAGGTGAGACCTATTAGCTTTGCCAATACTTGTTTTTTTATTACATTAGCTGTCGCAGACAGATAGAGTAGTAGCTCTTGCTTTTAAGTGTTCACTTTTCAGTGTCCAAATCCTGGAGGAAGTCTTGTAAAGAAAAATGTCCTTGGTTATTCGGCTCCTGGACAATTTCATAGCCATGTACTTATAAAGAATTCTGTGCATACGGCTTTTCATGCAATAAATTGTTGTTATGGCAATAACAAAAGATAATACTTGTTTCACATTAATCAGATAATCCACTGCCTGAGTCACATGATGTGACAAAATACCTTCATTTCTATGGTCGCTCATTCTGTACTGAAAGGAACAAAGTGGTGAAAAAAATCGCAAAGTTCATACAGAGAGAAAGAATATGATGCTTTTTGTGTGGATAAATATTAGGTTTTCTTTAAATCCTAATGTTTTGCCTATCGCTGAAGGATGAGGCTAGCGGGCAGGCGAGAGGGCGGTCTTTCACTTGTCATCACTCAGGGGGGTATGAGACCAGGGACACATCTCAGGACAAGGCCCTGTTTACTGCACCGGATGCAAGGCTTTTCTGAAAGTGGTACTGGGGGAGGGGCCATCCTAACAACTTCCGGGTCAGTCACTGCTGGATGCTTGATGTCTACAGCGTCTTGGAACACGACTGCGTTTCCTTCTGACAGACCCAGTTTAGCGGAGCGATACAACTCTCGGAGTCAATCAACTTCTCGTTCATCACTCTGCAGGTATCTTCATTAGAATCTTCTACACTGAACCTGTGCAAGGAGAGATGGGGCAAAGGTCAGATAGAGCACCAGTGGTGGAATGTAAAACCATACCTCATTGAGAGGTGTGTGGATGTGTGCACTTGCCCCAATCCTTCCCATGTTTAGTCTAATTCCCTCTATGTATGCTCATAGTGTTAAATGAACATCCACAGTTCATGCAGTCTGGTTATTTCTCTTTATTTCCATTGCTGATCTAACCCAGGGGTGCCCAATGCAGGTCCAGGAGCACCTTGTCTGTACCAGGTATTTAAATGTTTGAATCGGGAACTTACAGCTTTGGGTTCCGAGCGGTTCCGTTCACCCAGGTCCAGCGCCTTCCTGGTGCTGCTTTGAAAAGCCCAATCCAGGCGTAGTCCTTGATTGTGGACACATTGGAAATCCAGTCCTGCACAAAAAGAAAGAGGACAAATGCTTGTTTTCTATATTCACGACACAGCCATGAGACAAGTTTCCATTAGAAGAAACAGTGCCTGAGTTATACTCACTGCAGCTGTAGTTTTAAAGGCACATGCTCAAATTCCAAAGCCCTCTAATGTACAGAATCTATCCAAGTGAACCAATAGTGCAGCCAAAATCTTACAGTCCTGCCACCTCACCAGAGGTCAAATTTATACTAAAAAAGCGATGGATGGAATGCATTGTAGCCATCACTGTTTGTACCCCTCAGTGCAACACCCCAAGTGCAACTGGTATGCCCAGACACGGGTTCCGTGCTCACTTTGACATTGGAGCCAAGCTGCACCCAACTGAAGAACCCCAACTAGGGCGAACCCGGCCTTGGGTTGCTAGTGTTACAGAGAAGGTCTGGCAGTTTGGGTTGGACTGTTCCTATTGGCTCAGGATCAAGGCTGATATGCATTTGGCATCGAAGAAAAATAAGATGGACTGGAATGCGGCCCAGAATTATCACCACTGGATAAGATTAAATCAAAATTTCACCCATAATTTTTTTGTATTCCCAATTGAATGCAGGAGGCCCCTTAATATCTAATTTCTTGATGTCCCTGTTTCACCCAAGTCTTTTAAAATATTTTTTAGGGAAATCTATCTTAGAAAATTCCCTACTTTGCCACCATTTTCTCGTCTTATGGCAGGGAGACGTCCAACACATCGCCCCTGGTATTGTGAAGCGGAAGGGAACAGGTTTCTGCTAACAGTAGCAGAGCAGCATGAAGTCCTCAGCTTGTCATTCAAAGGTGATGTGGTTTAAAAGCATTAGCCTGGATTGTACTGATGTTTGACAGGTTTGTTGGGGAGACATTTGTTTGCTTACATCTCCCTTATTCCTTCTTATTCTATCTTTTGTTTCTTTTTGAGGTAGTGGCGTGCAACTCTTCTCCAACCTCCTTTTTTAGGCATTGGAGGGCATATTTACTAGAAAATCATGCAGTACAGTGCAGTGCAGCAAGTTACCTTGCTGCACTGCGCTGCATGACAGGGAAAGGGCAGGAATGCACCGTATTGAAAAGAATACAATGAATTACTGACTGTCCCTGCACTGGTGCATTCTGTCTGCCTAGTTCCAACGTAGGCACCCCAGCACCATGGGGCAAGGGTGCCTGCATTCTAAGGAGGATTGTTTTTGTGCAGGAAGGAGCACCTTCCTGCACAAAAACAATTATTCAGAGGCAAATTCCTCTTTCTATGTTTGCTGCAATATGAGAAGGCACATTCCCAGGTCTATTAGTGATGGTAAATCTGAGAATGCATCAAAAACCATGGGAGGTGTGTGGGAACCACCACATAATGCCCAGTGCATGTCTTTCCATGACTAGGTAACGCACTGCAGCGATTTGCACTGCATTGCATTACTCCTGATTTATGAAGCCACTCAGGACCACACAAGGTGGCCTTGCATTGCTTCATAAATCACATTTTGGATTTGCATCGCTCCTGCACCACGCTACGTAGTGCAGGAGCGACACATTTCATGTCCTAAATATGCCCCTCGATCTCTTGCACAGATTTCTCTGAGAAGGCAGGAGGCAGCTCTATATTCCAGCTCAGTCTTGTTACCTGTTCCATTTGCCAAAGGGAGGAATGCTCAGAAGCACAGCTGGTCCTGTGGTGAGGTGGGAGATGCAGCAGGAGGCCCTTCGACCCTATGTCACAAGACTGCACCGGACAGCACAACAGCTGCACAGGAACACGTCCTCTGTGGTGGAGTTGCTGTTAGATCTCCTGTTGCATTAGGTCTCCACAGCTGAGACCTCACGGTTGCAGTATTTACACAATATATATACTTGCAAGAGTGGGGCCTCTCTCCTTCACCAATACTGGGAAGAAATATGGTGGACTGTTGTGTGGTTATCAATGGATCATCTTAAACCTGAAGACCTGGCAACAGAGAACCCACGGGTGCACCGCCGGCACGCTCCACTCCCACAGTACAGAACTTTCTGGGTCACGCGGGTCCAATCAGTGGGGCCAGAGCAGACCTCTCCTCAGTGCCCATGTGATGTGTCCTCACCAGTGCTGCAGCGGGATAGCTAAGGCCAGTGACACCCCCTTTTAGGGGCGGTGCTGTGGTGAGGTGTGGTTGGATCTCCTCACTGTCATTGTTGTAATGCAGCAAATTGGAGTTCTGTTACAGACCCGGACACCAGTTCTCTGGAATGTAAGCATCAGCACAGGCCCAGACACCTCCCATTAGATTGCCCATTCCTGCAACCAAATGTAGTGGGCATTGGATGCATATGTGAGCCTTGACCCTTCTTCAGGGGCCGCAGGTCTGTGCATAAAAACCTGGACATAATTATGCAGTGTTGGCAGCTATAATACGGTGAGTGAAAATGAGAGATATAATGCATACTGATAATTCAATCATGCATGTGGTCACATGATGGCACAAAATACTTAAATATTGAATTTCTTGAAACAAATATTGAAACAATTTGGGCTGGATTATTCTTATTGGAGCAGGTGCAAGAGTGAAATGCATATGGCTTGGTGCTAAATGAAGTCACATGGTAGGCAGATGAAAGATGGCCTGCAATGCTACCCCAAGTGGCTGCCAGTGTTTAGACAAATGGCAAGCATTCCCCCATCACCTTTTGTGTGTTCGATGAACCCCCCCTAATTGGCACAGAGTGATTTGCATAAGGTTGGATCCAAACTGAAGTGGCATAGTGGGCAAAAGTAGGATGGGTTGAAATGCTGCATTAAGCGACTGCCAGTGCTTAGACAAACTTCAAGCATTCCTCCCATCACCTTTTGTGTGTTTGAAACAGTGACACATATACATATAGATATTTAAAACACAAATTACTCTTTCCGTAGGATGGAAGAGGTCTGGGGAGGGTGTCTTGGTGAGTCCTCTCCTGCAAACTACTTTACAGAATGAAATATGTGAATATTTGCTGACTGACTCTGCGTCATGTAACTAGCCCCAGCCAAAAATGTTTTTTTAACCAATAATGTTTACGTATTTTGTACCACATTATATGAAAGGCCGAGAAGTCTATGTAGCAAAATGTTGACGGCTGAAGATAACCCAGAATAGGAACAAAATAAAAAACACAGGCTAATCTGGTTTAAACAAAAAGAAACCTAGGATACATTAGAGCTCTCTCAAAGCCCCAGTTCCCTAGCTGTCAGGCGTGAGTTCCTGATTCAGAGCTGCCATTTTCTTTGTAAAAAAAAAAAAAATGGCACTCCCTCTTGATACAGGACAGTTTGAGAGCTCTGGGTTAAAGCAATGCTTACTACTTTGGGAGGTTTTTTAATTGTTGTTATTTTGAATCCCCCAATCAGCTTTTCTTTCATGATGTGCCACTGCCAATAAGAGCTAACTTCTTCTGCATCTTTGATCAGCATGTAAGTTGAGATAATAGCCAGTAATCTCTACAATATAGAAAAAAGATAGTTTTCTTCAGACATCCTGAAGATGGCTTTGCCCTTCAAGAGTGGGTAAAATCAACAGACCACTCTTAATGTGGAAGACACATCTGAACCATCAGGTGATGGTAATCCCAATGCATACTCGATCCTAACTGAGCTGCTCTATCAGCTCTCGACAGCAACCTCCACACAGAAGAAACACAGAAAGGGCTGAAAAAGCATAACCCGATCACCCCACACTCTAGAAGCTCCATTACATTTCCTTGCAAGCATGATAACTTTCAGCATCTGCTTCATCATAAAGGCTGCCCCCTCCGGCACACCACCCCACCCAGCAGACAAGATCAGGACCACCGGTGCCGAACCCAACACACAACATCACAAGGCTTGAAACAGAGAAATGCAAGAAGGGAAACACCACTTAACATGCCTTCTACTACAATGTACCAAAGATTGCTAAATCCACCCTAACACAACCCAGGCAAACACCCTCACTACTCCACTTCAAGAAGAAAGTGAAACCCTCCCTGTGAAAGAACACCTCTTCCGGAAGTAATAAAGCCCATTGCTGACTCCACGTGGGCCCCAACAGAGAGAACTCTCCATTTGTAAGCAGGTCTTTCTTGCTCCCACTTTTTACTCCTTTTTATTGTACTGAGCTGCTTTGTAGCTAGGCTCTACCTAAACTCTCATACAAACATGTAGATGCCTTACCAGCGTCACCAGTTCCTGTTATGCTGAACCCTTAAGCTTTGCCTGGCCTTGCATCATGCCTCGCCAGCAATGCTTTGCTCTGTATCACTGCACCTCCCCAGTTCTGCATTGTCAAGGATCACTAGTGCCTTACCAGCTCTTCCTGGTCACGTATGACTAGCAGGCGGGAGTCCACAGAGGAGCAATGTTCATGGCTCTCGCTCCAAGTTCTTCATGTCAGTAATATTGAGAATAAATAGCATGTTCCACCGTGTCGATGACAGCCTGATGGGCATGAAGCATGTTCAGATTCTGTTGAAAGATAACATGGAAAGAAAGGTTACAATGAATTTTATGGATATGGGTGAACACATTAATTTACTTTTCAGAAGAATTGACAGCTTAAGGTGCATTTACTATTCCCTGATGAGGAAATTTGGTCACAGCATGTTATTTCATTGCATGACTACTTCTGTTCTTCTAGGACCAGTGTCCACATCAATTAAAGTTGCCAGATGAAACTCAAATGAGCAAAACTATAAAAGGACATACTCGTCTAAATTTAATCTAAACAGCTTTTGGCATTTTCAATTTTCTGGTGAATACTATGCTGAGGACATAATTGGATTTTCTCCTTTCTAATCTTTTATACATACGACACATTTTAATAAGACTACATAAACAAACAGCTAACTACCACGCAGACATTTGTGGAAGTTGTATACAGTGCTTTACCAATCAATGCTTCAAGTAGAGTGACCTCCAAACACTGATCATTCAGTCAACAACATTGCCTGGATCTTTCTCCAGGTCCTGAGGACAGTAAGGGGCTCATGGCAGACTCTACTGAGGGCCTCCAGATCTTCCTCACACTCACAGACCCTTGACTACGCAACACTGCCACGGTAAGCCAAGACACCTTAAGCTTACTAGTCTCCCTAGTGGTTGGCCATGGTCAAGATGCCAAGGCTTAATCCTGTAGGAGGTGTGATAGCTGGTTTAATGTACTGTAAGCGACAAAATGTAACAGACATTTAATGGTCTATGTCACGTCAGAGTTGTATTTTGTATCACAGATGGGGCTTTATTACACTAACATTTAACTAGAAGAAAGGAAAACAAAAGAGAAGGAAGAAAGGAAAGGAAAGGAAGGTCCATAAGTGTCTTTTATTTGCAAGTGTTATGATTTTGTGCAACAAAGTTTATGTGTAGCATTAAAAAGTCTTGCGGTGACGCCCTTATGGAGAATGCTCATGAGCCTCGAGAACGTAATGCATATTTTACTCCTTTAGGGGCACTCTGAGCTCTCAATCAGGAAATACTTTACTTTACTAGAGAGTAAAACAACATCAGTCGAAGCCTGGTGTGGCTGAAAAACGCAGATCAGTGGGACATCTGTCTCTGAAATAAAATATTTGACTTTGACCCTGAAGAGTACCATCCCTTCCTGATCTAGGAATTGAAATATACATTACTAAAGAAACTAAGGCTAGGGCATCAGCGTTCAGGCGATTTTCAAAAGGGGTCATTGTGCAAGTAAAACCAATCTCTCTGCCAGTGAATGAACTATGCAAGTGCGCACTGAGCTGTGGAGGAAATGATGGCCAACGTGGACTGCACAGAGAAGTCATTCAGGAGTAAGCTCTTTCAGAGTAACATATATAAATGTGTGTACCATGTGTAGACTTTCTTCACTTATGCAGTGTTTTTAATTGAACTTTCAAGACAATTAAACCATCTTAAAAGTAAATCCTTGGTACTGAAGTGTGCAGGCATCTGTTTAGGAGTCCTTGGATGATTTTTGGAACAAACTTCAAGTTCACACTATAAATGACAACTATGTCATGTGCAGGCCCCTCACACACCAGGTTATGTATCCTACCTAACATCTATGCCCGAGTACGGTAGGGAGAAGTGGTCTGTGCCTTGTGCCCCATCAGTACTTAATCAGTACCACGTGCTATAGGATGCACGTCTCCACCTTACGTCTCAGGATTGGCTGAGGACAGAGTCCCCACACTTGCAATTATATACATTGTGTACATGCTGCAGCCGTGAGGTCTCAACTGTGGAGACCTATAACAGGATATCTAACCGCGACTTCATCACAGAGGGCCCGTTCCTGTGCATCTGCAGTGCTGCCCAGTGCAGTCTTGCGACACAGGGGTGAAGGGCCCCTGCTGCATCCCTCGCCTCATCACAGGACCCTCTGTGATTCTGACCATTCCCACTGCTGAGAAGGGGAGCAGGCGAGGTGACAGTCGACACGACTGAGTCAGAAACCTCTGAGGAGAGCCAATGCCTCAAGAGGAGGTTGGTTTTTTTAGGTCTCGCCTGAGACAGCGCTTTAGCGCTGCTCTGGCGAGACTTATAGTAAGCGACTTTTGGAAGTGGAAACAAGTGCATTTCAGGCCGCCAACTACAGTGCATGTGCTCCGGGCGCGCGCACCATTTGGCAGCCTGAAAGCATTCGTTTTCTTTCACTTTCGCGGCCGCACGGCCGCCCGCGAAAAGTGCTCACCATTTGCCAGCCTGCATTGCCTCTCTCCCCTACCCCCTCCCTTATCCCACTTCCTGCTTGTTGTTCTTGTTTTTACTGTTTCAGAGGTTAGTTTCTAAATCCTATCTATGGCACCATCTACTGTTCGTCCTGAATTATTCTAAAAACAAAGCGTTGTGGTTTGTAACGACCATGCTGCCATCTCTTTCATGTCCGTAAAACCTTTATTTAGATTGCGAACAGGAAGTGGGCAGACTGGAAGGAGCCTTAGCTGCATCTGCCCGTTATTTCTTGGTTGTTTTCAGTTCGCTGGCTTCATTTTCATCTTGCTCTCTTTCAACACATCGCGGCGGTTCTTTCTTTTCAAAGTGCCTTTTCAGATCTTCTTGGCGCTTTTACTTGCGTTTTATTTTAAGTGTGTAGCTTCCCAAATTTTCATGGGGCTTTTGCTGTTACTACATTAGCCCATTGTTTCAGGTTAACCCACACAGCAGTTCTGGCTGGTGTTTCTTCTAACGTGTCTATATGCGGCATTCTCATAACTTGCAGGGATATTAGCGCTATATTATGTATGAATACAATTTCTCATACTACACACAGAGAAACACACAGAGGCAACATCTATCATTTGTCATTGGTGGCTTCTGCAATATTTGACCTCGTACTTGTGTGCGCCTGATGTGCTGTGCCACATAAGTGTTTGTACTTTATACTTACTTGGGGGGACAGCCTCAGGCAACATTTGCCTGTTCTTGGTCGCTTTTGCGTGCAGTATCTAGAACGCGCTGTTTCCAGGTTTATAGCGCTCCCACATTGGCGTATTGCAACATTATTATTTATATGTGCCTTTTTACACCTTTTAATTTTCACTTAACCTAATAGTGGCGCGTTATTTAGGTGTATAGCTTCTGAAATATTTTAACATTACTGCTTTAGCGGCAATAGGCATAGTTTCAAATCACCTCTTGATATAGGCCCGGATGCTGTCATTCTTATCCTACCTATATACAGTGCTCTCTAAACGTACAGTCAGATCAGGCGCGCAACACCCATTGGACTCACAGGGCTTCAGCCCCCCCCCCCCCCGTCGTGTGTGGCAGCCCGGGATGAGACACCTTCCCGGGCAAAAAAGCAGCCGCACCCGAGCACTTCACAGGTCTTTAAAAGACCATTTGCATGTTAATGAGGCCTCGCTGTTGTTTCACCCCTTCTTAGAGCCCCTGCAGCTCCACTCTGCCTATTGCTTGAAGTTCAGCCCCCCCCGAAATTTTTGCTCAGCCCCCCCCCCCCCGAAATTTTTGCTCAGCCCCCCCTGAAATTTGGCTCTAGTTGCGCCTCTGAGTCAGATTACACATACTGTACAGGGAAACAAACAAAAGCGACATCTGTTCAATAGTTACCGATTACCTCTGCACTGGTTTACAAGCAGTAATATCGCGAGATGTGTATGTGACAGGCTAATCACTTAACGCAGAGTACCGCCTGAAAATAATAAGGCACCCCATAGATTGGCAGAACTGTTCCAATATCAAACACTCAAAAAAAATATACGATGAACTAAAGCTTCACTCTTGATGAATACGATTTAGTGGCTTGTCGTTTTGTCAGCACACAGAGCAAAGCTGCCTTTCTGATTTATCTGCTGTGGGAGTGCAGTGTGCTGTTCCTGCCACCCCGGAGCTGTATACGGGTTCAAGGACCGTATACTAACTCGGTGTGTGTCTGGATACGGCCCACTGCCAGCGCTATATGTGTACTGGGCACATTCCACCTAACGGACAGTACTAGGGTGTACAGAGCTTTCATAGCTGTGCGTGTGCTGGACCAGCCGGTGTAGTGAGATCTTGCCCATAGGGGTATACTGGCTGGTTGTTTTTTGTTTTGTTTTGCAGTTTTATGTAGTGCGAACTACCCCCAAAAGTAGTTGCGAGCTTTACAGGAGAAATAGTTATATTACACAAAAAACACATAGATCATAGCGTCTATGCTGTGGTATACCAGTTGTTAGCGCTCCATGTAATTGTTTGTCTACCTAAATACTTCACACGAGGCAGACACATGCCCTCCAGCACTTTTTTTTACTGTTTCGGGGGTTAGTTTCTAAATCTTATCTATGGCACCATCTACTGTTCGTCGTGAATTATTCTAAAAGCAAAGTGTTGTGGATAGTAACAAGCATGCTGCCATCTCTTTCATGTCCGTGAAACCTTTATTTATATTGCGAACAGGAGGAGAGCAGACTGGAAGGAGCCTTAGCTACATCTGTCCTTTATTTTTTAGTTGTTTTCAGTTCACTGGCTTCAATCTGCCTGCTTTCATCTTCATCTTGCTCTCTTTCAATACATCACGGCGGTTCTTTCTTTTTAAAGTGCCTTTTCGGATCTTCTTGGCGCTTTTACTGGCTCATATCGCAGCGTTTTATTTTAAGTGTGTAGGTTCCTAAATTTTCATGGGACTTTTGCTGTTGCGACATTAGCCCATTGTGTTAGTTGTGTAGTGAGTTAACCTGGAACAAACATTAAGCAATTTTGTGATTACAATGCCAATAACTCCAACTCTAACCGATGCGAGACCTGTTGCATTGCAAATGCTTGTTTTTTTTGCATCTTTTATATAGCGCAAACTCGACCCGAAGGTATTGGAGCGCTGTACATGAGCACCGTATTTACATTACACATTCAGGCAAAACCGCAAAAAAGAAAGAACGAGAAAGAAAAGGAGAGATGTAAGCAAACTAATGCCGGCACAGCAAACCTGTCAAACAGAGAATTTTTGTGAGAGATTTCCCTAAAAAAGTATTTTAAAAGACATAAGTGAAACCGGTGCATTAGGAAATTAATTTAAAGTGGGCTCTTATTTAAAATGGGAAATACAAAAAACGTGATGGGTGAAAAGCGTGATGTAATCTCAGTCATTGATAATAATTCCAAGATGCATTCCAGTCCATCATTCTTTTTCCTTCCATGCCACCTCAGACAGGAACCAGTAGTATGGAAATCAGCCTTGATCCTCTTTCTGTTGGAGCAGTCTAATACGAACTGCCAGGCCCTCTCTGAACCGAAATACCATCGACTCAAGACCGGTTTTGCCCTCGTTGGGGCTCGTCAGTGAGGTGCAGCTTGGCCCCAGAGGCACATCTTGTGCGTCGCACTGAGGACTAGAATCAATGATGTGCGGTACCACCGGTAATTACTCGGGCCGAATCCCCGTCTGTCATTCCTTTGCCCTGATGCCACCTCAGATTGGACGTAGCCAAATGCAAATCAGCCTTGATCCTTCTCCAGTAGGAACAGTCCAGCGCGTGCTGCCAGGCCAGGCCTTCTCTGAACCAGAACACAAGCAGTCTAGGACCGGTTTCACCCTAGTTGGGGTACTTCAGTTGGGTGCAGATGGACTCCAACGGCAAAGTGAGCACAGAACCCACGTCTGGGCATACCTGTCACACTTAGGGTGTCTCACTGTGCAGAACAAACAGTGATGGGTGTAGCTTTCCATCCATCAATTCTTTGGAATGCATTTGACCTCTGGTGAGGAGGCGGGAACTGTAAGATTCTGGCCCCACTATTGGTTGACTTGGAAGGGTTTTGTAAATCAGAGGGCTTTGGAATATGAGCGTGAGCCTTTACAACCACTGCTGCCCCAAAGGGGAATGTTTTGTTTATGCCAGGAATTGATTTGTGGGAAAGGGTATAACTCTGGCACTGTTTCCTCCGATGAAACATTGGACTTACAGCTGTGCCATAAGTATCTAAAATGTTATGATGCCTAGTAGGAAGCTCTCGCCTCAGAATTTGAGCAGGTGCTATCAAAAGCTCGGCTGCTCCAAAGGGTTAATCATTTGTTAATGTTAAGAACTGCTGTTTGGTAAGGGGCATAACTCCGCACGGTTTCCTCAGATGAAAACTTGTCTCATGGTTGAGTCATAAATATAGAAAACATTATGATCTCTGTTTGCAAGCACTGACCCTCTTTCTTTTTGTGCAGGACTGGATTTCCAATGTGTCCACAATCAAGGACTACGCCTGGATTTGACTTTTTTTCAAACACTAAGTTCCTAATCCAAACCTTTTGATAGCTGGTACAGACTTGGCACTCCTGGACCTACATTGGGCACCCCTGTATTAGACCAGCAATGGAAATAAGGTGAAATAACCAGATTGCATGTACTGAGGATGTTCATTTCAGACTAAGAACATTGAGAGTGAGAAATATACTAAAACTTGAAGGGCTGAGGCAAGTGCACACATCCAAACACCTCTCTATGAGGTAAGGTGGTCGATCCCACCACCGGGGCTCTATCTGACCTTTGCCCCATGTCTCTATACACAGGTTCAGGGTAGAAGATTCTGATGAGACCTGTGCAGTGATTAAAAGGAAGTTTATTGACTCCGAGAGTTGTAGCCTTCAGCTAACCTGGGTCTGTCAGAAGGAAACACAGTCGTGTTCCAAGACCCTGTGGACATCAACCCTCCAGCGGGGATTGACCCGGAAGTCGTTAAGATGGACGCTCCCCCACTACCACTTTCTGAAAAGCCTTGCAGGATGTGCAGTAAACAGGCCCTTGTCCTGGGATGTGGCGCTGGTCCAACACTCTCTGAGTGATGACAAGTGAAAGACCGCCCGCCCGCCCGCCTCATCCTTCAGCGATAGGAAAAATATTTGGATTCAAGGAAAACAGAATATTACCACACATTAAAAGCAGCAGATTCATCCTCTCTGTCCCAGCTTTGCTTTTTTTGTCCAGCATTGTTGAAAGAAAACGCAGACCAAAGAAATAAAGCTGTTTTGTCACATAGGTTATGTGAATCAGGCGGTGGATATTCTGACTAATGTAAAACAAGCATCTTATCTCTTGTGCAAGCTATAACAACAATTTATTGCATGATAAGACTTGGGCACAGATTCTTGTGTAAGTACATAGCTATGAAAACATCCAGGAACAGAATGAATAAGTACATTTGTTATATACAACACTTTCTTCAGGATGTGGACACTGAAAAGTAAACACTTAAAACAGATTTTCAGTAGGATTTTCAACATCATACTAACGAAATATGGCCTGCCACGCCTGGGGAGACAACTCTATCTGTGTGATAGAGCTAATGTTAAAAAGAAATAGGCATTTGCAAAGTCAATAGGTCTTGCTTGTGTGAGTTATTGGTTTTGTCAATATTTGTAGCATTGCAGCATGGCTGAAAGCTAAAAAAACAAACCAAAAAAAATACAATTATGTGGCCAGCGCTCTCCGTGCCATAGCAATTGTTTGTTATGGCAGTTAGGTATGAGGCTAACACGACAGCAAGAGGAGGGTGGGCGGAGGCAAGCAACACAACCAACAGCAGAAGAAGGCTAGAGGAGCACAGGACTGGCCAATCAACACGATGGGACAGCAGGAGGAGGATGGGAGTGGGCAAGTAAAATAACACAGCGGATGGGTTCAACAAACAAGACGGACATTGAGAGGAGAGTGGGAGGAGGCAAGCAACATGACAGACAGCAGGAAGAGGGAGAGAGGAGACAAGCAACACAACGGACAGCAAAAGGAGGCAAACAACACGATGGACAGAGGGAGGGTGGGACAGAGAAAGCAACATAACGGGCAGTGGGAGGAGGAAGGGAGGGGCAAGCAATTCGATGGACAGCCGGAGGAGGGTGGAGGGCTAAGCAACATGACAGACAGCGGGAGGGGGCAAACAACACAGCGGACAGTTCAAACACTTGCACTCTTATGGAGTGCTTTCACAAGACAAAAGTAGTTCCAAAAGCACAAGCAGTGGTATCACACTGGGCAGGGAAGCAATACATGAGCCAAGCGCCAGAGATCGGCCAAACACAAGAAAAAGTGAAGCTGGCACATGCTGACCAAAGAGAAGCAAGAAAATGAAAATAGCAATGAAGCCAACCAATGGGTGACCTTTAAGCCCAGTGTAAGTAAACAAAATTTCTCGAACATGACAGCATATGCTCTCTCAGACAAGAGCTAAAAAATGTAATTTAAGGGGGTAACTTTGAATTAGTCTCCTTCAGTCATTACTTGTTGGAAGTGGACTTTCATATTTTAGATCGGCCCAGAAGGGGAGGGGGGTGGTTAATATAGTATTCCCACTCCTGCAATATAATTAACATTAATTAACAATTAATTAATTTTAAAAAAAGTTTACCTCTGACCATATTCCCCTATAAACGTCACTACCAAAATTGTAAAATATTAATCAATTAACATAATTATCAATTAACAAATAAAAATTAACGATAAAATTAATAACCCAATATAAATTAATTCACACAATTAACACTATAAAATAACTTAACAAAATGATATGAAAAAATATTAGCAATTTTAATAATAATTAAATTAATTCCCACCCTACTCCCCTATCAACCCTCAACCCACTCCTAAAAAAGTACACAATTAACATATTTATACATTAATTACTAATATCAAATTATTAACTTTAAAAACAATTAACATATTTACCAATGAATTATTATTAATCAATTTATAATTAATTTATTAATTAACACAATGAAACAATAAATTATTAAATACAAAAATATTAATTTATTTAATAATTAATTAAAATTAAATTATTTTCCACCCTATTCCCCTATAAACCCACAACCCGCTACAGAACTAAAATACGCAAAAATAATTTAACATTAAGTTCATTACTTTTAAAAAATTCAAACATACATTACAAAAATAATATATACTTTTAACATATATACTAACATTTAAAACACTAATAAATAATTCGATATTTTTAACAACGAAATTATGACTGACAATATTACGAATTTCAATATTATGACAAATTATATTTCTTACCTGCATATCGATATTCTGTACCACTACATTTGTGACAGTCGATATTCTGTCTACTCGATATTTTAACTCAATATTTTGTCTTCTCGATATTTAAAACTCGATATTTAGACTGTTTACCAACATGTACTCGTGCAGTAGCAATACATCCGCAGTAACCGTGGTATTGTGAAACGAGGCATGTGTTTTGCTTCTTTTCTGCACATAGCCAGGTGTTTTGTGTTACTGTCCTTTAAATAAATATACAATTGCTAAAAGCCCCCAGTGTGCATGACAAGCATCCAGTACCCTCCTCCTAAAACCCACAGTAACGCTGTTGTAGTTTGTTTCCTTCAGCAAGTTTACAGCCTTGTGTTTATGTCCTGAGACATGGATTCAGCCTAATGAAACTGCCAATAGCAGACACTTGCGCTCCTTCCAAATGCAGGCAAAACAATCAACACAAAACATTTGTCAGGACAGGGGCCAGGGGCCTGTAACAGATGGCATGACTTGTGTGGCCTCAGGCTGTAGTCTGTGTTGTGGTGTAAACTTTGGAAATGGAAATCCCAGCCTTGCCTTTGATGTTGTGAGCAGGCTGGGAGTTAGCAGATCTGTGTCGCACAGTGTGATCTACAGCAGGTGAAATGGCCACTGCATGCACAGAGGGATGTATCTACTGATAAAATGATAACACTTGCAATGTGTGGAAAAATTGCTTTTTGCTCTTTCCTAACTGTTGATATATTTTGAAACATATGCACAGCTTATTTGAAGGCATTCATTACAGTTTACTGTGTTACAAATGTGTTTTAATAAATCAGCCTTTTCTTCGGTTTCAAACCTTCTTTAGCTCAGCAATATTGTCACAGATTTGTTTCCCTTTACAAACTCCTCTCACTTTGCAGTCAGAGCACACATAAATGGCAATAAGAAGAGAATAAGCAGCAATTTGTCAGAAGTCATTGCCGGACATTTCACCTCTGTCTTTGAACCCCCAGCAAATCATGTGCACGTGACAAGATAAATACATCATTTAAAGGCCTCTTCACTGCATATTCACCTGAACTCCAGCATGGTTATTTTTGCCTAACATGTATTTGCCAGCACTCAAACTACTAGGAGCCTCTTCAATCCCTTTTCTCTTAAAGTACTTTTCTCAGCATACTATGAATTAACTTGAAAGAAATCTGCGAGGTGCTCAGCATTGTTATCTCAAAGTCTGTTATGAAGTTCTGTGGTTATACTGAATAAGCAGCTACCTACATCATTATCATATGCAATCTTTTTATTGATGTCATAACTACACTTTCACAATTGATTTATTAACCTTCTTGCTTTCTCAAATTAGCTTGAAAATGCATAATTTGCCCACTTTTTTAAAAAAAAATCTCAGGGGAAGTACGCCTCTCCCCTCAACCCCCCTTATGATGGTCTGGCTCTCTCGCCAGAGGGCACTCATCACAAACTTTTATGCCTCACCACTTTCAAATGTCACCAGCCACCACTGTTTCTAAACTTTGAAACATCCATTCCCCAGTGACGATGGGATTAGTGAACCAAGAGACCAGTCAGCTGTCATGTGTGCCCTATTTAGGGTTTTATAACGCATAAACTAACATTAAAATTTATTAAACTGAGGTTTTTTAAGGTATTCTCAAATGTGACAAAAAGGTGAAAGGAGACACAGTGTAATAGTGTAATTGCCTACAATCACACAGTTTTGTCAAGCAGGCAAACCTCGTTTTATCCCAGGTTTCCTGCTGCACAATTTAGTCAAAAGATGAGTGGGAGGGGCTATTTGACTGACATAAGGAGGTGGGTGGCAGAAGCTACATGAATATTTGACTCAAGGTTCCAGGATGACCTCTTCCTGAGCCACAGCTCAGCATCTGGCTCCGGTCTTCAGCGGCCACCACCTCTAGAAAAGTAACTTTAGGCATGTCCAAAAGGCTGTCACTTCATTACAGGATCAGAGGATAATGTATTTACTGTGATAGTTAATACATTTCATATCATCACATTATTGAAAAGAATGATAACGCGTTTTAGACGAAAATTCCTTTTATTAAATGTAAAAACAAGAGAAGATTTATTTAGATAAAATATTTGCATTTTAATTGAAAAAATCTTTTACATAACAGAAAATCACATTTTTATGTAAAAACTGTTTCATTATATGGAATTACATATACTTGACAACATTTTAGTGACAATAGAAAAAAATGAAAATTCCAGCTTATGATTAATGAGGTAGAGGTAGGTTTCAAATATATTATGCTCTGTGACATATAAATCACAGTATCAAAAGCAAACATAAAATCAGCGGAAGTTACATAAAAAAAAGGAATCCAATTTTTTTTTTTGGTACCCGATAATAATCACAAAAGCTATAATACATTTATAAAGTATAGAAAACACATATTCCAGTTTATGGTTAATGAGGTAGCGGTAATTCTCAAATACATTATGCTCCGTGGCATATAAATCACAGTATCAACAGCAAACATAAAATCAGCGTGAGTTACATAAAAAAAAAAGGAATCACATTTTTTTGTACTCGATAATAATCATGATAGCTATTTTATAAAATATACAAAAAAGAAATTCCAGCTTTTGAATGGAGAGGTAGCGGTAGTTATGAAATACATTATGCTTTGTGGCATATAAATCACAGTATCAACTTCAAACATTATGGGGCATATGTATCAAAACCCGAATTTGCGAATCTCAAATAGAGATTTTTTGAGAATCGCTATTTGAGAATCGCAAAATGGGATGTATTTAAAATATCGCTAATATTTAGCGATTTCTTAAAATTCCTTAATTGCGATTAGCAAATTGCGAAATCGCAATTAAGGAATACCTGCCCATTCATTTCTATGGGCCAGGAGACCCATAGGAATGAATGGGAAGTAATTCTCAAATTGTGATTCGCAATTTGCTAATCGCAATTTGAGAATAATTTCAAAGGTGCAAGGGTGTCAAGATGACACCCTGATGCACCCCTGAAATCAGCATGTGTGGACATATGGCGCACATACATGCCCTAAGGGCATGTATGTGCGCCACGTGGCACTTATTAAAATTTAAAATAGTGCATTTTTAAAAGATTTCGCAAATTACCACCAACTAGAAGTTGGTGGTAATTTGCGATTTCTTACGGATTTTTCGCAAAACTTTGTTGCCTGTTACATTTCATTTAAGAAATCGCAATTTGCGATTTCTTAAATGCTTACGAAAAGTTAGGAAATCGCAATATTAGCGATTCCTTAAATTTGAGCTGAAAAATGGCTCATACATACCGTTTAGCGATTTTTTTATTCGCAAACGCTGTTTTTTGCGAATCGCAGCGTTTGCGAGTAAAAAAATCGCTTGATACATATGCCCCTAAATGAGGTACATAAAAAAATCAAGAAACCAAAAAGCATATTATCAGCACCCAGTAATACGCGGTATGGCCACCAGGCATAAAATCATACAAAACTACATAGGGTGATAAAAATGAGGTAGCTACATAAAACAATATTTAGTTACCACAGTAATAAACACAGATCTCTATTATAAATCAAGGGTGCTAATCAGACAACCAAGGCAATCTCTTGAAAAGTTTTCTTTTTTTTGGTGGTAGTGCTTGGACGGGGGTGGTTATGGTATCATGTGCATTGTCAGCGGTAACTCGGTGGGCATGCGAGGGTGCTGTTTGAGCGGCATGTGAAAATGGTGATAATGGGGGAGAAGGAATAACAAAAGGTGCAATGGTGTTGTTCTTTAAATCTTCTAAGTAGATAAGATGACCACCATTTCCCAGCACCTATGTCGGAATGTTCAGTTCTGCTAGGCTCTGCATGAAGGCGTCCCAACCGACAGGCACTTTATTATTAGTGAAAGAGTGTGTTTGGGTGGCGCCTCTGACCAAATCGTGCAGGTTTGAACCACGTATAACATTACCTTTATAACGAAGTTCCCCATTAGCATTCAAGAAAGCGATGTCTTTATTTTGATGAATTTTATTAAGAAGTCATTCGGCTTTCTTTTTGTGCCGGGGGTTAACATTGTCAAGGATTTCATTAACTAGATTAAAGGCTGGTGATTCTGGTCTCTGACGGGTGAAACGGGCGGCTCTTGACTTTCAGGCATGAATAAAGTCAGGCCCTCTTTTTCCATTTTACCATGATGGACAAAGTTCAGATACTTTTGAAGAATAGAGGTATAAAGCTTAGCCTTTTCGTGCACCGGTAAATCACTTCGCTGAAGAATTTCTCTCATCTCGATGTCCAACAGATCCGTGGCTGATTTTCTAATGTCGGTATCGGCGCTTGGGGGACTCCGCATTCTGTCTAGCTGATGTTTAGGAACGAGATACTTTTTTTCAATGTGCGCCATCACCGTCAGCACAGCAGGTCTGAGAGAAGTGGAATTGCAATGCCTAGCAGTGATCCTATGAAGCCACCAGACTGCTTGACAAGACTTTTTTTTAGTTTTATCAGAGATCCTTTTATTGCTTAGTTTTTTAACAAGATTACTTTTCTTTTTAAGCACTCAGATCTGCTGAGGACTCAGAGGGACATTGCCCTTCAAGGTATTTAGGGCTATCTCCGATATCGCTGCTACTAAATCGTCAGACGCCGAGCATAGAAGAGGTTTCCTTTGTTGTGGGGATGAAGAGACCAACAGTCTTAAAAGAGCTAGATTGCGAGCTATCCGGCTGGACATTGTCATGAGGGTGTTGGCGCTCTAAACTGGGGCAATGCTTTCTATTTATCTTCTTTTTATAGACGTGTAGGACTTTTTTAGGGTATAAGCAACAGGAAGATCCGGTGGGAAAAGCCCAGTTCTTAATCTGTAATCCTCTGGCATGCCAGCATTTAAATCTACAAAAAGATACCCATAGGGGCTCTGAGTGGCATCCGCAAAGGCTTCTAGAAAGAAACTAGAGCAACCCGGGTACATCTGTCTGGCTAGAGTAGTTATTTGAAGCTTCTCTCGGGGGGTTTTGAAAAGCACCATGTACTTGGTGTTCAGAGTGATGGTTTGTGAGCTCTTACCTTGGCAGAACACGTTTTGCACAATGTATAAAATGCTATGATTCCGATGGTGACCATACTGAGTAAGAGCTTTTTCAATTTCACCGCTGTCACAAGCAGAGGCCATTAGATCATCTACAATTAACATATTAACACAAGAGGGGGGGAAATAAAATGTCATCATTTAAGGCGGCAGGAAGGCCCTCGACAAATTTGAGGTGTGGAAGCTTTAGCGCGAGTTCTTGATAGAGCCGCTGCCAACAGGAATAGGCCCACACTATGTTGGTGGGTGGCTGGATCATCATTTGATGCGCATTTTCCAAAAGTTTTTTTACAAAATAACTTTTACCAGAATTGGAAGGACCTGCCTGGATGCATGAGAACGGATGCTGTAATCTAATATCCATACTTTAAGCTACCTCTAATAAACTATGCATCCCAAAGCAGAAAGCCTTTTCTAGCAAGACCGTGTTTACACAGAGGCAGGATGACTCTTAAAAGCCGTAGGGCAGGGTTTTATAGTCATCTTTAAGAATGCGCTTATCATATACAACCCTCCACATTTTGCGAAGAAGGCGTGTCTCAATATCCCAACGTTTTTTAATTCTTACAATGCTGGGGTGTTGCACTACTAAGCTCTCATCTTCTGGATCACATTCACCTCTTTCGGTGAGTTTAGCATATTGAGTGACCAGCTCTTTTAAGTTTTGAAAATTAACTTTTTCATGGTTCTGAACATTGAGGGTGATCCCCTTCACCTTCAAGCAGATTTTACCGCCTGATAAGCGGTAACCGTAGGTTTTGGGTCCGGCGGAGACAAACACTGTGATGTGTTCATCAGAAGATTGTTTCGCTAGTGAGATCCCCCAGATAGTCACCCAACGGGGAGTTAACATCACCCTCTTTGCTCACGAAAATCACTGAGTCTATGTCGTGGTAAACAATAAGGAAATAAAAATGGCCAGGAGGAAAAAATATATATAAAAAATGAATTCTCAATAGGAGGCTAAATATTCCTCCGTTGGTAGTGCATAGTCCTATTCTTCATAAACATACATTTCAACACAGGAAACAATCACATACCAAAGTTCCAATTATTACATAATTTAATTAAAGTAATCAGGGATTATTTCATCATGATTTAGAAAAAAAAATGTTCATAACATATCAAAAACATATATATACACATACATACAACTAAATTTGTCCAATTCCTTACACCCAAATCGTTGAAAGAAATGTGTTCACCTATAACCTATAGGTAATACACTTGGAGGAAGTCTTATTTGCACAATTGGCTCTCAAGAGTCTACAGAACCCTAATCAAAAAATTGTGCGTCGATTATTCGTAAGACAAATCAAATCATTTCTTGTCAGACTCCTCTTAACAAAATCTGTCGACGCGGGCGCGTTTCGGCCAAAAGAGACATCTAGGCCTGCTCAGGACAGGGGTGAGGGAAACGACCGGAAATCCAAATGCCTTCAACAATCCAGATGGAATAAATCCAAAAGCGACAGGGGGGAAGTGCAGCTGTATTTCATAACCAGAAGCACACATCCAAGTCCTCAAAAAAGCAGCGTAGTGCCAACTCGTTGTGTTGTTCTAAATCTTAAAGAAATCTGGGGCCTACGAGGTCTATGTATCCTTCATTCTTCGTAAGGGCTTCGTGGTAAAGACAGCCGTCTTGAAGCAACTCCAGGAGCTTGTACAACTCTAATCTAGCATAAGCGGTGGTGAAACTGGCAATAAAAAATTTAGCGTTGCATGAAGGCGGGTAATGTTCTTTGGTATAACCCCAACACACACAAGCGGTATCATCATCTATGAACTCGCAAGATGACACCTCGCAGTAGGTAGTAAAAAAGTACTTATCATATTCATCCGGCTCAGTCACTAGAGTCGTTTCTGAACGGTCTTGTCTCTGCCCCAGTTTTCCCCATAGAGAATTGATAAACAGTTTAGCAATCTGTCTTTTAGTGGGGTTCACATGGATTTTATTAGAGCGCAAACGAATACCCTCTATCTGAATATATTCCCTCCGGTACTTCTGTTTCTCCTCATTATCGGTACATCACTGGGGATAACCCGAAGCTTCTTGCTTGTCTCTAAGTTGCAAATTGATGTAGTCGGTGAACAGATCATGAGAAACATTTTCAAAATTCCATATCTCATAAATGTAATCTATCACATAGCCTTTTTTCAGAGCTACATCCACTTCTACAGTGCACTAGGTGCCGGTCAGAGAACGTTCATCATCAGAGTGATTACACTGGGAGGCCTGTCTGGCTTCTGTGCTGGAGCGGCACAGGGTAAATAGTACTTTGCCCTCAAATCTGGTAGGAAGCACCGGGAAAAAAAGTGCTCTAGGCGGTTGAATTCTACATCTGATTAGACAGAAATACCTTTTGGGGTCGCCAAAATCTTTTTAAAGGATCTTAGGATGTCCTACAGGGTAGACTTTTGTCTTATTTACAAAGGGGTGTAAGCTGGTAAAATCATAGTAAAAAATCTTTTCATCACCAGAGGCCTTTCGATAAAGAGTAACGGCGTTGGTTTGTCCTCCGTAGAGCGAATCACGCGGTTTCAAGGGCTCGGGTAAGTCACGATCCTTAATCAAAGTCTGCAGTTCTAGATTACATGTTAACTGCTCAAGCCACAAGTGTTCCCAAATACTTCTGACATTGAAGCCTCGCCTTTAAAAAAACTCCTGTTTAATAGTTGTGCGGTTAAGCAACTGACCATATGTACAACCGGTCATCTTATTAAAATCGCTTCCTGCATAGCAAATTTGGCAGCCGTGAAAAAAGCAACCATTAAATTCAAAGGCTGTAGGGACCCCATCAATATTGGCAAAACCATCTAAAATATAGGACCCAATTTTGAGCTCCCCGCCTCTCAAGGCGTGACGGATGGTGATTTTTTCACTGTATTTCAAATACATCAACCACTGAATAGCCGGTGTTGAGAATCTCTTTTGCGGTCTGTGATAATTATCACAAGGTAGCAACGCTAATGTGTAAGGTTTTAAAAAACAAAATCTGAACATCGCCAAACAGACTGAAGCCAAAGTGATGTACTGAAAGGGGTCAATTAAGTCAACATAGGCATACTCATCGGCCTGACCTGGGTTCACCAAGATTTGTTTCCTAGACATGGCGATGACGCCTTCTCTAAAGTGGATACAGGCCTCTCTTAAAATGTTCACATCTTGTTGACAGTAATGAGACAGTTCCTTCTGGAGATCAAACACTTGATCTTTGTTCGATTCATACAAGGACCTGAATTTTGTTTTCTCAGATGGTGACATATAGTTTACACCACAAAATTCTTCTGAGGGCATAGCACCAACGTAGTTCTGGTTCCGCAAAGTGTTAAAGTAATGTGGGAAATGGCCTTTGGACTCTTGGAAACCCATAGCCTGAGGAAGTTTACTGAGTTTCATGGGCAGGAAGTTTATAGAGTCTATAAACCAGATGTTAAGTACTTTGGTTGTAACACACATGAGTTTTCCACCCTGAGTGATCAGTGACATTGCCACCTTTTCAAGCACTAAAGCTTTCACTACAATATAACAGTCATATCCTTTGGAGAAATGTGCAAGAAAACTATAGTTTTTAAGTCGGGGTGTAAGGAATGTGTTGATAAAATCATTGACGCATGTAGGACCTGAAAACTCCCAAGTAGGCTCACCATTAATATGTCTGGCAAAAATATAATTTGGCTCGTGAATTATATTTTCCTGACGGCACTCCATATCGTAGAATATATAATCCTCTGTTTTGGTTGGCGGTTTGAGTCTACTAATAAAGCAGATATGTGAATCAAATAAAAACACCCGGGCTTTACAGACACCTCATTCAAGGCCTTCACATTCATGACTTTCGGGGCCATAGAGACCGCACGAATCACACAACTTTTTGCTGAGACAGTTCACTTTCCACGCTGCAGCTAATGCCCGATGATGCTCTAAACACTCCGTAGAATGACAAAACAGTCGACACTGCGGACACCTTTGGAGATCATTGGCAAGGTCATGGCAATCATTTGTAATGCATGCTTTGCCGGAGTCTGCGCACGAGTGATTGTATTTGTGGGTATAGGCCGACTGGCAATATTCACAGTAATACCTAGCGCAGAGGAATTTTTTTATATCTCTCACATCATAAAAATGTTTTTCATGTAACCGAACATACAGAATTTTAGATTCGATGCCGGTTTCGCTGGTGAAATAACGCCAGCCGTCTTCGTGGTATAATACTTTAATCGTCACACCCAAGTAATTTTCAAATGATTGCATGTCTCGCAAAGAGACATCCGTATCTGGGGCGATGTTTAGGGTATCATGCATTAACTGAGCCTGCTCTGTCAACGTTCTATCCGTAGATTGGCCATGATCCAATAACCCGGCCAAACACCCAGCCAGGCACAAATTTCCAGCTGTGTTGTTTAAATCAATCAACCAGCGACGTTTCTTTTGAATGATCTTACTAAACAATACAGAATTTAGAGCCCGTCTGGCACAGTCACAACGAGTGTTAAACTTTGTGACCCCAGAATCTCCGCATTGCTATTCATCATGTCAACAATTTTGCTTAAGAAATCTGAGGCGTCTAGGTCATAATGTGGTAGCCTGCGAATGTAAAAAGAGTTAGCCAGACCGCCGCCTCTCAGGCAAGTTTGTACATAATCGTTGGACCCGTTGTCTGGGGCCAGTTGGTCGAGCAGTTGTTGGATAGAGTTAATAACCGCTTCTAGGGCTAGTCTAATAGAATCTAGGAGGTGAAGATTGACAAAACGAAATTCTTCATAAAATTCGATAGCTCTAAATACGCTTTCTAAAAACACAGGCGTGGGGTTGTTACTGACGCTGGAATTATCGTGAGCGACGGTGGCTCTATGAGGTAGCTGCTCTAACTGTGTGGGGCTTGGTGGTAAATAGCAATCATTGGTTTGAATATTACGGTGTATATTTCTCAAATGGTTTTTGGCTCTTTTTAGGTTTTTGGCTAAACGATTTCTGATTACTTTAGCAGCTAACCATTTCTCTTTACGTTTGGCGCTTGTAGTTTCAGACCTTCTTGGTGACCTATGCTCTTTGGGTGGCATAATCAGTTTCCCGAGTCAAGACTCAAGGAATAAAGGTTGGCTCAGGCAGCTGCTAAAATAGTTGCGAGTGAAGTCTGAGTATTTTGGATCACCTCCTCTACAGCTAGCTTGACATCTGTTATGCCCAGATATGTTCGGAAGCTCCCTGTGCATGTAGAACATTAAAAATGGATGAACTGACCAGTGCAGAGTTCAAGCCTAAAGCCTTGAGGGTATTTATTAGGGGAAAAACTGCGTAAATCGTCTGAAGTACAGCTGCTCCGCTGGGGAGTGAAGCTTTAACCGCTGCAGCAGCAACCCCACTACGGGGGTCAGGTGATGTCTTTAACTCAAGGTTCAGTGATTTTTTGACACTTAGGACATCATCTATGGCGCGTGAGGAGACAGAGAATTTGAGCTGATTTTGAGCAGTTACTAAAGTAGCTGAAATTGATTTCTGTAAATTTTGTTGTATACGTACGATGCCAGCTTTGATGCTTTCAATGGTTTGTATCTGAGCTGCGGCATCACGATTACTTAAAGAAAAAATAGTAGCTTGGCAGATAGGTGCTGTGTTCAGAGTGCTTCTCGTGAGGTGGTTATTAAAGGTAAAATATTGTGGCATGCTGATGTTGTGGCTGTAATGTTTAGGGCAGGTGTGGGGTTATGTCTAGGAGTTTGTAGCGCAGCAGTGGACTCCCCGGTTGCTGCAGCGCTGGGGGCAATTTCAGTCTTTAAATTATGGTAAATAGCACCTGGAGCAACCCTTCCTGGGGGGCTGGTGATGCCAGGTCCTCCTATTGTAACATCTGTGTGACACCCCCCTTGTGAGTTTGGGTTCTTGGAGCGTTCGCTGTGTACAGCCGGCCCTGCTTTTTATCTGTCTTGTTGAACAGGTACATTTGCGTTTCCCCCCCAACTTTCATCATCGTCAAGCAACAAAATTATATCTAGTTCATCGTGGGGGGTGACAGGGTTTGATGGTTGATTGTGCAAGTTCTTTGTTGGTTGAGAGTGAGACTTAGGGTTAGGAGTAGGTGGGGGTGCACTAATACAGGATTTGCGCTGCAAGGGTGCGATGTGACACCTAGAATCTGTTCTGAATTTCGGATGTGGAGAACACAACCAGGGGTAGGAGTGTTTAAATTAGAAACCTGAAAGGTCTGTCGGGTAGCAGAATTGTTATCTGTAGCATTTGATTTCCTATTGCTCTTTTGAACACCCTTTTCTTTACAGACAGAGCGTCTCTTTCTCAAACCACCATTTAAAGACACCGGTGGAAACTTATGAAATGCAGCCACCCAGCCAGTACTACCCCCAAAATTCCCCGGCAGTGTTTGCGTTAGCCCGCGCTGCCTCGCTTCTTTACGCTTCTGACCTTTGCTTTTCAGATCATCAGTCGGCTACCTTGAACTCCTGTGTACAACCGGTCGTTGCATACTCAAATGCGTCAGGCGTCGGTTGGAGATTGCTGCAGCATCGCCATTATTTAAGTAAGAGCAAAAACACAATTTTAATTCAAGCAATGAACAGTCTGAAGCGTCCTCAATAGTCATCAGCGCTAAAACTAATCTCCGAGAGCAAAGGAGAAAAAAACACACACACACATACCCACACACAACTCCCCGCACTGGCGCGGTCTACAGTAGGAAATACTAGTAGAAAAGAGAATAAATTCTCACCATCCTGTGTACTGAATCCGCAAATTTGACTGGATGCGAGAGGATTAGGGCCTCCAAGCAATGTGTTAAATAAAAGCACCTCTGCCGCTTCGGCCACTGCCTGCGAAGACTAAATGCAAACAGCTGTATTAATTGAAAGCTCAGCTATACATATTTACACGCTCATGCAAACACAAGTACACACACACACACACACACAACAGCATAAAGAGACATTTGTTTCATTCATTTTTTGCAGCCCCCTGACTCTAGGCCCATATACGGACAATATCCTCTCTAAGCATTTCTGAATGAATATGAACAGCTGCACATTCACTGCTGTTAGAAGCAGAAGAAAAGTCAGACTATTATGTAACGTTAGACCCTTTTTTTTTCACTCATTTTTTTTTGCAACCCCTGACTCTAGGCCCCATATACCTACAATGTCCTCTCTAAGCATTTCTGGATGAATATAAACAGCTGCTCGTTAACATAGTTGCGAGGTGCTGAAAAAAGTCAGACCATTACGTGAAGTTAGGCCCCTTTTTTTCATTCATTTTATTCATTCATTTTTTTGCAGCCCCCTGACTCTACGCCCCATATACGTACAATATCCTCTCTAAGCATTTCTGGATGCGCATTAAAATAGCGGCAAGGTGCTGAACAAAAGTCAGACAGACACTAAAAGTTAAGGCCATTTTCCATGCATTTTATTTAGATACATTTATATCACAGGGTAAAATGTTCGGTAGAAATGCGCTTTTAAAAAGACCTTGCAGAGGCCTGCTAGTTATCATAAATACAGCGAACACGTATATTATGAATGAATGAAGTACAATTTTGCAATGGTCTCTTATTTACACCGCCTCTTTTAAATCTGCATAATTCTCTCATCACAAACCTTTTTACAAGAGCATCATTTGCGTTTAAATCTGCTGAATACATGTTTAAAAAGCTTTCAAAGTCTACACCACGGCATCTATGATATAAATAAAACTGACAATGTGCCCCACAGGTATATGATGCGTCGTCCTGAATCTGGTTATCGCTAAATAATATTTGGTCTGCAGAGTTTCTTTTTAAAAATTTCCATATGGTATCGGGGTGCAGATAACTGTTTGGTGGCAAACCGTAGGAGTAAAAAAACTCTGCGTCCTTATCCGTTAGAGATAATACTAACCAGTGCCGGCCCCTTTGATCTTTACCGTCTGTATTGACTATTAAATGAAGCGGGCGTTGGTGTTTACTCAGATACTGTGGTAGAGTGTCCGCATTCAAATCGTCCTTCAGTTCCCAAGTTATCGTGTGGAAATGTTTTTTGCTGATCGCAACATAGTCTCTTTTGCTGTAAATGATGTTTATCATGCTATTATTTCTGCCAGTGATTTCCACACACCGGAGGAGCGGCACTAGCACATCGCAGTATACAAACATCATGTAAAATCCGCCGTGTACATCCTCCTGAACTGTACTTTTCTAAGTCGTGGCTCATACGTTAATCTAAAGTCTGTAAGTTCTGCGATGTGACCGATGGATTTATTCATTACTTCTACAATGTCTCGAATGTTGTCATAGTGACCCGGCGGGGAAGAAAGTTCATGGGCGCTTTCCTTCTTGCATAACACTGTAAATCTAAAATCCTCAGTTTCAAAAGTGTCCCACGTGTGCGGGTACTACATTTCTGTTAGGGCTACCTCCCAGTCGCCTTGTAGATGCTACAAGGTTTTGCTAGTTTCACTGTAAAATTAGAAATTTTGTTGTTAGGGAAAGTGTCCAAAGACGCGTTACTCGGGAGTGTGAGATAAAAAGGTCCGACCTCCATGGCGATACCGAGGTACCTAAATGCTTATACCAGCCGTTGTAGACTTTGTATATCCTTTAATTCACTCTCAGAAACCCAACTATTAAATTTATCAGGCCACCCCCTCCATTTAACTAGGCACTGTCTTCGCGCGCCGTGGCCCTTCTTCGCCCAAACTTTCTCAATACGGTACGCACGATCTTGATCCGGTTTTATTTTTTGCGGCACTTCTTTGTAAAAACAGCATTCGACCTCCTCCCCCGCATAGTCTTTTAAGTTAAGAACTGTAATGCCGGATTGCGTGGAAATCTTATCTATCACAAAGATCTCATCCGTAAAAGTCGGTTCATACCCCTTTTGAAATACCCCCTTGCATCTAGATACCCTAACATGATCACCTTTTTTGAATATGCTTTTTGAAACAGGATTGTTGTTGAACCCGGACTCATACACAGTTCTCCAAATTTTCAACTCATTTTGCTAGGTTACTTCTACCAGAGCTGTCTTAATGGTTCTATGATAGCTATGATTGTAACTTTCAATAAAATCTTGTAAACGATCTATATAACGAAATGTGTTGTACGCAGTAAAATACCGCCAAATTCGAGCCTTGAGAGTTCTGTTGAATCTTTATACAATCGCCGCCTTAACTTCGTTGTTTGTGACAACATGTTTTACACCATACTGGTTCAGCAGAGCTTTTAGCGTCTTGTTTTCAAACTCTTTTCCTCTATCTGTTTGTAACTTTTTAGGGATTCTTCCGCTGCTGAAAATGTAATCAAACGCTTTTGTGACCGAGCTCCTTGAGTTTTCCTTCAAGCCAACTGCGAACACATACTTGGACAGTACGTCTATCACCGTTAATATAAATTTTACACCATCGTCAACCACGGCGTGTTCACGGACATCTAGAAGGTCTGCTTGCCATTGATGATATAAGCCGCTGACTAAAACACGCCATCTTTAAAATCGCTTTCTGGATCCCTTATGTAGCGTGTAGGCATCTTCGCCCAATAACCAGTGGCGTACCTGTGTTCTTTTAACGGCGTTGTTGTGGATTTTGCTCTCCTTGTAAAAGGCGTCTACACCGCCAAAACTACAAACCTTCAAGGGGTTGTAATAAACTCTTTTGAAAAGCTTCTGCATCGTAGCGCTTCTTGAACTAAAATACCGCAACCCCTACTACCTCGCCGTAACTCTATTAATTCACTATTTTTGTATTTATTATTTTTCTTTATCATATAATCAGGACTAGAAGCCAGTTTATGCTGCAATAGTAGATTATTTAATAAAACATGAATTAAACAGTGTATGATTTAACCTGTGTAATATAGGAATGTACAATGCTATAAACGATAATAACGACAAAAACATAGATATTTAACACAATGCTCTCAAAAACTCATGACATAGAATCCGTATGTGGATTTTGCTAGCTGTGAACGGTATCGGTCTTCTTGCATCCTCCCCACGCCCCTTCAAGAAGGCTCGACAATACAAATTGGATATTGTATTCAGAGTAGTTCCTAGAGTGCAAAATGTCCTTGTGATATAATTGTTGATGCAGTCTTCGAGCACGTCGTCGGCGTCCAAGAAGATTTTGCTCTTTTCAACGTTGTAAAAGCCTCTTGCTTTCTAATTCCGCTCTTTTTTAAACTCTTCAATTATTTCACATCGCTTGTTACGGCATAGTGAGGTAGGGCAAAACACGGGTTTGGGGTACGGCATCTTTGCTCTGATCAAAAAATAGAAAGCGTCTTCCAGGCATTTAGCGCTCGGACGCACCCCGATCATGACCATGTGTCGAAACAAACTTTCCTGCAACAGAAAAACACACATACATAATAGTAGCGAACGCGAACATCAACATGTTTTCATTTACTAGGCATTAATAAATGTCATGTTCCTTGGTTTTAAACTCCTACAAAGATACTTGATCTTAAAATATCTACGATAATTTTTCTTCCTCATATGCTGTTTCATTATCAAGCGTAGGTCTTCATCAAAAGCCTCATGCATACTTTTCACATTCTCTGATGGGGAACTGTACTCTTTTACTATACTTTAAAACATTCACAATCATCTTAATACAATCGGTGGGTAGAAACATTTCCTCATGCCATAGACAGCCCCCAACGCCACGATAATTTTATGGGGGTTTAGCTTACAACATAGTTTCCGTATCAACCTGTCTTCATATTCATCACCTATCGTGAGACAGTCGTGATGCAACTGACTTGTGTCATCAATTTTACAACCTTTGCAATCGTCGTACCACCCCGCCTTTAAGCACAATTTTATGATCGTGGATATCGCGGTCAAAAGTGTGTGATACTGATCCGTGCCCCAACTTTCACCACGACAAAGGTGTATAATTGCGACTAAGTGCTTACAGCTGCAGTTTGTATGCGTTACGGCAAGTTTTTTCTGTCTTGCTCAGCAGAGACATGAAAAACGTAGTGATGGATGTGTAACTTCCATAGTCGTGCTAGCGGTTTTGTCGCCTGGGGTCCTCCTCCTCTCTTTTGCTGATAAAAAGAAAAAAGGGTTTTTTCGACCTCAATCTTCCTCATAACTACACACCTCTTCATCACACTCTTAACCGCCCCGAGATTTGCTGAAAAATCACGGTTCGTACTTATTTTTCGTTTTCCAACTTCACACTTTTCTTCTTGACCATCCGTTGAGTTCTCTAGCTCGTTTACAGATTCTTCTACGGAATCCATCTCTGTATGCCTCAACAGGCAAGGGTCCTAAACGTAGTGCGCCTCACTACGTTTTGGGCCCGTGCCTGTCGCGGGTACTTGGGCCTCCCACACGAGTGAGGCACCGTTTTTATCGGGAGACCCGGGGGAACGCTGGGTGGTAGGACATTTGTGTCAGCCCTGTGATGCCTCAACTTTCCCACACACAAATGTGTGAAAAAGGTGATTTTTTCAGCTAAATTTGAGGTTTGCAGGGCATTCTGGGTAAGGAAACGTTGGGGGATCCATGCAAGCCATACCTCCCTGGAATCCCCCGGGTGGCTAGTTTTCAGAAATGTGTGGGTTTGGTAGGTTCCCCTAGGTGGCCGCCGAGCACCGGCCAAAAACCCAGGTGACCCCCCTTGCAAAACCAAGTCGTTTTGAGGTAGGCAATTTTCATGTCGCCTCAATACGTTTTGGGCCCTTGCCTGTCGCGGGTACTTGGGCCTCCCACACGAGTGAGGCACCGTTATTATCGGGCGACCCAGGGGAACGCTGGGTGGTAGGAAATTTGTGTCAGCCCGGTGATGCCTCAACTTTCCCACACAAAAATGTGTGAAAAAGGTGATTTTTTCAGCTAAATTTGAGGTTTGCAGGGCATTCTGGGTAAGGAAACGTTGGGGGATCCACGCAAGCCATACCTCCCTGGAATCCCCCGCGTGTCTAGTTTTCAGAAATGTGTGGGTTTGGTAGGTTTTCCTAGGTGGCCGCCAAGCCCGGGGCCAAAAACTCATAGGACCCCCTTTGCAAAACTAGGTTGTTTTGTGATAGGTAATTTTGATGTCTCCTCAATAGGTTTTGGGCCCTTGCCTGACGCGGGCACTATGCCTACCCACGCAAGTGAGGTACCATTTTTCTCTGAAGACTTTGGGGAACGCAGGGTGGGTGGAATTTTATGGACCCACGCAGATTCCAGAACTTTCCGACAAAGAAATGTGAGGAAAATGTGTTATTTTGAACACATTTTTAGGTTTGCAATGGATTCTGGGTAACAGAACCTGGTGAGAGTCAGTGAAGTCACCCCATCCAGGATTCCCCTCGGTGTCTAGTTTTAAAGAATGTACAGTTTTGCTAGGTTTGCCTACGTGCCAACTGCGCTAGGGCCCAAAATCCACAGGTATGCACATTGCTAAAAAAAAGTCGGAGCCCAGTGGGCTTTCTGCCGCCCTGGGGGGGAATCTGGGAAGGGGGTTTCATCCTGATATGCCCCTAAAGGGGCAGAAAGACTGTGGCTATTTTTTGTGGGGGTGGGGGCATTGGTATGACCATTTTGGGCAGCCCACGCATAAAAAAAGCCTGCATACTCGCTGGCGCCTACTGGGCTTTCTGCCCCCCCAGGGGGCAGATCAGGGGCCACTGCCACCATCTGCCCTCCCGGGGGGGGCAGAAAGACTGGAATTTCTCTGGGGGTGGGGTGGGGTATTGTTATGCCCATTTTGAGGAGCCCCTACCCCTACACTAATAAAACAAAAAAATCCATGGTTTCTAGTGGGCATTCTGCGCCCCCAGGGGGGGCCAGATTGGGGGCTACAGCTCCCATCTGCCTCCTGGGGGGCAGAAAGACTGACATTTTTGTGGGGGGGGAGAGTGGGGGCATTGGCGTGCCCGTTTTGGGCAGCCCACACCCTAAAACAATTGCGCAAAAAAAATTCCCTGGTGTTTAGTGGGCTTTCTGCCCCCCCCCCCCGAAGGGGCAGATTAGGGGCCAATGCCCCATCTGAAAGACTGTAATAATTGGGGGGTGGGGTGGGGGTATGGGCCTGCCCGTTTTGGGCCTATTGTTTTTTTGTAACAATTCCCTGGTGTCTAGTGGGCTTTTTGCCCCCCCCCGGGGGGCAGATTGGGGGCCGATGCCCCATCTGCCCCCTGGGGGGGCAGAAAGGCTGTAATTGTGGCGGGTGGGTGGGGGCATTGGCAGCCCCCACCCTAAAAATAAAACTAAAAACGAATCCCTGGTGTTTAGTGGGCTTTCTGCTCCCCCGAAGGGGCAGATTAGGGGCCAATGCCCCATCTGCCCCCCGGGGGGGCAGTAAGACTGTAGTAATTGGCGGGGGGTGGGGGCATGGGTCTGCCCCTTTTGGGCAGCCCCCACCCCTATTTTTTTTTTTTTACAAAACTTCCCTGGTGTCTAGTGGGCCTTTTACCCCCCGGGGGGGCAGATTGGGGGCTAATGCCCCCATCTGCCCCCCAGGGGGAGCAAAAAGACTAATATTCGCAAAAATAAACAGGGGGGAGCAAAGGCCCTTGCCCAAGGGGCCGCCCCCCCTCCCTGGTGTCTAGTGGGTGGATCCCTGCTTGGGGATCGCCCTCCTGTGGCGATCCCCAAGCAGGGATCCACTGGGGAGGGGTACCATTGGAAAGGGGAGATTCTCCCCTTTCCAACGATACCTCTCCCGTCTTTCTACGTGCTCAGGGGGCTGAGATAGCCCCCTGAGCACATAGAAAGTGAAACTGAAATGAGCCTCTTGGCTCATTTCACTTTCACTTTCACTGTAATGACGTCGGCGCGACGTGCGCGCCGATCGTCATTGCAGTGAAGGGGGGGGGGGGGGGCCTCGGGAGCTGGGGAAGCTCTTCCCCAGCTCCCGAGGCTATTTTGGTTTAAAGGGAATCCCTCTGGTGCCCGCACCAGAGGGATTCCCTAGGGAATGCCTCATGACGAGATGGTCTCGTCAGGGGCACAGCGCGACTGTGCTCCATGACGAGACCATCTCGTCATGGGCACAGAAGGGGTTAAAATAAACCTCCCTTGACACTTTTCTGTGATTTCAATATTTGGGTGTTCCAGTCTGGGGAGTAGAGGACCCAAGCCTTCCTTGTTTTCACTAGTTGTCCTGGCGCCCAGCACTGCGGGTCACCTGCACTAGACTGCGCTGGTTCTTGCAACGAGTTCGGAGGAGCTGTATCGGCACCGCACTCAGTGACTTCTTGGGCAGAAATTTAAAGCGCAGCCCACACTTATTTCGCCCACTCGCACCGCAGATGGTAGCTGAGCAGGAGGACAAACTTGTGACTCTCCGCTGTCCATGTAGTTTACCGGTGGCGGTCGTCAGGGAGTGACCTGGTTGACTCGCGGGATCTTCATTTTAAAATAATTTCCCTCCATGGCACACGAGGTGCAAGCAGTCTGTAACTTTATTCTGTTGAACTGCGGCCGCACAGCCCCGGGCGGCAGCATCAGGACGTCCCGCCTTTGTTATAGGTGTGAGTCATTATGTTCTCATGGATTTATAACGAACACACACAGTGCAGTGTCAGGTCAATATTGTTACATTATACCACAGTACCAGCTAGTGCCGCGGACTCTGTGCCAGCCCCCAAGCATGCCGGGAGCAGCGCCCACGGCGCGCTGCCTCTCCAGCTTAGTTTTGGTCTTATTATCGTGCAGGAATACTAGAGCTCCAGCTTTACAACTAAGTAGTCTCTATTATGCGTGACGTTTGTATTTCAGTGCGGTGGTGCGGAGCACCACACTGCAATGCCTTAGTATCACGCCTGATGCGTGATACTTGGCAGAGCTGGAGAGCCTCGTGAGCCCAGTGCATCTGCGAGAATGATGATGTTAGGTTAGAAAGTTGGTTCTAATTGCATGCTAGACCATAATTGTTATGTTTTTACTGGTTACCAATTTCACTACAAACTGTACACTTTCAAACTTTGCGGTCGGTTAGTGCTATATTAATATAAAGTTGCTGTGTTCAACACGGCTCCTTAAATTGACTTTGTTTTTGCGAATCAGCCATATTGTATTTAAAGGCCCTAATTGCCCCAGGGCACTTGCTGTTACATGTAAAAATATTGGCAAATACAAGAAACCAAACATTCAGCATTACTTTTAAAATAGAAAAAGCATGATATCCTTCCAGAAACAGCTGTAGACAGCCAACTTTACTGGACAGAGAGCAGTGCTAACTGTAGGATGCGGACCGCGGTGCAAGGCAGCACTATTAATGCATGCAGGGGTCGACTTGTATGGGAGATCAAATATGACCAGGGGTACGCAGCTGCACTTGGTGCTGTGCTGGCCGGTGCTGCTGTGGAAAGCACTGTGCTAAGTTCTGTTGTATGTCCAGCAGTTTGCAGGCAACAATAGAAATGTCCAGGGAGGAATGAGGTAACTGTCATGATTAATGTTCCTACTGCAGAAAGATCCTAGTTTTAGTGGCAGTTTTGACTCAGGATAAACTAGCACAGACAGGTTCATTAAATGCCTGCTGCAGAATGTATTCCATGCAGTTGGAACTGTATCTTATGTGGCCAGCGCAGTTGGCTACTGCTTTTGTCACAGAGATCCTTTATTACTTACAGTTCATTAGTTGCAATCAGTGACCTTTAAACTGTCATCAAAGAGCTCAGTTTACATAACTGCACGATACAGATTAGAATGCTACGTTTTTTCCCCAGTGTTTCATTATCCTAATTTTGCTAAAAGGAGTTTGTTTGGGTAGAAATGTATTCCTATTAGCAAACCCAACCCCAAACACTGTGGTTGGTATTAAACCCTGCGTTTGTCAAGCCTGGGCTTTCAGACTGCCCATTGGTGGGGGGCCACTTCCTGCTCGCATGCCACCAAAACTCAAGGGGGGCTCTAGCGCAGCCTCAAACTACCGCAACACTATCAAAGACAGCATTGTTAGAATGGCGTAGAGTGGGCCAACCAAACACTGACAAAAATCAACGGAGTGGCAATAGCAGTGATGCTACTGCGCCAAGATATGGATAAGCTGCGAGAACATGTTAAGGATCTGGGTACGAGAACGGAGGGTGTGGAGGTACTTTTGAGTGCACACTCTAGCCTGCTAAAGGACCAGGGACAGCGCATACAGCAACACGAGGCAAAACTTGCTGATTTGGAAGACTGGACCAGCCGTAATAACATGCAAATACTTGGGTTACCAGAGGGCACAGAGACAGCGCAAGTGAAAGTGTTTTTAGAGGACTGGTTCCCCGCAGTGCTACTAGGGTTGAATGTGGAGGGGGAGTTGCACATAGGCAGGGCTCATAGAACTCCTGGTGGTAGGCCACCACGTATGTAGATCACACGAATGCTAAGATATAGAGATAAAGTGGGTATCTTGGCAGTAGCTCGCACACTAGGAGAAGTCGAATAAAATGGCAATAAAAATATACTTTTACCCAGATTATGGCATGGGAACCCAGAAAAAATGCAAGTCTTTTGTAGAAGTTAAACGGAAACTCAGAGATTAAAGATGGGACTACGCGTTGCTAGCTCCTGTGCGTTTGGGGGTTGAATGGCAGAGGAAGAGGTATTTCTTTAACCAACCTGAAGAGGCCATGTAGTTTATATAGAGTCATTAATGTTCATATGATGGTGTATGCTATCTTGACTGACTGGCATGATGATGGCGAACTGACATATTACCAAACCAGCGGGGGGCACATTCCAAATGATAGAGAATAATACATGTTAGCTGGATTAGGATGAGAGAGATATAGGTTATGTTTTTGGCATGCTTGTTAATAATGGCATTGTCGAACCTGGGGAAACCTACACCACACACCTTGAGGAACACTGTGCTTTAATTGGAAAGTTTGATTCTGCTGTTCTTAAAAAGGGAACTGAAACCCATTGTGTCGATTGTGGAGGCCAGGTTGGGGATGGCCACAAGGGAGTGGGAGGGAGGCAATGTTCCTTACACATTTCTGGAGAGGGAGAAAATACAGTCAGAATAGTATTTATTGGCAGTACATATAATATGTGCATGTGAGAGGACTTACACATACACACATGGAGGCAACAATTCTATCATGAAATGCTAAAGGAATCAACAATCCGGTTAAGCGCCAAATGAAATGGTCTTATGTCCATAGACAGAAAGATAAAATAGTTATGCTGCCAAGAGACGCATCTATTACCCCAAAAACATGAGAAATTGCGGGCTAAATGGGTGGGGGGGGGCAGACTATGGTATGCAAGCTATACTTCGTTGGCAAAAGGGGCGTTGCTGTGGGTAGATAACAGCCTTCCACTACTTCTTTGGGGAGTTGAAGCAAGTTTTGACACCCTATGACCATTATATTATTTGGATGTGGGTCTATAATTGTGTGTTAGATAAGGAACTTGACAGCTCCCGACCGGTGGTGCGAGCATTGGGCAGGGTATCTAGGGTGCTCTTGGAGGAGTATTCACACTCTAAATATGACAGAACTATGGTGAGCCATTAACGGCCAGAATAGAGGCTATTCCTTTTACTCTCCCTCTCATGGTACGTTTTCCAGGACTGATTATATGTTTTTACACCGGGGCAGGCTACGGATTGGGGAGCTGCAATATTATTTTACCATACGTTATCAGATCATGCACCTTTGGTGGCCACAATGCGAGGACAAGCGTGCGTGGCCCCATTTCTGCAGTGGCAATTTCAGGCACTACGACAGAAGGCCTATCGCAGGGTAATACGTGAAGCGGTGAGGGAATTCCTTTTTACTAATACAGGCTTTGTGACCTCGGCTGGGACCCTTTGGGAGGCTTCTAAAGTCACTGTATGAGGCAAGTGCATGGCTAATACTTATGGGGTGCATCAATCATTAACACGCACAGCCATAAACATGGAGTGTCAAATTGAGGATATTGCTAGACAAGCACTAAACTCAGAAGCGATCTGGGAGGAACAATACAGATGGTAGGGGGAATTAGATGAGGCACGTGAAACTCTCAGTTATCATGATTACAAGACATATACGGGGACCCAATAGGAACAGGGTGACACACTGGGTTGGTTATTAACGTGGTTGGTTTGTGGAGCAGTTGTTACAATTAAAAATGTGAAGGGAGCTACTCTTACAACGCATGAAGGTATTTTAGGCCGTTTTGCAGAGTTTTACTCTACTTTGTATGCAAAACAAGAAGGGTATGATGAAGCGGTTGTTGGTATCATACTGGATGGAGCACAGCTCATAGAGGCAGATGATGAAATGAGAGATATACTGAACGCCCCAATTGATGAATCTGATATACGATGGGCTATCAAACCAATGAATACTGCAAAAACACATGGGAATGATGGCTTGACAGCTGAAATGTATAAGGACTATGTAGATTTATTATGTACACCGCTGTTAGCCATGTATCGGGAGGCATTCGAACAGGGAGTGTTACCCGCCACGCAAAGAGAAGCATGTGATATTGCCTAAACCAGGGAGGGATGCAACTGACTGTGAATCACTTTGCCCATTATCTATGATTAATGTAGATGCAAAGCTCCTGGGGTAAGATATTATCTCACCATTTGGCTAAGTTAGCGAAGGAACTGATACATCCTGATCTGGCGGGGTCCGTGGGGGGCCGGGCCACTACCACTAATATTAAGAAGGCTTTTTTAATCATAGAACAGATTCTGAAAGAGGAGGAGCCTTGCACACTTGCCAGCCTGGATGGCCACAAGGCGTATGATACTGTAAACTGGCAGTACATGACTTATGTATTGAAATGGCATAGACTGGGTGACCCCTACTTAAAGTGAATACAATTACTTTACACAGATAGTAAAGCCAGGGTTAAGGTAGGCAATAGGCTCTCGGATAGCTGGCTGGTGGAAAGAGGGACCAGACAGGGAAGCCCCCTATCACCATTGCTTTTTAGGTCTCGCCTGAGCCAGCGCTTTAGCGCTGCTCTCGCAAGAGCTTTTGTAAAAGGGGGATTTGGAAGTTCAAACCAGTGCTTTCAGGCCGCCAACTACAGTGCATGTGCGCCGGGCGCGTGCACCATTTGGCAGCCTGCGTGATCATTTTGCGGCCGCTTTGATGTTCTCAGTGAGCCGCGCGGCCACTGAGAACATCAAAGCGGCCGCGAAAGTGCACACCATATGCTCTGCTCGCATCTCCCTCCTCCCTTTTTGTCACTACTCATGAGAATAAACAAACAAAATTCACACCATTTGTGCAGCTCACTTTGAAGCTCCAGCCCGCTTAGAGGTGCCTCAAGGCCAACAAACTATTAGTTGTTTTTGCTTTGAATGCTTGTACTTATGGTTCTGACATTCTAAATAGTCTACACACGACTACATGTCCCAGAAAGCAAAGCAAAAACATTGGTTAGATGAGTTACATACACAGCGTCTTTGTCCATCCTAAACTCTCCCCCTTCACATTCCTAGTTCTCCCTCACTCAATGCCCGTCCATTTTAATGACGTGTCAATTCACCTGAGCCTTTCCTTGTCTCAACCCTCTTCTCTCCCAGCCCTCGCCACTCCCTTAGTAATACGGACGTACATGGGGAGGACTGCACTTGCGTGTGGACACAGCGCTGTCTCAATAAGCAGATTACGAAACCTCCACTGGCGAAGCGCAGCTCTAAACCCCGGTGATCTGATTGTTTTTGTAGTCTGAAAGCGCCACCTGCAAGGGCAGTGCAGGCCCAGACTCGCCCAAACGTGGGGACGACGCACGGCGAGAGACCCCGACCTGGCTGCTGACATCACACCAGAGCCGCGCCCCTCTTGGGAAAGACTGGTCGCTGAGAAAGAGGTTTTGTCCGATCCCTGACAATAACACATACATCCGAAGAACCCCCTAGCATTACAAGGATCTGCTGTTGGTTATGTACAGGTTTTCAGGATAGGATAGCGTTTGGAAGCTCGTTGGGGTATCAGTGCACTTTACAAAAGACATGAGCATTAGTTGGGAATTATCATTTATGCCATAATCAGTATGCAGTATTTTTTAAAGCAGTACAGAGGTAAATTCAGTAAGAGATGGGCCCTTTATTACGCAAAATCATTTTATTTTTGTTTTATCTGTTTATATTTTATGTTGCTTGCACAGTTAGGCGGTAGTTCATTTATTAGAGACATGTTCAGCACTCCAGATATTTCCTGTAAAAAGCCGATGCCTATAATAGGTCAAGTTAAACTACATGTCCCAGCATTCATAGTGAACTGATTGGAAAAACAGTCTAGTGGCATTATAATAGCTGTCCAGTGGCTACATCCAGACCTGGCATGTTAGACACAGAGCTCGACATGGACGGGATTGTTGCCTCGTACTTAGAGTGGTAAACGTCAAACCCCACACTGCAAAGGATCCAATGTTGTCATATCTGACATTGGCTTACAGTGGAACTACTTTTATCTTCCCTGACAAATCGACCTTCGATTTGCATGTAAAAAGACCACTGCAGGTTGATTTTTAAATCTGAATGTGCCCTTTGCTTATTTTTCTCTTCTTTTCCTTATTATTGTATTTAGTGGTGTGCTTTGCTGTTTCTTTTAGTTTTTGTTTTTAAACTCGTATTCTGCCGCCCTTCACCCAAAGACACGTTGACCTCGTGTCTTCTCTCCGTGGCAGTATGTCCGGTCATTCAGGACTGCACACTCTGTTCCCTGTCTAACTGGGTGTAGAATCTGTAGACAACACCAATAAGCCAGAAATACACGAACACACCCTGTAAAACAAGCATTGGCATAGCCAATAGGTCTCGCCTTTGGGACTTTATAAGTGTTTAGTTATCCAGCACAATATCCTTGGGTCAACAACATCAAGTGTTGCATGGCTAAACACTTATAAGGTCCCAAAGGCGAGACCTATTGGCTATGCCAATGCTTGTTGCATTAGTTATTGAGCCCCTAGCAACACTACGGCGATCTAAACATACAGAGGAGGGAGTGATGTTTGAGAAAAAGCAGGAGATTGTCTCCCCAAATGCAGATGATCACTTGCTGACCCTACGACATTCTCAACGTTTACGGCCTGCAATACATGAAACAATCAAGGAGGTGGAGATTCATTTGGGATTTACACTTAATGCTTAGACGTCTATACTGTATCCAGTACAGATACCTGACCTAGGGGAGGGATCTTTCTCTGGCATATGTCTACATATGACACCCATTAAATAACTTGGGTGTATTTGAGTTCCGTCATGACCGAAACATACAATGTCAATGTGGAGGCATTACTGGGCACTGTAGAGCGTAGTGTCTGTCGTTGGTTGAAATTCCTGCTATCACTCATGGGACTAGTAAGATGACCATTCTACCACATGTCATGTATGTTTTGCAACATATGCTATGCGGGTGCCGGATGCTTGCTTCAGACGCCTACATGAACTACTCTGCTTATTGTATTGGGGCAATAGGAGAGTACAAATTATTCTGCGAGCATTGCAGTTACCCTGAGATACCAGGGGGTGACGTCCCCACGTTTCTGCAGTTAGTATCAAGGCTCCCATTGCAGTATGCAGTTGACTTGTTCATGGCACAAAAACTGACCAAGAGGCAGATACACTGGTGAATCCATGTGAACTCTTGGCCTGGCCATTGCTACACAGGACGAAAAGAGGGTACTGCCGACGCAGATCCGGGCATTACTGGATGTATGGGAGCAGATTTCAAAAGACAACAATGATGAGTATATATGTATACCGAACACTTTATATCTTGGTTAACAGGACTTGGCCCTTTATTACTGGCATTTTTAAGACAAGAGATAGGAGGCAATTCTCCACACACACTAGGAGACTTATATGAGGATGGACGGCTATGCTACCTTCTATGCTAAATGGAAATTGGCTTACGCAAGGTTGGCTGCAGCAGTTTGCACGGCCTGCGCGAGATTTCCACAGGAACCAGATACACACATCATTAAGCAAACCCTACAGACATGGGAGGAGAGGGTAAATTAATTACTAAACTATATACTTTGATTTGACTGCAAGTCTCACCATGCAGGAGTGCATTGAGATTACAATGGGAAACCCATCTGAGTGAAGAAGTGTAGGATTCAGGTTGGGCATGTGTGCCGGCAATTGTAGGAAAGTATCGCGCAGTGCAAGATTCAAACTAATCCATTATAAATGTATGTACAGGGATTATGTCACACCAAGCTGGCTACATAAGATAGATCTCCCTAAATCAGACAATTGCTCTAAATGCAGACACCTTACAGGAACATTCATACACATGTGGTGGGAATGCCCAGGGACACAACTCTTTTGGGAGGGAGCTGTTAAGACATTGAAGGACTCGGCTGACTTACCCTTGCAATGCTCTGTCCGGGTGTGCCTTCTGGGTTTGGTGCCTCAAACTAAGTCTACGAAACATGCAGAAAAAGATTGTTGAGCTGGGGCTAGTGGATGTATAGCAAGAAGTTGGATAACACCCAGGCTACCTACCAGTAGGCATTGGCTGCGAGAATATGTGCGGTGGGTACAAGCTGAATGTGGGGTGAGGCGCTAATTGGTTTGCAACCGGCAGTGTCAAGATAAGATGATGAGGGAATTAGCAGAGATAGAGTTGCAACAGGCCATTCATGATAAGGCAATGGAACCAAATGACAATAATATGAGATCTTAGGTGTGTACTGTCATTCAACAGGTAGTAATGTCTATAATGCATATGATGTCTTTTTTATTTTTCTTCAAACTCATATGTCCTGAGATACTGCTGAAATTTGACTACTGTCAACAGCCTGTACTGTAAATTGCTCCTTTCTGGTTGGGGGGATTGGGGAACAGTTGAGATGTAACTGTTTCTTGAAAAAGCATAATAAACACAGATTCAAAAAACAAATTCCAGCGTTTGTGCTTCTCCAGTCAAAAACCTTTAACATATGGCCTTCTAGTATGGATGTCACGTGATTGCTACGCCTTGTAATCCTGTGTTATGTACCATTTCTTAGACTGATTTACACATGTAAAATTCATTGTCTCTGCATAATGTGCGTGTGAAGTAAAGTGCACTGACACACTACACTGGTATGAGTAGCTCTATAAAACAAATGGAATGGATGTGAAAGAGGGGATGTGGAGAGATGAGTAGCACTGGTGGAGCGTGATTTTAGGGAATCTATGGAGAAGGTGGTCATTGTAGCACCGGGCGCCACCAGCGCTAATGCTGGCTCTGAGAGAGTGAGTCAGTGATGTCTGTCCTTGTTCTGTTTGAGATGGATTCTATAGATGGAGGAGAGGAGTTGTATTTCTAACTTCTATGTTGTGATAAATGGCGTTTATGTAGCAAAGTTTCAATGGACACCGACGAGGGAATGCGCCCACAAGGGGACATGGCGGCCCGCTAGCAAGCCAGCCGAGAGCTGCTCTTCGTCACCCACTCTAAAATAATGGAATAGCTTTAAAGGACTAAAGGACTAACCTTCACCCGCACGCTTTGTTTTTTTTCCCGCTCCCGCTTCTGAGGTGATACACTCAGGTGTTTGACCGGTGGCGGTGGTATTTTTTTCATCGGCGGTCCTCCCCGCTTTTTTAGGTCTCGGCTAGCGAAGGCTGCGCTTGCGCAGTCTCGCTCGCGAGATTTAATGACTTGGAGAAGAGGGCTTGAACCCGCCCCTCTTCTCCCCTCTTCTCCATTGGCTGGCCTCTTGAATGCTGGCCAGCCATTGGAGAAGAGGTTTGTCTCTCTGAACAGGCCCCGTCCTTTTCGGATTCGGGGGCGTGTTTTTTGCTACTTTTCTAATTATCTCCTCCAGCCAATGGCAAGAGGAGAGAAAAGAAAAACACGCCCCCGAATTCGAAACCGCCGCTGCCTTTCTCCGAGGCATTTCTGCTTCGCCTCGGAGAAAGGCAGTGGTGTGCTCGTCCTCTCGATTTTACGGGCCAGCAGTCCCCCCCTGGCGAGGAAAGAAATAATGTAGGCTCCAAATTGCAGTTTAATATGGATGCTGGTATTCTTTCCTGAGACCGTTGACTGACCCCCAGTCACTCGATGCGCTCTGTCTTCAGCAGCCAGCACACGCGCTGTGCCTTTAAATCCTCTAATTTCTTCTGCCGGCCGAGCACTCCAGCAGAACGGTGGGGGTTTCTTGACTGGTTCATCCTTTTCCTGTCGCCTGACCCCGGAATTGCACACGCCGACTCGCTGCTTCTGGGGCCAACCACACCACAGTGGCATCCTCCAGTCCACTGCAGTCTACTTCCTACCCGATACTCTGTGGCCACCTGACCGGGAATCGAGCACGCCAACTCTCTGCTCCTGGGGACGGCCACACAACTCTGGCGTCCTCTGCTGCCGCTTGCCTCCTTTCCGATACACAGCGGCCTTGCTCCGTGAGGGGAGGGCGTGGCGTCACTCACCCTCCAACCCTGAGTGCATACCAGGGACTGCTCCTCCAAGCTGCCGCTGCCGGGCTGGGAGTGATGTGCTTGGCTAGACCTCCGCCGCTCACTATATTCCACCCCGCAGGATCTCCCATGCAGGACCGCTGAGGACCACTCACCTTCGAAAGGCTCCCTTCCTGCAACGCTGCAGTCTCTCGACAAGGCCTCACCAGGTACTGAAAATTGTCCTGCGCACCGCAACTAGCTCCAACAAGCATTTACAATGCAATGGTCTCGGCATTGTTAAAGTTACAGCTATTGGCATTGCTCATGACATTATTTTTGTTTATGTTTTTTTTTTAAACATTTCAAGAAACTGCAAAGTCAATGCTATTATTCACCTCGATAATCTTCACGGCTGCTCCGTCGTGTCGTGGTGCACACATTCCGGTGGGTTACATCTGCATCACAACAATTAGTGAGACCATTTCATATTTCTGGTGCACACATTCCGGTGGGTTACATCTGCATCACAACAATTAGTGAGACCATTTCATATTTCGGGTACGAATTTCAACAAGAACCCACACAAAACTGACCTTTGGCTACCAAGACATTTCAAATGTATTTAAAATATCGAAATAATTACGCGGCATCCGGATTGAGCAGGGTAAAGATTAATATTTCGTTGTTAAAATAAATGTAAATAGCGCTTTCATCCCAGACAGAGCTGTTTTCAAAATAAAGATCACTGCCGGCACATAACACGCCGAAATCCGGCTGCGAAACCTTCAGTATTCGGCTCTCAGAATCAGCGCTCTCCTAAATGGGCGCAGCGTTCATTGGTGCGGCAGGTGCAGTGACACCGGGGCCTCTGCCTTTAATCACTCAGTGGGCGGCGTGACGTTTTCCTCGCCTCCTTGAGAGGCCAGCGCGCTCTTGCTACTATTAATCACAGCTCCTAGCGCTGCCGGATGGGGCAGGAGCACCTCAGAGGGAGCCCAGCAGCGGCGGGGACACTGGTCAAATGCAGACTGTGGATGCTGCTGGGTGAGTGCGCCTGTAGCAAAGAAACCAACTTCACCCCATCCTGTCCATCTCAAGTTCCACCTTAAAATACTATTATTGCTCATCTGGCGGTGCCTCAAGGGAGCCCCTGCTGGAAGCCCACGTCTTTATGTGAAAGCGCTATGTTTCTGTAGCTTGGGGCGCTCCAGACCTCTTTGCGTTATAGTTTGGTGAAATATTGCCAACACACGAAGTCCCAAAGTCCGCTTTTCATAAATTTACTATTTTAGTCAAGTTGCCAGTTTCCCCTACACTGTGATTCTCCATTCAAACCAGACACGCATTAATTGGCACGGATGAAAGGAGCGGTTAAGATTCGGACCTGCAGAGCACACCCAGCGGTGAGAGGCTGCCTCAGTGCGCTGTACTTTGTTGCGAGTTCAGCTCTGTGTACCTGCTGGTTGGTAACAAGAGAGCTCGCTGTCTTAGGACCCCTTGAAGTAGAACCCCAGGCCTCAGGCACACAGTGAGGTTCAGCGCCTGTGGGGGTGCACAGCGGCTGTTTTCGTTTCTATTAGTGTGCGCTGCTGTAGGTTTGTGTTTAGTGAAAGTGAGTGTGCAAAGCCCTGCAGGGGGCTGGGCGGGTGCTCGCGTCCAGCTGTGCTGTCTCCAGCAGGAACCGGGGCAGGGAGGTCTGACACGGGTCAGCTGTTTCGGAATCTGGATATTTCTATCTTACGTCATCGTTGCTCAGGTTGTTTGTGCATGCCAGTGCCGGCTCTAGGGCGGTGCGACCGGCTCCGGGTGCTGGCTTCTTGGGGGCGCCGTGTTTGCAAGTTTATTATGTGTTTGAAGCACCTGCTGCAGCCTTTCTTTCCTCTGGGAATTGCCAGGCCTCACAATAATGTCAAAACAACTCGTGTGGTTAATTATCTTCCTGGAGAGAGCTGAGCTCAGTGTTTTGTATAGTTGAGGTTTTGACTTAGGTGAAGTTAGTGCAGAGGGTTAATGTGCCTGCTGCAAAGAACGTGTACCAAGTAGATTACAGTGCATATGATGTAAACAGATCAACAGATTACTGCCTTCAAAAGAGACATCCTTTTGTTACTTGCAATTTATAACTTAGGGTTAATTTGACTAGAAATCGATCCTTATTATTAAAGAAAACTCCCAACGAGGCTGTTTCTTTTTCGGCTCTGAGTTTGTGCTTCTCCACACCAAGCACTCCTAAACTATACTGCCTACCAGTCTGGATGACATTTTACTCCTACACTTTCAGTCCTCTGGCTTATGTAACATTTCCTATATTCTGATCTAAAACACGTATGATTGATTGTCTCTGTGTAATGTGTGTGTGATGCAAAGTGCTCTGACACCCTACACTGGTATGAGTGGCACTATATAACTAATTCAATGCATCTGAGAGAATGTGGTTATGGAGACTTGGTCACTGTTAAAGGGTGCTAGTGAGAGAATCCGTGGTGGAGGTGGACATTGGAGGGGGCGGCAACAAACATTGTCGCACAGGGCGCCACCAGCGCTAAAGCCGGCCCTGGTGCATGCAGTGGTGATTCCTGTTGTGGGGTACGGACCAGTTGGGCCACTGCATCTGTTTGGTGCATGGCCTCTTTACTTAGTTTGCAGAAGATGTTTGGCTGCATCCTGCCTTAGTTTAACTTCAATTTGATTTCCATTGCCATTCTAACATCGCTAGCCTTGCTTGTGCACATTCAGCTTCAGTGATGTTATCTCACTGCTGGGGCTCTTTCCACGCTTGTCTGTGTTTGCTGAATGTCCCGAGGCCCAGGAGCCCCCGCTCTGTGCAGACTTAGGAGTGTGTGTGGTGACCTTCATGAACTTTATATCTGCTGTGCTGTGGATCCTGAAGGCGGGCAAGAGTTGTTGATGTGTACTTTGTGTAGCAAGGGATGAGTGAAGTCAGTAACTGACTTCCAAGTTCCAACCCAAGTGAGTTAATGCCACATAAGCATAACAAGTGACTTGAGAGAAACATGCATCTAATGTTTATTAAACAATGTGGATTTCATTTTTAATTTTGTATTCCTTACATATGTCACACGCTAGTGGCCCTCGTGGGATCAAATGAAAGGGGCGGGATTGTGTTTACATATATATGTACAGAATAGATCATCTCAAGGAGAGTTTATGTTAAGTAGTTGATGTATCATGAATCTAACTGCAAGATGCAGTGTCACTTTGTATTAAACGTTTTTATTTGCGCATAAGCGGTCCAAACATCACATAAGTATATATATATGTGTGTGTATGTGTGTGTATATATATATATATATATATATATATATATATATATATGAGAGATATGTAAACTATGAATATTACATTTAGTCACATTGTCTAGTCCCTCAGTCTACAACCCCACTTTGGAGGGCCTGCTCTCTACCCAGTAGAGACTATTATTGGTAGGGCCCACCACAGCTGACAGCAATTTTCACCTCAAAAGTTAGACGTCTGACACACTTGGACAACAAGACAGTAGCATGCACACAGAAACTAACAACACTTACAGAGTTTGTTTGAAAGTCACACAAAATACACCCTGCATAAACAGAGCATGAGAAAAAGCCACAACCATTTAACAAAAAGAACTGTATACATACTAAGTACAGGAGCACAACAACATGTAGGTAAGTGGAAGGTTACAAAACTTAAGTTGTGCCTGTCATTGGGAAAGCACCAACCTTCAGACAACAGTATCATTGTTCCGGGCAAGCAATAAAAACTGGCATGCACATTCTAACAAAACCCTAAGGCGTTGGTGATGAATGCTCTATCCAAAACCAATGTTGTGTAATATGATATAAAACTCTAAAACTGATTTCTGCATTAGGGTATCATTCACAATAATTAAATCGGCCAAGGTGCCGAACGTGAGCCTACAAAACATGATATTTATTCTCTCAATAGCTTGTATCTGAACAGAAAAAAGCAGGTATAGCATCATAGAATATACCACCATTGTGTCACAACCCTTGTCTTTTTTTGTCTGTCTAATATGATGAAATGAAACCAATCTAAGATATACAAAATTATTCTAGCTGGTTGAATGCTTAGATAGTTCCACTCAAACTAATCACAGGTCACCTAAAACTGCAGGAAAGAACACTTGTTTAAAGAAACTTTCTTTGTGCACTAAAGCACCCTGATTAAAGGTTTCAGGTCCATGATATGCTGTGCCATTAGAATGCCAAATGGGATCGTCTTTTATATTTCAGGAGAATATCTCTGTAGTGCCTAATTTGAAAAAAATGTAGGTGCCAATTCCCATCTCAGGAGGCCACTGTAGCCTGCACCACCCATTGCCCCTGTCAGCTCTGCCAGTGATAGTACCAACCCAAATACTTACCATCTTACTCCTACAAGCGTGACAATTCAGACTATTACTGGCCATCCAAAGCAATAAGGATGGCGTGGGCGGCAGGTATTCATTTTTAATGTATATTGAAATTTTAAACACTGTCGCTGTGCTTTTCTCAAAATTAGACAGATAGCTCTGTCATGTGGTGGACTGTCATTCGTGTCTGTGTTGAGAATTAAGTGCCATTACTGAGCATCGGAAACCACTGCCTCAAACTTAGCACTGGTTTCATGTAGTTTGTAGAAAGCATCACCTGATTACAGTCATGCATGATGCAGTTAAGTTTAGAGTATAAAAGAAAAATGGGGCTTTGTGCCTCAGGGGCAAAAATCATCATGTATGTTATAGCTGCGCATTCGAAGCTCATGCCATAGTGTGTAAACAGGTAATCAGCTATTAGCACTTGCCCCTTCTTTGCTTGTGACCAATCTGAAGCTTGATTGGGAAATCAGTGAGCACTGCTATGATTGTAGAGAAACAGGTGAGGGCACACATTAGTATTTATACTGTAGCAAATGAGGAACATCTTAGATGTGGCAAATTTTGGGCCACTCTCAACATGAGAGGATAACACATAAGCATGACTATCTAATCCAGGCAGCATTTAGGCCATGCCCTCCTATTAAGCCCATGTAAGGATGCAGCAGAGCAATAGAGGGACAACTGAAAACAAGCCCTTGTCTCTCTCGCTCTCTTTCTTGCTCTCTTTCTTGCAAACACACATTGCCAGCAGTGCCTAAGGTTTATATGAGACGTATCAATTCAACAAAGACAAATTTATGATTAGATTTCCCTGCTTGCAATGCAAGTCCTGGGGTTGCATTCCACAGCATAGATAAGATGTGTGGCAACTCTAACAGCTCTCATTAGAAAGTGTCCACAAGCACAATTAAGTACTACAGTGTCAGCCACATGCATCACTGGTCCAGTTATTGCCCAATTTAAGCAACAACTTACACTGGCAGGAATGCAGAGCACCAGTGCAGCAAGCAGTTATTTCTTTAACAACAACTGACTGCTGCTAACTTGCTTCCCTCTTGTCAGAGGAATGAAAGGAATCTATTAAAGTCAGATACAATTTTGACATGGGAATGGAGTGCCAGCATTACTATTGTTACAAAAGGCTATCTTTAGCCAACCCACGCACTCACAAAGATGGTGTCTTGATTTTGTTGCTGTGAAAGGGAACTAGTGGACTAATGTGTGGGGATGGAGTAGATGTCTGGGCGCTGTCTCATCTTCAGCAGCATGGAATCTTTACATTGCCAGAGATTAAACTATGGAGTTCCTTTTAAATAAATTCTTCCATTTTTACTCATTCAACACTCTTACAACCTACAGCCACTCACCCACCATGATTATGTAGATATGTAGATAGATAGAAAATGTTTACAGGGTAAGGGAACCTCCTATCAAAACCTTACTAGGAGGAAAGCTTCCTTGCTGAAATTCAGATCGGTCATTATATCTGGCTTTCAGCAGTACCAGTTGAGGATGTGGGTGGGGCCAATATAGGAAGTGGGTGGAGCCCGTGGAGGCAGTGGGTGGAGCTGGGAAAAGTGGGTGTGGCCTCCAAAAAACATTTGAGCACCTGTACTTCATATTTTACAAATTAAGCACTGACGGGCTCCCTGGGGCACAGGGATGAGCTGGTCTCCGGCCAATGGCTGGCAGGGAGGAGGCGCAGGAGGGGAGAGGGCGAGCCTTGGACTGACTGCTCGTCCCACCTTCCCTCACTCTCAGATGAATCATCTGTCTCTCCGTGTCCTAAGCACAGGCAGCAGAGGCAGGGTTAAGGTTTTAGAAATGGGATCTGCTTTGTGTGATAATTCAAGAATTGAAATCCTTTATCCTTTGAGATTTGGGAATCATATTTCAGCCAGCAACATCACTTAGATAAAATGAAAGGGGTGTATGGGCAAAAATGCTTCACTCCTTAGCTAGACATCTGTCAAGCCACTTCTCGGGTAACATTGGACTGGTAAGCACTTCATCACGTGTAAGCTGTTCAGGGTGCTCGTCTATAGTTCATCCTAGTAGTCTTGTCCTTATGTTATGCATAGTAACAGAATCAAAATCAGTTTTTAGGTCTCGTGTGTATGTGTGTGCCTCTGGGTGTGTGGCTCTGTGTGGGTGGCTTTTTTTGTAGGTGGCTCTATGCGTGGGTGGCTCTGTCTGTGTGTGGGTAACTCTGTGTGTGTGTAGGTGGCTCTGTGTGGGTGGCTCTATTTGTGTGCAGGTGGCTCTATGTGAATAGCTCTGTGTAGGTGGCTCTGTGTGGGTGGCTCTGTGTGTGTGGGTGGCTTTGTGTGTGGGGCTCTGTGTGTGGGTGCAAATGCAATAGGTCTCGAATTTGAGAGAGATTAAGCTATTGACATTGTAAATAACAATGCCGTTTCTTTAAATGTTTTAAAAACAAAAACATAAACAAAAATAATGTGATGAGCAATGCCAATAGCTCTAACTTTAACAATGCCGAGACCGTTGCATTGTAAATGCTTGTCTTGTTCGCCTTGGAGAGCCCGGCTTTGGCTCCGGGTTCACCTTGGGCAGCGTCAGCACTTACGGCTCTCAGGGGGAACTACAGGGAGCCGATTTGGAGTTAGCCACAAGAACTAGAACTGCCGCTTTAGAGTCTAAGTCGGCTTGGATTTTGTCCTCCTTCAAAGGGTCCTGGCCTGGCACCTGGAAAATAGGTCAAGGTGGAGGAGAGCAGATAAAGGAGGTAAGCAAAAGGTATGGCATTAGTGTACCACGTATGGATACAGTCTCCCCACCCCGCATGAACATAATTCTGAATGATAAAGGGAGTGAGTCAGCAAATCAACCCAAGGGGAAAGATATAACTGTTAAATCTGACAGGGAGGTAACACTGGGCCCAAGATATAAATTAAGATCCAATAACTCTATCAGGAAAGCGGTGGTTTCGCAGATAGAAGCACAAACAAGACAACCATTAGCCCTCCTGTTAGATCAGTGCCATTAGCCCCTAGAGTGACTCCTTCACTTAGGCCCTACTTTAAATTAAATCCGCAGGTTAATTCACAGTGCAATACGGAACCCCTTAAGGAGGCAGCAGTCATACCACAAAGTATATCGACTTTACCACCAGCTATATCAGTTTCAAACAGGTTCTCGTCCTTGAGTGACTCCACTCCTACTCCGGAACCGGGGGATCCTGATTTGGTAGGGAGGACCGACCAGATCTCTGGCAAGTCAGCTAAGGAGGATACTAAAGATACTTCAGGTTTAGACATAGTGCAGGGGTTAATGAGCCAGCTCTCGTTAGAGATTAAAGACCGCTTCGCTACTTCAGAAACCAATCAGAAATACATTCTTGTAGCAGTTTAGAGGAGTACCTATCAGTACTAACAAAACGTATGGAGGTCCTGGGACAGACCTGCAAGACCATTCTCAGAAATTGGATAGGCTTAAGACAAGAGAAAAGTATCTATCAGACAGACTAGAAAGGATGGAAAACAACTCTAGAAGGAATAACATCCGGAGTTGTAATATCAAGGAGGGAGGGGGGATAATGTTAAAGCTTTTGTGGTAGGGATCTTGTCAAGTCTCCTCTGCCTCAGTCTGGGACACAGAAATTCAACGAGTGCATCGGGACCCTTTCGGGCTTAATCACGGTCGGAAGAAGCCCAGGAAAACCCTGGTGTACATACAATCATACTCCCTTAAGGAAAAACTTTTAGGGGCGTCTCTAAAGCTGAAAACTATTCAGGTTCAGGAACTATCATTTAAAATAAGGTCCAATATATCCAGAGTGACAGAAGGTAGGAGCTGGGCAAACGGATGGACCCCCTGAGACAATTGGGTGCCCAAGTTCAGTTAATGTTTCCTGCATTCCTCAAAGTGATGTGGGCCAACAAAATGTATAACTTTCATTCCCCAGAGGAGGTTGATGGTTTTTTTGTTAAGCAATAAGGCAAGCACTTAGCTGAGTGAGGTAAAAAAAAAAAAAGTTGAGTTTATGCGGGGAGGAAAGTGTTCGTCTTTTGGTAGATAATGAAGGCGGGTGGTGGATAGCAGCTCGAATTGGCACTAGCCAATAAGTTGTCAGGGAGGGTTCCCAGGGGAGGAGGGGGGAAGGGGGGCACATGAGTGGTGGTGGGAAGCATGGGGATAAAAAGAAGAAAAAAAATGAAATAAGTGTCCTTCTTTGATATAACCTATATTACTGAGAGTAGAGTGATCAGGAATACTGAGAATGGGGGACAGGGATAGGTCTTTAGGAAGAGAACGTATGGGTATATTATGTTGGAATGTGAACATTCTAAGGGTTAAAAGGAGACAGCGATTGGTTCTACAATATCTGAAGGGCACCTCTGCTAACGTTCTTGTGCTCCAGGAGACTTACCTTTTAAGATCAGAATGTTTAGCATTATTTAATAAACAGAAACGGGTGAATAAGGTTGTAGCTACAGACGAGCAATGCTGTTCTAAAGAAGTTGCTATAGTTATTAAAGCAAACGCTGAATAGAACAGGGTAAAACACAGGTGGATACTAAAGGGCGTTGGGTGGTAGCTGAAATAAAAACCTGTGCTAGCACCTATACGCTAGCTAGCTATTACGGTCCAAACGAGGACGATGTTACATCTTTGAATAATCTTTGTTGTTCTTTGCTTGGTTTTGAAGCCCCTCTGATAATTGGTGGGGATTTTAACTTACTTTTAAGCAACAAGTTGGATAGATCCTCACCCCGCACTCAAATTAATGTGCCTCGAGGTAAAGCCTGCCTTTCTGCTATGCTAGACAATCTAACTCTATGCGATGTATGGTGAAAGAAAAAGGGAGACGCAAGGGACTACTCCTTCATGAGCAAAAAGAACGGCCACTTTCCAAGGATTGATTATATGTTTATGGATCTTTCAGAAGTGGAAAGGTTAAGAAAATGTAATATCTGTCTATTCATATATCGGATCATGGAGCAATAGAAATAATTATGGAACTTCCTTCAAGTCCCTTGGTTAGGAGGTGGACTCTGAATGGAAGGCTGCTTTTACAATCCGATTTTATGTATAAGATTAAATTAGAATCGGCTGTCTTTTTTCAGTCAAAACCTAGAGTCTGCTCCCCTACATTTCATTTGGGACTCATTAAAAGCCTGGCTGAGAGGAATGTTGAAGGGTGCCGCGGCAGTCTGGGTCAGACTAGAAAAAGAAAAGATAGCGTTATTGGAGGAGCGGTTAATAAAGGCCGAAGCAAGTTTAAAGGCTGATCAAGCCCAGGGGGAGGAAAAAGAAAACCTAGTGAGCAGAGTTGAGGATCTACAGCGGGAATATAGACTGGTAACGGAAGGAATTATGTTACAGAAATGAGAAGCGAGTAAAATGAGAGAGTTTGGTCAAGGTGAGGACTGCGGGAAACTATTAGCAATGAAGAGCAGAATGGATAGGTCCCAAAATCGTCAGAAAGAACAGACTTGAAAGTGGTGGCAAGCCTTCTGATCAGTCCTCTGACAACATGGGCGAGATAGAGTCGGAGTTCTGTAAATTCTTCCAGGACTTGCACAAGGAGGATTTAGAGGTAGATGAGCTTGTCCTAGATCAATGGCTTGCTGGAAAACAGCTTCCAAATTTGAACGCTGAAAGTTTATCGCTGCTTAACCAAGATATAGCAGGGAGTGAAATTTTGGATGCCCTTAAGAAAATTAAGAAAGGCAAAGCTGCAGGCCCAGACTTGATCCCTAATGAGATCTATGGCATACTAGCAGATGAAGTCATCCCCATCTGGTTAAGACTGTTTAATGACATTTTGAGAGGGTCCTCTCCACTGCCGGAATCCTGGAAGGAGGCAGTCATCACGCTGATTTTAAAACCTGAGAAAGACCCTTCACGTTGTCAATCTTACCAACCGATATCATTGCTGAACTGCGATTATAACATTTGTACGGGAATTCTGAATGCCCGATTATGTAAAATCGCAGGGTCTATAATACACGAAGACCAGAAGGGTTTCCTCCCCGGCCGTCAAATGAAAGATCTTGTTTTTACCTTAGTTGGCGCAATAAATTTGGCAACTGTGGGTAATGTACCTATATCAATTATAACGCTAGACGCCGCAAAAGCCTTCGATCCGGTCAACTGGTGTTATCTTTCTAGAGTATTGAAGGCTTTTGGTTTTGATGAGATCTTTAGAGAAGTCCTTAAAAAAAAATTACAAAAATCCTCAAGCTCAAATTTTAGTGAACGGTGACTTCTCAACTCCTATATCAATAGCACGTGGCACCAGACAAGGGTGCCCGCTGTCTCCTATTCTTTTTGATCTATATATTGAGTTCTTGGCTCAAAGCCTAAGGCTTCCCCTTCACTGCAAACGGGTTTTCAAGGAAATTAGAAATGTATGCTGATGATTTGATACTTTTTACATCCAATGTTAATCAAGCCCTACCCGCACTATTCAGTGAAGTGCAGGTTTTTGGGGAAAATGTCAGGGTATGAGATAAACAGTAGTAAGACCGAAATCATGACTTGGATTTCAGAAGTGCAGGGTTCAGGGTCTAAAAGGAGTTAAGGTATTTAGCAATAATCATCACACAAGAGTTAAAAGAACTGCCCACAATAAATATAGCTAGAGTCTCTAAGGAGGTCAATATTCTTTTGAAGAGATGGCCGAATCTCCCACTTACATATTATGGGAGGTCTAACCTGCTTAAAGTGTGTGTTTTGCCTAAGTTTGCTTATCTTTTTAATAATATTCCGCTGACTTCTGATAAAAACCTCTTAAGTAAAATTCAGGGAAGGATCTCTACTTTTATTTGGGCTTTTAAGGGGATCAGACTATCGTGGAAAAAGCTTAGATGGAGGTGCGCACATGGTGGCCTGGGTCTACCAGATCTACAATTATATTGCTGCGCATACCAATTCAAGAATAGCAGGATGCTCCTTCTCAGACCAGATGATACCTCGATTGGTTGCATGCTTAAGGCCATACTGCAGGATAGCCCAGTTGAGGGTTTCATATACAAATTCGGTGCCCCCAATTTTTTTTTAAAAAGACCGCCTGAAGTTTCTATATGCTATATACCCCTGAGTGCCTGAATGAAGCTCAATCTCAACCTTTGAAAGTGGCAGGTGTGATGCGTTGGGGCAATATAGTTGAAGGAAGTAGTTGTCTGCTCTGGGACACTTGGAAGAACTTAATGAACGGTAGGCTCTCTAGATTTAAATATTACCAAATGTTAACATGGTGCAAGAACCAACGTTGGCAATTCCCTGGAGACAATGCAATGGAGGACGACCTCCAAGATCTGAACCCAAGGAAAAAGGAGATAGCTCTCTGGTATAATCATCTCAGTGACCAGTGCTATTCACCATCTTCATTGGTTGCCTGTGGCTAGGCAAATTGAGTTTAAGGCACTGTGTATTGCCTTTAAAATCCTAAAATTGGCATCTCCTCATATTCTGTCTGACCTTCTTCTGCCTTATATCCCTACACGATCACTGCGATCTATGGGACAATGCTTGGTGGTGGTTCCCCGGGTGAGAAGAGTGAGAGCGGGTGGGCGCTCGTTTCGTAACAGAGCTGCTATTCTGTGGAACTCTCTGCCGGCTCATATTCGTGGGCTCTCCAATTATTTTCATTTCAGGAAGGCTATTAAGACATTTTTGTTCCCCTCCTTGTAAACTTTGGTGTTACTTGCACACGGCTCTTTTTGTTTCTTAGCGCCGGGACGCCTCTTTGCCGAAGCAGCTGTTGCGCTCTATAAAACTCGTTAACATAACATAATATCTCCTTGTTGCTGCAGACAGGAAGCTAGATCCTTCTCATTTGGTCAGGGAGAAGTGCTTGCCCGATGAAGAGTTGCAAGATCTATGGCAAGTATCTTTAGATATACTAAACACTTTGATCAAATCGGCTGCACTAAGGAAAAACCACGTTTTTACCCTCCACAGGATATACTGGTCTTCACTTAAGATACCCAAAATAAGGGGAGGTGGAGATGCCAGATGTACAAGATGCCGCATCCACGAGGTGGACGACATCCACATGTTTTCTACCTGTCCATTGTTGAAGGAAAACTTGGGACAATGTGGGTAAGACCTTGTCAGAAGCATTGGGTAAAAGTGTGGAGGTAAGCCCTACTTTAATTTTTTTTGGCACAGCTTTCAGAGGGTCAGGCGGACTTCACGGGTGAGCAGTGTAAACTTATGTTCTACTTGATCCGCTTAGCAAGATGAGAAATCTGCAAAAGACGGCGCCAGGCAGATCTTCCAACTTGGAGGGAATAGTGGAACTCAGTAAGATTTTTTAGAGACCTACATCAAAAGGTTAACTCCTATAATAAAAGAAATGAGCTTGGGCGATTCTGGAAACTACTAGACTCCGAGTAGATGGTATGGCTGGTATGAACTGTCCAATGAATACACCTCTTGGTCAGCTTATGATGTGCTGCACGGGCTGGTTCCCATAGAACATCAGCTGAGATCAGACCCCAAGAAATAAGCAATTGGGCAGCTAGTACCAAGAGGACGCTTATGGAGGTTATAGGAGGACCAAAAAAAAAGTTTCAATGGCCGGGCAATTTTAAACTGTCTGTTCGGAGAAACCGATAAATGTTATAAATTGTCCATGGTACTGCAAGAAGCTCATCTGTAATGGTCAAATGAGGTGTAAAATCATTTGCGATGATGTGAGGAGGATGTGCAATGGACTTCACTGCTTAGTTTTGCTCACATGAAAGTGTCACTGTTAGTGTCACACATTTGGTTGTTGAACGTCAATCATAAGTACACTGAAATCATGCAAATGGCACATATAAGCAATCTTAAACCTTGGTAGCTACATATTTACAGGAATATGCCAAGATATGTCTAACTTCAGACACAGGTTTGTTGAATCCTAAATAAAACTGAGTTATTTGCCCCAAAATAACAATGAACACAAAATGTTCTATCACTATTATTGGGTCATCCTAAAGCTTCATCCACTAAACTATTTACATTATGTACCTTTAGCTTACATCATCGACTTCATAGCCAGGGGCGTAACTTGGTCAGTAAAGAGGGGGTGGGGGTGGGGGGGGGGTGGGGGTGGTGAGCTTCAGAATTTCTGACAATCAGGCTGGCACATAATGTTTGAATACGTTATACGACAAGCAGGATATATGAATGGGGCCTAAGGGTCAGTGGAAAGGGAGAAAAATGTGAACTTGTAGGAATAATAATAGAGAAAACACATATTTTGCAAAAGAAAAGCAATTTTTAGGACTTAAAGCTGAGAGGATGTATGTGTATTTTTGTCTGTGTGTATGTAAATATTCTTGCTGAAATCTGACTGATATCTCACAAAATCTGACTGATATCTCACAATACCTGACTTAAAGCACCTGTACCCAAATATTTATCAGATAATATGTTTATTAGGGGGTGTAACACCCCAAACACCCCTTGAAGCTACTCTCCTTGATCATAGAGCATCCTTCTTACCACAGACTCCTGTCCTCCTCGCTCTGCGGGACTCTCCTCCCTCGGCGTAGATGGCAGCAGGAGGACAGGACGTTACCTGCCCTTCACACAGACCAACCATGCAGAGCGACAGAAGAGAGGGTACGAGACACATTGCCCTTACACTCTGTCCTCAATGCTCTTTCCCCCAATGACCCACCTGCCTCTTTTCCACCTATTTAGTGGAGTCCAACGCAAAACTCAAATGGGGGTCGGGGAAGGAGGGGACATTATGGGGGATTAGGGAAATAATAATAGTTAGGAAAAACTTTACCCGTTCTGCTGCTGATGCTGCCGGCCTCCTCGGTGCTCCTCTTCTCTCCTGATGGTGTCCCAGCAGTCCCTTGGACACCAGCACAGGCTCCCTACCCAATCCCAGCGCTGCTCTCAATAGCATGAGTGCAGCGCCAGGGTTGTACTGTGCGGCTTGGCTTGCCCATCAGACCGTGCCAGGAGTCTGTGCTGTTTCTCTAACCCGGCTGTGCAACACAGCTGGGTTGGAGAAACCTACGTGCGCCTAAGACGGCTGGCCAAATCGTCATGCGCACTTAAAGTGTGCACTACTCCTCCCCTGCTATCATGGAGCCCCTCACTCACCCGGACATGGTTGGCGGAATAGGAAAATTTGTTGCATTTGGTTTTTGCTCCTGATGTCTTGTGTGTTTAGTAGAGTTTACAGTAGGGATAGAATGAAGGGAATGGATTTGAAAATGGGCAGTAGTAAATTGTTTTTGTAAGTAAAGGTCGTGTGTGCCTGTTAGTTGGGTGGCATGTCAAAAAAGGAGACAAAAGTTTGAGAAGGATGATTGGGGGATCATAGTCAAAATAAAGGGCAAAGAAACCGTGTGATTTTCCCAAATATTTATATTATTTCTTAAAGGATTCGGAGGACAAAAAGTACATTGGGGAAGTCAGCGAACTATACACGTTTGCCAATGAAGCTTGGAATGGACATTGGCAGAACTCAAAGAGATCACACCGGCTTGTGCAGCTCTTTGCGCCAGCAGGCCTAGTTCAAAGCTGTGCCCAGGACTGGTTTTGAGACCCTATTCAAAGTATCCAGGAGGCAACAAAGCTAGTATTGTTATTAATAAAACTGTTCATCACTTTCGCTAAAATATTAGCATTGCGCCTTGAATCACTCTTACCTCATTTAATTAGTCCAGAACAGCGTGGCTTTGTCAAGGGTAGACTAGCGTCTGACAATTCCCGACTATTCTTCAATGTTCTAAATAGGGCTTCTACTCTACTCTATCTTTTAGCTGCAATATCTATTGATGCGGAAAAGGCCTTTGATAGGGTTGATTGGTCGTTTTTATTTAAATCACTCCGCTGGCATGGTTTTGGGCCTAAATTTATTTCCTTGGTTTCATTACTCTATTGTTAGAAATGGGATTTCTGGTTGGCTAGGGCTTGCGCCAAAGCCAGGCAGAAACCACCACTCTAGTCAGGGCTGGGGAGTTACACGCCAAAGATAACCCCTGCTCACCCCCTTGGTAGCTTGGCACGAGCAGTTAGGCTTATCTCGGAGGCAATGTGTAAAGCGTTTGCGCGCGCACCCAGCAACAACACCCAAGGCCCACCACAAAGGAAACTTCACACAAGGTATTATATAAAAAAAATAGCCTTTGTATTATACCAAAACACATTAGATAAAAACACACACTATACAATGTGCCAACAGGCACGGGCAGAATTTACAGGGCATATGTACAAGACAGGGCCACCTGGACCACTGTCAGGAATAAGCACTTTTGGAAATAGCACATTGTAGAAATATCACTTTAGAACATAGCACATATAATCACTGTAGCACCAATTAGAAAATGTAGCGCACAACCAGTAACCACTGGTAACGGGTAAGTACCACCTACGCAACCCTAACCACCTTAGGAAAATATTACGCAGGGAACCATGAACACATCAGCATAACCTACACTAGGAAAAACCCTCTCCTACGCATAGGCACAGCTAGAAAGAAACACAGCATCAAGGCATTGCGCAGGCGCAAAAGTACATGTGTAAAAATCACCAGGTACCCTAGGGGAGGGCACTACACAAGAAAAACTGTCCCCAGGCCAACCTGGCCTTTCAGGGGTGCAGACAGGCCCAATATCCAGCAAAGTCACGCGACTGCGCAGGCTGCGCAAACCAGGGTGCACAAGGCACAACCTAAACGTTGCAGCTGCCCACTAAGTGCTGGACAGCTGGAAAAATGAGCGTGGGCACCACTGTGCCTTTTAAAACAAAATGCAGCCCGGGAGCCACCTAGGCTCTAGATATCAAGATTGGCCGGCGTTGGAGTCCCCTCTGGGACTCAGAACAACAATAATCGCCCCTTCGTTGGAGCGCACCAGCGCTCTAAAATACACAATGCCCACCAGCGTGGGAGCCTTCCTGGGCTCTTAAAGGAATGAGGGGGGGGGGGCAGATGTGGGAGCCTCACAGGGCTCTTTAAACAACTCTTGGCCCGGGAGTCCCTCTGGACTCTACCAAATGCTGCCCCCGTTGTTGGAGCGCCCCAGCGCTCTAAGATGCGCAATGCCCCGTGGGAGCGCACTCGCACTCTGAGCAAACAATGTCCCTTCGTTGGAGTCCTGCTCAGGGACTCGACCGAATCATGCCTCCAGACGTTGGAGCCTCGGGGCTCTAAACAAATATGAAGGCCAATGTTGGAGCGGCCCTCTGCCTTCCGGGGCCGCTCTTGTCCGTAACACAAAGCCCCTCTATGCTGGAGCGCCTCTCGCGCTCTTCACAACAAAGGAGTGCCCTGCTTCGGAGCGACCTCGCGCTTCCCACCACAAGGCTGTCCCTACTCACCGGGACTCCGGCGGCGCTTCCTCCTCTCGGCGTGGGGCTTCAGCCGGGCCCCCTCCTGGGACCCGGGACTTGAGTGCGGAGCTGACCGGCTCCGAACTTGAGGTCAGTCGTCCCCCATGCGGGGTGGGCTCCCGCCGGGGTGGAAGATGCGGCGCTCTCCTTCCAGGCTTCGGCCCGCCCACCCAAAGGCTGCCGGGATTCCCTTCCGGGTCACCGCAGGCAGCGTGGCGGACCAGGGATCCCGGCGGCTGCCGAAACCACGGAGTAGGCTCCCGACAATTCAAGCAAAGCAATAAGCGGGGTGGGCACCCGCGAGGCACTCCACTGCGGGGTAGGCTCCCGTCTCTTCAAGGCTACGATGCGGCACAACGCGGGGTGGGCACCCGCTACCCAAACCACGGCAATAAGCGGGGTGGGCACCCGCGACAGCACCAGTATGTGGGATGGGCACCCGCCACCAGAAATAAAGTGCTCCTGGCGCCGAGGGCACAGGGCAAAGCGCTCTGTGCGCCAAAGGCGAGTCCAGCGCCTCCAGGCACTGGAGGCTTCAGCAAAGTCCCAAACAAAGCGCTCCTAGCGCTACAAGTCAACTAAAAGCGCTTCCAGGCACTTTAGGGGAGAATGTAAAAGGTCCAGCAAGGTTCTCCCCTGCATGCAGCAAGGCAGGGGTGGGGGGGGGCAAGGCTGGACCCAGAGCCAGCTCACTGGGCCTCCAGGCAGGGAGGTAGTCCAAGTGGCGGTCCTCTGGTCCAGCAGCAGCAGCAGCCCCCCTCAGGCAGGATCCGGGAAGAGAACAACTTACTTGGGGGTCACAGCCCCATTTTATACACAGGTTTACCTTTGTTTCAAGGTGCAGGGAAGGGGCGAACCAGTTACAACTGGTTCCTGAGCACTTTGTTTTGCTCAGCCCCTCTCCCTATTCAGAGAACAGGTCAGGGTCATCAGTCGCACCACAGGGGGCGGAGCCAGCATTGTGTGGGGAAAGCCCAGCCCTATTCAGGTCTCAGGTGTACTCCTCCCACCCATCCGGCTGCCGATCTCCCCATTCACCACTGGGTGACTCCTCCTGACTCTGGGGATTCCCTAGTCCATCACATGACCTCAGCCAACCAATCGCCAGACAAGGCACTTATCTCACACTGCACACAGAAATGCCAACTTCTAGAAGTGGCACTTCCACACTAGGTACATTCACACTGCACACATCATCGCGCAGCATTTAATCACACGAGTGCGCACATACCAAACTCGCACCTGCACTCCCCACGCATCAGGAACTACCAGGGACACATACATTCCCCCATGCATTCCTATGGGAGGGCAGGCCAACCTCACTACACGCCCGCACTTTACCCTGGGACACAGTGGTAAAGTGCGCAGAAGCCCAAAATCACTAACACCAGGTCACTATTAAAAGCAAAAAGTTTCAGGGGTGAACCTGCCAGATGGGCCAAGTCCAACATCTATACTACACCTACCGCCTCTACTATTGTCAATGGTCTTATTTCAAAAAGTGTTTCCCCTTCACCGTGGCGTTCAACAGGGTTGCCCCTTACCTCCTCTTCTTTTTATCTTATCTCTGGAACCCTTTTTGTCTCACATTCATCATAATTCTTCTATTTCTGGATTTATTTATGGAGATCGACACTTGAAGCTCTCTTCTTTCTAAATTCCTATGGAATAGTAAAAAATCTAGAATATCTTTATTTCATCTCAGGAAGTTAAAATCTATTGGAGGCGTAAATTTCCCAAATTTTAGATTATATTATAAAGCCTTTTGTCTCAAACTTCCCCTCTGTCTCCTTTAAGGGTTAATATTGAACATTCCCATCTCTCCCCTTTCTCTTTTTCAGAGATCCTTACTTTCACCGCCAAAACTAACCTCACATCTCTCCCGCTTTTTAAACACACTTGCTCATTACAAAGACCTCACTGTCAACCAAAATTAATTTCCAAAAATAAATGTTTACGTTCTCCTCTCTGGTACAATCATCTTCTTACCATTAACAGACCTTTATTTTGGAGTTCTTGGAGATCTAAGGGTGTCATCTGGATTCAAGATATCTTGGATGGTACTTCTCCCAGTTGCTTTACTCAGTTTCAAGCTACTTTTCAATGTCCTCATTCGTTTCTGAACAAATTTCTGTTACTGATGGAAACAGTTTTAGAAATGTTCTATTCTCTTCCCTCTGAAGACTCCTTATCTCCGCAAGATTCACTTATGTAACTGTTATTGTTATTTCCGAAGGATTCTCTTATCTATAAATTCTTCAACTCTGCGGATCCAGATCGATCCAAAACTAAGGTTGAACTTCTATGAGAAGCAGATCTGGGATGTGAATGAAGCACTGACTTTTGGAACAAGATGTGGATTAGAGCGTTAAAAATCTCCAGTTCTGCATCTACTACCCAATCTATGTTTTTTCTGTACCATAGATTGTTTTTACTCCTCTATTCATTGCTAATTTTACACACTCTGATTACAAAACTTGTTGGTCATGTGACCACCCATTAGCTGATTAATTTCACCTCCTTTTTTCTTGTCCCCATGTAGCTTTATTTTGGTCACAAATTTGGTCTAGGGTTTCCTCTATTTTTAATCTTCATACTCCTCTATCAAACACCACCATTCTTTTTATAGGTAGTCTATCAGAATCACTTGGGTTACCCCCTTATGAGTGGGGACTTTTTGACCTCATTATAGCTTTAGCCTTTCAACAGATCACACTTAATTGGAAAAGCTCACACAAACTTACAATCAAATCATGGTGGAACACTGTGTCAATATCATAGATTGGACACTGCTTTTGCATCTTGCAATAATCCACAGAGAAATAGAGATATATTTTGGTTACCATTGACTGTCTATTTGAATAAACTCTACACTGTTCAGATCTCTCGTAACTGTTTCCAGCCTCCATAATTTTCTGTTTTACTTCTTTGCCTTTCTTCTTTTGAAAATATTTTATTACTGTAATTCTATGTACACAAATCCACTTACATTCCATTTGCTCATCCTTTTTCCTCCCTTATCCTCTTCCTGTTTTTCCTTATAAACCCTAAAATTTATAACCGCTTTCTACTATGATTCATTGCATTTTAATCCATATAACTTTATTGTTCTATTATTTTGTTCTGATTTCTTGCCGAAAGTTGTATGATGAATTTATTGTAATAAAGCTTATTAAACATAAAACTATTCATCACTCCAGATAATTATTTCAAACATTGGGCCCTGAGAAGAAAAGCAGAGGTGGCTACGTCAACACATTCATGAGGAGGGCCCTGGGGGCGAAGAGTCTGGTGTCCTAGTGCAGGGCACGTGCGTGCTCAGGACAGGGGTGTAACACAGGCAACTGCGGCTTCTCTACTCAGCCAGTATGAGGTCATGGGAACACTGCTCTCAGCTACTAAAGAGGTCATGGACTGCCTTTTAAGCTATCAAGGGGGGCTCCAAGCAGGCCTTTAATGGGGGTTATAAACAATTAACTGCCTGTAGAGGGTCTGTGGCCAGAGAAGGGTAAATACGAACAGTTCGTGAGCTGTGGCCTGTGTAACTAAGGGATCCACCTGTGGCCTAGAATCACACTGGTCCTTTTCTCCTCCGGCTCCTCCTCCTATTCATCGAGTCATCTTTCTCCTCTTGGTCCTTCTGCTCCCCCTATCGATCACCTGCCGGTCCTCTTCCCACCCCAACCCCCACCCGAGCCTTCTCCTTCAAGCCATAATCCTCATCCTGCTGGTCATCTTCCTCCTGTTCGTTCTTCCACTTCTAACCCTTTCCTGCTCTTCTTCCTCCTTACCAAGGCTTCCGCCTTTTCCACGAGGCCTGGGCATCCCGCTCCACCTGGCCCTGATCCTGCAAGTCCTTGACGTGTCACTGGACTGAATCTGGTCCTCTGGTTTCCCTCCTTCTCTAGGTCCTGTTCTGGTCCAGATCCATGTGGTCCTTCTTCTAGTCTTACAGGTCCTTGATGTCTTACAGGCTCTTGATGTGCGGCTTCGACAGCACCGACCCACTGTGAAGCATTTCGATGCAAAACCATGTATCGCAGCTCCTACTCAACGGTTCCTGAACACAGCGCAGACCAACGCAGATTTTGTATTTAGATTCCTAAGTTATAAGGTAGTATCTGAGCGGGCCAGCTTGGCCCTGTGCCCAATCTGAGCTCCATCATGGTCTGCCTGAACTTGTGACTTTGTGCCGGTGTGGCACGAACAGATAACCATAGTTAGTGCTTTGTGATTTTAGGCACTATACTTACCTAAATCTTTGCAAAATTGCACAACTGTAGTTCTGCCGATTGGTTTTTAGTTGTTTAGATCTCATTTTATTTATTAAATTGTACTTTACATTTCTAAATTGGTGTAGGATTTTTATTGTGTTGTGGTTTCACTTTGTTACTGTTTGAGTCCTTCATAAATACTTTACACATTGCCTCTTAGTTAAGCCTATAGGCTTCTGTGCCAAGCCACCAGCGAGTTAAGCACAGGCTAATTCAGTGACTTTTATGGTTCAGCATGTAATGATTGAGACACTTGCTTGAGAAGGACTCACCCCAACTCAACCAACATCCCAATTTCTCTGAATTACCATTATTTGGCTCTCACTTGCTCGTTGCTCTCTTTGTCATTAAATCACTGTGTTTACATGGCCTGAGCACTTTTTCCTAAATAGTTTTCTCAGATATAGTGCTTACTAAAGAATACCTACAGTCAAGTGCTAAAAATGTAAAACAAATTAACACTACTGTTCCAATATGTGGTTATTATAAATTACATAAATACTTGTTGTAATCACAGTATATGTTAATTAGCGCAGTTACACAACAAAAACCAGGAGACCAGAATGTCCCAGTTTCAAGAGAAAGAGATAACAGGACCAGCTAAAATCCATACACAAAGTTACGCTAACCCATTATTATACATTTATCACAGCTCAATAGGGAGATGTAGAGGTTGTGTAAGGTTGGATTGACTTCATCTCTCTGCCTTGCATGCCGGTACCAGCCTTAATTACTGACCTTGACATTTGCTGATGCCAACCCTGGGCAGGGTGCAGTGGGAACAAGCCGCAAGGGTGCTTCTGCGCAGGGCCGGTTTGTAGCAGTGGCTACATATGCAGGGCTAGTTATAAGGTTCATAGAGTGCTCTAAAGTTAGCACAACACCACCTGAGGAGAGAAGGTTCAAATCTGAGCAACAATTGGCGTTACGATGCACCGGCTCTCCTGCTCTCTAAACAGATCATTGCAAGTTGTGAAAATGGATTAAGATCTCACACCTCCTGAATCACAGGTGAATCATTGGTTGCTTCTGGCCACTCCAATGCTTCAGAGGCCCGGACAGTAGAGACTGTGGTCTCCAAAACTGACTATATCCTACCATATTTTAAGCCTATATTTGTGAAGCTGTGGCTCTAGTCTCTTTTGGAATGAGCTTGGATCATTAGGTAGACTTACATTTGTACAAACCCTAAGTGCCTGATCCACAAACTTCTCTTTGTAGTACATTTAGTAGTATAATAAAACATACTACAAATTGCAGGTCACAAACTACGTGTAGAGTTCTATGGCTCCGCGTTACCTATACTTATGTGTGCGGAGTTCTCTGCCCGGACTTGGAGTCTCTGCACACATAAGTATTGGCATTATTAGTGTATGTAGGAGAGACAGAGAGGAGTGGCGTGAAAAGGGGGGCAGCCCTTCTACAAAGGCGGTGGGATTAGGGAGGAGTACGAGGGGTTTAGGGTGTGTCAGCGAGGGGTTTAGGGAAGGACGTCACCCACCCACACAAGAGTAAGACAATTGCTTTACTCTGGGGGGGGGGGAGACATGCAACTTACACTTTTGTACTAAGTTTGCACTCGGAGTTTGTGAATATTGAAAGTAATAGGCTTACTCCAAAGTGAAAGCGTGCCCAAAAGGGTATTTTCCCTTTGTGAATCAGGCCCTGTAAATCTTATGAGGTGATGTCAAGGGCCAGCGCCTCCTCTCTGTAAATTGTTCCAGCACCACCACCCCTGGCCCTCCTGTGCCCCATGTGCTGATCCTACCGTCTTTGATGTGCGGTTAAAATTTATATACACAGGAAAACAACTCACACATTACGGACCTGATTTTCAAAATTAAGCTGAGTGATAAAAGCACTTTTATGATTGAATGTATCTTTTCTATGCCTTCCAGAATGTAATTGTATTTATGAATATGGACTTTGTCTTGAGTGCAGAGAAATCTGAGCTTGTAAATCCCACTCAAGAACTGTGAAGTGGGCCTGCCAGGGAGTGTTTTAGCTTGGAAGTTTACGAAGGCTCACTAATGTATGTTTTCACTCTGAGGTTGCTACAGCAACAGGATGGAGTACATTTCCTTCCATGATGGGTGGGGGAAGGGCCCACAGGTGTAGGGGAATGGCTGGAGGCAAAAAGAGAAAGTGCGCCCTTGCAAGAAGGGATCCATTGTTCCTGTGCAGACTTATACGCTATGGAGACCTCCATGTAGCTGGAATAGGAGCCGATGGGGTAGTCAGATGTCATTCCCAGAAGCACGCCTGAAAACCTGCACCTGCTGCCGCTTTCCAGCTGTATTTCTTTTAATGTCTGAATCAAAAAAACGGTAAATTTGCATCCATAGGTAGATTTACTACTTTTTTCATGAATCAGGCCTGTGAATCTTGAATTGTTATTGCTTAATCCAGTGTAGAGTGAATCGATTAATTACTTAAAACACAGATGACCGTGTGATTGCAAAAAGAGGAATACGGAAAAGTGGTGAGAGACGCGGGTGCCGAGAGAGAGAGAGACATACTAGAAGTGGGTTAACACAAGAAAGGTGGACTACGCACTATGCACTCGAGGAGCTCAAAAAATTGTAGTGATCAAGTCACGCAGGTAGTTGTAGTTCAGAGAAATTTTATTCAGGATAGTTACAAGATGATAAAGAGACCCCACCAGGAGCAGCCATCAAGCTGCACAGCCCACTCAACTGTGTCTTCTCAGGCTGAATCATAACATTCTAAACAGCATCATCAAAGTAACATTCCATTGGTGTTAAATAGCATTGCATTTCCTAAAGTCAGGATATAACATATCCCCCTTTCTTATACGGAAAAGCAAAATGAAAAGAAAACGAAAGAGGAGAAGTGGAGATCGAGAGAATTGAACATACCAACGTAAAGAAAAGAACGAAGAGAAGAAACAACAAGAAGATAAGAAAAGAAAACTGATAGAAGTTCAAGAGAACAAGAAAGATGGAAAAACAAGTGGAAAAACAACTGATAGGCACAACCCATCCTCCCCATCCTCCCTTCTACAAAAAAAAAGGAAGGACGAGGGAACAAGTGAATATAACAAAGAGCAAGTTAGTCAATGTCAAGACAGTATATGGGTCAAGACCCATAGAATCTTCGAACAGCATGTGGAGATTATAGAAGGTTAACCGGATAATTAACCCATGACTGTGAACCCATGACTAAACCCTAGGAAAGAAATGGTTAACAAATGCAAAAATATTCTAATTTATGCATAAATGTGCTAAAGGGACTAAAACCCATAGCAAACTTACAATGTAGAACAACTGAACTAATCGTACAATCCTATGAAGGAAAAAAAATGGAGAAAACTGACTGTAATGTGAATATAAGAAATGAAACAATGGACTTCAAGTGTAAATCCAAGAAAATCATTGTACAACTGAAACCCATTGCAGTCCCAGAGTAGGGAAGCAAAAAGCACGCAAAAAGGGACTCTTGACGGTGAACCTTTGCATAGATCCTCTGTGAGGGGGAAAACAGACTAATGAAATGGACTCTTGACGGCGTTTACCAACTTGGCGTATACCTAGGGTCCATGGACAAAAGTGAAGGCAGACCGGTGATCCACACCGGTGAGCGACTACTCACCCGAGCTTTAGAAAGCACAAGCCACCCTAGCATATGGGACAAGACGTAAACATGCCTAACGTGCCACTGTATCTATATTGCACATATAAGCATTTGTACAGAAACAGTAGAGAACATAGTTCGGTACAAAAATATTACAAATATGCATGAGGACTTTGCGAAGATGATACAAACGCTATACCAGCCCACACAATGCACTTCTTAATATTGATATTTAGGCAATACCGAGTAGAGGGAATACTCGGGTACTGTCTTTAAATCACCTAGTAACCCAGCTGGTTGGTGTGTTTTACTAAATAAGACATGTACATGTGACTTTTCCTAGCTTATTAATAAATACAAAATATAAACTATCAATCAACTTTAAAGAAACACAACCTTAAGAAAGGTAAGAACGTGCACTGTAGTGAAGGTATAAGTCATGTAATGTAATGTCCGTGTAAGGAAGCACCTCGACTAGAGGTCATATGTTATATACAGGATGATAGGGAAAAACCCAACAAACACACCTCCGGAGAGGTCAAGAGATTGTGCATAGTGGATGTACACCTAGTGTACTATGAGACCACACATTAACCAAACGAGAAACAACGGACCTTGTGTGAAGGTCTGTTAGGCTGCACATGTCGCGATAGCGAAACACCCAGGACTGAAACCTAGACATTGTGCACTGTGTGAAAGTAAAATATTGTGCATCGTACAACACAAAAAAAATATTGTGCACCAGAAAAAGAGACGACACCCCAAGAGGTAAACACAATGTGCACTGTGTCAGTAAACTGTGTAATTAGAGTAAAACCTCAGGTAGAGGCACAAAATGTATGTACGAGAGAAAACCCAAAAACTAACCCCAGTAGGGCCAACCCTCATGCAAGGGAAACAATACCCCATGAATGGGATCCACTCATGTGTAGGAGCCATGTGAAGTTCAGCTAACCACTGTAAAGAAAACTAAACATCCCCAACATAAGGGAAACTTAAACAATGAAATTTGGAAGCTGAACTGGCTTGCGGCAAGAACGTGGGCTAAAACAGCTCGCAGTAGAGAACTTGAGTGTGTGCACATCATAGGAGACACCACGGAGGCAAGAGAAGCTCGGTATGGCTGAGTAAGAGATAGTGTGCGTGGTAGAGAGGCACGAGGAATTATCAAAAAGCAGCGGTTGAACTGCCATTTAGCCTCGCTGAAAATCAATTACTTAAAACGTTATTGAAAATGTATTTCCCTTGTAACAATTGAACACACAACACTCGGTTGAATACACAGTACCCAGCAGGCTTCTAAGTGTAGAAGAGCACTTCACTCGACAATGGAACACAAAATCAAGCAGGCAATAAAAAAAAAAATGCCAAGAATGCTTGATATGAGGAAATAACCTCTGCATAAAATGAAATCTAGTTGACTGGTACACACATGAGCAAACATACTTCTTCATCAGACAGTGTGTCAGATTGATTGATTAATTCATGCATAAATAAGCAGATGGGACTAACGCCCATAACGTACACCCTGTGTGGAGTAAATTGGACTGTATACTGTATACCCAAAACATATCTATAGTGACAGTAAAATACATAAGATGCAAAGGGACAATAACCTATGCATAGTCGCCCTGAGTGTAAAAAGATGGGAAATAAAATCAGAACAAACATAGCGTTAATACCCCTAGTGGTGATGACACAGGGAAAACGAAAAGGGGCCGAATAATGTGAGCAAACAGATATGGGTGAGAACCCATATATTTTATGCAAAGGAACTTACACCCATGCATAGCTCCCTGGAGGGAGGTAGAACAAAGTTGTGCACCAAAGGGTCTAACACACCCTATGTATGGTAAACAAATAAGACGAGACGTGTCCGAGTATGGACAACTAGTGTGGAGCTTCCACACTGTGCACTAAAGCAACATAAATGTTAGCTTTTTCGGGTAGGAACCCGAATACACGGGTAGGAACCCGTGACATAATGTGGGTAGGAACCCGTGACAAATCTCTATGGATAGAGAAGCTTAAAAAAAAATGCTAAACGGACTAAAACCGTTGCATAGTTGCCCTGAGTGTAAAGAGATGCAAAAGGACAAAAACCTAATGCATGATTGCTTTGAGCGTAGCAACACAACGTAAAACAAAGAACAGTAGCTGTAAAATGAGCAGATGGGACTAAAACCCACTGCTGGCAAAAGGGACTACAACTAAAACCCACTGCTGGCAAATGGGACTACAAACCCATTGCAAACTTTCCACTGCAATGTGAAGGGAAACTCCAAACATAGAACATTGTAAATGGAGCTTGGATTCGCTAATGCCATTAATACAGGTAGGTAAAATAAATAGCATGTTAAAATTCCCCACCCCCAGAAATGCAGAAACACTCATGGGAGACTGTGAAATTGGCAAAAGCAAAGGCATAAAAGAGTTCGATATACGTGCAAAGCTCTCAAATATGTTACAGCAAAAACACTTTTCAAAGAGACATAAGCAAAGGCACACAGGAGTCCAATATACGTGCAAAACTCTCAAACATGCTACAGAAAAAACACTTTTCTAAGAGATATGTAGTGACCGATATGTCACCCGAGTATCGGAAGTCTGGAAAATAAAACCCTAAGAAAACAACACGCCAAGAAAACAACACACCATGATTGTCTTCTGTGCTGGCATACAGTTGACTCCAAGTACAGCGTGCAACGCAGCAAGAGTGCCAGATAAAGTATCTCAGATCCACGAACCAGGGAGTCCCTCTACGATGACAATACCTGAGGTGCACTCTCATTCCCGGTAACAGTTTACTCACACCATGCATCACGAGTGCCTCAAGATGGTGCGACTTGGTTCCTGACTTGACGTGAAGGACGTGATGGGAGGCAGACCTGGAGAAACCGCACACGATCAGGAATCTGCACAGAGGTAAGCACGTGAACACATTGTCAAGAGTTGTGTTTAAATTTGAACAGAGAAGTGTTGGTTGGAAAACGCTGCAGACAGGAGATCTCAGAGTAGCCCAACAATAAAATAAAAATGTGTCTCACCTTGACTTTCTGAAATGTGCACAGAAAAATACCTGACGTGTGAACAGGCACTGTCCTCACAGCAGCGGGTTGACAGCTGTCAATAGAAAAACAATGATGCCTTTTCACAACAGTAGAAGGGTGACGGTCTCATGGAAAGTTGTGAGATGACCCCAGATGTCAGTCCACGAGTCTAGTCGATGCAGCACCAAGAGTATACACTGGCACAATCAGAACAGTGGTGCTGTTCACGCTGCAGAAAATGCACAATTAGTTGTGAAAAACTAGATGCGGGAAAACAGTTAAACAGCAGAGGTTTTTCTTGGTGGAGCTGCAGTCACAGCACGCCGTGCTTTGGGCTCTAGTAGAAATAGTTGAGATGCTGTAGGGACAGCAGACCAGACCAGCAGAAATCTTTCTTGGAGACTACCCAGGCACTCACCAGGCAGACGCTCTCAAAACAACTGAGGCAGGCACTAGACAAGGCTCCTTAAGAGAACAGACATCCAGATAGTAGAAACTGTCTTGTCTGAAGCACATATAGTAGCGCACTTCTTCCCCAGACAATGTGCATACGTAGATATGTGGCAGGTGAACAGAAGCTGAAGGCACAAGACAGGACAAGAAGAGTGCAGGCGTTGGTGAATGCCAGGCTTACAGTACAAAGCGTAGATGTTATTAAGCAGGCTTAAAGAGCGGAACAGCACAGGACACAGACGTTGGGAGGTTTGAAAATCGTCAGGCTTACCCTCACTGAAGGCACAGCACTTCCCCAGACGTCAGTAGGCTTACCCTCACTGAAGGCCCAGTACAAGTAGAAGTAGGCTTTCTCTGAAATTTAGGGATGGACTCAGGAGAGTAGACAGCCTTAAGTAGATGAACAGCTATTTAAGTAGGACTTGCCCAGGAACACAAACAACTGGCAGACCGCTGTGGGCGACCGATGGGAGGTCACTGGTGGGGTCAAGGATGCTTAGTTTGAGGAACTGAAGAGTCCGTACATGAAGTTGCTTGAAGTTTTAAAGGGTGACATATGCAGGTTCTTATGAAGATCGTCGCCAAAAATTGTAGTGATCAAGTCACGCAGGTAGTTGTAGTTCAGAGAAGTTTTATTCAGGATAGTTACAAGATGATAAAGAGACCCCACCAGGAGCAGCCATCAAGCTGCACAGCCCACTCAACTGTGTCTTCTCAGGCTGAATCATAACATTCTAAACAGCATCATCAAAGTAACATTCCATTGGTGTTAAATAGCATTGCATTTACTAAAGTCAGGATATAACATAATTGATAGGATATTTAATCCTGAGATATAAGGAATGGGTGGTCAAAGGTTAGAGCTCACAATATAACAAAGAAATATGGAAACTTATAACAATACAGATGCACAACGGCTGGCTAGTAAGCCATAGTCCAAGAATTGTCTGCATATTCTCCCAAAATTGGGCATCTGGACTGGTAATTTATAGATGATTACTTCAAACAACACCACGCATGCAATGTCGGACAGCCCCTTATCCTGTGACGGGGGGGGATCTCCTGTGTCTAGGTATGTAGACTCGGCTCAGCCAGAGAAGTGGCGATCCATCTGCTTCAACAAGAGGAGAGCCCATCGGTGTACGTGGTATCATGGAGGAGTGCTAGGGATGCTTAAATTTGTAGCTGCTGGTTGTTGCCATTATCTGCCAAACAGCAGACCAGCATCATCTGAGAAAATGGGATGCCCAGATATTGGCTTAAGTTTGTGTAGTTTTTGTTTGGGATGGCTGAGGGTGTGCAGAGAAATGGTCAGAGCATTGTTTGAATCAAGGCAGGAGTGTAGAGTTCTTGAAATTCTCCCATTGGTTGTGGTGGTGGTCCTGTGAAATGCTGACTTGGCTCATAAACGAGTACAATTTATTGTGGAAAATCAGAACGTCTACAGTGTTTGCTTTTGTAAGAGGTCAGAAGACAAATGTGAGATGTATGAAGCTGTGAGCAACAACTTATGTCAGTGTGTTTACAGTTTTACACTCGTTAACAGCCAGTCATGTGCCAGGGGTACAGAGGGGCATAAGGGATGCTTTGTTCGTTCACAGTGGCAGAGATTTCATTGGCTGGCTTGAGAAACAGAGAAGAAGAAGAGGCAGATGCCACCAGAACTGAGGGCACTGTGGAACTACGAGTTGTGGAGCTGATAAGACATTTGTTAGTTCCATCTACTAAGGGAGGTTGTGAACAGCGTGGAGAGAGCTTGTTGTCCGTGGTGCGAGGAAAAGGCATGGAGATAAGGATGGGATGTCATGGAGAGGAGAGAAGATACGGTTACCTTTGTTTTGACTTTGTTAGAGGGAGGTTTATCGCCAATTACTATCTGGGGGAAGTTGGCAGGTGTTCATTTTTTGCCAAGTTGTTTTGGGATAATGACCCTGTTTTTGGCGAGATAGCCAAGCATATGGTGGCCGGTTTGGAGAGGCAGAGAAAGTCTGTTACGTATGAGCTTTTGAGCGATGTGAGTAGAACTTTGCCAATGTGCTGCTATTCAAAAGTCAAGGTGACTTTCTGTCTCAGAGCTTGTAGGATTTCAGAGTTGTGGGGCGATAGGGTTAGGAAAGGCATTACCAGGACAGATTTAGGGAGCGGTATAAGCAATTTGGTGAAGAGATGTAAAACAGGCAAGATAAGGAAAGGCACTCTGCGCTTTTGAAAAGGGTGCGTGGATCAAAGATTTGTCCACTTGAAATGTAAAGACAGTTTGCAGGGAATTCAGTATGTTCAGAAGATATATTCCTCCATGCAGATGGGAGGAGGCTGACGCCATTGAACTTGATGGGGTTTTCAGTAGGGTTTTAATGTGTTTTGGCTAACAGGCTGAGAATTATGGAACACATTCTTTTGGAACTGGTGTGGCTAAAAAGGTGCATAGATTAGGTATGGCTAGGAAAATGATAGGCACATAGGTAGATAAGAAGTATTCTTGTTGTGGACATTATAGTTGGCCATAAAGGGAGTTATCGTAAGGTTAGGCATTTGTTTATCGACTTTGTTGTTCTTTGTTTTCTTGTAGGATGTGTTTGAGGCTCTATGTCATCGAAGAAGTTAATATGAATTGTAGGGAATTCATTGGTTACATTGGCGCATAAGCTGGACTGATGCACGTCCAATTGAAAGGGCGCGGGGACGACACTGTAGTTAGAATGCAGACTCTTGGTGGGGACATAGTGGTGATGAGGTCAACTGCTGTCCTTGGCAGACATTTTTATGGGGAGTGGTTGCTCCAATGCTTTCATTGTGCATTTAGGTGTGAAACGTCGAGTGCACCTGTCAGGTCGGTGCTGCCTAAAATGGTGGGAGTGGACTTGCTACACACAAGCGCACAAATTGGGTCCAATCATCTCCTGCACTCTTGCAAAATGGAGCCTACGCCCCTCTTTCAGCAGTGCTCCTAAATCTCTTTTTTGTTAACCACATAAGGTTTTTGTTAACCACATACGGTCAGATGACAGTTGCACTGTCAAGACAGACCTAAAAACCGATGCAGTTTGGTGTAGCCTCGGGCATCCCTTACTGCTCTAAAACGCACAACGGCACTCTCAAAGTTAGTGATGAAAAGGGACGGAGAGGATGCTGGGACGGGAAAACAGCAATACACTCCTTACCATTGCCTGTGGCTGCTGTCAGACAAAACCAAATGCTGTAAATTATCTACTGATCTAAAACACTTCAACAGCATTACTGTGCCAAGTGTGAGCCCCCAAAGGCCAAGATCTATCCCGTTGTACCCTCGATACTTCTCTAGGCATCCGCACTGCTGCTGCCTCAGGTAACCGGATAAACAATTAAAATAATCACAGGTGCATGGAGAGGAAGCACTTTTTAGGTCTCGCCTGGCGATAGCAGCGCATGAGCTGCACTCGCAATGCAAAGGCCTTTTGCGATCAATTCAGCCAAAGCTGAATGCACGCGAGTACCGATGGACAAAAATGGCTGCTCTCGCCATTCACAATGTTAAACATGCACGGGTACGGACCAAAAAATGCACGCGCATGTGGACAGCCCGATGCCATCTTTGTTTACTTTAATTAGCGTAGGGATGTGCACACGTGCGCGCATTTTTTTTTATCCGCACGCCAGCATGGCAGCGTGCTTTCGCTTTGGGCTTTCGCTCCCTCCCCTCTTACCGCCTACCCTCTTGAAGTAGTTGTCAGGGTTAGCTTGGAGTGTGCGGGAGCGGACTATTGTTCTAGAAGGGCTGGGTCACCATCTCTTTCCAGGCACTAGGCTTCTAGCGGCTTTCTGCCGCTAGGAAGTCATAGTGATCCGTGGAGAATAGTGAATGTTTTACAGGAATGCCGTCCAGCGACATATTAAGGTATGAATTTGGCTCCTGGTTCTCACCCAGGTAATGCCACACACGAGCAATGTTCTTGCACCAGCAGCTCCTCTGTGCACAATTGCGCCTTGGTTCGCACTGCTGCCTCTCTGTTGTGTGACTTGTGAGAGCTCGAGAAGGTGCCACATGAATCTGATGTAATTATCTTCACGAAACTGCAAACATATCTCTTATTGATTATTTAGTGTTGTGAAAATATTGCTTATTTGTGGCATAATCTGATTGTGGACCAGGAATCGCATTCATACGTTACCCGCTCGCTGGACGGCGTTTCCGCAAAATATTCATCAGACTACACAGAAGTCTCAGCGACAGAAAGCCGGCTAAACACCATGTGCCTGGAAAGCCGTGGCGACGAAGCTTAGCCACCCTATCATCTTCTCTTCCGGAAGGTTTGCTCCAATTCTGACAACTATTTCAAAAAGAGACCAGCATGCGCTGCACGGAGAGACATTTTCTAGGTGAGATTTCAAAGTGGTGCCGGCTGGCCTAGCGCTTGCGTTCACGCGAGCGTGAACGCGCGTATCCGCCAGCTTTCAGCCCCGCAACGCACACCACTCGCCAGCCTACTTTTGCCATCGCGCGCACCACTCTCACGCGCATTTGTTAAACCAGCCTACTCGTCACGCGCGCACGCTTGTTTTCTTTCGCATTCATTCTGCATTTCCTTCCTCACTTATTTCTGATGCCCGCTTCTTTATTTAATTTAGCAGCGTGGTCCGCTTTATCTTTATCAGCCGCCGCTCTACGAACCCTTAGTTTAAAAAAAAAATTGAGTGAGCGCACGATAGGGTGCTTTCACTTTAATGGTAGCCACATCCTTTTATTTAGACGCTGCTCGCCGTATTTAGCTTACAGCGAGCCCTGTCTAAAGATAGGGGCGTGGTCCCCAGTAAAGTGTAAGCTCCGCAGGGGGGATTTCACAATCACAATTTCTTTTTGGTAAAAACTCCCCACTATCACTTTAAGAAAAGTGCGCCCGATTTTGTGGTTAGAATAGCGAACTCTGTAGAAACTGCATTGCCCCGGAACTGTTTACCTGCAACTCAGCAGGGACAAGTTATTCAGCAGCACACATCACCAGTTGCTTTCAAGAGCAGAGATGGCAGATTACTTCCAGGTTTTGCACCGGGCCTGGGGTCATATCAGCAGGCACGGCAGAATCCGTGGTGCCATCTGACTGCTCCTCAGGTAAAGACAAGCATCTGTGTATCATGCCTATTATATGCCCTTTGACGAATTCACGCTTTTGTATGCACCACTTTCCCATGTTGCTTGTGTCACCTTGCATGGTACAAACTAATGGCGAGAAAAAAGGGATTACATTGGTAATACGACAATGTTTTTGGAATTGCCAGAGTTTTAATATTCAATAGCCGGAGCTAGTTAGCAAAGCAATATTTCAAAGTTTTATTTTTCATTCATGCGAGGAACTCAGGCTCAGATTAGATTGACAACTCCAAATTATTTTGGAAAGCATACCATCTATTAGTGTTTTTGTATGTATTAGAATGCTAATTTGTTAAGCACAGTATAGAATGTTTTGGAATGGTTCGTAATTTTGACGTCTTTTCCATACACAAATGGAGAGAATTGCCCAGAATCACAGGATGTTGAGCGTCATTGCCGAGACTCGAACCAGGTCCGAGGTCGACTGCTCTAGCCGCAAGGCTATCCTCTCCACTGAGTGGCTTAACACCTTTGACCACAGTGAAATACTTCGCAAAGGAACGAAGCCCCGCCCCTCTCAGACTTAGCTCTTTATGTTACAGCTTTCAAGGAGTGCTTGCAAAGTTCAGCGTGACTGCAGGCAGACATGTTCCGACACGGAGTGTGATCTTCAGCAATTGTAGAAATACTCCAAACTAAAGCGCATCTTTACATCTTTCTACTATGCTCCTGTGTCTAGTATCAGTTTGATTTAAGATGTGATAAGTATATTCATTGAACTTCACATACTAACACTAATTGTATAACTGAGCGCAAAGCACTGACCTTTGGTGTAAAACAGGAGAGGTGGTTTGTAACCCTGCTGGCTCAGTACAGCACCATATGCAAAGCTGGAGTCCCGGCTCCCCTCCTCACCTGCCCGCATTGTTTGATCTCCGACCCATCGCTTTGTTTCACTAAGTATCATTTTCATTCACCATCCAGTTTGAGAGCTCTTGAAGTAATAGTTTGGGATCTGTACTCTTCAAACTCTCACTGTTATATATGATTAATATAAAATAATCTGGCTTCACGTTTTATAACAATATAGGCCATGTAAATAGAGAACATAACAAACTGGCACATTTTGAGTAGCTCATGGCAACATCATCAGCACTATCCCTGGATGTTTCATGTTTAAAAATATATTTGTCTCACGATTATATATTAATTTTGTGCCATTAATTGAGATTTTGAAATATTTATTATATTTTTTTATGACATTTGTTGCCTGATTTACATCTTGAGATGGCGTGACTTGTGCTTTTGCTCTTAGTGCTAAGTGAAACCTCAGTGTCTGCTCTCCTGAAGGCTGTCCCTGTCACCCAACCCCCAGAAATTGAGTGTCTCCTATGCCTTTGAATGCATCGCATCCTGCTTATGAAAGCACGCCCTATTCTGTGGGTTTTTCTTTTTTTCAGTCTTTATTTGAAGATATTTAAGCCGTAAAGATGCAAAAGAGCAGAATAGATGACAAAAGGGAGGCCCTTGCCGTTTTGCCAGGAGTCCGATAGCGGTACAAAAGGGGGTGGTGATGGACGGAGCATCAGAACCAATCAAACACTCACACCCAGTCAACAGATCTGGGTTTGATCCATCACCGTTCTTTAGCCCACTCTGCCACCCCAGTTCAGACATGGCCATATGCAAATCAGTCTGACCCTGTGCCTCATGGGAACAGTCCAGCCCGAACCGACAAGCCATGCCTTCCCTGGACCGGAAACAAGCTTCCTAGGACCGGTTTCTGGCATTTCAGCCGTCTTCAGCCAGGCTTGCTTGAATCCAGTGGCAAAGTGAGCAAGGGACTCGCGTCTGAGCATACCCTGCCAACTTATCTTCGTTAATGTCCACAGATGGTTGGACCGAAATCAAGACTGTGATTACTCACTGGCAGTTGTGTTGAACAGTAACTTTCTACTCTCTCCTATCAGAGTAGTAAAATTGACTGCAAGAACTTAAGGAAGTCCAGGACCAGGGCAAAACAGAGGAAACAAATTAAGACTCACCAGTGAAGCTGATGTTGCGCTTAACCCCGGTAAGTTTTAACTACGCAAACAAAAGTGCTAGCAGATTAGGTCACAAGGCCCTCTTCGGAAGTGCTCCTTACAGGCAGCGGAAACAGTTCTAAAGATCCGAAGATGGCGATGAAAAAGACGCCTGCCCACACTCTCATGGCTGCACTTCCAGTTTGCCAGATTTTTTTAAAAGTGTTAGTTAATATTCATACACAGCTCGCTTAACCTTTCGTTTGTTGTGGGCGCAAATGTAAACTTTAAAAAAATCATTAGGTTATTAATATTGCACCAGCAATAGCTGAGATGATACATTTTTCTGCTGTAAAGTCATTTTGTTATATTGTGGTGCACAAGGAATAATTTCCTGTAGCCTGCATAAAATACACAACCTATTTTGCCTCCACCCATAGTGCCCGGTAACAAGGCGATTTGTTTTCCCACGTATTTTAAAAGCTGATTTTATAAAGTGGCTTTGTAACATTCCAGCGGACTGAGTGCTGAGTTTGGTGACATGGTCAGTGACTGGCTACCGCCCTCCCCCTATGACCACACCACCCCCGGACACAGCAGCCAGACGTGGTATCTTTGGAAGGCGGGAGGTCGCGAGACCCCCCGGCCGTATTTATTAAGTACAAAACAATAAATTTCAAATTTGCATGATAAACGGTTATACAAAAATTCAGCAGGACATTAGATACATTATTGTCAACAGGTGTGAGTGTCTATCCTTAACAAAGACTCTAGTACAGATTGTTTCCTAACCGAGTCTAACATCCTCCTCTGCATTTTTGTATACTAACATTTCTGGGCCATATGGCAAGGTCGCTAACCGGTGTCAGGTCCTACTAGCTGCGCCTCCCCTACAGGTGTGCGCATGCGCAGCCGGGCCCGGTAATTACCCGGTCCACGCCGTGAACTTCATTTACCCACTAAAGGAGGGCCCTTACTCTGCGCCATCCGGTGACGTCATGAGTATGCGCGCGCGGGGTGGCTACCAGCCTAAGGAAAGCGTGACTCCCCAACCCGCGCCCCTTTGAAGCACCAGTTACCTTGCCCCTGAAGTTCTAGGAGGGGCCAATGGCCCCTCCCCCTGGGCGGGCACCTCCGTAGGATGATGCCCGCCCCCTCAGACCTTCAAATAGTTGCTCACCGGTCATGACCTTACCGCCACGGGACAGCATTGTTAACCGACGATCTGGCCTCCCCCTCTACCCAGACCTAAACCAGGAGCGCGCTTATTTTTTAAAAATCCCTCCAACCAGGCCCAGACATTATTAGACCACAAGACGTTTGCTGCCTCCGTCAAGTGCACCCCGTCCCTCAAGTAAAACTGCTCGCCCCAGATACACCCATGTGGAATCATCTGCAACTGGGGGGTCCGAAATAATTTGTCCAACTGTGTGTTGACCCTCCGTACCGAGTGATTCAACGCCCTGACCGAGACCCCCCCTCGCCACTGCCACCGAGGAATAAGTTGCGACCAAACTACTGTGGAACCCGGGCAAGCCCTGGCCACCCACCCCGCAGTGGAAATGATCTCCTCAATAAGCACGCGCCTCCCCAATTTCGCCAAATCATTCTCCCCCAGGTGAAGTATCACCACTGACGGGGGGGGCCGCTGCTGAGCTAAGAGTCCCTGGAAAAAATTCCGAAACTGGCTGAGGCATAAACCACCCCTCCCGAAAAATGATATATCCAACCCCTTTTGCGCTGCACTCGTCCTACGGTCTCCTGAAAGAAAAACATGTTCCGCACGCCTAACATAAGAGTGGCCCACAATCCAAGTCACCAATTTCTTGTGTCCTCCGTGCTGTGCCGATGCCGGTCGTTGTCGCCCGGTGACGAGTTCCTCCCCTGCGTGACAGGTTTGAGAAACTGCAAACAAAAGAAACATACAGGGCGTGAGCACCATCTTGTCACAACATGTCAATTCGTACATAACTCTTGTAACGTTCAGACGACCATCTCCCCAGTGTCTTCACACTCTCCACTGAGAGACCCCTCGCCACTGCCTCAGTTGCTGCCCCAATCCTAAATGAGTGGGTGCCGAATTCCCTTGGATCGAACCCTGCCAGACTGACCGTTAGCTCCAAGACTCGCCTAAACTGGTACCTAGTCAATGGTGTACCATCGGCGTGACACAGCAGTGTGTCCCCCGCCGTGCACTCCCGCTGCCTGCAGAAAGCCTCCACGTGAGAAACCGGGCAGCAGGGGTTGGCCCGCGCCCGATGGAGCACTATGGTGTGACCCCGAGAGTCCTGATCGGTTTTTGATTTCTGAATTGTTATTCTCATAACGTCTTCCTTGATCTCAACCCCGGCCCACCGTAGTCCCCCCACTCTATCAGTTTTTGACCCAGCAACTAACTCCCCAACCCTCAAAGCCCCATAAAAGGCCAGGGAAAATGCCGCCTTGAACAAGATAACCTCCCACTGGGAGCTACAAACACTGTGCAGCGCCCCCAATAAGGCCGTCAGCCGTGCCAATCCAATGGGCCTTCTCCTATCGCCCCGGTAACCCTGTACACGGCGCCAACCCCTCAACGCCTTGCGCACCAGAAAGGTGTTAGTGGGATCTTGCATACCCTTACTCTGCGCAAAGAAGGAGATTGCCGCCCTATGTCTGTTCGCAGTCGCCACTGAGCGCCCTTCCCTGTGCATTGATTCTAGGTAAGCTGCAAAGCTGTCCTCCTGGGCCCACCTAGCCTCCCATTCCCGCCCCAAGAAAGCCCGGTAAGACAAAAACGCCCCTTCGTAAGCTGTCTTGGTCCTGGGGGCTAAGCTAGCGACCACGAGGTCCTGTAATCTGGGGCACCAATCTGCCAAAGTACTGCCGGGAATTGCGCCGGCTGGGGATCTGCCGCCGGAAGATGTTCCCTGAAAACCTGCATTTTAAAGCGAGAAAGGGAGTCAGCTGCATTATTGAGGACGCCAGGGACATGCTTGGCTCTGAAAACCACATTCCATTTTAAGCATTGCAACACAATCTCCTTCAGTAAACGGAGTATGAATGGACAGCGTGCCCCCTGCTGGTTTATGCATTCCACAACCGTCATGTTATCCGACCAGAACACCACGGATTGGTTGCGTAAGTGTTCCGGCCAGACCATCAATGCTACCCATATCGGAAAAAGCTCCAGAAAGCCAATATTGGTAGTCAGACCCTGTGTCCTCCATTCCGCTGGCCACCGCTGGGCGACCCACCTGGTACCCAGAATGGCGCCAAAGCCGGTACTCCCAGCAGCGTCCATCCATAAGCCCAATTCCGCCGATGTGGAGGGAGGACCCGGCCACACTACTCTGCCATGTTCGACACTGAGTTTGATCTTCAGTAATTGTAGAAATACTCCAAACTAAAGCGCATCTTTACATCTTTCTACTATGCTCCTGTGTCTAGTATCAGTTTGATTTAAGATGTGATAAGTATATTCATTGAACTTCACATACTAACACTAATTGTATAACTGAGCGCAAAGCACTGACCTTTGGTGTAAAACAGGAGAGGTGGTTTGTAACCCTGCTGGCTCAGTACAGCACCATATGCAAAGCTGGAGTCCCGGCTCCCCTCCTCACCTGCCCGCATTGTTTGATCTCCGACCCATCGCTTTGTTTCACTAAGTATCATTTTCATTCACCATCCAGTTTGAGAGCTCTTGAAGTAATAGTTTGGGATCTGTACTCTTCAAACTCTCACTGTTATATATGATTAATATAAAATAATCTGGCTTCACTTTTTATAATAATATAGGCCATGTAAATAGAGAACATAACAAACTGGCACATTTTGAGTAGCTCATGGCAACATCATCAGCACTATCCCTGGATGTTTCATGTTTAAAAATATATTTGTCTCACGATTATATATTAATTTTGTGCCATTAATTGAGATTTTGAAATATTTATTATATTTTTTTATGACATTTGTTGCCTGATTTACATCTTGAGATGGCGTGACTTGTGCTTTTGCTCTTAGTGCTAAGTGAAACCTCAGTGTCTGCTCTCCTGAAGGCTGTCCCTGTCACCCAACCCCCAGAAATTGAGTGTCTCCTATGCCTTTGAATGCATCGCATCCTGCTTATGAAAGCACGCCCTATTCTGTGGGTTTTTCTTTTTTTCAGTCTTTATTTGAAGATATTTAAGCCGTAAAGATGCAAAAGAGCAGAATAGATGACAAAAGGGAGGCCCTTGCCGTTTTGCCAGGAGTCCGATAGCGGTACAAAAGGGGGTGGTGATGGACGGAGCATCAGAACCAAGCAAACACTCACACCCAGTCAACAGATCTGGGTTTGATCCATCACCGTTCTTTAGCCCACTCTGCCACCCCAGTTCAGACATGGCCATATGCAAATCAGTCTGACCCTGTGCCTCATGGGAACAGTCCAGCCCGAACCGACAAGCCATGCCTTCCCTGGACCGGAAACAAGCTTCCTAGGACCGGTTTCTGGCATTTCAGCCGTCTTCAGCCAGGCTTGCTTGAATCCAGTGGCAAAGTGAGCAAGGGACTCGCGTCTGAGCATACCCTGCCAACTTATCTTCGTTAATGTCCACAGATGGTTGGACCGAAATCAAGACTGTGATTACTCACTGGCAGTTGTGTTGAACAGTAACTTTCTACTCTCTCCTATCAGAGTAGTAAAATTGACTGCAAGAACTTAAGGAAGTCCAGGACCAGGGCAAAACAGAGGAAACAAATTAAGACTCACCAGTGAAGCTGATGTTGCGCTTAACCCCGGTAAGTTTTAACTACGCAAACAAAAGTGCTAGCAGATTAGGTCACAAGGCCCTCTTCGGAAGTGCTCCTTACAGGCAGCGGAAACAGTTCTAAAGATCCGAAGATGGCGATGAAAAAGACGCCTGCCCACACTCTCATGGCTGCACTTCTAGTTTGCCAGATTTTTTTAAAAGTGTTAGTTAATATTCATACACAGCTCGCTTAACCTTTCGTTTGTTGTGGGCGCAAATGTAAACTTTAAAAAAATCATTAGGTGATTAATATTGCACCAGCAATAGCTGAGATGATACATTTTTCTGCTGTAAAGTCATTTTGTTATATTGTGGTGCACAAGGAATAATTTCCTGTAGCCTGCATAAAATACACAACCTATTTTGCCTCCACCCATAGTGCCCGGTAACAAGGCGATTTGTTTTCCCACGTATTTTAAAAGCTGATTTTATAAAGTGGCTTTGTAACATTCCAGCGGACTGAGTGCTGAGTTTGGTGATTTATTCCGGTTTCCTTCACAAATAATAACATGCTTATCATAGCAAAGCCTTTTTATATAAATACATTATATAGTAAAAGGCCACATTAGTCATTTAATATTTGTTTAATATAGCAGCAAGTTTATTTTTATTCCTCTTTTTTGGGGGGAATATGTTTGCAAAAAAAAAAAAAGCATTGGCATAGCCAATAGGTCTCGCTTTTGGGACCTTATAAGTATTTAGTTAATATCCTTGGTGCAACAACAACTGCTGCATGGCTAAGCACTTATAAAGTCCCAAAGGCGAGACCTATTGGCTATGCCAATGCTTGTTTTACTGTGCACTAATGCACCATAGCTGTACCTAGTCAGAAGTGCACCAGTGTGTGAAAAGTAGGATACAAACTAACAGGTGTTACCAAGTGCATGCTAGCATGCTCTGGGGATTATAACGCCTATTAAGGAAATACTCGAAGTCGAGGAGCTTGCAAATAGAGCCTGGCAACAGAGTGTGGTGAAATCTTTATACAACAAACAATTCTTTCATTTTTAGGTCTCGACCTTGCTATCGCATAAGCGATTGCAAAGCGAGACTATAGAAAGCGGGTTTGAAAAGTGCTCCCAAAAAGCGGATTGCATGGCTAGCAAGCGCACAATCACGCGCATCGTGCCGCCATGCAATCCGCCTTTTGGGAGCACTTCAAAGGGTCCGCTCCCCCGCCTGGAATGCGCTCCTCCGCCCCCCGCCAAGCGCGCGCGCGCCATGCTCCGCCGGGCATGTTTGTGTACATCTTGTGACTGTATTATCGGTGTGCGCCATCGAGTGCCATCCATGTGGGTGTGTCAAGTTCTCTGTGTGTGGGACAGCGCACAAGTATTTACATTCAGTGGAAGACCAACAAATATGTCTCCGCAACTTATGTCAACGCCAAACACGACGAAGGCGGATTAAACCCCCACTTGTGTTATGTCCTTCAAAGTGAAATATCTTGTACTAGTGAATATGGTATTTCTTACCTTTTACAATCTCCTCCCCTCCAATTTCACACCTTACCCCGCAGCTCAGACCCAGGTACCAGCTGGGTGCCTACCAGTATCACTCACACTCTGATGATCCTGCAAACGTTCTGTTAAAACCGGCCCTTTTTTTTTGTTTTAAATAAAAGAATGACTGGAGGTGCCTAACGTTTTTCTCAGAACCCAGTTAGCGCCGCTGAATGCCGTGGTTTCCCCATCCCAAGCTTTCAGTGCTCTCTCAACGCTCTTCCGCCCCTCCGCCGCCGTGTCTGCGTTAATTTAAAACATATGTGCTTTCACTTTCGCTGCGGCGGGCGCTCGCGTCCGCACCACTTTCAAAGCCGGGCTTGTTTACAAATTATCTCGATTCATTCACTTTAGAGCCCTGCATCCATGTTTTTCACCTTCTTTGCTAAATACAAAGGTGTCTTGGTGTGGCCTAATGGCTTGAATTGGTAAATTTGGAAATGGGGACTCAGGTTTGAATCCCGGCCCGACTCGTCATCTTGTGATTCTGGACAAGCCGCTTAATTCTCCCGTCGTTAAAAACAAGCCAACTTTGCCAGGCAGTCAAGTTTTGAATCCAGCACTCCTTCCCTGACCTCAAGTGTGCTTCCGGGGTGCAGCTGTGGCTGGGCAGCCCCTCATGTCTCACAGCTATAGTCCTGTGGTGGCAGTTTGCATGTGGGGCGGTGCTATCGTGGCGGTTGATAGGCATTCCTTTCCATGAGTTCACATTCATGCAGACTCCAGACCAAGCCCTGCTGCCGCCTCTTATGCGCCCATGTTCAGTGCAGCTCTCGAGCCGCTGTTAATGGGGCGTCACCCCCCTCCTAGACGGGGCTCATCACATCCCCCTCATTTTTTTTTTAAACCTTTATTTATATATTTCCCAACATAAATCAGAAGTTTAGATTCTATTACACATCGCATATTGCTCAAATAGCATAACTCCTAACAACAAAGGTTCCATGTGCACATTCTACTCAGTTGTCTGGTATAACCTTTGGCCTTTTGATAAACGCCAGTGTGTACTTTAAACACACACCTCTGTTAATCTGATAAACATTTTTATAGGTAGTCGGACTCCTCGGTACGGCGTCTGTGTCTGTAAAATCCGAACTAGTCCGTTAAATTTGTTTTCAGACACACTCTGTTGTGCTGCAGTCTGCACCTCACACAAAGTACTCTGCAATAAAATACCACATGGTGACATTTAGCACACAACCGCTGACCCGTCTCAGAAATAAAGTGTTTAGGTTGCACTCCTTATTCCCATTTTAGTGAAAGAACCAGAGGGAATGCTACCAATTGCGCCTTGATAATCGAGTGTGAGCAGCAGGGATGGTACTTGATGTACCCCCTGCAGGCATTTCTAGGTGCTTTAGGCGGGATATGCCTGGCACTCGATTTCTTAATTCTGTCTGGATCTCTCTAAAACACCCTCCACCCAGCCCCCCCACCCCCGCTCGTGGTCCTCTCTGCCATTCTTCACTCTTTCTTCCTCTCCTTCTGTTTCTTGCTCTCTATCGCCCACTCTTTTCCAGTTTTCCGATTGTTTCTTTGTGTCTCTCCTTCTACTCTTTATTTCTGGGTCTTTCCTGCCGCTCCGTGTTTCTGCTCCCCTCGGTTCCACTCTGTGTGTGTCCCTCTCTCCACCACACTCGTTCCTCGCTCCCCTTATTCCCATCTCTCATCCCCTGGCTTCACTCCTCTACCCTTGCCCCTCTCCTGTCCAATTGTCCCCTCTCCCTTCTCTGAATTCACTTTCTCTCGCTCCCTCCCCCATCTTTCCTATTCTCATCATTACTCCTAATGTAAATCGATAACAAGCATTTGCAATGCAATAGGTCTCGCATTTATACGAGTTTGAGCTACTGGCATTGTAAATGACAGTGCCTTTTATTTATGTTTTTTAAAAAACCAAACTTAAATAAAAAGCATTGTCATTTACAATGCCAATAGCTCAAACTCGTATAAATGCGAGACCTATTGCATTGCAAAAGCTTGTTATAGGTTGTTGAAGTGTTTCACCACTCACCTGTGTAGAAGCGCAGGATGGCACGGGCATTCAACGTCTGTACAATTTGTTTTAACATTTATGACAGGGTCTGGGTGGGGCTGCTGGGCAGGAGCAGTTGAAAATGCACAAGTGCACTTAGAGCGCGGTTTTCATGCGGATGGGGTTACGCGGTCAGATAGGAAGTCGGAGAGCACTAACCAGTTGCCCCACCCCCCGGTGCACTTTACCAGTTGCCACACCCCCGGACCCTTTATTTACGGAGCCAGAGTTGAAGTCCCGCCCGAAGTTGTTGAGGGGCTGCTTGGGGCTCTGCCCCCGCTCCCCCACCAGGGTGACGCAGATGCAATCCACCGTCCCGACCTGGAGGAAGCAGCCGGTGGTCAGGGCCGTAGAGGCAAATCGGCCCTGTAACATAATCGGCCAAAAACCGGGCCTGGCAAAGACACGCCTTGGCGATGTAAAAAGGTCAGGCAGTTTCGATCGATAACTTTTAAATATTGCCCGGCGGTAATCGCCTCTAATACCATTCGATAATTATCAAACAAAGAGGCAGGCGCTGGAGACTGGAAGGCAGGAAACAAAGGTTTTATTTCCAACGGAGCAGAACACGTCAGATAGGACAGCAAGGTATCGTTTCGAGGTGCTCTCCCAGCATCTCTGAGACCTCGTCTCTTATACACAATTTTATTACTTTATTACAGGTTTATTATACATGGCACATTCCTGAGATTGCTTTGATACATGAAAGGACATCCTCGGAGTCCCCGCCTCAGGCCCGTTCCCACACTTAGCTACCGCAGAAGTCCCCACCCCACCCACAGTAGGAGATGGCTATCACACAGCTGGACATCCCACTGATTCCCGGAATGTGTGCGACTTGGTCGGGTCTCATGGGGTGGGGGCCTTGATCAACTGTAATTCCTTTGAAGAGGGGTGATTCCTTATAGTGGGAGCAATAAACTGCATCCGCAGGGCTAGGTGATGGCCTGGGATCGGTTCAGACAATCGGGCACAGAGGAAGGGGGTTATCAAAAGGGTGTGTGACCATGTAAGGGATGAAGGGAGGTGTTGGTCAGGCACGGGATGTGGTTCCAAGGCAGAGTCGCGCAGGAGGAGAGGGTTTATGGCCCGTGCATGAGAGAGCGGGGGTGATCAGCGCGTGGGGGGGGGTGTTCGCAGCGCCAGAGGGACGCGCTGGTGATCGATAATGAGCAGGGAGAGAGGCCATGGTGCCTAAAATGGCTGCCGTGTGTTCTTACGGACGGTGCTGGGGAAGAGGCAAGATGGCGCAGATAATGTTCACTTACGAATTAAATTTCGACAGTCCTCCCTTTTAACATATCTCGCCAGCTTGTTAGTTCGGATCTATCCCCATAATATTACGTACTTCTACCTCATACAGAGCTTTCATACGTTCAGTTTCAAAGTCCAGAGTCTTAGGGCAGATACAGTTTGCAAAAAGTGAACACTGAGGTGGCAAGCATTGAATACCCAGGCAGCATCCACATAGTATCACGATTGGTATTAGGATAAACGTGAACACCCTCCACCCCCAGTTTCTCACAGTGTCCCAGAACCAGCTCCCAAGCGACCATCCTTCTTGTTCCTGATGAACCTCTGAGGAAAGTCTGTGGAGGTGTTCAATTGCTTTGTAGACTGAGGGTGAGTTATCCAGTACGTAGGTACAACAGCTGGATCCAATGATGCGGCACGCTCCTCCACGGTCAGCAAGAACCACGTCTAGAACGAGGCGGTTCTGAAGAGCCACCAGGCGGACGGCCTGAAGCTCGGCGATGTTGTTGGCGAGGATGCCAGCTGTAATGTTCATTGTTGTCTCAACTGCCTGGGTCAAGTGTCGGATGGCACGGCTGTTCGCCATCGGACCCCAAAGCGGAACAAGTCCCTTTACTGCATCCAGGAACTGTGCTCCGGTGGAGTCGGCTCGCTCAATGTCCCTTGCACGCTTCTGCCGGTGGTGGTTTGCAGGAGCCACATACGTCGGAGGAAGGATAAAAGCGATACAACAGGTGCCCCCCCAGCCTTTTGGAAGCCAGGTGTAGGCCTTAGTACCACAGACGAAGTACATGTTTGGGGAGGTAACAAAAGAGGGTGGATCAACTGAGTCTAATGTTCGAGTGATGTGACAGGAACTGTGGCCCACCAACTGCGTTCCCAGGCCTTCGATGCATACAAGACCTGAGACGTTGACAACAGACAGGGCCACCGTCAGGGTGGCGGCTGTTCGTTTCCGGAGGTAAGAGAAAGTGGGTCTGGCTGGATTGTTGAACACCTGCATTTCAACTCGTTCTTTGGCAGGAATGTCCATAGGAAAAGAGGCGTTTGATGTCAGAGGGCAAAAGGGAGCAGAAGTTCTTCCTGTTTTGTCCAACCAGAACCCATGATAGAAGTGTGACACAGTTTTGCTGGAGGTGGCATTATCTTTGTAACTCTCTTGTAAGAGGATCAACCAAGCGAGGCAGGAACCATGGACAGAGAAAGGCGAAGGGATGAAAGGGATAGAGTGTCCAGTGGCATGTAGTAGCAATCCACAGATCCAGCAATTCGTGGCATTAGCGGCAAGATTGTGTTGGTGTAGCAACTGCACAAAATAATTATTCCAGAACTCCTTACGCCTTTCTCGGAGTTGAGGTGAAAGTGAGATCAGATGGTGTTCTTTCATGGTGGTAGGCTGAGCAGTGGTTAGCAATGTCTTATGAGCGGGTGCGCTCTCTTCCACAATCCAGAAGGTGGCCATGAGGAGGAGGCAAAAGAGAAGGGCGATGAAAAGTGAAATAGTCTTTGAGCTGTGCATTTTGTCAGTCTTTGGGTCTTTGTAGTGGATCTTCAGACGTCCGATTGCTTCCATCATCTTCGGATCGGGCACTTCCATCATCTTCAATGGACTCGGTAGCGGGCAGAACCACAGACTTCGTTTAGCTTCTCTTCTGGAGGCCTTTGTTGTGTTTAGGCTACCGTTCTGAGATTTAACTTAGTCAGTGGTCTGTTTAGCCGAAATTCCCTCCTTTCGACGCAGATTATACCCTTCTTTGAATGGCACAGTGGGATCGGGAAATTTTGCCAATTCAAGTGTCTCTGTATCAGGGTAACAGTTCAGGGACGGTCGGTCTTTGTCCAGGAGCTCCTCTTGGGTGGTGACGTTTTCAGTTGTCGCCAGAGTCGAGGATATCCTCTTGCAGTGATGTGCATGCAGCCAGTTACGTTTCCCCTCCACTCGAAGAGCTGTTCGGGTGGTGATCAAGACTTGCCAGGGGCCCGTCCACCGGGGCTCCAGACTCTTTTCGCGCTGGAAATTTCGCACTAGGACGAAATCGGCGGGTTGGATGTCATGTCCGGGGCCCCTGGAAGCATCGGGGATGGCCTGCAGCACCTGTTGATGGATAACAGACAGCGTTTTAGTCAAATTATACAAATAGTCAGACATGAGGACGTCCGGGACGTCGTGAATGGATGTCGGTTTTGGTGCAGTCCAGAGGTTCATGGGTCGCCCGAAGACGACCTCGTAGTGGGTTAAGTGGTGTTTGGTAGGGGTGGAGCGCATTGATAGCAATGCCAGTGGGAGAGCGTCTGGCCATTTCAGTCCCGTGGTGGCTACTATTTTGGCTAGCTTGAGCTTCAGTGTGGCATTGTGTCGCTCAACCAAGCCTGCAGATTGGGGGTGGAAGACCGCATGAAACTTTTGCTTCACACCCAACCCCTTCAAGATGAGTTGGATAACTTCGGCTACGAAGTGGGGGCCGTTGTCGCTCCACAAAATTCGACAAAGGCCATAACGAGAGAATTCCTTCAGTAGTTCCTTTGCAGTAGTCATGGCAGTGTTGTCGCGGGTTGGATAGGCCTCCACCCATTTGCTAAATGCGTACACAACAACAAGCACGTACTTTAGGCCTTGGCACCTTTCTAGTTGGATGTAGTCCATTTGAAGGACTTCAAAGGGATGGTTAGGGACCCCAAACCCTCCCCGGGGTACAACGGTTCCTTTCCCAGGGTTGTGTTGCAGACATATTAGACATTGTTGAACCAGGCGTTTAGCTGAGTCTGGGATCCTGTCATTGTGCCAAACTTTGAAGATGAGTTCGATCATGGGGGCAGATCCTATGTGTGCGGGGGAGTGTGCCATGGTTAGTATGGGAATCAGATATGAGTCGGGTAGCAACCATTTGTTCGTGCCTTTAGTCCGCCAGCAGCCTTCATCGTCTTTCAATCCCACCCGTGCCCATTCAGTCAATTCGTGTGGTGAGCTGGCCAATTGGATGTCCCTAATGGTTTCCCTAGCATCCTTCCATTTTTCAGCTTGTGACCTAGTCACGTACATGCGTGTCGTCGTCCTATTCTCGGCTGTGGTTCGGGCAGTGATGTCAGCCAGCGCATTTCCCTGTCCAATAATGTCCGTCACCCTTTTGTGCGCCTGGCATTTGATCACAGCTAGCCGTTTAGGGAGGAGGACTGCTTCGGTCAGAGCGGAGACTAGATCTCCATGCAGGATGGGTGTGCCATGTGAAGTCAGGAATCCCCTCTCCTTCCACAAGAGCCCAAAATGATGAACCATCCCGAAGGCATACTGGCCGTCTGTGTAAATGTTTGCGGTTGTCCCTGCTGCTAGAATGCACGCTCGTGTGAGAGCAATCAGTTCTGCCGCCTGTGCAGATCGCTGTGTAATGCGGGCTGTCTCAATTATCATTCGGGCCGTGGTGACTGCATAGGCAGCTGAGTTGGTGCCGTCGGGGAGCTTGATGCAAGAGCCATCTATCCAGAGCTCTCCGTCAGGGTCTGGGAAGGCAGTGTCTCGGAGGTCAACCCTACTCCTAGTCTGTTCGTCCGTGAGGGTCACACAGTCATGTATAAGGGATACATTGGGATCAGTGTCAGGGAGAGGTACCAGGGTTGCTGGGTTCAGAGTGGTACATCGTTTCAGTGTGATGTGGGGTGCAAGCAGAGTCAGTTCGTAACCAGTCAGTCGTGCGCTAGTCAGGTGTTGAGTCTTAGTTTGGTTCAGGAGGGTGTCAACCGCATGGGGTACTAACACTGTGAGGGAGTTCGAAAGTACGATCCCCTCACTTTGTCGGATAGAGACAGCAGCGGCGGCTACTGCTCAAAGGCAGGCAGGCAAGGCTCTGGCTACGGGGTCAAGAGTGGCGGAGAAGTAGGCACAAGGGCGTTGCTTGGGGCCTATGGATTGAGTTAGAACAGACAACGCGCATCCCTCCCTTTCGTGGGTGTAGAGGGAAAAAGGCTTAGTGTAGTCTGGGGTTCCTAGGACTGGTGCTGAGCAAAGGGCATCTCGCAATGCTTTGAAGGAGGATTGGCATTCGGGGGTCCAGGGGAGTGGGAAGGGGACATTTTTAGCCAGCAGATAAAGCAGAGGTTTTACGATAAGGCTGAAGTTTGGCAACCACTGTCGACAGAAGGAGGTGAGGCCTACCAGAGAGCGAACTTGCTTCTGAGTTTTGGGAACAGGGGTTTCCAGAATGGTCTGAATTCGGTCAGGCGTAAGCTTCCTCCCGTCTTTGGACAGGAGGTGGCCTAGGTATGTCACTTGGGGTTGGCAGAATTGCAACTTTTTCCTAGAGACCTTGTGACCATTCTCCGCGAGGAAGTGGAGGAGTTGGATGGTGGCAGTGACTGCAAGCGGAGTGGTGTCGGCCGCCAAAAGAATATCAACGTACTGCATTAACACCACTCCATCCGGTAGTTGGACAGCGTCCAGCGTCTTTTGAGGGCCTGGCTGTAGATGCTGGGACATTCAGTGTAGCCTTGGGGTGCTCTACAAAATCTGTACGAACGGGCTTTTAAGGTGAAGCCAAAGAGGTAGCGGCTGTCTGGGTGGATGGGGATGGAGAAGAATGCGTTCTTGAGATCGATGACAGAAAAGGTGGTGGCAGTGGACAGAATCAGGGTCAGAATGGTGGTGATATCTGAGACTACGGGATACTGAGGCACAACTACTTTGTTAACCTCTCGTAGGTCAATGATGAAGCGGTACGCTTTCTCATCTCCCTCGCCTTGTTTCTTTACAATGGGTAGGATAGGGCTGTTACAAACATTACTAACTACTTCTTCCACCACTCCTGCATCAACTAGGGACTGGATAATCTTTACCAATGCCTTCTCACCCTCGGACGATATCCGATACTGTGGGAGTTTTGGGAGCGCTACGTCCTGTCGAACAGCTATATGTACAGGGTCGATCATCATGCGTCCTACGTCTGAGTCAGTTTTGGCCCATAGGTACGAGGGTAAGGTGTCGAGTAGGGACAAGTCAGCATCGGTCATGGAGAACATACGTTGTGTAAGGCAAGGCCCAGACAGATTTGGGTTATCATACAGTATGACTCGAACTCCGTCGGGGGAACACCTAATGGTAGCTCGGAAATGTTTTAGCAAGTCAAGACCCATAATGGCGTCGGGGGTGTTGGAGGAGAGCAAAAATGTCGTGTCAGTGGTGTTATTTTCCAAATCAAAGGAGATCGGTGTGGACAAGGGATTAGTGGAGGGCGTTCCATCAAAACCTATTGATGTTACATGAGAGCCAGACAAGGGTGCCCTTGGAATCAGTCGTTTAGATAACGCACTACGTGTCGCCCCAGTATCTACCAAAAATGGAGACTTTGTGCCCAGGACCTTAGCGGTGACGTAAGGACCTTGTTGGTCAACACAGAGCTCGACTGGATCCCTCCCTTGCCCCTGGCGGTCCTATGAAAAGTCATGGGTGTTCTCGTAGTCAGACTGTTGGTACTGGTTCTGTCGGGGACGTTCAAATGTGTTCGGTCTACCTGGCCTGTCGTTGGTGTCATTCGTGTATCCTCGTCCCTGTCCTCTATTTCTGGGGCCATTCGCTACCTCTCTTGCTTCTCTATTTTTGTTCATTTCCAGAAGGGTCGGGCACTGAGATTTCCAATGCCCGAATCCCTTGCAGAACGCACACTGATTCTCATCTAAGTCCTTACGTCCAGCATAGGGTGCGGGTGTATGGTCTCTAGGGGGTAGTTTCCTAGGAGCAGTTTGTTGATAATTTCCCTTGGAAGGTTCCCTTCCTACTGTCGCCCCCTGCAACTGTGCGATCATTACTCTTTCCTTCAGGTCCTTTTTCTTTCTCTCGGACGCCCTGTCGTTCTCGTTCTTTTGGTGTTCGTAGTACTGGGCCATCTGAAGGATAGCCGCGGGTTTGGAGGCCGCCCAACTACTCTCACTAGTCTGTAATTTCTGAGAGACTTCCTGCGACAGACCCTTAACGTAATTCTGGACAAAAAGGTGATGTCTGGTTGCAGTGGTCATGTCCTGGCCACTATAATCGGAAAACACTGTCTCAAATCGTGAGAAGTATTCCGATACGTCTTCCTGGGGTTTCTGGCGGCAAGCCGTTACTATCGACCAGTCTACCTTCATTTCTGGGATCAGGGTCTTTAATTTCTGGACAATCTTGTCTGGGAGTTCTAATATGGCCTTTAAGGGTTTCTGTCCAGGGTCTCGCTGTTTATCTATGGCATCGAGTTGTACCCAGGTATATCCGAACGGCTCAAAGTGGTCGACTCTCCGGATTTGCTTCCACACGTCAGCCGGCAGACATAACCCGAAAAACAAAATCGATGTCCGCTAGGGTCATTATTGTTGAACCTAAGGCTGTGCCTAGTTCAGTGTAAAAGGCAGTCGGGTTCTTTCTCAAATCGGGTAAGGACTTTCTGAAAGTCAGGATGTCTTGTCGGTCCCATGGTTGATAGACCCAGTTATACACGACCCTCCCCTTCGCATCTTGGTGGTTGATGTCATCGTGTGTTCCCTGACCTCGTGGGGGGACCCAGTAGGGAGCGGCTTCCTTGATGGGCATCATGGTATCAGTTTTTTCTGCCTGGGGTTCAGTCGCTACGGGGGTTTCTGTTTTGGCTTTCTGTCTTTGTTCTTTGAGGTGGCGGAAGACTTCAAGCGTACGCGTGAAGAGGTCCGTCACATCGCCCTTGCTTTCATCACCAATGTCAACTTTTCTATACAAAGTCGCTAAGCTCTCAGGACCCTTATCCTGGTATCTATCCTCATAGGCATTTAGGGTGTGGTAACAAAACCGCACGACAAAGTGTCGTCAGTGGCTATCGGCATATGAATTGTACATATCCGTCACATATTCCTCACTTTCCTTCCGTTCTACTAACGTTCTCACTACCTTGTCGATTCCGGCTCGTTCACCTTTGGTCAGCCGATTCATTCTGGCGGAATCCTTCTTTCTAGTCTCAGGGTCATCTAATGTTAGCACTAACGTTGTGTTCAGTGCAAGGGGTTCGGCCGGCGCAGAGGCCGTGAGGACCGAGGCCCTGGCACTACTCTCGCTTGCGTTCGGGGATGGTGGGTGCTGTACTAAAGGTTGGGAGGGAGCGTATGGAGGGGGCATGTAGATAATTGGGGGGCCTAATAGCAAATCATCGTTCGCTCGTTGTTTGGAAGGTAACTCAGGGTAGAGTGTAGAGGGGGTCCTAACAGGGCACTGGCCTGATGTTTCAGACTCATGTTTGAGTTTAGCTTCCTCTCTCTCTTTTACTTCTTCTTCTAACTTTCTAGCTGCAAGGTGAGCTGCTTTTCGTAGCTCTTTTTCTGCTTTCACTCCTTCTCTCTTTTTCCGTTGTGTTGCTTCTTTGCGCCACATGCCGATACTATCAAGCATGGTGGGCGTTGTTTTATTACTGTGAAGAGCCGTTTCTAGTGTTTCTATTTTACGATCATCAAAGGATCCTATCAGTGGCCACTGACTTTCGGGGTCCTTCCTTGTATATTTATGCCATAGTTTGCTATAGGCTACGGCGACTAGTCCATATTTAGTGAACATGTCCTTATTAGGGGTGCCTTCCAGTGGAGCTGGATGGTTCATCTCTAATAAGCGGTCCGGGCTGAACCAACTACCAATCAGTGGGGAGAAGATAGGCATGACAGATTACAAAGGGGGACAAAGGTCCGCACTACCTATCCTTCACTACTTGCAAAGACTAGACAGAATATTTCTATTCTACGTTATTTGCAAACAGAGAATGTCTCAAAAAGAACTATTCTTCAAACAATCAATGTTCGGACAATCAATCAGTGGGGAGAAAAATAGGCACGACAGATTACAGAGGGGGACAAAAGTCCGCGTTACCTACCCTTCACTGTCTGCAAAGGAAGAGGGAGTATTTCTACTCTTCCCCATTTGCAGGCAGCGAATATCTCAAAGAATAACCAAATGAGCAATACTAGTATTTTCAATCAATCAAACAATCGTTTCGCAATTCGTCGTGTTACACGACCTTACCCGGACCGCATGGACAGTTTCTCGTCTTCCGCTTCCAGCGCCCGATCGTCCTCTACTCTCCGTTATTGCCGCGGCACTCCTGATGGTTCCCAGTCAGGACCGTAGATCACTCGAGAGAGGTCTGCTCGGAACCAGTGAAGTTCGGATGATCGGCCGCCAGACGAGGGTCTATCGGGCGGGAGCTCTTCCCGATCGTTGCAGTCGTTCACTCTGTCATCAGGACCTCTCCCACTGGATCCACGTGTCGCTGATGGGCCCCACGTTTGGGTCGCCAATTGTAAAAAAGTCAGGCAGTTTCGATCGATAACTTTTAAATATTGCCCGGCGGTAATCGCCTCTAATACCATTCGATAATTATCAAACAAAGAATCAGGCGCTGGAGACTGGAAGGCAGGAAACAAAGGTTTTATTTCCGACGGAGCAGAACACGTCAGATCGGACAGCAAGGTATCGTTTCGAGGTGCTCTCCCAGCATCTCTGAGACCTCGTCTCTTATACACAATTTTATTACTTTATTACAGGTTTATTATACATGGCACATTCCTGAGATTGCTTTGATACATAAAAGGACATCCTCGGAGTCCCCGCCTCAGGCCCGTTCCCACACATAGCTACCGCAGAAGTCCCCACCCCACCCACAGTAGGAGATGGCTATCACACAGCTGGACATCCCACTGATTCCCGGAATGTGTGCGACTTGGTCGGGTCTCATGGGGTGGGGGCCTTGATCAACTGTAATTCCTTTGAAGAGGGGTGATTCCTTATAGTGGGAGCAATAAACTGCATCCGCAGGGCTAGGTGATGGCCTGGGATCGGTTCAGACAATCGGGCACAGAGGAAGGGGGTTATCAAAAGGGTGTGTGACCATGTAAGGGATGAAGGGAGGTGTTGGTCAGGCACGGGATGTGGTTCCAAGGCAGAGTCGCGCAGGAGGAGAGGGTTTATTGCCCGTGCATGAGAAAGCGGGGGTGATCAGCGCGTGGGGGGGGTGCTCACAGCGCCAGAGGGACGCGCTGGTGATCGGTAATGAGCAGGGAGAGAGGCCATGGTGCCTAAAATGGCTGCCGTGTGTTCTTACGGACGGTGCTGGGGAAGAGGCAAGATGGCGCAGATAATGTTCAGTTACGAATTAAATTTCGACAGCGACACCCCCAAAGTGGGGGAGGGGGGTGGGGGGGCGGCCGAGTACTTTGCCAGGGCCGGTTTTGGTTCCCAGTCCGGCCCTGCCGGTGGTCACCGTCACCTTGTACGTCGCCTTCGTGAGGAGTGCGGTGGAGCTCTCCTCGGAGCACAGAGCATCTAAAAAGAGGAGTTTGGGAAGGAACCATAGCGTCTTGAAGACAGGGTGTGAATTGACGAGAGGGTGGAACAGAAAATGCACATTAAAAAGCCTCGTTTTGCCGCTTCAGTCTGCACGTATAGCCAACGGCATGCTGGGACTTGTGAACAGGAAAAGAAAACTACAAGTCCCAGAATGCAAGGTTGTTAGGTAAAAAGCCAAGAATGTCTAAAGGAAGGTCATAGACTGGCGCCCCTCGTGGCGCTGCCAAGACTAGAGGTGCTCAAGGCAGCAACATTAAAGGGACTCAACTCGTATATGGCTCAACTGGAGGTCTCCTTGGACCCTCGAGCCCAGAGCGAGCCACGACTTCAAGAGGCTTCTGCCTGCACCCCTGCTGTAATGTCATGCGCCAGGAATTAAACTCAGTATATTAACATTTGGTGTAAATGCGAGAAAGAAAGAGAGCAAGCAATCTGTAGCTGAACTGCATAATTTGATCAGTCCCAGCTCTCCATCTTGACCAAATTGTGTGATCCTAGGTAATTTCATTTCATCCTGCCGCCTCTTTCTTGATAATCTCATAGGAAAGCACCTTGTAATGATTGAGTTCGGGATATGTGCGGTACAAAAATCCTTCTTGTGTTTAATAGGGTATAACATGATTCCGCATCTAGTAAGCTAGGACATGTAGCTGGCACACGAGGACTGACTTGCCTCTTGCTTTACTAATGGCATCATGTCAAGGCCGGGGGCATGAATGCTTCCAAATTCATGTTCCAACAAGTGCCTCTAAACAGTGTGATCATCCGATGTACTAATGTGAACTGCTTCTGCATATTCACGTTTTTGAATTTTGAAGATTGTTTATCACATTTTTACATGATGTTTGTTGCATAATTTATATGCCATACATTTTCAAGGGCAGGCTCGTGCACGGGCTCTTAGAGCCATGCCCGGCCCACTGACTCGGCTCTGGCTCGGCCCTACTTGTTATTTTTTTTTGGCTTGTCCGCCTCTACCTGTGAGCCATGCAGCAAACGGGAAATCACGGCAGAGTCTTTCAAGTTAAACACCTTTTTAGGTCTCGCCTATGCAGCGCGCTTTACCCCCAAATATAGAAACCGCAACAGAAAGGGTACCAGGCAAACTCAGCGAAGCGTCTTCTACTGCACAGCAGCAGGTACTGCCTGGCATGTGTTTGCTAATTCTTGATTCATTTATGATAGAAACATTTTTTTGTTAAAATAGGTAGATTCTGCAGCAGATGATGGATAATGCAGGAAACGTAGCAAAGCCATAACTTTGAAAAAAAAATGCCACGTATCGCAAATCGCATGATTCCAGCATTGCCAAAAATATATGTACTTTCTTTGTCTAATGTACACTAATCTTTACCCAGCTAAAGACAATGGTGTTTAATCTGAAGACTCGTCACTTCCTTTGATGCCGTTTGCTGACCGGTTTGCAATGATTTTGTCACAGACTGGGATTGTTTGTGTTCTGTTGCAGGTTGTTTACCATTGTGGTTGGTGCTGTTGTGAGCTTGAGCATAATAGCGAACTATATGGAATATCCGAGCTGCGTTGTACATGTGCCTAATGTTCTGTCTAAAGTGGGGGTGAATGGCTATTGGCAGTGCGACTTGGACATGGATGCATCGTACACGTCTCATCGCCAAGAGGTGTGCACTATAGGGTGCTGTTTATTATCGTGTATGCTATTGAGAACTTCACCAGCTGTGTTTACATGCTTGTGTGTGTAACTAATTAGCTGAAAGCCTGTGAATATCTTAATGAGAATGTCTTATTTTGAAGGTCTTGGAGTCAATCATTAATTTATTAATTAATTTCCTATCTTGTGCATCGTACCCAAGTAAACCGGTGATCTGTCCCATTGGCACGTTCTTAAACATGCTCCTTTCAGTAGGGGTCGAAGTCCAGATCTATCATTACCTTTCAAACACCAGCATATCAAAAAATAGGATTACAATATTACACTGTTGTCCTATTTTGTTTCAGCGCGTGTTCTTTTAGTTCTTATTACGTGCACTGAATACGTTCTGCCGCAAGTCCCTTAAAATTATTTTTGTACTAAACCACACAGTACAGTTTTTCTTAATAAAAACTAAAACTATTTCCAAGCCCTCGTTCGGCGCTGCACCATCCGCGAGTACGGTTGTACTTGCTGTCCGTGGAAAGGGTTTCAGTCATCTGAGCACGTGGACAGTGGACTTTCAGGGTGTTTTATTAATCCTCGGAAATACCGTGGAATAATTATTTTTCTGGGTTCGATAAAGGCCACGCAGACTTAGTGAGAGGGAACTTCAGCGGCCACCCGGCTACACGCGGCACTTCGGCCGCTTGTGTGAGATCTGATGTTTGGCTGCAGAAGTGACACACACAGCACCTGGCCTCTGCCCGCGCCGCACTGTTAGTGCTGTGCAATTCTTTCTAAGACAGAAGGAATCCTGCCACCCTTTGACGAGCGCACACAGTCGGTTTCAGTTTCCCACGACGGGTCACTTGCCCTCTGTTGTGTTTGCTTAGCCATTTATTTGGCGTGGCCGAGGTTTACATGCCGTGGAGTCATTTTCCCCATTATTTGTTTTTTTCTCGGGAACGGTTTGTGTTAGAGGGGAGAACCACGTGCCTTTTATAGTGTGGACTCTGTAGAGGGCCCTGTCAGTGGGCACACATGCAGACAACAAGGCCCCCAATACACAGAATAGTGAGAGCAGGGTTGCCAAGCTGTAGCTCCTAAGAAAATGGTTGAGAGTGAGACCCATAGCACCAGGCAGCTGGAATGGCCCCTGTGCTACCTACTGTCAAGAATCGAGAATGAGGCCTTAAGGCGCACGCAGTGGATTTTGCAAGGGCTTGCATCGTGGGCGTGCATGCGCTTTCTGGCCTCCTTACTAGAATAGCTTTTCCATTATCGTCCACATGGGGTGATGTCCCTCCACGTGGTATGTGGGTGGTCTGAGGAGTTGCAGCACACAGGTGTGCGTCTCAGGATCAGCCCTCACCTTGGTGGTTTTTTATTTATTTTGGAGCCCTTGCCTTCTCATCTCCCATGCTCTTACTGCCCCCTGGAGACATTTTAAATTTTATTCTACTGCCTTTATCTCTATCATTTATTTCCCGCGTAATCCCCATGATACTTGTGCTGCATGCACCCCCAATTCGACATTGTATCTGCCTGCCCTTGCACAGTTCCTCCCCTTGGTTTGCTGGTCTGGCCTGACGTATCTCCCCCTTCTCCCCTCTTGATGCACTAAGCTCCCTGTTCGATATTACAAACAATTCTGTACCTCCCCTCCTTCCCTCCCGCCCAGGCGCGCAACACCCATTGGACTCACAGGGCTTCAGCCCCCCCGTCGTGTGTGGCAGCCCGGGCTGAGACAGCTTCCGGGCACACACACAGCCGCACCCGAGCACTTCACAGGTCTTTAAAAGACCATTTGCATGTTAATGAGGCCTCGCGGTTGTTTCACCCCTTCTAAGAGCCCCTACAGCTCCACTCTACCGATTGCTTAAAGTTTCAGCCCCCCCCCCGAAATTTTTTCTTAGCCCCCCCCCCGAAATGTGGCTCTAGTTGCGCCTCTGCTCCCGCCACCTCTCCTCACACTTCTACGTGCAGTTTACACGGTGTTTATCGCACAATAGGCCTCCCGACCTCGCATCTCTATATTGTTCCATCCTCTCCCCACCTTTCCTGACCCCTCCACCCAACCCCTCTCAGTCAGAGGTGCGCGTGTTCGCATTGTTTACCACACACACTGGACTCCCGCCCTTTCCCTCACCTCCCCCGTCCCATCCTCTCTCATCAGCCCTTGTTGTGCAGTTTCTCATTGTTTATCTCGCAGTCTAACCCATGGCACCCTCGCCGTCCCGGCTAAGCATGTCAGTGTTAGTGCGGATTCTGCGTTTAATCCTGTTTTATCCACCCTGTTCCACCTCATTGTCTTGTTGATGACCATTTAATAGGCGGCGAAGAGCTCTCGGCTCCGAGACATCATCACAATATTGCAATGCAATCATTCACTATATTAACAAGCGGCAGGGAAAACGTTTGCTTTCACTTTCGCTTGAAAAAACACAAAGAAGCCCGCGAGTGGTGCTCGCCACTGCGAGCCATGGTCTATTGGTGTCTATTATGCGCACCAAGCATGTAATAGAGACCAATAGGCCATGGGTGGAGCAATGCGCCCACCTTTGGCAAATTGCGTGCAGTCTTTTATAAAAAGACGCACGCAAAGGCCAATCGCGTAGCACAAAAGGATTCGCACACACACGAGCATGTGAGATTCCTAGGTCAGCTTTGATTCCCCGTTTTTCACCTACTAAATGTCTCGTGCTGCGCGAGCACTGCTATGCAGTGCACCACTAGGCGCGAGACCTAAACAAAGGTGCACGGCATGTTATCACTTCACAAGCACTTAAGAGAAACTATGGGTTGGAGGCAGATTTTTAACTGTGTTCAACTCGATATGTACTTGTATAGTAATAACGGCCGCACTGCGCCCATTCCAGGAACCGTAACATATTTGTGCATCTGCATTACTAGAAAAACAGCCAACAATCGTCGTAGGTGGTGGTAATTGTTGGCCGCAGTTTTTATTACATAATCACACTTGTACAACTCCCCCTGACACCCCTTAGAGGCCGGGGTCATAAATCGTTGTCACACATTATTAGTAATGTGATGTCACGCATTGTCAGCTGGACATCATAAATCATGGGCCATAAATCATTATGCATCATAAATCATTCTGCCACAATTGGCCCTTACTTTGTTGCCATGAATCACTCTGCCTGATCCCCATAAATCAGCAGCCCTACATCATGGGTCGTAAATCATTGGTCATAAATAATTCTGTCACAAGCCATCATAATTTCGTTGTCATAAATCATTTTGCCTGCACATCATAAATTATGGGTCATAAATCATGGGTCATAAATCATCGGTATGCCATAAATCATTCTGTCACAATCTGTCATCATTCCGCTGTCATAAATCATTCTGCATGAGCATCATAAATCATCAGCCATAAATCATGGGTCATAAAACATCGGTATGTCATAAATCATTCTGTCACAATCTGTCATCATTCCGCTGTCATAAATCACTCTGCATGAGCATCATAAATCATCAGCCATAAATCATCAGCTGGCCATAAATCACTGGTTTGTCTTTTGCTCATTTGCAACTCCTAGGGTCGTAAATCACCCTGACAGCTCATAGATTGTTCTTTGTTGTTAACCACGCCGCTTTGCGTGTGGGGGGTAGCCTTTTCCCTGGAGTTAGGCCCCCAACTCGCTACCTTGTTAGTCTCTTTTGTGCCCCACCTTCTGGCGGGGGCTGGGCTGCGAGCGCCGTCTCCGTTTTCTACCCTGATTTCGTCAGGCGCACTCACCCTGCCGTGCGGCATCCCAAAGTGAGTGGCCCTCCTTCTACACACCGCCCTGTTGGTGTGCTCCCATACAATACCAATACACTTGTTGTTTCCGCCGTTTAGATTTGCAATCTCTGTGCGCTGTTGTTGCGCGGGGGCAGTTCCTCACCCGGAGTTAGGCCACAACTCGCTACCTTGTTAAGACTGTTTTGTGCCCTGCCGCCTGGCAGGGGCTGGGCTGCGAGCGCCGTCTCCGTTACCTGCCCCAGTTGTTGGCCAACTCACCCTGCCGTGCGGCATCCCAAAGTGAGTGGCCCTATTCACACACACCGTCTATCAGTGTGTCTCCAAATCCAACCCTTGTATCCGTAGTTCCTTTGGTTTTCGTCAGCACTGCGACGCTGCTGCTCCCTCGGTGTGGGTGGGTGGGATTCGAAAGTCGTTGGCGCCGCTCCCCCAGCTCCCCTGATACGCAAGTGGGCTGCCACAGGGGGGAGCGTCGTCTTATATCTCCCCTTCCTATTGTTCTTGGAAGGGAGAGGGCGGGGGCCTCAGGGCATTCCGCCCTGCGGCGCTTCCAGCTGGTGAGAGCCAGTTCCTGTTCCTTGTCGGGCTCTGGCGGCCATTATGGCGCCGGCCCTCGAGCCCCCTGCGGGGGCGGCCTCTGCAATAACGGCCGCACTGCGCCCATTCCAGGAACCGTACCATATTTGTGCATCTGCATTACTAGAAAAACAGCCAACAATCGTCGTATGTGGTGGTAATTGTTGGCCGCAGTTTTTATTACATAATCACACTTGTACAACTCCCCCTGACACCCCTTAGAGGCCGGGGTCATAAATCGTTGTCACACATTATTAGCAATGTGATGTCACGCATTGTCAGCTGGACATCATAAATCATGGGCCATAAATCATTATGCATCATAAATCATTCTGCCACAATTGGCCCTTACTTTGTTGCCATGAATCACTCTGCCTGATCCCCATAAATCAGCAGCCCTACATCATGGGTCGTAAATCATTGGTCATAAATAATTCTGTCACAAGCCATCATAATTTCGTTGTCATAAATCATTTTGCCTGCACATCATAAATCGTGGGTCATAAATCATGGGTCATAAATCATCGGTATGCCATAAATCATTCTGTCACAATCTGTCATCATTCGGCTGTCATAAATCATTCTGCATGAGCATCATAAATCATCAGCCATAAATCATCGGCTGGCCATAAATCACTGGTTTGTCTTTTTGCTCATTTGCAACTCCTAGGGTCGTAAATCTGACAGCTCATAGATTGTTCTTTGTTGTTTACCACGCCCCTTTGCGTGTGGGGGGTAGCCTTTTCCCTGGAGTTAGGCCCCCAACTCGCTACCTTGTTAGTCTCTTTGGTGCCCCACCTTCTGGCGGGGGCTGGGCTGCGAGCGCCGTCTCCGTTTGCTACCCTGATTTCGTCAGGCGCACTCACCCTGCCGTGCGGTATCCCAAAGTGAGTGGCCCTCCTTCTACACACCGCCCAGTTGGTGTGCTCCCATACAATACCAATACACTTGTTGTTTCCGCCGTTTAGATTTGCAATCCGCCACGCCGCCAGGGAGGCTTACGTCTTCCTGCGGCTCCCCCCAAATCTGGTCAACTCCGATGGCTATCTTCCCACAAACGCAACGATGCGCTCTGCTCCGTCTTTGCCGTTAATGCCCTGGCACACTTGCATCTTACTTCGATGTCTGACAGTGCTGTCTCCACCCGCAATGGGTCATACCTCTCGTGGCTGACGGCCGGTAGGCTCTGATGGCCATCTTCAATCCACACGCCATGGTGCTCTGCTCCTTCCTCGCCATTTTCGAGGCGGGGCGCTTGCGTCCTGTTCGGAGTCTTACAGCGCTGTCTCCTCTCACCATGGGCCAATCATGAAAACAAAATTGGGAGACAGTCAGCTACAGTTTGTGGTGGCCTGATACAATATACATTGCTCAGATCCCATCCTCTACTTCACCCCTGCTCCTGGCAGGCTCTTCCGGTAAGCACCTCTACACCATGACCTCTACCTCTCCCAGGCTCCGCTACTTCTGTTCACGGTAACTACTGGATGGGTCGGTTTACGGTACTCTGGATTTACTCAGCTGACTTCTGCTGTACCGCTAGGTCACCGCTCACCCCCGTGTAATGTACTTACTAATCAGCTGGTCCTCTGGGTATAGACCACCGCGCTGTTACACCTGAAGTGTAATGTGTTACTCCCACTAATCTGTTTCCGCGGCACCGCCTTTGTGTTCTGCGCTAAAGTACTGCGACAGTTGTGCTCCGCTAATTGTAGCAACCATCCGAGCGCACTCATTCACCGCTATACACTAGACTCTGGGCGCATATCTAGCGCTTTGGAGGGCATGCCTTTCCTTTTGCCACAAAGCGGCTCAAGCCGCCAGCGAAAACCGGAGATAGAAACTCTTCTGCGTTTTTTTTATTTTTTTTATTTGTATAGCGTGACTCGACCTGACGGTATCGGCGCGCGTTACATAGCACCGTATTTACATTACACATTCCGGCACGGGTAGAGTAAGTGATTTGCCAAAGATCACCAGGTGAGGACGCGACCTCGGGGCTCGAATTCTGCCGTCTTAGCAGCGGCAGCCCCGCTGGCGGGTCGCGCCCTCTCCTCGCTTTCATACCCCTCCAGTCCTACTCCTGCTATGCAGTCGGGATGCGCCTACCCGCACGTCTTTGCACTCATCCCTGCCAGCGGTGGGTAAGGGGGGGCTTTGGTAACCAACGAACTAGACCCGAATACATTGGGGCGTTTTTTACATGAGCTCTAGTTACATTACACCAGGTCATATTATTATTATTTTTTTAGACAGACAGGGATATGAAGTGATTTGCTCATTATTAGAGGGTGTAGAGCCGACGGCGAGACTCGAACCCCGTTCCCCAGTTTCAGAGTCCGTTGCTGTGGCCGTAACGTCACATCCTTTACTCTCATCGTTTGTTCTATTTCTAGTCCACCTTAAAGTGAGGAAGGGGCACCCGCTGCGGTGGCGGCGTTTGTGGAGCACATAACAGCCCTCTGCTCTTAGAGCCTCCATCCCATAGTAACGCCACATTTGCCTACACTTACATAGCTCGCACATCGCCATTGCGCTATAAAAAAGGAAGGGCAGGACAACTTATCACAACATTGCCATGGTGACCGGCAGGGACGCCGCCGCTCCTCGAGCCCTTACCCTGCCATTGCTTCCGGCGCTGCAAGCCTCGTCATACTGCCTGGGGAGCTGGGGGTTGTGCCCGCGTGTCTCGGCTTCGGTACATTCCGCCCCGACCTTCTGTGCCCCGGCAGGGGTGTGGACACTTCGGGCATGTCGTCCTCCGACACCTGGCACCTCCTGTGGCGGCTGGGTTCCCTGTTCTCTCCTGCTGGTTTGGATCCTTCATCGCCTGGTCATGATGGTGGATACCGCAGCTGCTCCTACGATCCCAAGGCCGAGTTGAAATCTTCCCAAAGTATTCGAAAGTCGTTGGCGCCGCTCCCCCAGCTCCCCTGATACGCAAGTGGGCTGCCACAGGGGGGAGCGTCGTCTTATATCTCCCCTTCCTATTTTTCTTGGAAGGGAGAGGGCGGGGGCCTCAGGGCATTCCGCCCTGCGGCGCTTCCCGCTGGTGAGAACCAGTTCCTGTTCCTTGTCGGGCTCTGGCGGCCATTATGGCGCCGGCCCTCGAGCCCCCTGCGGGGGCGGCCTCTGCAAGAATGCAAGATGTAGGTTTCTGGATGAGTAATCACACAAATAATGATGCAAATGGCACCTAATATTTTTTATTTCATTCTTTTTCAGCACTACGCATCCCAGTGTAGGGAATCTGGTCACTTTACATCACAAAAAGGAGGCACAATACATCATACACATGTTTAAATCAATGTACATCAAATGTTACATAAGACAATGAGGGTTATAACTAAGGCTCCCAGTTTTCTGTTTTTTTTACAGGTAAATACAGACAGAAAGCCATGTGTTTTCTGCCGGAATTTATTTTTTAAAGAGAAAAAAACCTGCAAATGGTGCTTCTTGTGAGAGACTTTCCATGCTGTCTTTTATGAATTTCAGACAGCAGCTGAGCAGACACAGCATGGAGAGTTAAAACATAGGATGGGATTTCCTTGTAGTGAAACACTTATATGTACCGGCGAGTATAGTGTTTATCTGTGGCTGCTTCATTTGGTAAAACGTGACCGGCATCCACGTAGGAGTGCACGTCCAAGAGTTCAATAAATGTGGAAATACACAATTTTACAGCTTCATTTATTCTCAACCCACAATATAAGTACGGATAAATATCAATATGGTATGCAAAAAATAAATATGGATAAATACAGACAGAAATGTTAAAACGCTAAATACCATAACACCTGGAGCCTTAGTTATAACTTCTAAGGTGTAGGAATCGCATATCACCCATACTTGTAGATATTAGTTAAGTGCGAACAGTCGGCAGAATCAAACTCAGGATATAAAACGTAATTTCGTGATTGTGGTGGTCTGTACTAATAAGACTTTATCACTTCCCAAAAAAAACGTTTGAAATCTCGGAACATATTGAGAACAAGCATTTACAATGCAATGGTCTCGGCATTGTTAAAGTTAGAGCTATTGGCATTGCTCATGACATTATTTTTGTTTTTAAAACATTTAAAGAAACGGCATTGTTATTTACAATGTCAATAGCTTAATCACTCTCAAATGCGAGACCTATTGCATTTGCACCCACACACAGAGCCACACACACAAAGCCACCCACACACACAGAGCCACTCACATAGAGCAACCCACACACAAATAGAGCCACCCACACACATAGAGTTACCCACACAGAGACAGAGCCACCACGCATAGAGCCACCTACAAAAAAAGCCACCCACACACACAGTGCCACCTACGCACACACAGAGCCACCCACAGAGCCACACAGTAACCTCAAAATTTGACACATATTTACTTTTTGCTGGATCAACTGACAAACCCCTCAACGGGCTCTATCAAGATTATGAGAAACCTTCCACCATCAAGGAGCCATGTTTCCAGTGAGCAGTAGTCAGGTTACATTCGTGACAAGGCTTGTACTTCAGGTGGCATTTGTACAATGCCTGTAATTTGAGAGGTGAAAGAAGAAGAGCGTTTTACACCCCTAGAAAATTATGAATTATCAACACCTTCTCCGTTAATAAAAAAAGTAACTTGCTCAAGATCACACATGGTGCCAGCGGCAAATAAGTTCATGACTCATAGGTGAGAAACCCCCCTACGTGTGTGTCAGACACGGTACACGTCAAATAAAGCTATATGCCCGAAGTTCACTGATTGTGGTGTTGCGCAGATAGCTTGGGAAAATAAAATGAAAGTGACTGAGCTGCTCCCAAGCGGCTGACACCTTCTGCGATTGTGCAAGTCTAGGTGTGAGTGGGGGGGGGGGAGGGTTGAGCGGGGGGTCACCTTCCAGGTGACAGCTGTGCAAGGGGGCCACTGTGGAAGGAGCTGGGGGCTTCAAACTCATCTGAAAGAGTTTTCGCAGAGCACGAATCAAGGCAGCGTCTGTTGGTCACACAAGGGGCAAGAGCCAGCGCGCAGCCAAACTGAAGCGCCAAGAAGGCAGGTGCTGCGAAGCGGGCTTCTCCGAATAATCACTTCTGCGCCGAGGCTGACCCGGATAGAAGACGCTGATATCAGGAGTAAATAAAAAATAAAAAAAAGCCAGTCCTGTTATTTATAAAGGGCGTCATACTGACGGCATTCAGTTTACGCCCAAACGCTCCTCAGTAGGGAAAGAGATGGCCCATGAACTTTAGAACGCTCGACGCTATCTGCAGGTCACGAGTTTGAGTGCTGGAAAAGTCAGCTTGGCCGTCTATCCTCCCAGGGTCACTAAACAGAGGAACATCACATTGCATGAGAATAACACTTTACATTTCTAGTGCTTAGAAAAGGCAGAAGTGTGTGATATGGAGCACTAAAATGCCAAGATACAATTTAAACGCAAATGAGGTACAGCGACATTTACTGACAAATCACCCAAGCGGCAGGCCGCAGATTCTCCTGAGCAGGCCCATCCGTCAGAGCTGCGCGTACACGTCACAGGGTAGCTTCGGCCCGCCATGAACACCACCATCTTTAGCCCGAGGAGAGGGAGCGAGCGCCAGGGGGATGAGAGCGAACAGCGCCAGCTGGAGAGGACAGGGGAAGGAGACCAGAGAAGCAGCCGGACACAGGAGCACCGAAGGAGCCGAGAGCAGGGGGAGGGGAAGAGCACCAGCCAGGCCGTGTGGACGGGGATGACGCCATGAACACCACCATCTTTCTCCGAGGTCAAGCAGTAATGCCTCGGAGAAACGCAGCGTCATTTTCGGATTCGGGGGCGTGTTTTTCTTTCTCTCCTCTTCCCATTGGCTGTAATGATTACATTCCAGAGGAGAGAGAGAAACTAAAAAACACGCCCCGAATCCGAAAAAGATGGGGCTTAAATGGACAGACACCCCTCTCCTCCAATGGCTGGCCTCTGTTTAGGAAGCCAGCCAATGGAGAAGAGGGGCGGGTTCAAGCCCCACTACTAGAAAACATTAAATCTCGCGAGCGAGACTGCGCAAGCGCAGCCTTCGCTAGCCGAGACCTAAAAACGACAATGTGTCAAAGACATGGATTGCTAGAGTTATGAAATGCATGTTACAGCCTGTCATTTGTAATCTCATATGAAATGTGTCTGTACGGAGCCAACCAGCACATTTTTTTCTGTTTATGGACACATTTGATAAACAAAGGCTTTGCAAACCTGGTCAGAGAACGTTTTCAGGTCCCCCGGAATTATGTTTCAATTAGTTATTTGACTGCAATAGAATACAACATCAAATAATTGTTCAAGGGAATTACTGACAAGCAACAATGATTTATGGGCTTTAATCTCCATGGAATAAAAGGTACAACACCCAGGAGTAAAACATTCAGCTTCTCCTCGAATCTCCCCTTTGCACGTTATTCCTGCTTTTGGATTACTAAACTCAAAGACAGTGTATACAGTTAATAGTTCCAAGACATCTGTAAAAAACGGAATACAAAGATTTTGTGTGTAGGACTAGACAGCAACGTTATGGCACTTAAGATAAAGCCAGGGCTTCCATATGCTTATTTCTAACGGGTCTATTTGTGATTATATATATATATATATATATATATATATATATATATATATATATATATATATATATATATATATATATATATATATATATATATATATATATTACCTACTGTCGGTCGCCAGTAGGTAGTTAGAGTTAGGACCACGTTTCCATAGGAAATCCGCAACATTCTATTTTGAATAACTTTGGCGCCGGTCGACGAATCCTCGCGAATTTTTCAAAATAGGTGGGGCGCTACGCTCCGCTCCTACCCTGAAAGTCTCGGGGGGATTCGTCAAGCGGGGGCTGAGATAAAAGGGGGGTCCCAAAACGCGTTTTTCCCATGCATTTTTCCATAGGACCTTTAGACACAGCTACAGCCCGAACGGCTGAACAGAATTACTTGAAATTTGGCAGAGAGGTAGCCATAAGGTCAAGGAAGTGCCTTTTGCAGGTCTGGTGTAAATCTGTTCAGTATTTCCGGAGAAAATAGCATTTAAAAGCATATATATATCTATATGCGCGCAGGGTGCGCGCACCGTGCGAGCACCCTAACGTGCGCGAGCGTAATTCTGATTGGTGGTTACATGTTAGTCAACGTTCGAATCGGTCGAAATCAGGAAGTGTCGGCCGCCATTTTGTTTGTTTTCAGTGCGAGAGTGAAAAAGGAAGGTGGCGAACGTGAAAAGGGGGCAGGGTAGAGAGTTCCTGACCCCCTAGCCTTTGTCAGGGGGTCCCTGAAGGACCCCGAAGGCAAACAAAATTTTTTTTTTTTTTTTAAATCGCGGGGGTGCGCGCACAGTGCGCGCACCCTGAAAAGCAGAGGATTACGGTCGCGTGAGTTATAGTTGCCTGCAGTAACTATAACGGGGGAATTTCATTGGTTTTTTATGAGTGAAATGTCCAGCTAACTATAACATGTGTGAAACCTATGGTTTTTTAAGTGAATATATATATATACATATATATATATATCAAACTATGGGTATATTCCTTTTCGGAAATAAACATCCAGCACTCCGGTGAAAGAATGGGCACTCGGTCTTTATTTTCAATAAACGAGGTATCACATCAACGCGTTTCAGCAGACTCGCGCTGCCTTGTTCACGATGTTTTTGTGCCACACTTTTTTTCATTAAATACACTTCATTTAGTGATTGACAACAAAGAGGGACTCAACTTTCATATTCCCCGGCTCTGTATAATGCACTTTGGCCGCCATCTTGTAACATGTTCATTCCTATTTGTTTCACATGTTTTTTCAGTACGATTTATACTCAATTTGCACATATTGCTGTATTACATGGCTCAATGATTACAGCTATTCCTTATGTTTTCGCGCAGGATACCTCCTTGCGTATATTTAACAATAGCTAATTAAAAATCAGAGTCTGTCATACAGTTTAAAAAGATTTAAATTTCTTCAACATGCTAGTGCAAATGGTATTAATCTTCGGGAAATGAATTCGGCAAGTGCCTTTTTAACCTTTTCTTATAAAATTCAGTAATTCAAAGTGCTTGTGCTTACTGTGCAAATTACGCATTCTAAAGTGCCAGTGCTAGTTTTGTTTTAAAAATTTTTCACAAAGGTTAATAATCAAAGGTGCTAATGCCTATTGTGCAAATAACGCAGAGAAACCCTTTCCTAATGTATACAAGTTCATGATCTATATACCTATAAATTTGTCAAGACCAATTCTTTTGATCAAAATTCTCATGACAATCCTAAAGTGCAAGTGCTTATGTAAACTTAGACATTTCTCAATTACAGTATCCATTTTTACTTTCTCAGCTCTAGCACAATTAGTTCCATATAGGATAGGGATTAATATCATACGTACATACATATCCATAAATATTAAAATCATATTTGATATTTCTATACAGAGTGGTTATCTTTGTCGAGTTGCCCTCTATATTGATTGTTTTTTCACTAATAAAAGTAATGATAGCAGGAATTTCTCATTTCTTATCTCTTTGAGCATTTCAAGACAAACACGTATACAAATCCTCATCCACATTCAACCCTTGCGGTTCTTTGCAGTTAAATTCTAGGATAAAGAATGTTTCCAATCTCCTTAATTCCTTTTCCCTGTCCCCTCCCCTCTTTCTCCTCGGGACTTCCGCTATACAGGAATATTTCAAAAATATCGGGTTACTCTGGTGATGGGATTCAAAATGACGTGCTATAGGATATGTTCTGTCTTGATTAACAATAGCTCTCCTGTGCTGTAAAATTCGTTTATACACAGGAAGGGTTGTACTCCCTATATATACTTTGGGGCACGGGCATCGCAGCAGGTAAACAACATAGCTAGATTTGCAGGTCAAAAAACTCTTAATAACAATAGTTTTATTAAAAAAAGTTTTAAAATCAGTGCAATTCATGCCATGCTGGCATGCTTTGCATTTTGGGCATTTTCTAAAACCTGGTTTTTGATGTAACCAGGTTGGAGCTCGCCCTTTCTCTTCCTGATATTCGCTCCTCACAACTAAATCCTTTAACGATTTTGATCTTTTATAGGTGATGTCCGGGTGTTTTTTCATTTTAGAACCTATTACGGGATCGTTTCTTATTAGATGCCAATGTTTGTTTAAGATAGATCTTATTTCTTTATGTTTTTCATTGAATGTTGTTATGAATCTAGAATTAAGTTGATTCTTGTCTCCCTCTCTCTGTAGTTTTTTCTGTTTTGTTCAAACAGGATTTTTTGTCTATCAAGGTTTCTTGCCTTAGATGCAGATCCTTTTATTACAGCTGGAGAGTACCCCCTTTGAATGAATCTATGGGTCATCTCACTCTCAATTTTATCATATTCAGCTTGATTGCTGCATGCTCTCCTTGCTCTATAGAATTCCCCGAAGGGAATGCTCCTAATTAACGCAAAAGGATGAGCACTCCCCGCGTGAAGAACTGTATTCCCGGCAGTAGCCTTACGGAACACTGAAGTCTCCAACTTCCCTCCCATCGGTTTGACCCGGATGTCAAGAAAGTCTATGGTGGTTTTACTGTGGTGTCCTACGAATTCTAGGTTAATTGTATTCTGATTCAGATCACTGATGAATAATTCTATGTCTGTCTCCGTGCCTGCCACAACACGAAGACATCATCAATGAATCTAACCCACAGTAATATGTTTTCTGACCAGTGCTCCAATGGACTGCTTCTGAGCACCTGTTCCTCCCACCAGCCAAGATGTAAATTCGCATAGCTGGGGGCGAAACAGGTGCCCATCGCAGTCCCCTGTTCCTGTTGAAAAAGTTCATCATTGAATAGAAATATATTCTTGGTTAGACACCATTCCATTAGTTCCAAGATCATTTTGTTGTGCTCCAAGAGTCGAATTGGTCTCCTGTTTAGAAAATATTCAGTTGCCTTTAAACCATCTATGTGTCTTATGCTGGTGTACAGTGTTGCAATGTCCAGTGTCATATATATATGTTTTTTTTTTTTTTACTTTTTCCAGCCATGAACTGCCTTCAAACTGCAGAGATGAGCACTGTTTTATACTGTATAAGGAGGTCCTTTTCCAAAGTTATGGCCAATAAATAACCTTAATTTGAGTGCAAATGCAAAACACTGGGTACACAAAATTGGAAGGGAAAAAAAATAAAGTCAAAGAGGACAGATTTCCCTAACAAAAACAGTGCTAGGAAAATCCCTGAAAAATGCCTACAAGAGCATATTGTGAATGCACATTGCTCAAAACCATGTGTGGGATCTGAAGCACTAATCCACCTAGACTCAAATTATCAATTACTGACTGAGTTGGAGGTTGGCAAAGGAGAGACACGTACTTTTTTTGGCAGATCTTCAAGGCCATCCACTTTATTTTGGTCACCTGTTGGAACTGGAAATACAAATGAACAGAGAACAGGCCCAACCAGTCAAGCTACAAAGCGTCAAATACTCCGACTGGAGATCATTTACTCGAGGTTGCTCAGAGACTGCTAATAGACAATGATGAAGCGCAGAAGGAGGACACGCTTATTTCAAGATATCAGCGAGGAGGACAGGGTCAGTTTTTATGAAGAGACACTTTATGGATTACAGATAAAATGTAATATTAACATGCGATCGTAAACCGAGCTGGCTCTTGGTACTTTATCGGTGAAAGTATTTCTTGCCCACGTCGCAGATGTCCTGATCCTACTGCAAGAACTTAGTCCCCTCAGTTAATTTACCACCTCATTTTGCAGTTAGGAATGGTTTGAGCACCAGCTCCAAAACAAATATGAGTTTACCATTCAGATCTGCTTGTGTTCTTAAACTGTATAATGTTCCGTTTGCTGCATGAAACCGTAACAAATTAAGCCAATATAATTTATTTCCAAGAAGGAATTGGAAGGCCATGATCAAAGTGTTATTTAGCAGGACTTCAAAGTTGGAAATCGATTTTTCATACCAGTGGCAGTCTTTCAGTTGCATAAAAGCAGTTTGTTGGGCATTTTCCAGTCTGCAGTTTCAGCTACAGGAGCGGACAGCCTCGTCAAACCAGAGGCTTGTGACATTCTATCCATAGAGCGTTAACAATCCTAGGCAAGTTTTAAAAATAGTCTTTCTTCGTGGATGCGAGTGAAACCATGCAGGAGACATTTCAGGCAGCAGTTTCTGAATGAGGAAAAGTGTATTTCCAGGCGGAATGTAAGGGAGCAGACGCAGCTCCGGAACATATACCAGTAAGGTGCTAGCTTGACATATACAGACCTGGAGAATTTCATTATACTACACGCCAAACTCTGCATTAGTATGATAGTTCGGATTACTTAGTCAGGAGTGGGGGAACCTTTCACACATTTTAACTAAATCAGACCACAATTTTTTCACTCAACTCTTTTAAAAAAGAACTTTTTTTTTTCTTTCAGTGAGATACGCCCTTTAGAGACTTATGTAGGTGTTAAATCAGTGTGCCATTCCATCAATACTTACATATTTTACTGGTACTCCCCTTTAATGTCGCCCGAGGCAAAAGTGTATTATGCACAAAATGTTTCAGAATTCATTGTGTGGTCTCTGGACTGACTTATAGTTACGAAGCAGCTTTGCAACAAAAACAACATTCATGTATTTCAAACTGACTGGCCTTCCATGCGAGCTAATAATTCCAGGCCACAATTCAGCAGTAATGTGAGCCGTTGACTATAAACCACAGAATTAGCTTTTCGACACTAAAAGAGCAATCATGGTTCCATAATTCGATCCCAAACTATGGTAAAAGATTTTTCAACTATGAGCTAAACCACACAGGGCTGTATCCCATCTCGAAGAGTGGGGGCTCAAGTGCTGGATACCAACAATCACTTCGAGGGCCAAATGTTGCTGTCAGAAGCAAACGAAAGTGTTGCAAAACCTTTAAAACATATGCCAACATAAGCAAAGCCTGTTAAATATATCCAAGGACCGATTACATGCCTTTCTTTGCTGCCCTGTCATATTTTGTTGTCACTTTTATGCCACAAAGGAGACCAGGAAACAGAAGCAGAACCATAGATATAGCAGCACTGATATCAAAATGCTGCGACAGGGAAAATAATAAAGAATCAAGCTCAAGAGTCTTGATTATGCTACCACGGTAAAACAAAACTGGCTTTTATGGGCAATCTCAAATCAAATGAGCTCTTTTACAGACGAAATGTAGCAGAGGATGAAGTTGGACAAGTTACTATTGCCAGAACTGGCAAAACTGTCTAGGGTTGGCATTAAAACTATTCAACGTGAAGGTCTGGCAGACAAGACCACCATGTAACGGACTACTCAGAAATTGCACAACAAACGTTGCATCTCTAAGCTAAGCACAGAATTCACTACAGTCTGCTCGATGTAAAAAAATTGATACAGAGGACGTAGCAAACAAGGAGATGATGAACGGAGAGCTGAAACTTTTCAGACACTCACTCCCAGACCTGGGTTGAATCAATCGTCGTTCTTTATCTCACTTCAACACCCCATTTCAGATCCAGCCATATGCAAATCAGTCTTGACCCTGCGCCTCATGGGAACAGTCCAGGCCGAACTGCCAAGCCAGGTCTTCCATGGACCGGAAACAAGCACACTGGGACCAGTTTTCGCGTAACACCCCTCATCTGCCAGGCTAGCTCGAATTCAGTGGCAAACTGAGCAAGGACGTAGTCAGAACACAAACTTTGATCTATTGGTCCTTAACCAAGGTTAGCTCACAGAAATGATTACACAGTTTTCAGACTGATGGGGATAATTAAGCCCCAATGGTTTGGGCGCAAGCATAATAGCAATGAAAAACATGACAACGTGGTATGGCCATAACTAGGTTTGCAAATCCTAAAAAACGAGCAAAAGACATGAAACAAAGTTGCACAAATCACGAACTTTTGGGTCCTAATTTAATATGGTTAACTCATGCAGACAGAAATCACACGTCTACACTTAAAGACTGAAGCAACAAACTAAGGAAACCCAGACATTTATATATTTACATAAACCGCTAAAGTTGGGAACCTGCGCTCTCAAGGAAATGCACAAAGAGCGGAGTGAAAACAGCTACATCTTCATGACAGATTGCAAACGTGCAGCTGTTTAATGCTAGAGTGGGCAATAATTCAAGAGATGTTTCACAATAATCTTTTCCACTACATATCCGGAGTGAAACAGGACAGTTTCAGCATCCAGGAATTTGAAAAAGCTTTACGGCAAACCATGTAATTCATATCTGCGTTTTGAAGATGCATCAACAAAACGAATGGCTTATCATATGCAGAAGGGTTTTAACTTAACAAAACATGTCGCAATGCCATCATACACTGGCACGAGTTGGTCTGAGGGGACATGAAAGGAGCAAAAAATATTATTCTAAATACTCTATATAAAAAAAGGGAGAACAACCATGTTTGTCTTGTGGTGAGGTCCAAACTCTTAGAACAGGTCACCTTAGAGACACCAGCAGAAAACATGGAGCTCCCAATTGAAGGCTTCTCACATCAACAACAATAACTCAAATCGACTAATTTAGAGACGTTTGTCTCCTTCATACATCACCACAATATTAACAACTTGAACTGCAATCAGAACTACACATGACCTTAAATGACCCACTGCCAATGATAGTTGATCTCAAATGTTGCAACACGATGGTTGCTACTCACTATTAAACCTTCGAGTCCTGTAGAGATCTAACCTCAAAACAGTAGCCTTTCGCCATTAGTGTGGGTGCGCGGGTTGTGTTGCATCTGACTGAAGAGTTGGCCTGCTAAATGGTGATCTACAAGAAGCAGGAGTCAACCAAGGATTAGCGGTAGGGACTGCCAGAAAGTGTCAAAATAGAGGCTACCAGTGAGGGGTCGGCGGTGAACGAAGGGTAAAGAGTAGGGCTATTCTGGTGCTCCGCAAAGTGGAAGCTGCAAGATAACATCCAGAAAAAGGGTGGGCCAAAGAGGAAGAAGCTCCCATATTGAGACTGGTGAGGTAAACCGCAAAACATGGCACGCACAGAATGTCACTTAGGGCAAGATAAACAATGTAGCCGCTAGCAGATCACCACCAGTATTAGGATAGATGGGAGAAAGGGATAGGTTGTGATCCAAATTATGATCAGATGGTGAGGTTGTCAAGAGGGTGAGGTTGTCAGATAAAAATTGAGGACTGGAGGCACGCAAAAAAAAAAAAAAATCAGATAAGCATTAAGGGGACAGAACCATTGGCCCAGAGGGGAAGAATTACTAGATGGTGGTAAAATGGAATGTCAGTCAGGAATGATTAAGTGGAGGGGGGCAGTCAGATAGTAATTGGAAAGAAGACTCGCCAGAAAGTTAGAGGTCCACCCGAAAGTGATTTACAGACGAGAGCCCATCACATTATTATTTAACTGGAAAAGTCCTGGGTTGCAATCCAATAAGAAACAGTGTCGTATGATGAGCAACAGGATGACCAAGTCAAAGTAATCTAGGGAGAGCATAGGTCTGTCAGGCTTTAATCTATGGTGGAAAGGCTTGGATCAGGAAACCCTAAGGGGCAGAGGACATGGGGCAGACTGCGACACTTGGACCGCTGGGAGTCTGTAGTTAGTCATGCATGGAGAAGCGTGACGTCAGCTAGTAAAAATTGAAAGGCCAGAGATAAAAGGTTGGGTGGTGGATAGTGATCATGGAGTATACGAGATAGAGACCCAGGGGAAAGGGAGAAAGTGATTCCCGAGGGGAGTCAAACAAATCGGAACACTGTAACGTGTTCTCGTCGAAATTAGAAACCAGTGATCTTTGCAGCGGAAGTAACCGTAATTACACTGATTCATACGAGGGGGCTGACTGTGTTCCCTGGAGGTCAATGATTCCTAAACAGGGAAAGAGGGCAGACTGATTCATGTGAGATAAGGGTACTCATTCAGACTGAGACATTAGTGCGTGCAACGGTGGCAAACGACTGACGACAGCAGGATTCCTAAAACGCTCCGCTGCCCTGAATCCACTCTCACCTTCTGAATCCTCTTCAGGGCCATAGCCGCCCAAACACACCGGCCGCAGCGGCTCTCTAAGGTTCCGCGGGGAGCGATGTAAGGAGGTGCGAGGAATGATACTCTGGAAGAGGCTGAACAGAACACGGGACGGCGGGCGAGATCTACTTCCGGCGAAACAGCAAGACCGGAGACACCACGCAGGAGCCAGCGTGGGAGTACGAAGGAGATCAGGTGAGGGAGCAACGCCGGGACACCACCGCCTTTCTCCGAGGCACAGCAGAAAATGCCTCGGAGAAAGGGAGTGTCCTTTTCGGATTCGGGGGCGTGTTTTGCTGTTGTCTCCTCCCTGAGACTTCTCGCCAAAAACACGCCCCCCGATCCGAAAAGGACGGGGCAGGATTAGAGTGACGGGACCTCTTCTCCAATGGCTGGCCAGCATTTACTAGGCCAGCCAATGGAGAACAGGGAAGAAGAGGGGCGGGTTCAAGCCCCTCTTCACCCAAGTCATTATGTCTCGCGAGCGAGACTGCGCAAGCGCAGCCATCGCTAGCCGAGACCTAAACAAGCATTTACAATGCAATGGTCTCGGCATTGTTAAAGTTAGAGCTATTGGCATTGCTTATGACATTAGTTTTTGTTTTTAAAACCTTTAAAGAAACGGCATTGTTATTTACAATGTCAATAGCTTAATCACTCAAATGCGATACATATTGCATTTGCACCCACAGAGCCACACACACAAAGCCAGCAAGTGCAGCGCACTAAAAAGCTCCTCGGCGGATTCATTGGGTTGAAATATAGGAACGGCTTCCGAGTGCAAATTGCTTTCTGCAGTACGTGCTCGGAATTGTTTTTAGGCTTGCTGCTGCAGTGTGGGCAGTCTAAAGAACACATGCAGAGTTTTAACACAATGTTCTGATTCTAGCATACTACATACAGTGTGCATGCTTAAATTATCAAACTGCTGCTGTAACTGTGCATGCGACAGTTCCATTTTGGTGGTGCATACCAAATCCTGTATTGCGGTGCATACCGGGGCAACAGCATGCCTGCATACTACATGCCCACTTGAGATCTTGGAGTGTTGTTAAGTGGTGCGTGCTCGCATTCCTAGACTCCTGCTGCCTGCTTCGCTGTACGTGCTGACGTTTTCCGATGCGTGCAGCAATAGCATCTCTCCTAAAATATGCAGTGGGTCTGCTAACACGTTTAGACTGTTGTTGCAGTGCCTGCAAGGATTTACAACTCTCTGCAACAGTCTGACTACCAGTCCTACACAGCGGCTAGACTATGTCTGTTAAAGCTTCCAGGCAGTCATCGGTGCAACGTTCTGGCCCTTGTTATTTATGCGTCTGCCTAGCGACCAATTGCGGGTTTGCTCGCCCTTGCAAGCTGTGGCTACAAACATGACTACTCTAACACGTGCATATTGAGTCACCGCCTCAGTTTATAAATTTCAGTCAATTCGTACTGTCTCATTTCAGACTGCTGCTGTGTTAACACGGGTGGCACAGTGTGCCCCTTGGCATTCATATTTGGCGCAAACTCGACGTGAGTGCTCTCTTTACAGGAGCAGCAGTTACATCACACAAGATCAGAATGTTTTTAAAGGCAGGTTAAATGATCTGCCCAAGACCACAGGGTGTGGAACCGACGCCCAGACTCGGAAACGGTTCTACAGTTGCAAAGTCTGCAGCTCCGCCACATCTTTCCAATTGCAGTTGGCATGCACAGCTGGCAGTGTCCGATTGCTGGCAGACATGCCGGCACTCACCCCCTTACTGATCGTGCATGAATCTTGAGGCTTCTACACAGTTCTACATATGATCACTGCACATATGTGCACCTTTTCAGTTCTTCGAAACCCTAGTTTCTTTGGCATAAGCCCTTGTACGTTCCGTCCACCTCTGCCCTCACATGTGTCCCTGGACTGACTGTCTCTGAATTCCCTCACTCCCAGACTTCACACGTTGCTCTTCTGTTTCACGTTGCAATGTTGAAAGTCGCGGCTTCCTGCGACGGCTCCGGGGCTGCATATGGAAAGCACCTGATTGATTTTTATGCACGTGTTTTGTTTGGCCCCTCACCTCGCCCGCCGCAGCCCCCACCCCGAAGACACAAGAGAGGGGCGGAAGTGCCCAGGAATACACATCCCTGCGCCGCTGAGCGCTTCAATGTTTGAGGAGTAAATACACCATCCCCAGGTAGCGGTAGATATGCCAGGGCTATCTGTTAGCACAGAGTAATAACGCGTCCATTGACTGCGGGGTTCCGGACTCAAGTGTTCAAACAATAAACCGAATACACTTCCGGTTACATTCTACCGTGGGCGCACATAGTGCAGGGACAGCCATTGTCTGTATAACAAGCACAAGGGGGAAAGGCGTCCAAAGCACGGTGCGGACGGCTCCGGGGCTGCATATGGAAAGCACCTGATTGATTTTTACGCGTGTGTTTTGTTTGGCCCCTCACCTCGCCCGCCGCAGCCCCCACCCCGAAGACACAAGAGAGGGGCGGAAGTGCCCAGGAATACACATCCCTGCGCCGCTGAGCGCTTCAATGTTTGACCCCCCCACCAGGGCACTCCTTCAACATCCCTGGTCTACCCAGAACTCTCCCCCCAGACCCCTCACCTCCGCACTGGTCTTTCGCCCCCTTACCTGTAGGCTAAGGTGGTGCACGCGCCCCCACGCACCGCTCAGCAGCAGGCACAGGAGGAGGCCCCCGAGGAGAGTCCCGCAGCCCCGGCCACCGCTCACAGCCCCACTCGCCATCTTTCGTGCAGCGGCAGCGCGGCTCACTTCCGGGATCAGCTGTTAAGGGGGTCACGAGGCAAACGGAAGCGTACGCTCGCTGCGCTGACAGGACCCATTGAGATAAATCTCAGCCCCCACCCCGCCGCCCACATACACATGGGGTTGTGTTTAAATCAAATTAAATTGAAAACAAACACTACCTCCTGTTAACTACGAACATATTTACCGCTGATTTCGGCGGTGGCCATATTGGTCGTAAAACAATTCCCAGACTGCATGATGTTCTCTTGGACAAGTAATCTTGGGTACAATGTATCAGAGAGGGGCTGTGCTACACCTCCTCGTGCGCGTTCCTGAAAACGCGGGAATGCCCCCTCCACAGATAAAATGCTGACAAAACTTTCCTCTCAGCCTTTCATTCACACTATGCTTCTTACCCATCGGCGACCACTTCCTCATACATAGTGCTCAACTTGGCGAATGTGTAAACAAACGGGAACCCTAAACCGACACCAAGCACAGCAAAAAAAAAGAAATATAATTCACTCGCACCCACGCTTTCTGAGTGTTGCTTGTTAACATTCCGGAATGTATCCACTGGTGCTAGCAAGCAGAGCCATAGCAGGCAGTTCTACCTCTGATAGGGTTTCAGCTAAAAAACACAAGCAGAGGCAACGGCAATCCCTCTGGCCGTAGCAAGCTTGCCCCCACGCACCGCTCAGCAGCAGGCACAGGAGGAGGCCCCCGAGGAGAGTCCCGCAGCCCCGGCCACCGCTCACAGCCCCACTCGCCATCTTTCGTGCAGCGGCAGCGTGGCTCACTTCCGGGATCAGCTGTTAAGGGGGTCACGAGGCAAACGGAAGCGTACGCTCGCTGCGCTGACAGGACCCATTGAGATAAATCTCAGCCCCCACCCCGCCGCCCACATACACATGGGGTTGTGTTTAAATGAAATTAAATTGAAAACAAACACTACCTCCTGTTAACTACGAACATATTTACCGCTGATTTCGGCGGTGGTCATATTGGTCGTAAAACAATTCCCAGACTGCATGATCTTCTCTTGGACAAGTAATCTTGGGTACAATGTATCAGAGGGGGGCTGTGCTACACCTCCTCGTGTGCGTTCCTGAAAACGCGGGAATGCCCCCTCCACAGATAAAATGCTGACAAAACTTTCCTCTCAGCCTTTCATTCACACTATGCTTTTTACCCATCGGCGACCACTTCCTCATACATAGTGCTCAACTTGGCGAATGTGTAAACAAACGGGAACCCTAAACCGACACCAAGCACAGCAAAAAAAAAGAAATATAATTCACTCGCACCCACGCTTTCTGAGTGTTGCTTGTTAACATTCCGGAATGTATCCACTGGTGCTAGCAAGCAGAGCCATAGCAGGCAGTTCTACCTCTGATAGGGTTTCAGCTAAAAAACACAAGCAGAGGCAACGGCAATCCCTCTGGCCGTAGCAAGCTTGCCCCCACGCACCGCTCAGCAGTAGGCACAGGAGGAGGCCCCCGAGGAGAGTCCCGCAGCCCCGGCCACCGCTCACAGCCCCACTCGCCATCTTTCGTGCAGCGGCAGCGCGGCTCACTTCCGGGATCAGCTGTTAAGGGGGTCACGAGGCAAACGGAAGCGTACGCTCGCTGCGCTGACAGGACCCATTGAGATAAATCTCAGCCCCCACCCCGCCGCCCACATACACATGGGGTTGTGTTTAAATGAAATTAAATTGAAAACAAACACTACCTCCTGTTAACTACGAACATATTTACCGCTGATTTCGGCGGTGGCCATATTGGTCGTAAAACAATTCCCAGACTGCATGATGTTCTCTTGGACAAGTAATCTTGGGTACAATGTATCAGAGGGGGGCTGTGCTACACCTCCTCGTGTGCGTTCCTGAAAACGCGGGAATGCCCCCTCCACAGATAAAATGCTGACAAAACTTTCCTCTCAGCCTTTCATTCACACTATGCTTTTTACCCATCGGCGACCACTTCCTCATACATAGTGCTCAACTTGGCGAATGTGTAAACAAACGGGAACCCTAAACCGACACCAAGCACAGCAAAAAAAAAGAAATATAATTCACTCGCACCCACTCTTTCTGAGTGTTGCTTGTTAACATTCCGGAATGTATCCACTGGTGCTAGCAAGCAGAGCCATAGCAGGCAGTTCTACCTCTGATAGGGTTTCAGCTAAAAAACACAAGCAGAGGCAACGGCAATCCCTCTGGCCGTAGCAAGCTTGCATAAAAAACAAGCCGAGGGCACCGAAAGACACCACCGCCTTTCTCCGAGGCACAGCAGAAAATGCCTCGGAGAAAGGGAGTGTCCTTTTCGGATTGGGGGGCGTGTTTTGCTGTTGTCTCCTCCCTGAGACTTCTCGCAAAAAACACGCCCCCCGATCCGAAAAGGGCGGGGCAGGATTAGAGTGACGGGACCCCTTCTCCAATGGCTGGCCAGCATTTACTAGGCCAGCCAATGGAGAACAGGGAAGAAGAGGGGCGGGTTCAAGCCCCTCTTCACCCAAGTCATTATGTCTCGCGAGCGAGACTGCGCAAGCGCAGCCATCGCTAGCCGAGACCTAAAAACCCAATAAGGACCTTCAGCCCTGACTTGCAGTTTGCATGAAGCAGCTCGGTGCTGGTCAACAGAGCACTGTGCTACATCAGAAGGCGTGCAACTTATGAACTGGAAGCAAGAAACTGACCTCATTGTCAAAAACAATAGCCCACTTACCCGTCTACGTTTAAAAATATATATATATTGTGTGATCGTATGTTACACGGTGAGCTCTGCAGCAGGCACATTAACCCACTGTGCTCGTTTATGAGTCAAAACTGTTACTGGAGAAAACCCAGAACTCTCAAGAACTGTTATCACTAGAGTTGTCTTAGCGCCATTATAATCCCCTCACAACTGGTGGACGCACAATGGTCTCTGCAGCAGGTGTCTTAACCCTCTAAAATATTTTTAAATGCAGCATCTTTCAAGCAACAGAACAGATTTAAAGTCACATATGCCCATGTCGCCAATGTCTTTGCAGCAGGGTTTGTCGGAAAAAAATTATAAAGTGAGCGTCAGACTGTGTTTTTGCAGCTTCGCCCTTCCTAACTCCGCTCCCTTTGGTCCAGTCCTCGGTTCTTTTTAAATTGATCTCACTAGTCTCAGGTGCTCAAGCCAGAGTTGAAACGTCACTAGTTTTACATTTCTTTGCCTCCGTTTTTCATCCCATTGACAGCCGAGGTAGAGGTGCTGACACTGCAGCCTCCTGTGCATGTGGAGAATGCAGCGCGTGAGGGGGGTAGGCTGAGAAGGGCGCGGAGCTGTGGGAAGTCCCCGTGCGATGCTTCCGTCTGGAGTCGTGCCAGCGAGCGACTGGAGTCATGCCAGCGAGCGACTGGAGTAGTGCCAGCGAGCGTCTGGAGTAGTGCCAGCCAGCGAGCACTGAGAAGTTCCCTCAGGCAGCGAAGTCACTATGGGGGGGGGGGGGGTGCGGACCGCACCAGGTGCAGTGGTCGAAGTGGGGAAAAAAAAGTAGGGGAACTGTGGGCGGAGCATCAGGGGGCGGGAATATTCCGAGGATTGGGTCAGTGGGCGGAGTCAGAGGTGTGGCTAGAAAGAGCAAAACATCCCAATTTTTAGTATGTTTGGCATTTCACTGACGAGTTACAGCTTATAATGTTATTTAATGCAACCAATAGATACACGTTTATTTGAGGTTTAATAGATGAGTTATTGACATTAAAATACATTTACAATTTGGGATACGTATTCAATCACAGAATGTCCCAAATACGCATATAGGTGGAATCATAAGCCATTTGTGTCCGAGCCATGCAGTTTCTTTCATTAGCACTTCTCCTCCCTTTTTCTAACCAATTCTGAACATAACATTTGGCTTTAGATTCGATGACAGGAAGCCCCACGTGTTGGGGAGCACTGTTGATGACATCATTCTGTGCCCCACGGTCAATGCAAAATTGTATTCATGTGTTTTTACATGCTTCAAGCAACATGTCATGAAGCCAGCATTAGATGCCTCTTAGGTTCCTGTTATTGTATCTAGACCTAGCACTCTAAAACAACCCAGACCTGTTGGTTTTGCAGATGTTTTTAGCAGTATCAGATGAATGAGATACAACTATTTTATGAGTAGTTTGTGTACTAATTACCACTCAAGTTAGATAGCAATCAGAATTGCAAATGCATCAATTCTGAAATTATGAGACTCAAACATTGGTAGAGTCAAAAATAGGTAGTGGTCCTCCGATTATTTCAATCAGTTATTTTCTCCCCTACAGGCTACTATCCTCTGCAATCACTATTAGACACCTTCCTCCTTTGTCTCTCCATTAGCACTGTAGGTGTCTAGGAATACCACCCACCAGAGACTGCATGAGAGAAGTTCAAACACGAATGGCAAAATATCCTAGTTTGCAAATGTTTTCCACATAATTATAACTCTGCCGTGTTTGCCACATAAAGCACCATCTGCTTCATAAGCTGATGGTTTTACCTAAAAATGTGTTTGTATCTCAAATGGATCAAAACAACGTGACTTGTGTTGCTGTGAAGTGGAGGGCCCTTTTCAAAGGTTGACTGGTCACGTTCTCAGGGCTGCTATTAATGAGGCGAAAGCTTTGCAGAGACTGTTAGTATGTGTAAAAATTTCAAAATAACAAAGTATCAGAAAATGTACCACAATAACCTGCAGTCTTTCATTGCAGCATAATTTAGTCAACACTGCAACATGATTTTGCCCTCCATTACTGCGTAATTGCAGCGGCCCAAAAGCAGGCAGCACATGTTAAAAGTGCTGGCTGCTTGAAGCAAAGAGACACCGTGAAGTTTGAGAACTTAGGGACATATTTACGGGAATGGTGGTGCAATGCATCAAGTTACTTTGCTGTGCTGCCCTGCGTCACAGGGAAAGGGCAGAAATGCACCGTCTTTATCCAACACGGTGCATTCCTGCCCTTTCCAAGTGTGCTGGTGCCGTTTCGTCAGCCTAGCGCCAACGCAGGCACCCTTGCACCATGGTGCAAGGGTACCTCCGTTGCATGCAGCATTGTTTTTGTGCACAAAAGCAAACCTGAGAGGCTTTTTCTTCTTTGTATGAGTGCTGCACATATAGAAAGAGGAAAACAGGGAGAAATAAAGATTTTTCTCCTTGTTGTGCCTCCCTTGGGGAGGCGTAAGATTTTGAATCAGTCCCAGGTTTACAAGTCCTTGTAAATCTGGGAATGCAAAAAAAACGTGAGAGTTGAGTGGGAACACCCACTGCAACGCCTCCCTTGTGCAGAGTAAGTCAAAGCAGCAATTTGCGCTGTGTTGCATTACTCCATATTTATGAAACCATTCAAAGCCATGCAAAGTGACTTTGCGTGGCTTCATAAATATGACTTGCTGATTTGTGACGTGCATTTACCACGTTCCGTGGTGCAAGCATGACGCAAGGCCCTTGTAAACATGCCCCTTAGTCTGGTGTGCATGCAAATCCTGCATTGCCAATCCCTGGTGAGTTGCATTAATACCACTGGAACAAGGCCAATGGAGGCACCTATGTGTGAGGCGGACTGGCCTCAAGGGTCCTGTGACCTCAGTGACAAAGTCACTGCTGTTCTAGGGTGTGCTGCTTCGTAGGCCTACTCGCAAGACTGTAGGTGAACTTCAGTATGGATTGTGATGGACAGGCCTTCAAGGTTAACCCACACTGGCCACCGGTAGGGTCCACTTGCTGGTGCTTAGAGACCAGGGCTTCTATGGTCTAGTATGGCCTTCTAAGGTCTAGTAGGGGAATGTGCTCCCTCAAGAGAGTGGTCTGGTGGACTGGTCATGAAGCCCGATTCCCCAGTTCCAGATTTGGTAGCTCTGGCCGTAGTGCCACATCCTATCCTCCCTGAGCACCCTTCTGTCCCACCGAGAGACACTTGCACTGCCTTCAGCTACAACCCAATTCTGCCCCATTATAAACACATGGCTGTGACTCAATTCAAATTACGCACTGCCTGAAAAAAGTAACAACATCCTGGAAAAAGCAAACACTCATAGGCACAGGAAGATTATGTAAAGCGTGCGAAATAAGCAGGAACGACATGGCTACTTTAGTTTTTACACTCCTTGTTTAGAAATCAATGATTGTTTTTTGCCTCAAGCGTTGAGGACATGAAAACTGTGCTCTTAGTGTACACAGGTAAGCCTTTGGTGTACTCGTGGAAACAAAGGAAGGGCATAAGCAGGGCTCAGAAGATTAAGGGATTCTTTTGAGGAAAATCTGATCTGACTCACAGAAACCCACAGGGCTCCTCCACATTTGTGTCAGCCAGCAGGCTGCTCAAACATCGACATTATGTATTCAAGTGTCCTGCTAACTATACCTTTTGAACTGTCTGGCTTGCTAACTCTCATACCCACAAAAAACTTGAAAGAGCTCTTGAGGGTAAAAGGCAAAATTATATTTTCATTCGGGAAGTGAAGGATACATCCAACTTTATTTTTTGTGGTGACACAATCGTACATTAGTTAGGCTGTAATGCATTGCTAATACAAAATCACAAACCTAAGAGGTCCCAAAGGCAAGACCTATTGGCTTTGCCAATGCTTGTTTAGATATCTCATTTACTAAATGGGGCACTTTTACTTTGGTGCCAGACAGGGCCAAACTGGGAACCCAAAGCAGCCCTGGCAAATTTGTGTCCATCCCCTGCACAGTGTGATGCATGCGAACGCAGCAAGCAAGCCTGATGACTGCACAAGGGACACGGGGAGAGGGTGTTCTCTCCCCTAGAAATTTTGGAAAAAATTACATAAATGGTGCATTCTACAACAAATTGTATTATGTATTCCATTGTATTAGCTTTTAGAGAACAGTAAATGATGACCTTACGGTGCACCAGGATACGACAATCTTGTTGGGGCCCTTCAAGGATTCCCTCACTATCACCCTCCAACAGCGCCCCTCATCTCTCCACTGCCCCTCTCTCACATGTATTTAAATTGTTTTATAGTGCCTCTCATACCAGTGAGGGACTTGGAGCACTTTACATCATGCACACATACAGAGACAATTAATCATACGTGTGTAAATCAATGTTTAGAAAATGTTTACAACACAAAAAGGGCTACAAGGTGTTAGGATTCACATGCCATCAATTCTGGTTGGCATTTTTTTAAGATCTGGAACACAACCCGAGGGTTCAAAATGTAACACAGTAGTTGGATTTTCTAAAAAGAATGTATTTCTTCCCAAACAAACCAAATTGAGCAGTATTAGGATAATGAATGACTGGGGAAAAAACATAACTTCCAAACCCTCACCATGCAGTTTGCATGCAGCTCTCTGTGACAAAAGCAGTAACCCACTGAGCTTTGCCCATTAAATACAGTTCTGTGATTTGTATGGTACAGGTTCTTTGCAGCAGGCATTTTAACCCTCTGTGCTACAATGGATGGGTCAAAACTGGCAATAGACAATACTCCAATCTCTCTCCAACAGGAAGATCAACCACCAGAGATATAAATCTTGACTCTTTTATTGTTGCCTGAAATCTGCTGGGCTTACAAGGAATCCTGCAGTGATCTTTGCGTTTTTGAGAGTGAGAAGTGAGTCATTGTGCTGGACAGCCCTGCGGGTTTTGTTACTGGGGGTCGATTTTGCAGCCTCCAGTAATAAAACCAGATGCCCAGTACACCAGCCCGGCCTTGGAGCCAGGGCTTATTTGTTTTCACAGTCAGACCCTGGATGGGGCTCACAAGGGGGTCTGGTGCTCGGGTGTCACAGAAATGGACACCTCGGGCTGCTTTTATGTTATATCCTTGGAAAAGGGTAAACAGTATTTTCAAAAAGATCACATCCCTGAACATAGACAGAGAAGCAGAACACATTTTATAAAATATAATACGGAAAACAGCAGATAAGACATTAAACATTTTCCACATTTATTTTTAAAGCGCGCCAAGGTTTGAGCACAGTCTGCCACGAATTCCAGTCCTCTTCCTTTCCGTGTGGTATTGTCAGTCTGGGTGCAGGGCCGGCTTTAGAGCTGGTGGCGCCCTGTGCGACAATGTTTGTTGGCGCCCCCCCAATGACCACCTCCACCACGGATTCTCTCACTAGCACCCTTTAACAGTGACCAAATCTCCATAAACACACCCTCTCAGATGCATTGAATTAAATATATAGCGCCACTCATACCAGTGTAGGGTGTCCAAGCACTTTGCATCACACACACATTACACAGAGACAATCAATCATATGTGTGTAAATCAGTGTATAGGAAACGTTACTTAAGCCAAAGGACTAAAAGTGTAGGAGTCACATGTCATCCACACTGGTAGGCAGTATAGTTTAAGAGTGCTTGGTGTGGAGAAGCACAAACTCGGAGTCGAACAAGAAACAGCATGTTGGGAGTTTTCTTTAATAACAAGAATCGATTTCTAGCCAAATTAAATCTTTTTGCAACATTAATCAATGTTCTAATAATGTATACTTTGCAGTGTGTATGCAGTTCTAGGATGAAAGTTAGTAGCTCACTATTCTATATTAGGACTTTAAGTTATAAATTGCAAGTAACAAAAAAGATGTCTCTTTTGAAAGCAGTAACCTGCTGATCTGTTTACATCATACACACTCTGTAATCTACTTGGTACACGTTCTTTGCAGCAGGCATATTAACCCTCTGCACTAACTTCACCTAAGTCAAAACCTCAACTATTCAAAATGCTCATCTCTCTCCAGGAAGATAATTAATCACACGAGTTATCTTGACATTTATGTGAGGCCTGGTAATTGTGGAGGAAAGAAACGCTGCAGCAGGTACTTCAAAAGCACAATAAACTTTCAAACACGGCGACCCCAGGAAGCCGCATGGCACCGCCCTAAAATCGGCCCTGTCTGGGTGAGCTCGAAAATAAAGGGCAGATGAGGTCAAGGGCGGGGCCGCCAATGCGTCCTAATGTGTCCATTGTATTGGTCACAGTGGGGGCAGGTGAGTGGCCTCCTCACTAAATGAGTTGTAAATCACTGCACAGCCGGGTCCCGGTTTTTGTGCCGATTGATTGCTCCTCCAGTGCACCACGGCTCCTACAGTGTTGCTGGGCAGGTCCCTGCCCACAGATACAGTGGGGAAGGGGGAGGGGGTCCTGGCAGCTGCAGAGGCCTTCCTCGCTATGCAGCACACCGGCCTGGATGATGCTGTAGTATTTCTTTTAAGCTCAGAGCATTCCTGCCGTCCCAGGACGCATTTTTGAAACGAAGAAGTAGGGGAACGGACTTTGTTAAATTAAATAAGTAGGGGCACGCCGTGCCCCTCCGTTCCCGCCCACTTCGACCACTGACCAGGTGACACCCTCACATGGGGTGACACCAACAGGGCCGGTGTGCGCAGAGCAACCTAACCTTTCACTAGCAGGAGGTGCCCGTGAGCAGTGCGCACTGTCTCATCTCCTTTCGGTTATTTGCTTCCAGTGAAATGGATCCAAAAAAGAAAATCACTTTTGCTGGAAATCAATGTCGTATTTTTCTGACATTTAATTCCAAAGTGCAGCATCGGGAATAAAAGTTTAAAAATATGAAAAATAAATAACTAAATAAAGTAAGACAGAGTGGTAGCAAACTGGCCAGATTGATTTTATTCACACCCAAACACATTAGCGCCACTTTTACAGAGTTTGCCAGTAAAGCACTATTTTTTGTTGTCTTGGCTTTGTTTTCCCTGTGCTTGGAACTAGTGCACCAATCCTGGAGGTACTGCAATGTGAGGATTGAAAAACAAAATTTGTACTGCGGCTCTGTATCTAGGGATGTTGTCTTTTTTTACCATACTGCTTATGTTCTGTAAGGATATAAGCAATGGCCATTGGAATGGGTCCATTCAGGGCCCTGTTGTCATGTCCTTAACTTTTCAGGCAAAAGCACTCACTGATTTCTGAACAGTGAGTGTAAAAGCGTTAAGGTAAGCATGTTGTTCCTGCTTGCATTTCACATGGTTTGCAAAATGTTGCATTCCCTATGATTGTTTGCTTTTTCCAGGATGCTGTCACTTTTTTTTGTAGGCCACATATTGCTCTTGCCCAGTGCGTAATTTAAATTGAGCCGCATCCAGGTGTTTATAGCTGGCAACAATTGGGTTGTAGTTGAAGGCAGTCTGAGTTTTTCTCAGTGGGGCAGTATGGTGTTCAGTGGGGGAGAGGATGTGGCACTATGGCCAGAGCTGCTGAATTTGGAACTGGGGAACCAGGTTCAGCCTTAATAACCAGTCCATCAGACCACTCTACTGAGAGAGCACTATCTCATGCTAGACCTTATATTAGAAGCCCCGGTGTCGTAGCACCAGCAGGGAGACCGTAGCATGACAAGTGTAGGTTAACTTTCAAGGCTTGTCCACCACTATTCATACTGAAGTTCACCTCCAGTCTTGAGGGCAGGCCTATGAAGCAGCACACCCTAGAACAACAGTGACCCTGTCACTGAGATCACAGGACCCTTGAGAAGGGCCAGCTCTAGGGTGGTGCAACCGGTGTGACCGGACCAAGTGCTGACTTTAAGTGGAGGCATCATTTTTGCAAGTATGTTATGGTTTTAAAAGCACTTGCTGCCTCCTGCCTGGCCATCAGGAATTTTTGGTAACAATAAAAATGTCATGATGACTCTGATGATTAATGTTCTTTCTAGGGAGAGATCGGAATTTTGTCTAATGGAAGATTTGACTCATGGAAAGGTAGCTCAGAGTGTTAATGTACCTGCTGCAAAGGACATGTACCATGCAGATCACAAAGTGCACATAATGTAAATAGGCCAGTGGGCTACTGCTTTTGTCAGAGAGACCCTTTTGTTACTTGCAGTTTATAAGTTAAAATCCTAACATAGAACAGTGAGCTATTAACTGTCATCTACTCCGCAGCAACAAAAGTCACATTTTTTATTAACTATTGATACGTTTGAGCTACAAACAATTTATTAGTTTAAATGGTCAGATCATGCTGCAGATCTTGCATTATGAGGCAAATATGGCAGAGCCATTATTATTTAGAAAACATTTGCAAACTAGGATTTTTAGCCATTCATGTTTGAACTGCTGTTTTGGAAAAGGGAAAAGTGCTGATGACAGAAACTCCATGGCTCGGAGACAAATGGCTTGTGCTTCCACATTTTATCGTATTTGGGGACATTCTGTGATTAGAAGCATATCCCACTTTGTGAACACATTTTACTGTCAATAACTCATTATAACCTTAAATAATCATGTGTATCCATTGGTTGATAAAACTGGGCAGTGAAACCAAACAAATACAAAAAATTGGGATGTTTGCGCATTCTGGCCACGCCTCTGGCTCTGCCCACTGATCCAATCCTTGGGTTATTCCCGCCCTCTGATTCTCCGCCCACAGTTCCCCAACTTTTTTTCCCCCACTTCGACCACTGATATATCGTGTTGCTGGATAGTGGGAACACGACACAAGTAAAACGTACCATACCTATGATATTATAAATTCCAATAAACTGTTGACTAGCAGGTAGCCCACTGTACAACCTGATTAATGAGTCATTATCACACTGTTGTTAACAGGCACATTTTGTAAATATAGGACCTACATTTACAAACGTTACTAAGAATTCCGTATGGTCGCATTATTTGCCAACTGTGTCCACTAGCGGACTCGGAGCGGAGGAGGTCCATGCGGTAAGTCATGAGGGGGTGACACCATGAGTTACCCGCACCGGGTGACACCAAACCTAGTGACGCCACTGCCCTCAGGGATTCCTCCGTCTTCCGAGACAGGCTGCGCGCACCGATGTCCACCGGCGCTATAAAAGGCGCGTCACACCACACAGAGGGCAGAAGTAGCAGAGGGCAGTCAGTCACTCACCTGTGCAGCGGTGCGGTGTCCGAAACCAATGGAACAGCTCTCCCAGGAGACCCTCTGCCTCTCCGCAGCCCTTGGGCCCGGGGCAGCAGGGGTTATGATGGAACTACCACCCTTGCACCCACAGCCCCCGCCGGGTGCAACACTGGGGCACGGGGCAGTGCCCTCCGAGGAGACGGTGATCTTGCCTGCGGCCCATGCCCTCGGGGCAGTGCCCTCCGAGGGCACCGGCGCGACCCCGTGGACCCCAGAGCTGCTGAACATGCCGGGCTGCTGCTCAGGCTGCAGGGCACAGGTGAGGAGAGGGTTGGGTGCGGACGGGTGTAGCCAGCGTCCGCCGCGGTGCACTGGTAATACTATCTTGTACAGAATCGAGAGCAGCACCAGCACTTCTCAGCGGGGACGCTATACCTTTAAACGTGAGCACAGACACTTTTCATCAGGGGCTCTGTACCTTTAAGATGGAATAAAGGACCTCTCGACAGGGCGCTGCACTTTTAATATGAGTTTATGATGTGGGAAGCAAACATTGGGTGAGGGGGTAGCTCTAAAAAAGGGGCGTGGCCCATGAAAAGACGGGCTGGGATACTTCTGTGCTCTCTCTATAGTGTGCTAACCAACTGGTATTTTGGTACAAACATGTTAAATATAAAGAGAAACTAAATGGCTGACACGGATTACCCTAATGGTTTTTTACATGAATTGTTCAGAACGAGCGTGAGACAATGATGCCTTGATGAACGTGTTGCGCCCCCCCCCCCCCCCCCCCCGCAGTGCCCGACGGGCTCCCGTGCAAGTATGCCAACTAGTCACATTCTCAGACTGCGTCATCGAGGCCTTTAGGATGCCACGGGGCTTTGGAGTCCCCGGGAATCTGCAGGATCGAAGTTTGAGACATATCATAAAGGAAGCTTTTCACTAGTCTGAGGTCGAAAGGAGTATCATTGAGTCACCAACGATAAAGCGCCCACAGACACTTCCGTTTGCATGGAGCGCTACAAAACACTCATGACTGCAGCATGGATAGCCATAGATCGATAACAATATACTACCAAACAGTAAATGATATAAGCTCACCTTTGCTTCCTAAATTTAAGAGTAGATACTTCCAGACATACCTCAGAAGAGAAATGATTTACGTGGGTAATCCCAGTATGAGCATGGGTGTCGACTCACCAAAATGCAGGGGTTGTGGAAGTGACATCACATACTCTTTGACCTTAATCACATCACAGGAAGTAACATATAACCCTTAACCCTGATTCCCTCCAGGAAGGCATGTCTCGTGACTAACATCACAACAGTTTACATCGCTGAAGGTCCGTCATAACTGCATGATTAGTAGAACAAAAGAGCCCGGACTAACGTCCGTTTTAGATTCCGCCTTCATTATGGTGGCGTCGTGATCTTTGAACATTCTGGGACAGGCTACCTGCACTCAATTGCAGTAAGCGAGGAAAAAGGTAAGTCAGACCTATTCTAGGGGGTGCCTCTTTTAAAAAGAAAGGGGTGAAATAGCGCATTTTAAAGCACAGTTTTCACATACATTTTGCTAAAAAGCCGTAAACGCTGAAAAGGCCCCTAGTCAATATCCAGATCCTTTCATGGGCGCCAGTCCAAAGAACCCTGATGTTTAGAATGGGATGTGGGTTCCGTCATATGTGAAAATGACCTTGATAGTGCCAGGGCCAACATTTTATCTTGGTGGGGTGGGGGGTAATACTCCATCCCGTATTTGACAAAGTCCATGGGTGTCACTTAAGTGAGACCTATTGGCTTGGTGAATATGCTGTAGCCATGTTGTATGGCAGTGCGACTGCTGTGCCGCATGGCTTTAAAGTAAAGATAAAAAAAAAAGTTCTATGCCATGGCCAGCGCTACCCATGCTATATTGTGGACTTTTTATTTTACATTCATCCATGCTGCTGGACCGCATGACTTACAAAACCATTATCAAAGTTAATGGATCTCATATGCGAGACCTACTGGCTTTGCCAATGTTTGTTTGTTCAAGGACCTAAGTGTAACAATACATGTTTTTGCGCTCTGAGCCCCCCGTTAATGAAAATCTTTTGATCCCCAGATACCGACTAATGGGTACACTGACCCCTTAAGGTTCTTGTAAGGGCTATCCCTATAACAGTTACTATAATGCAGTATTAAAAAGTGTGCTTGTTTCAGAAGTGAAAGTGAACATGATATAGTGTAAAGCAGCTACACATGACTATGAGCCCGCTCTGTCCACAGCACACCGAATACCTGTTTTAAGGGTGTGCACCTACAATCAAACTAGCAAGATCCAGACTGCTTCTGAAATCCGACCCATGCAAGAGGGCAGCAGAAGAGCCGGCAGGTGTTAAACTGTTGCTGATTGGAGGGCTGAGCCTGAGGGAACAGGGGATTACAGGCCACGGTCCTGGGACAGTGAATGTACAGGACAGCCGTGTTCACCCCTCAGTGGCCCCTTTAACAGCGCTGAGCTGCGTTGCTCCCCAGTGCTGTTGCCACCAGAGTGGAGGGAGGCGGAAGGGGGACAGATGTACATCTTTTGCTTTCCAGCAGGGGTGCGCGCGCTGATCTTCCAGAATCTCTGCCCGCTGGTCACTGTTATGTTCTGGGCCCTAGGCCCACATGTCGGACGAAAAGACGACACAGACACAGCGTTTACGGTACTGTGAACTAGCCGCGAGCACGTGCACTCGGGCCCTTTTATTAGCGGGGTCACCTGACCCGTGACACCCGTGTTGGATGGGTGAGGGGGTGTGTGTGGGCCAGCCCTCGGGGGAGTGGCTGGCAGGAACACTAGACTGTGTCCAGCAGGACACAACATTCCTCCCAAATTTTAATAAAACGAAAAAAGACAACAAACAAAAGCGTCCAACCTATGGAAAGAAAATGAGAAAAACAAACTAAAAGAAAATGGAAAAACCTCACAGTTCAGAGATGTAGTTCGCAGGACAGCGGTGGACAGGTGCAGCTGTGAGCATCAAGACATCTTGGCACATGTCCATACTTTAACCAGGTATATCTGGGGACGAACACAGTGCTGATGATATCCGGACCTTTCAGCTTCGCTTCAGTTGAGGAACGGTCCACCTACGAGATGTTAATCAGTCCAGCATACTCTTGCTGCGAGGCGATTAGTGTTTATTGTTCAACATGGGTGCATCAGGAGCGTATAGATGAGTCCACTGCCACACCGGACGATTGCGTCGCTTGATCCTTTGACGACAGACTTGGCATTCCGTGACCTGTTGAAATTCTCGGTTAGATGACCTGGCTACTTCCTGGAATCCATTGGTGGGGCACAGTAAAGTCCATCTCTCACGCTCTGGGAGGCCCCTTGGATGAGTTGCCCTGGGACTGCATATGGGCTCTGACTCTGGAGCCACTGCCTCGTCACTCGTGCAAACTTCAGGGGTGGATGTGTCTTGGCCAGAAACATGCTCTCGCTACCAGGATCAGAACATGCGCTGGTTAAACAGATGGTCACAGTATTTCCGGATCGTCGATTGTTCTGGCAAGTGGTGTAGGACTCCAGTTGTTGTACTTGAAGCTCCAAGGATGGTAGTGATGCACATGACAGATATGGAGTGGATGCCATGAGACGACTCGCACCACATCTGGTGATAAACTAGCAGTGAGTAGGGATGACTGGCGAATCTTGGCAGTCAGGATACTCGTCGGACACTTGGTGCAGTTCTTCTGATTTGGCATTTGTGTAAGTAGAACAGGGATGCCCTTTCCTTTAAGCAGCCGGCGACAGGTGGATGACGGTCACTATGAAGAACGATGTCACCCCGCCCCAGTGGCTGTCGTATCTTAGAAGGTGCACTCAGGTGATCGTGCGAGTACCTGTTCTAGTCCCCTTTCGTTGATTCCCACTGCTCACTTGTTGTCGTCCGTTTTCCTGGAATAGGACTTTCACTGTCCTATATCTCGCCACTCCTTATCTTCTCTAAAATGTGTCGACAGACTTGTAATGCAGGTCGCTTCGTGCTGCAGTGGCATTTTGCTGCAATGGCATCTTGCTGCAATGACATCGTGTTGCAGTGGCATCGTGCTGCAATGTTATTGTGTTGCAGTGGCATCATGCTGCAATGGCATCGTGTTGCAGTGACATCGTGCTGCAATGGCATCATGTTGCAGTGGCATCGTGCTGCAATGGCATCATGTTGCAGTGGCATCGTGTTGCAGTAGCCGCGCAATGCAAGTCGCTTCTACACCTGCTCTGAAATGTGGCGGTAGGGCATCTCCCTTTTCTTGCGTCAGTAGTGGTGACGCGCCACTCGGAGTGCTGGACTCTCCTCCTGCCTGCAAATGGACTGTTGCGTGGCTGCTTCTCTCGGTTCACTACACTTTCAGCTTTCCAGGGTAGGTAATTCTCAGACTGAAGACATTGGTATTGGCATCAGGGTGTCTCTCTCTCTCCTGGTAGGGGTCTCTTCTTCTCTCCACCAGCCTGGGGTCTCTTCTTTTCTCTCCACTAGCCTGGGGGGTCTCTCACTCACTCCACCGGCCTGGGGGGTCTCTTCTTCCCTCGACCGGCCTGGGGTCTCTTCTTCTCTCCACCAGCCTTGGGGCTCTTCTTCTCGCTCTACTAGCCTGGGGGGGTCTCTCACTCACTCCACCGGCCTGGGGGTCTCTTCTTCTCTCCACCCGCCTGGGGTCTCCTCTTCTCTCCACCAGCCTGGGGGCTCTTCTTCTCTCTCCACTGGCCTGGGGGGTCTCTCACTCACTCCACCGGCCTGGAGGGTCTCTTCTTCTCTCCACCAGCCTGGGGGGTCTCTCCTGTGTGCCGAGTCTTCATAGGCTTTATTGTTTCTAGTTCTCCTGGGTGCTATCTGCTTGTGCCCTGTGTGCTTGCACTGTCTTGTAGTGATGACGTCCCGCTACCAGGAGCGTGAACGCTCTCTTTTCCTCTTTTAGGAGAAATTTCGTACGTTTTTTCTTCACTGCTTCTGCATGCTTGGCAGGGTTGGTAACTCCTTGTAAGATTCTTCTAGACAGTACTGGGGCAGCTGACTGGCACACATTCCTCCATGTATGAATTCACTGCCCATGCACTGTCCATGACGGTTCTTTGTTCTCACGCACGTCATCCTTTCTTGTGCTGAAATAAGGGCATCCGTGATGCAGCTGGGCATTGGCTCTCCTTAGGCTTTGCAAGATGGCTGTTCTTGAAATCATGGGACCCTTGGCAGTTTCTTTGGTTGTGCAGCTTTGGGGTCCCTGGTGATCCTTGTGGGGTTCAACTATCTCTCCTTCAAATGATAGGTAGCTACTAGGAGTGTATGGCCAAACTTGGGCTACTTTGTCGGGAATGAAAACCAACTTGAACAGGTAAAGACATGTAATTGTACACTACGTGCTTGTCCAATGTTACGGTAATAGACTTACTTTATGATCGCACTGCGGGCCTCTCTAGACCGTGCACTGAACCGTGGTTTGAAGTGAGGTCAGGGGGCACTTCATGCCATTTGACTCCGGACGGCAGGACTGTTTTGTCACTGCGGATAGGTATTATCAACTCCATGGGACCTCTCACATTGTGCGTGTCTGTTTAGATGCTTCAGGCAAAGATCGTGGGGCCACTGCAGGCACAGCCAATGCAAAACAGCTTGCTTTTTTTTTCAGAATGCTTTTGTTGTGAACAGAAACAGAGCCTCATCCAGAACGTTGATGGCCCAAGCTCGCAGTGTGAAAGGAACAATACTTATCGGCTGGCAGGTGGGGATACACTGCTGGTTTGACTTCAAGATTGCTTCCTAATCGCCAGCCTGCTGCTTCATTTTTTTTTTTTTGTATTGAGCCTGGCAACTCTTGCAGGCTGATTGTCCTGGTAAAGATCAGGGCTTGTTGCCCACAAGTCATTTAGGTACTGTTGCAGCCACCTTTACTGCGTGGCGTACGGTAGCTGTGGTGCCGCTTTCTTTATTGCTGTTTTAGTTCTTTGGACCACAGGGAGGTGGCTGCCTCTGTTCTTGCCTTGAACATAGGCTGCAGCCGTTTTCCATTTACAGGCCAGTCTCTGCCGCTTTAAGCCTCAAAACCCGGCAATCGTCGCTTTAAAAAGATCCCAAATCAGTTTCTCAACACTACGGGCCTCACACAGCTCCTTCGGTGCTTCGATTGCCGGCCTCGTGGAGACAAGGATTTGCAGCCACATGACGGGGCACCTTCTCAGACAGCCACATCCTGGGAAGCACGCTGGATGCCGGCCTCCGCAGGACCTCCTTCACCGCAGTGAATCTTGTCTCTTTAATGAGGTCGAGCTGTCATGCCAGGTGCAGCTTCAGTGAATTACGTGGAGGGGTGCTTCTTTCCCCTCCCGATGTCTCTGCAGTTTATTACTCGGCGGCGCGTGCTGCAGACAGTCACTTTCAGCTCTCCCATAGCTTTATGGCCGCACTGCTCAGCCACGCGCCTCTGCAGCGTACTCACTCATTTAAACGGGCACTCACTTAACAGGCTGCGCAGGGGCCGCGGCGGTACAATGGACACTCCAGTACCCTGCGGTGACAGAGTACGTCCCTCCCGGTGCAGGCCTTGAATCAGGTGTCTGTGCGCCGGTCGATGCACTCAGCACGGTGACTCCCCCATAGGCAGGGAGGCACTTCCCTTGCTTGTAACTTCTTTTCAACCTTTATTTACGTCACGCATGCACGGACTAATCAGGAGCCGGGGAGGTGCGGGAAATCTCAGACGGCCGCTACGCAGCGAAGAATTGCCTGCTCACCACCGGAGGGATAACACGGGCAGGAAGACACAGCAAACAGGTAGGGCGGCTCACTGCTGACGGGGCTGACACGGCCCCTCGACCCCTCGGGCACACCGCATTCGCTGCTGGCGGGGACAGAGACATCACGGGCAGTGCGAACACGCACACACGGGAAAACCGCCGTCGCGGGTCTCAGCAAACTGACACGGGTCATCACATCGGTGGAAAATCTGGGCAGCAGGCTTTGTCAAATGCGGGGTGGGCTACAGCCGCCTCACCTTCACCCCGGGGCTCTTCACCCGCACCTCGGGCACTCCAGTGACTTCACCTGCTGCAGGGGGTGCCCTGGACACGGGCAGCATACATTCCCCCTATCACCATCGGCTGCACACGCGGGCAAATCCCGCTCGTCGCCAGTGTTATGTTCTGGGCCCTAGGCCCACATGTCGGACGAAAAGACGACACAGACACAGCGTTTACGGTACTGTGAACTAGCCGCGAGCACGTGCACTCGGGCCCTTTTATTAGCGGGGTCACCTGACCCGTGACACCCGTGTTGGATGGGTGAGGGGGTGTGTGTGGGCCAGCCCTCGGGGGAGTGGCTGGCAGGAACACTAGACTGTGTCCAGCAGGACACAACAGTCACGGCTGGACTTGTAAACAATGTAAGCCGGGTCTGAGAGTTCTCTTCCAGGGGCACAGCTTGTTTGAGGTTCATGAGACTGCTTTTGACATCTGTCCCCTACCAACTGGGCTAAAGTTTTAATACTGAACCAGCAGAGTCGTCCATTCATCCTCCCATGTCAGGTACACTTCGGGGTCTATTTACTAACATTTTGCACAGCAAAAGTGATGGAAATCAACACAAATTTTTTCAACCTTCAATTTACTTTCCAGTGCAAAACCTGTTTTGTGCTGGAATTTTACTTGAAAGCCGCAGCTAGTGCTGCTTTGTATTACCTAGCGCCAAGAGGCATGCCATGGCTGGTGCGAGAGCAAACCCTATGCCAGACTCACGCAGGCACCGTTGCAATTAAAAGTATCACGTCCCTCTTGAGAAGTGCAGGTACTCTCCCTCTCAAAATAAAAAAGTGCCAATACTCAGTACCGGACAGTGCCGGCCCATTTAAAGCACTGCCTTTTTAATGAACCAAAATCAGAGACTGAATTAAAAATAAGGCGCCTCTGTCCCTTCTCCCCTATCACTTTCTTTCAAGCGGGCACACACGAGCAATATGGTGAGCGGTTGTGAGGAGAAAAGGGAGGAAGAAAGGACATGGCCTTATGGCCAGGGCTGCCGACTTTGGAACTGAGGAGCCAGGTTCAAGTCCCAACGACGGCTCAACATCCTCTGATCCTGAGCAGGTCTACCACTGCCCAGTAAATGAACGCGAGCTTGTGTAATGTAGATGGATATAACACACACACTCATTGAGTGCTTCCGAAAAAAGAAACAAGCGTTGGCAAATAGGGCTGGCTCAAAGTAAAGCGACTCCCCAATTACTAAGGAGTTAAGACACACAATAAATAAGTCATTATACAAGCCCTCTAGCTCATCCTTGCACTTATACATTCATTGCTCTGCCGCCCGATTCATTCTTGTTTTCACCCCACTTACACAACCACAATAAAAAGAAACGGAAAATCTGCAGGACCTCTTGTAGGGGATTTCAAAAGGGACCTAGGAATTGCACACGTTTGTGCGTGTGCTTTTCCTTTTGGCCCAGGCTATTGGCCTTTGCGTCCGTCTTTTTATAAAAGACAGCACGCAATTGGCCAAAGGCGGGCGCATGGCCTATCGGTGCCTATTACGCGCACCGCTGCCATGTGGTTTCAATTATCGTGCCCAGAGACGGGCGCGATAATTAAAACCACAGGGCTCGTTGTGGCACGCGCCACTCGCAGGCTCACCGCCTGCCCCCCCTTCCGTTCCAACGTGCTTGAGGAAATAAGGGGTTGAGATGAATGCCGCTGCCCGCGTCCCAAGCAGTGGGACATCAGCAGGGCAGCCCTCTAGTGGCCGCCCGTCGGAGCCTTCCCCCTTTCTGCCTCGCGCGCGAGGCGACGCCCACGAAGGTTATGACCTCCCAATAGTGTGTAGCTGGAGGCGGGCCGTTGGGGGCGGGGGGGCGAGGCTTGCCCCCCTACTTAGGAGGCCCTCTCGCCCAGTTCCTCCTCTGTTCCCTGCGCGCCGCTCCAGCCTGGACACGCGTAATCCCACCCTTTCCACTTACCCCACGTGTCAGACACAGCGCGTTATTGGAATGTTTTAATGTTTTCTTTTTGCGTTGCAGGCGGAGTTACAGAGCGATCTGGAGGCAGACGGGTACAGTAAGGGTACCTCTGCGACAGGCGGTACAGTAAGGGTACCCCTGTCCGGCACAGTAAGGGTGCCCGAGCCAAGGTCCAGGAGCCGAAGGGGGTTCTGGGAAGACCGCGACGGCGCCCCGTTAGTCCTTCGGGCGGTTGGGGGGCCTGACCAACCGGGGGTGTGCCACAACACGCTCCGCCCCTGTCGGAAGGGGCGGGAGTAGGAGACAGATCACGTGACCCAGTGGATGATCTGTAAATAATTATGTGCAACACTGCCGGGCATCGACCCACCGTGTGTGCTGGCTCACCAGGCGGGCAGAGCAGCAAGGGGCTGCTTGCCCTGGATCGCCCGTAAGATAACCCAATTTTATTATCATACTATGTTGTATGAAATAAACCTGCAGCAGTTCTTCACCCACAAAGAAAGTGTCAGTGTAATCATTGGGTGACGTCTGTGTATGCGTGTTGACTGAAGCGGATGACGGTGTGGTCACTATGACGTTATTCTGTTAGCGGGACCCTCAGTCAAGTGTTTTTACTGTAGAAATGTACAAATTAGTGAATAAATCCGGCTGCCCAGGACGACTCATTCCGGCTAGAAGGCTAACTCAAGCTCCTGCGTTGCATGCACCCCAACCTTTCCTGTTACCCCTAAACCTACTTTTCTGCTGGCGCTGCTGCTTTATGGTACGGTCAAGTGTGACAGACTGTGAAAAAGAAGCATTTCTTCCTTCATCACAAGATCAAACAGTGTCACGCAGATCAGCCGAGATCCCACGAGCTCAACGGTAGACCTTTCCGCTCCGCCTCTCGGACCATCATTGGGAGGAGATGTGTTTTGGGGATCGCCCTTTTCCCATCATTAGTTGGAGGGTCACGCGTGAGTCCAAACGGAGAGATGGTTCTGGAGTGAACTGTCAGTGGGCATCACTCCGTTGTGCCACTGAGAGCCCTGGAACAGTGGCCGGCAATGCTGCTCCCCCAAACCCTTGTGCACGGGGGCACCTTGTGGAGTCGCTCCTCGCGCTATGCAAATGTCCTGCACTTTTCAATCCCTACAACTCTTCTGTTGTATTAATAACAGGTTCCACTTCCTGCAGCTTGGAACCTATGAAAGGTTCCGCATGTTGCTCCGTACACGGGTGTTATTGGTGCACCTCTCTCTATTTCAAAATAGTTGCGGAATCACCCAGGGCTTTAAGTGGGGCGGGTCTCTCGGGATCTCAGACTCGGCAGTAATGAAAACAGGCATTGAAAGGGGCCCTATCTTTATGTCCTAGCTTTAAAGACAAAAACACGGGTTGATTTTTTTTAAACAATATTTCTAAAAACAGTTATGGTAATTTGTGTCAGCATGCAGCTCCTGTTTATATTTCACGTGGTTTACTTAATCTCGACTTTTTAAATATTTTTTTCCTGTTTTTTTCCCCATGAAGTATGTTACTGTTGTATAATACAAGAAGGGTGATTTGAGTTTGGGTGTTTATAACGGTACACTTTTCAGAACTCAGGAACTAAGGCTGACGGTAGAACGAGTTTTTCACAGTACCCGTCAGTGCGCCAGAATTGTGTTCAGAAGACATGCACATCCAATCCCTGGCCTCTCTGCAGAGGGTTCAGAACAATGGTCATATGTGCAAATTGTGATGATTATATGGGAAGGTGTGTGAAAGAGTTCCACTGCTGCCGAAATATGGACATGACAAAAGTTACTGAGAGACCGCAGAGGAAAGTGGCGCGAGTGGAAGAACAGGAGCAACTGAGGCACTATGAAGACACCAAACCCTTCAGAACTTAGTAAAGTTCAATTCACAGTCTAATATTTTCAGAATTTAAACATTTTAAATTCTCACTATTCACAACAAAAATTTGGTTGTAATTTATCTGAGCTAACAAGCATTTGCAAAGCCAAAAGTTTTGTTTTGTTGTAGGTGCATGTACATTACACTGTAATATGTCTAGATGCCATACATTTAGGTTCAGAGAGGCACCAAATACCAGGTATATAACAGAAGCCCATGTGGTGCGTGGGGAGGGGGAAGCTTAAAGGGCAGAGGGGGCTCCTAAAGCCCAACCAGAAAAACGAAAAAACAAATAACTCCTGTTTTGCCGACAGTGCCTGCTACCGAAGGAGGACAGGAGATGTGCACGCGTACGGGTCATGTGTACGCGTGCACATCTCCTGTCCCGTACGGCTCATGTCTCCGCGTGCACATCTCCTGTCCCTCCCCGTCTCCTGCTCACTGTGCCTGCACGGACAGGAGATATGCACGCAGAGACAGCTTGTCCATGCTTGCATCCGGGTGCATGGCAGTTCTTCAGGCGGGGTGCTGACGTGCTGTCGTCAATGTTGCCAGATTGGGCTATATCCCGCACAATTGGGCGACTTTTTTCCCAGTTGTGCGGGAAAAACCCATGCCTGGCGGGGGGCTACTTTTTGTGCTAGATTTAAAAGGTTGTGCGCAATTTTAGTGGCCTGGGCGGGCGCCGACCACGAGGAGTCCGTCGCGTTATTGTGGCAGTCACTGTCAGTGGCAAGCGCTAACTTGTTACGTGGACAGTGCACAGTGCACTCACTCTTATTTTGCACATGCGTGCTGCAGGGGTCACCTAGCTTTGTTGTTGTCAACTTGTGTGTGTGCGGGCCAATGTGGGGGTCCCCCAGGGCCGTCAATCCAGTAGCGCGCGAAAACGCTACCAAGGACGGCCCTGGGTATCATTTTTTGGCCAGTCACTGCGGTTCTCTATAATGCTGGGACTGCGTGCGTGACGTGACGGAGCTCTTACTTTCGGCGCGGCGCGCGGCTCAACGGTGGACGCATCATCATCATCATCATGAGGAGTCGGACTGGAGTCGGACGCACGTGGTGTCCCTGCTGTTGCCGCCCACTGTGGTCCACTGGTGGTCACCCAGGCCACAGGCGGCGGCGGGTGGTGCTCGCAGGCAGCGCTCTCTGCGCAGCGCAGGCTAGCCAGCCCAGTGAGCCCACCACCAGTCGACAGCACAGCCTGGAGTCACGCAGCACAGCAGCAGTGCGCCCACAGTTGCTGAGTCCGGACTTCGACGCCCGCCCCGACCTCAGGTGAGTGAGTCAGAGGCGCAACTAGAGCTAAATTTCGGGGGGGGGGGGAGGGGGGGGTAAGAAAAAATTTCGAGGGGGGGTGCTGAGTCTTTAAGCAATAGACAGAGTGGAGATTGGGGCAGGGAATTCTTTCCGTCTCATCATTTTAGAAAAGTGCAGTTTCAACATTATATTCAATTAAGCCATGGTTGCTGCATTTTTATTTTATGAAACTAACAACCATTAACAAAGCAAATGGTTCTGGCTTGTTGTAGGTGTAACGTTACTTGTTGTGATATATATCTGAATGCAATGACAGAAGAGGCAAAATACCAGTCCGGCGACACACAATGCTAAGCACAGATTTTTAGCTTAGTTAGTTTAAGCAACACCATTAATTACATCAGACACGCCCCTTGGAGAGACCCCCAGTTTTTTCATCCCGCTTAAAGCCCTGGAAACACCATGTCACAATCACCTCATGGCCTGGCACTGTGCATCATGCATGACTGATGACTTCCACTTTTTCAGATTGCCTATGTGCAGGTGCATAGTGAACCCTCCCCCACCCCACCATTTAGGAAGACAGCAAGGGCGAAATTCTTGATGGGCCTCTTCTGTCTGCAACTCTGCAGACAAAGGCTCAGCTCATAATTAAGAGGAAAATGTGGGCGAGTGAGTAAGTGAAGGGATGGGTGGATGGCTGGATGGATTAGTGAAAGGGTGAATGGATGAATGGAAGGGTGAATAGATGGATAATGAGCGAAAGGATGGATGGATGAGTGAAAGGGTGGCTGATCGGTGAGTGAATGGGTGGATGGATGAGTGGATGGATGAGTGATAGGGTCAATGGATGGATTCATGAGTGGATGAGTTGAAGTATGGGTGGATCGAAGAAAGGAAGGATGGCTAAGTGAAAGGGTCAATGAAGAGAGAAAGGGAGGATGAATGGATGACTGAAAAGGGGACTGGGTGGTAGGATGAGTAACTGGGTGGATGGATGAGTAAGTGAAAGGATGGCTGGATGGGTGAGTGGATAAATGGCTGGATGGATGAGTAGATGGTTGGGTGGAAGAGTGGATGGATGAGTGTACAGATGGATAGGGTGAATGGGTGGATGAATGGATGAGTGAAAGTGTGGATGGAGAGATGGATGAGTGAAATGATGGATGGAAAGATACGTACGTTTTCAAATGGATGAATGTTTGGATATGGATGGAATTACTTATACACTATTACGCGACCTCCTTTGATGTGTCTGTAAAACGTACCTTTTGTCCCGAAGTTTTGTCCTGAATTTTGACCTCTCGTCCTGAATTTTTGTCCTGAATTTTGACCCTTTGTCCTGAATTTTTACACTCACCGTCCTGAATTTGCACCCATGCCAGTTGGTCACCCTATTTGTAGGAAGTGATAAATATTGATAGATATTGATAGGAAGTTTACGTAGGTAAAGAAAGTGTTTTAACACCCAAACCAAAACTGACCACATCGGTTGTTCGTAGACCAGCCCAGCTTCGAAAACGGTCATGCAGGGGCCACCCAACCTCGCACGCACCTGCTGGCAGCACCGCGTGCGTCTGTTTACCACTGTCTTGGCATGGATCTGACACTCCGTGCTTCACCACGTTGCTCATGCCAAGGCGCGAACTGACGCACACTGTTTGTTGCAGGGGCTCTTAGAAGTCGCGGTGAGAACTGGTCTTAAAAATGAATAGCATTAAGGCAGGTGCCCAGTTAACACCCTCCCACCATCTGTATATTGAATAGAATGTATATTTGTCGTTAAAATTGTTTCTGATGACAATTTGTGCATAATTGGAGACTTGCTCATTTGGGCTGGGTTGTGGGCTGAAACTGGTCTGATTGGGCTTATTTTGGGCTTATATTTGAGCGGCTTTGGGCTTGGGACGGGTCTAAAAATCTGGCAACACTGGCTGTCGTCACTCCCCCTCAGGTCTGCCTGCGGCTCGAGCTGGGAGAACGCAGTCACCAGGCGCGTGCACATTTCCTGTCCCTCCCTGTCTCCTGCTCGCTGTGCCTGCGCGGACAGGAGAAATGCACGCGGAGACAGCTTGTCCATGCTTGCATCCGGGTGCATGGCAGTTCTTCAGGCGGGGTGCTGACGTGCTGTCGTCACTCCCCCTCAGGTCTGCCTACGGCTCGAGCTGGGAGAACGCAGTCACCAGGCGCAGACCCGGAACCCGCGGAAATGTCCACTGTAAACTCATCAGCCCCATGCGCAGTTTTCAGGCTTCCTGTGTGTGATAAACAAGTGCCAGCTTTGTTTTCCCTCCCAGCTCGCTTGGTCCTCCTAAATATGACTCAGTGCAAGGATGGGTGCGTTTAGCTGCTGAAGGAAGTGGGCGGTTTTTGCAGCTAGTGCTGGACGCCCTGACGCTGGGAAGGCAGCTGCCGCCTTTCAATGGGAGAAGAGGCATTTTGAGCCCTTTTATTTAGTTTTACAAGACAGGGTACATACAGTGAAGGCTGGGTGTGATATCAGCCGGCACCCGGCAAAGAGAACTGCAGTTAACGGAAGTGATTAATTTGGAGAACTGTCAGTCGCACGCTGCCCTAGAACACTTTGCAACATTATATAATTCTATTTTCTTCATTACAATTCAGCCATTAACTTTTTCCGGCACGCAGCTGGGGGGGTTAATGCACCCCTTGCAGAGATCTCAGTGCAACTACCATGAAAGGTTGCAAACCAGTGAAGACAGCTCGGATGCACCCTCTGAGGTTTGTGTGCACGTGCAGCAGGGGGTCCAGGTAAGATAGCTCAGTGGGTTAATGCCTCAGCTTCCGCGGAGCTCGTGTGCATGAAGCAGGGCGGCGGTTCCAACCCCAGTGACACAGCTCAATCTTTTAAAGACCTCTGTGCAGAGATGCAGATGCGCCAGTCAGGGCTCGGGTCCCTAATGGAGTGAGACAGCTCAGAGGAGTCATGCACCTGCTGCAGAGCGTGCATGTGACCAGCAGTGTAGAGGTTCCAGTCCCAGGAAGGCAGCTCAACGGGTCCACGCTCTCTCCCAGAGACCTAGCCACTGGGTGCAATGCACGTGGGATAGCTCGGTGTGTTAGTGCAGCTTCCGCAGAGCTGAGGTTCCCAGTGAGACAGCTCAATGAACAATATGCCCGATACATAGATCCAGAATCCTGCAATATAACACGGCTCTGGGGGTTCGTGCTCTTGCTGCAGAGATCCGCCTGTGCAATCCGAGGCCGAGACTTTCACAGCCAAAGATGGCTCAGTGAGCTGAGTGGGTGTCTAAGGGCGAACGAGCGGGTTACAGGTGCCAAACACAGGCGTGCAGATCGAGGCGCTACCCAAAAGTCCTCTGAAACCCACAGTTGCTCCGCCGGCTGCAGAGATGCTTGCTCAGGGTGATCGTCACAGGCGCCGCCCGCCTTTTATCCGGGTCGCTTGGTAAGAGGAATCCAGCTGCAGACCCTGTCCAGCGCCGGGTGGTCTGCAGGTGGCACTAGAACTCTGGCTCCAGATGCAGTCTGGTCACCCTGCTCTCTGAAGGCACAGTGTGGAAAGGCTGTCTCTGCTGCCAGAGTGTCACACTGAGCCGCTCCGCCTTTTATCTGGGTCGCTTGGTAGAAGGAATCCAGCTGCAGACCCTGTGCACCTATATAGGCTGTGGTGCATGGTGCGTAGGGACGTAATGAGTTGCAGAGTTGTGCAGGTTACAATTGCGCAGACAAACGCTTGCTTGCTAGCTGGGGTTGGCATTGTTGGCTGCAGTCCAGAAGGCCTCAGTATGTTTGGGGCCAGAGGGTGTTTGGGCCACGTTTGTTGTGTCCTGGGGTTCCCAACCCTTTACTAGACATCAGTAGGCGGTGCTTAATTTGAGCCGGTGTTGCCGGTAAAGCCCACCGGAACTAATTTTTCTACATTGGGATATTTACAGAGAGCAAGAGAAGGCACAGAAGACACATACATCAACAAGCATTTGCAATGCAATAGGTCTCGCAGTTACCCGACTTTAAGCTAATGGCATTGTAAATGACTATGCCTTTTATTTATGTTTTTAAAACAAAAATAAAAGCCTTTATTACTTGCAATGTCAATAGCTCAAACTCGCACAAATGCGAGACCTATTGCATTGCAAATGCTTGTTTTATACTCACCAAACCTCACTTTCTGTGGGATTTTTCATCTCTTATTTTCAAGAGACTTTACTCCTTTTGAAGTACGTGCAAAGTCAAGTGGCTCGAGCCAGTGTGAAACTTTCTTCCAAGACTCACATTTTAGCCCGCAGCACGTTTATTTATGGGTTTTCTAATCCCGTTCTTATGATGGTAAAAACAAAACTACAAATCCCAGCATGCAACGAGGGCCGGCTCTAGGGCGACGCGACCAGTGCCACCGCACCAGGTGATTACTTCAGGGGGTGCCATGTTTGCAAGTTTATTTGGATTTTAAAAGCACCTGCTGCTGCGTTCCTTGCTCCCAGCAATTTCCAGGCAACAATAAAAATGCCAAGATAACTTCCGTGATTAATGTTCTTCCTGGAGAGAGATTGGAGTTTTGACTAGCTGAGGTTTTTACTGATCATAAAATGGCACAGAGGATTAATATGCCTGGTGCAAAGAACGTGTACTATGCAGATCACAAAGTGTATATAATGTGAACAGGTCAAGGGGTTACTGCTTTTTTAAGAGACATCCTTTTGTTACTTGCAATTTACAAGTTAAAATCCTAATATAGAACAGTGAAGTATTAACTGTCATCAAAGAACAGCATACACTCTGCAAAGTATAGATTAGAGCATAGATTAATGTTGCAAAAAGGGTTCATTTGGGTAGAAATCTATTCTTATCCAGACCAAGCACTCCTAAACTATACTGCCTACCAGTATGGATGACATGTCACTCCTATATCCTGTACTCCTCTGGCTTATGTGACATCTCCTATATGCGGACTTACACGCGTGATTTACTGTCTCTGTGTAATGTGTGTGTGATGCATAGTGCTCTGACACCCTACACTGGTATGAGTGGCGCTGTATAACTAATTAAAAGCATCTGAAAGTGAGTGGTTATGGAGCCTTGAGGGACACTGCTAAAAGGTGATGGAATCCATGGTGGAGGTGGTCATTGGAGGGCACTAACAAACATTGCCGCACTGGGTGCCACCAGTGCTAAAGCCAGCCCTGCACGCAAATGTACTTTTGTGGCTACCTGATGTCTCTGTATTTTACAAACGAATGCAAAACCGTACATACTCTGTTTACACTTCAAATTAAACAAAATCCTACAGCTGTTAAATAGACCCGTGCCCTGCGTGACAATCCGCCAGAGCTGGCATTTAGACTATAAGTCCAGTGGCAGGAAGCAAACTACAAAACCCAGAATGAAAAGTCGTTGACTAACTAGTTCGAACTGGTCACCTGTGGCACTCCTGGCATTATGAGAATACAACTCCCAGAATCCAACTGACCTTGACTTGAAACCGCAGTCTCGGACATAATGTTATGGTGCAATGGACTCAGTCATCTAGAAACCATTCCCAATTGCGGCTGCTCAGGTGATACAATAGTGTTGCCAACACCCCCCCCCCCACCCCCACCCCACCCCACCCCACATCATCACGTCTCGTACCCACAGCAGCCGCGAACAGCTGAGCTGCCGATCCCTCATTCGGCAAAGTAAGAAAAGTACTGAAACCGAGTTCGCCCAACCCCACTCATGCCCCCTCAGACCGCCAAGGCTTTATAGCCAGCAGCACTGATGAAATCTGGACTGATGAAATCTGTACTAGGTTTAGAACGGGTAAAGCTGGACAGCGAGCAGAGCGGGCCTTTGGCCAGGTAGCGCCCTGGGCGAAACCACACTTGGCACCCCTCCAGCTGATCGTATTATCTCTGTGTCCCAGGTCAAAGTGAGGTTTCTTCCAACTGTTCCTCTACCTCTCGGGGGACCTGGGCCCAGCTCGCATATGCCAACGGCTGGCCCTGACTACAAGTCCCCCAATGCAATGCTTGGTTGGCAGAAAAACTTTGGCTGGCGCGGGCGCCCCGGACATGGCTGTACTTGGCCGTCAAGACTTACGCCAGTGTTCGCCTCATCCTCCCTCTATTATTCGACCGGATCTCTTACGCTTGTATCGTGCCTTTTTCTGACCTCCGAAACCTCTTTCCATGATTTATCAGCTTAGGTCTGACCCCACCCCAATTCCTTTGCCCCGCTATTCCTCTTTTTTTCCATATTTTTTTTCTCCCCCAACTTTTGCTTCCTTTAATGCTTCTCCTTCTGACGTCTCCCTCCCTACCTTCCTCAAAGCCCTCCACCCCGTGCAATCGCCTCCACTCTCCCCGGCGACGGTGCACCAATCCTCACAGCCCCCACCCCAATTCTTTAACCTTTACTTCTCCTTCCTCTTGTACACTGTTCTTCTTGCCTCGGTTTCCCGCACCCAAAGGCACTCTGCTCCTCGAGGTAACCTGGTGGGGGGGGGGGGGGGGGGTGATTGCCCACCCGCTGGACCATAGTTAGAGCAGGGCCGGGGCTGGGTCCATCCACCAGGGGTACAGGTCACCGCTGCTCCAGCTTCCGTGTTTCCCACATAGGGTGAGTCACTCCTTAGGTTGCCAGTCCGGTTGTGCCAGCTCGGCTCATACCATTCCGGTGCGTGGGGTTCGTGGATCGTGCCACTTTGACACAGATCTCCAGTCAGTGGCAATACGAGCCTGCGACTCTGGCAAACATTGCAAGTGATTCGGAGGCAATGAGATAATCAGAAGGAGGCTGTAAGGTATGTATGTGTGTGGCCACCTCACCTGCCGAGCTTGGATTCGCCCAAACACTTGTGTCTCTGCCCACCTGCGTTCCAGTTCTTGACAAACACTAAAGGACGAGCCGCTCCCAACACAACCGAGGTGAGCAAGCCTGGGACTTCGTAGGGAAATTCGAGGCAACACTACTGTGCCTGAGGAACCAAAGAGTGGGTCTGAGTATTGTGTGCGTAGGGGCGTAAAGTAGGGAGGGTCACTGGAAATATGCGGCAGGGTTGATTGACTAAATTATGGGACAAGAAAAGGCACATTATGCACCACATTTTGTGATAGTATTACTTATTTTTAAAGCAAAACCAAAGGAAATGATGGACGGAGTGTTGAACATTGCAAGCACTCACCCCCAGTCAACTGATCTGGGTTTAATCCATCACCATTCTTTAGCCCACTCTGCCACCCCAGTTAAGACATGGCCATATGCAAATCAGTCTGACCCTGTGCCTCATGGGAACAGTCCAGCCCGAACTGCCAAGCCATGTCTTCGCTGGACCGGAAACAAGCTTCCTAGGACCGGTTTCTGGCATTTCAGCCGTTTTCAGCCAGGCTTGCTTGAATCCAGTGGCGAAGTGAGCAAGGGACTCACGTCTGAGCATACCCTGCCAACTTATGGCGAACAAAGCAAAACCAAAGGAAATGATGGACGGAGTGTTGAACATTGCAAGCACTCACCCCCAGTCAACTGATCTGGGTTTAATCCATCACCATTCTTTAGCCCACTCTGCCACCCCAGTTCAGACATGGCCATATGCAAATCAGTCTGACCCTGTGCCTCATGGGAACAGTCCAGCCCGAACTGCCAAGCCATGTCTTCCCTGGACCGGAAACAAGCTTCCTAGGACTGGTTTCTGGCATTTCAGCTGTCTTCAGCCAGGCTTGCTTGAATCCAGTGGCAAAGTGAGCAAGGGACTCACGTCTGAGCATACCCTGCCAACTTTTGGCGAACAAAGCAAAACCAAAGGAAATGATGGACGGAGTGTTGAACATTGCAAGCACTCACCCCCAGTCAACTGATCTGGGTTTAATCCATCACCATTCTTTAGCCCACTCTGCCACCCAGTTCAGACATGGCCATATGCAAATCAGTCTGACCCTGTGCCTCATGGGAACAGTCCAGCCCGAACTGCCAAGCCATGTCTTCCCTGGACCGGAAACAAGCTTCCTAGGACTGGTTTCTGGCATTTCAGCCGTCTTCAGCCAGGCTTGCTTGAATCCAGTGGCAAAGTGAGCAAGGGACTCACGTCTGAGCATACCCTGCCAACTTATGGCGAGCAAAGCAAAACCATAGGAAATGATGGACGGAGTGTTGAACATTGCAAGCACTCACCCCCAGTCAACTGATCTGGGTTTAATCCATCACCATTCTTTAGCCCACTCTGCCACCCCAGTTCAGACATGGCCATATGCAAATCAGTCTGGCCCTGTGCCTCATGGGAACAGTCCAGCCCGAACTGCCAAGCCATGTCTTCCCTGGCCCGGAAACAAGCTTCCTAGGACCGGTTTCTGGCATTTCAGCCGTCTTCAGCCAGGCTTGCTTGAATCCAGTGGCAAAGTGAGCAAGGGACTCACGTCTGAGCATACCCTGCCAACTTATGGCGAACAAAGCAAAACCAAAGGAAATGATGGACGGAGTGTTGAACATTGCAAGCACTCACCCCCAGTCAACTGATCTGGGTTAAATCCATCACCATTCTTTAGCCCACTCTGCCACCCCATTTCAGACATGGCCATATGCAAATCAGTCTGACCCTGTGCCTCATGGGAACAGTCCAGCCCGAACTGCCAAGCCATGTCTTCCCTGGACCGGAAACAAGCTTCCTAGGACCGGTTTCTGGCATTTCAGCCGTCTTCAGCCAGGCTTACTTGAATCCAGTGGCAAAGTGAGCAAGGGACTCACGTCTGAGCATACCCTGCCAACTTATGGCGAACAAAGCAAAACCAAAGGAAATGATGGACGGAGTGTTGAACATTGCAAGCACTCACCCCCAGTCAACTGATCTGGGTTTAATCCATCACCATTCTTTAGCCCACTCTGCCACCCCAGTTCAGACATGGCCATATGCAAATCAGTCTGACCCTGTGCCTCATGGGAACAGTCCAGCCCGAACTGCCAAGCCATGTCTTCCCTGGACCGGAAACAAGCTTCCTAGGACCGGTTTCTGGCATTTCAGCCGTCTTCAGCCAGGCTTGCTTGAATCCAGTGGCAAAGTGAGCAAGGGACTCACGTCTGAGCATACCCTGCCAACTTATGGCGAGCAAAGCAAAACCAAAGGAAATGATGGACGGAGTGTTGAACATTGCAAGCACTCACCCCCAGTCAACTGATCTGGGTTTAATCCATCACCATTCTTTAGCCCACTCTGCCACCCCAGTTCAGACATGGCCATATGCAAATCAGTCTGACCCTGTGCCTCATGGGAACAGTCCAGCCCGAACTGCCAAACCATGTCTTCCCTGGCCCGGAAACAAGCTTCCTAGGACCGGTTTCTGGCATTTCAGCCGTCTTCAGCCAGGCCTGCTTGAATTCTGTGGCAAAGTGAGCAAGGGACTCACGTCTGAGCATACCCTGCAAACCTATGGCGAACAAAGCAAAACCAAAGGAAATGATGGACGGAGTGTTGAACATTGCAAGCACTCACCCCCAGTCAACTGATCTGGGTTTAATCCATCACCATTCTTTAGCCCACTCTGCCACCCCAGTTCAGACATGGCCATATGCAAATCAGTCTGACCCTGTGCCTCATGGGAACAGTCCAGCCCGAACTGCCAAGCCATGTCTTCCCTGGACCGGAAACAAGCTTCCTAGGACCGGGCCGTCTTCAGCCAGGCTTGCTTGAATCCAGTGGCAAAGTGAGCAAGGGACTCACGTCTGAGCATACCCTGCCAACTTATGGCGAGCAAAGCAAAACCAAAGGAAATGATGGACGGAGTGTTGAACATTGCAAGCACTCACCCCCAGTCAACTGATCTGGGTTTAATCCATCACCATTCTTTAGCCCACTCTGCCACCCCAGTTCAGACATGGCCATATGCAAATCAGTCTGACCCTGTGCCTCATGGGAACAGTCCAGCCCGAACTGCCAAACCATGTCTTCCCTGGACCGGAAACAAGCTTCCTAGGACCGGTTTCTGGCATTTCAGCCGTCTTCAGCCAGGCTTGCTTGAATCCAGTGGCAAAGTGAGCAAGGGACTCACGTCTGAGCATACCCTGCCAACTTATGTCGAACAAAGCAAAACCAAAGGAAATGATGGACGGAGTGTTGAACATTGCAAGCACTCACCCCCAGTCAACTGATCTGGGTTTAATCCATCACCATTCTTTAGCCCACTCTGCCACCCCAGTTCAGACATGGCCATATGCAAATCAGTCTGACCCTGTGCCTCACGGGAACAGTCCAGCCCGAACTGCCAAACCATGTCTTCCCTGGACCGGAAACAAGCTTCCTAGGACCGGTTTCTGGCATTTCAGCCGTCTTCAGCCAGGCTTGCTTGAATCCAGTGGCAAAGTGAGCAAGGGACTCACGTCTGAGCATACCCTGCCAACTTATGTCGAACAAAGCAAAACCAAAGGAAATGATGGACGGAGTGTTGAACATTGCAAGCACTCACCCCCAGTCAACTGATCCGGGTTTAATCCATCACCATTCTTTAGCCCACTCTGCCACCCCAGTTCAGACATGGCCATATGCAAATCAGTCTGGCCCTGTGCCTCATGGGAACAGTCCAGCCCAAACTGCCAAGCCATGTCTTCCCTGGCCCGGAAACAAGCTTCCTAGGACCGGTTTCTGGCATTTCAGCCGTCTTCAGCCAGGCTTGCTTGAATCCAGTGGCAAAGTGAGCAAGGGACTCACGTCTGAGCATACCCTGCCAACTTATGGCGAACAAAGCAAAACCAAAGGAAATGATGGACGGAGTGTTGAACATTGCAAGCACTCACCCCCAGTCAACTGATCTGGGTTAAATCCATCACCATTCTTTAGCCCACTCTGCCACCCCAGTTCAGACATGGCCATATGCAAATCAGTCTGACCCTGTGCCTCATGGGAACAGTCCAGCCCGAACTGCCAAGCCATGTCTTCCCTGGACCGGAAACAAGCTTCCTAGGACCGGTTTCTGGCATTTCAGCCGTCTTCAGCCAGGCTTACTTGAATCCAGTGGCAAAGTGAGCAAGGGACTCACGTCTGAGCATACCCTGCCAACTTATGGCGAACAAAGCAAAACCAAAGGAAATGATGGACGGAGTGTTGAACATTGCAAGCACTCACCCCCAGTCAACTGATCTGGGTTTAATCCATCACCATTCTTTAGCCCACTCTGCCACCCCAGTTCAGACATGGCCATATGCAAATCAGTCTGACCCTGTGCCTCATGGGAACAGTCCAGCCCGAACTGCCAAGCCATGTCTTCCCTGGACCGGAAACAAGCTTCCTAGGACCGGTTTCTGGCATTTCAGCCGTCTTCAGCCAGGCTTGCTTGAATCCAGTGGCAAAGTGAGCAAGGGACTCACGTCTGAGCATACCCTGCCAACTTATGGCGAACAAAGCAAAACCAAAGGAAATGATGGACGGAGTGTTGAAC